>NC_087353.1:71217729-71842729 GCF_030014295.1 Loxodonta africana | reverse complement strand
ACAACACCAAAAATCAACTAGACCTAGTAGATATATATAGAACACTCCACCCAACATCAGTAGAACACACATTCTTCTCTAGTACACATAGATTATTCTCCAGGATAGGGCATATATTAGGCCACTGCATTAGTTATCAGGTGCTGCTATAACAGAAATAAATTAAGTAGGTGGCTTGAAAAAACAGATTTATTTTCTCACAGGTTAAGAGGCTAGAAGTCTGAGTTCAAGGTGCCAGATATAGGGCAAGACTCTCTATTGGCTCTGGGGGACAGTCCTTTTCTCTTTTCAGCTTCTATTTCTTGGTTCTATGGAGATCTCATGTGGTGTGGCATCTACCTTCCCCCATCTCTGCTTGCTTGCCTGTTAACTTGCTCAGTCTGCTCTTTCATATCTCAAAAGAGATTGAGGGGAGGTGGGGTCAAGACGGTGGACCAGGCAGATGCTTCCTATGGTCCCTCTTACAACAAAAACCTGAAAAAACAACTAAATCAATTATATATGACAATCTAGGAGCCCTGAACATTAAAGACAAAGTTGAAGAGTAGGACTGAGCATTGGGTATGGAGAGACAATTCAGAAGCAGCAAGGATTTGCAAGACCTGGCTTGGCCAGCACCCTGCAGCCTAGGTTAGCTTGCATGTGCTGGCTGAGGCAAGCAGTAGTGCTCGGGATGCCTCTTCCATATCAGCAGAAACCAAGTGGCAGAGAGTCTGCTCAAGCCTCTGGTTCCAAGGAGAAGTGGCACTGAATCTGTGGAAGTTCAGTGCAAGCATCTAATCTACCACAAGGGATCCAAAAAACCCTTTTCCCTTCTGGGAAGTACCTTTCTCCTATATACCCAGCTCCTCTCACTCTGCTTCAAGGACACCCTCACTCCCTGAGCCTGAAGTGGAACCCATCACATGTCCTGAACCATTCTCTTGGCTTTCGAGAGGGATCAAATTAAGAAACAGGAAAAAATAATCTGCCAGCTCCCCTAAGCCAGGAACTCAGGGCAGGCACAGACCCTTTGCCTAGGCACAGGCATGAGTCCACAGACTTAGAAAGCCTTTCACCCCTGCCTAGACCTGTGTTGCCCCTTTCAACAGTGTATCCACTCATTAGCACAGTACAACAGGGTATATAATTGGAGCCTATTTTCAAGTGCAACCACTAAGGGCGAGTGGCATATTCTTGACATTGAACACCACCCTGTCCATTAAGCAGGGTCCTTGACTACCCACATCAGATGCCTGAGGACTGGTGGCTTCACCCACTACACCTAGCCACCCACAACAGGGGTCCAAGAATAAGTGTTGCCTCCCAGTCTCTACAGCCAACAGCATGGGGTCCCCAAAGTCCGGATGCAAAGTCCACCCACTTCTGAGCTCTAGAAAACACAGACATACCTTCCACCCAGCCACTCAGTGGCAACCGTCAGCCCCCTACCTTGCTCAGCACATAACCCTGACTATAGCCAGATAACACAAGCCCAGAGCCATCAAGTCGATCAGATACCTATGCCTAATCCAATCAGCCCTATGTAGTCCTGCCCATCTAGGACTGTAGGTGAGAGCCTGCACCACACACCTGATGACTGAAGACATGGACACCTGAGCTGAATCCACACGAGAATAATAAATGGACTCCTGGGCTCACATACCTAATAACAGCTCTAACTGTCTGCTATCAGGATGTGAGAGCTTCAAAAACGCCAATAATCAAAATAGCTCAAATGACCAGCCTACTTGGGCATATCAAAGTGGAATAAAACAAGAAGCTAGGATGCAGTAACGAAATATAAAATAAATAAATATTTTATTGATGAGTTAGAGACAACAGTCAATACCAAATCACAGAAAGAGGCAGACCATGATGGCTTCAGCAAGTGACCAAAACAAAGAACCAAGAAACCTCCTGGAGGACAAAAAAGTCTTGGAGTTATCAGAAGTAAAATTAAAAAGATTAACATACAGAGCTCTTTAAGAGATCAGGAAGGAGATCAGGCAAAATGTAGACCAAGTCAAGGAACACACACACAAAGCAATAGTGGGACATAAGGCTGCTATACAAGAGCATAATGACAAATTTAACAAGCTGCAATAATCCATTGACAAACACGAAACAGAAACCCAATATATTAACAACAAAATTTCAGAATTATACAACTGAATAGAAACGCACAGGAGCAGAATTGAGGTAATGGAAGTCAGAATTAGTGAGACTGCAGAGAAAGCATTTGACAGCAATTTTTTGAGGAAAATCTGCTACAAGAACTTTAAAAAATGAAGAAACACTAAGAATTATGTGGGACTCTATCAAGAAGAATAATCTATAAGTGACTAGAGTACCAGAACGGGGAGCGGGGGGGAGGAGGATAATACAGACAGAATTGTTGAAGACATGCCGGCAAAAAACTTCCTTGATATCATAAAAGATGAGAAGATACCTGTCCAAGAAACTCATCAAGCCCCACAGAGGGTAGATCCTAAAAGAAACTCACCAAGACACAGTATAATCAAATCAAAGATAAAGAGAGAATTTTAAGAGCAGTTGGGGATAAATGAAAAGTCATCTAAAAAGGAGAGTCAATATGACTATATTCTGACTACTCAGCAGAAAACATGCAGGCAGGAAGGCAATAGGATGACATATATAAAACCTTGAACAAAAAAGAAAATGGCAGCCAAGAATTCTATATCAGGCAAAACTCTCTGTCAAATATGATGGAGAAATTAGGGCATTTCCAGAGAAACAGAATTTTAGGATATTTTTAAAAAACAAACCAAAATTACAAGAAATACTAAACGGAGTCCTCCAGTCACAAAATCAATAATATCAGAAAACAACCCAAGACTAGAACACAGGACAGAACAACCAAATATCAACTCAGATAGGGAAGTCAACAAAATAAATCAAAGCTAAAACATTGAAAATAGGGAAACAGAGACATCAATATGTAAAAGATGACAACATTAAAACAAAAAAGGAGGGACTTAGTAATGTAGTCATAGAACTTTCATATGGTGATGAAGTCCAAGCGGTATCTAGAAATAAAAGACTGGTTTAAACTTAGAAACACAGAGGTAAATATTAAGGTAACCACGAAGGAAACTATCCTACACACCCAAATAAAAAATACGAAAAACATAAAGACTTACAAAATCAATAATAATGAAAAAAAGTTGAAAAGAAAATAAATAAAGAAAAATGACTCAGCACAGAAAATTAACTGAAACAAAGAAACTGTCAAAAACAGCACACATACACACACAGATACATCAGAACGACAGCACTAATCTCATACCTTTCAATAATTACACTGAATGTAAATGGAATAAATGCACTAATAAACAGAGAGTGGCAGAATAGATTTAAAAAACATAATCTGTCTATATGCAGCCAACGAGAGACACACTTAGATTCAAAGGCACAAACAATCTAAAACTCAAAGGATGGAAAAAAAATATATTAAAAAAACAATCAAAAAAGAGCAGGAGTGGCAATACTCATCTCTGACAAAATAGGCTTTAAAGCAAAACCCACCACAAAGGTTAAGGAAGGACACTAAATAATGCTTAAGGGTCAATACACCAGGAGGACATAACCATACGAAATATTTATGCACCCAAAAACAGGGCTCCAAAATACATAAAACAAACTCTAACACCACTGAGAAGAGACATAGCTCCACAACAATAGTAGGAGACTTTGACAGACCACTTTTTGGTGAAGGACAGAACATCCAAAAACAAGCTCAATAAAGACATGGCAAACCTAAATGCCACAGTCACCCAACTTGATCTCATAGACATATACAGAACACTCCACCCAACTGAAGCCCCGTATACTTTCTTTTCCAACACACATGGAACATTCTCCAGAATAGAGCACGTATTAGACCAAAAAAGCAAGCCTTAACAGAATCGAAAACATCAAAATATTACAAAGCTTCTTCTCTGACCATACAGCCATGAAGGTAGAAAGCAATAAAAGAAAAAGGAAAAAAACAAAAAAATCAAATACATGGAAACTAAAGAACACCTTGCTCAAAAACTATTGGGTTATAGAAGAAATTAAGGATACAGCAAACAAATTCACAGAATTAAATGAGAATGAAAACACATCCAACAAGAACCTCTGAGGCAGGGCAAAAGCACTGTTCAGAGGTCAACTTATAGCAATAAATGCACACATTCAAAAAGAAGAAATGGCCAAAATCAAAACACTAACCCTACAACTTGAACAAATAGAAAAACAGCAGCAGAATAAGCTCATGGGCACCTGAAGAAGGAAATAAGAAAAATTAGAGAAGAAATGAACGATATGGAGAATAGAAAAACAACTGAAAGAGTTAACAAGACCAAAAGCTGGTACTTTGAGAAGATCTACAAAATTGACAAACCATTGACCAAAGTGACTGAAGAAAAACAGGAGAGGAAGCAAATAACCCAAATAAGAAATGAGATGGGCAATAACAAAACAGACTCAACTGAAGTTAAAAGAATCATAACAGAATACTATGAAAAACTGCACTGCAACAAATTTGAAACCCTAGAGGAAATGGACAAATTTCTAGAAACACACTACCTACCTAAACTAACAGAGACAGGTAGAACAACCAAATAAACTCATAAGAAAAGAAGAGGTCGAAGAGGTAATTAAAAAGCTCCCCACCCCCACCAAAAAAGTCCTAGCCCTGATAGCTGCACTGGAGAATTCTACTAAACTTTCAGAAAAGAGTTAATACCACTACTACTAAAGGTATGTCAGTACATAGGAGAGGATGGAATACTTCCGAACTTATTCTATGAAGCCAGCATAACTCTGATACCAAAACCAGGTAAAGACACCACAAAATAAAAAAAGAAACTTACACACCAATATCCCCCTAAAACAGGCGCGAAAATCCTCGGCAAAATTCTAGCCAATAGAATTGAAAAACATATCAAAAAAATAATTCACTATGACCAAGTGGGATTCATGCCAGTCATGCAGGGATGGTTCAACACTAGGAAAACAATTAATGTAATCCCTCATATAAATAAAACAAAAGATAAGAATGACACGATCTTATCAATTGATGAAGAAATGGCATTTGACAAAGTCCAATACCCATTCATGATAAAAACTCTCAGCAAAATAAGAATAGAAGGAAAATTCCTTAACATAATAAAGGGCATATATACAAAGACAACAACCAACATCATCCTAAATGGAGAGGGTCTGAAAGCGTTTCCCTTGAGAAGGGGGTCCGCACGATGCCCTTTATCACCTCTCTTATTCAATATTGTGCTAGAGGTCCTAGCCGGAGCTATAAGGTAAGAGGAAGAAATAAAGAGCATCCAAATTGGTAAGGAAGAAATAAAAGTATCCCTATTTGCAGATGATATGATCTTATACACAGAAAACCCCAAGGAATCCATAAGAGAATTACTGGAACTAATAGACGATTTCAGCAAAGTATCAGGATAGCAGATAAACATACAAAAATCAGTTGGATTCCTCTACAACAACAAGCAGAATCTCAGAGGAAATCACCAAACCAATACCATTTACAATAGCCTCCAAGAAGATAAAACTACTTAGGAATAAATATAACCAGAGATGTAAAAGACCTATACAAAGAAAAATACAAGACACTACTGAAAGAAACCAAAAGAGACCCACCTAAGTGGAAAAATATACCTTGCTCATAGATAGGAAGACTCAACATTGTGAAAATGTCAATTTTACCCCAAACTATCTACAGATACAAGGCAATACAATCCAAATTACAATGACGTTTTTTAATGAGACAGAGAAACAAACTGACAACTTCATATGGAAAGGAAAAAGACTCCAGATAAATAAAGCATTACTGAAGGAGAAGAACAATGTGGGAAGCCTCACACTACCTGATTTTAGAACCTATTATACCATGGCAGTCAAACAACAGTAAAACAGCTTGGTACTAGTACAAGAGATACATAGATCAATGCAATAGCATTGAGAATCCAGACGTGAATTCATCCGTCTATGAGCAGCTGATACTTGACAAAGGCCCAAACTCCATTAAACGGGAAAAAGACAATCTCTTTTACAAGTGGTTCTGGCATAACTGGATACCCATCTGGAAAAAAATGAAACAAGACTCACACCTCACACCATGTACAAACTATCTCAAAGTGGATCCAAGACCTAAATATAAAGTCTAAAATGATAAAGATCATGGAAGAAAAAATAGGGACGATGCTAAGAGCCCTCATACATGGCAGAAACAAAACACAAAACATAACTAACAATTCACAAAGAACAGAAGAGAAGGTAGATAACTGGGGGCTCCTAAAAGTCAAACACTTACGCTCATCAAAAGACTTCACCAAAAGAGTAAAAAGACAACCTAAAGACCAGGAAAAAAATTTTGGTTACAACATATCCGATCAGGGTCTAATCTCTGAAATCTACAAGATACTGCAAAACTTCAACAGCAAAAAGACAAATAACCCATTAAAAAATGGGCAAAGGATAGGAACAGGAACTTCACCAAGGAGACATTTAGGCGACTAACAGACATATGAGGAAATGCTCATGATCATTAGCCATTAGAGAAATGCAAATCAAAACTACAGTGAGATACCATCTCTCCCCAACAACCCAAACCAGGGGGAGTATTAATCCAAAAAATACAAAATAATAAATGTTGGAGAGGTTGTGGAGAGCCTAGAACACTTACATAATGCTGGTGGGTATGTAAAATGGTTCAATCACTTTGAAAATCAATTTGGCGCTTCCTTACAAAGCTAGGAATAGAAGTACCATACAATCCAGCAATCCTATTCCCTGCAATATATCCTAGAGAAATAAGAGCCATCACACAGACATATATATGCACACCCATCTTCATTGCAGCACTGTTAACAATGACAAAAAGATGAAAACAACCTAGGATCCCATCAACGGATGAATGGATAAACAAATTATGGTATATTTCACACAATGGAATACTATGCAATGATAAAGAACACCGATGAATCTGCAAAACATCTCACAGCATGATGAATCTGGAAGGCATTATGCTGAGTGAAATTAGTAAGTCGCAAAAGGACAAATATTGTATGAGACGACTATTGTTAAGAACTCAAGAAAAGTTTAAACACAAAAGAAAACATTCTTTCGTGGTTATAAGGGTGGGGAGAGAGGAAGAGGGGTATTCACTAACTAGATAGTAGACAAGAATTATATTAGGTGAAGGGGAGGACAACACACAATACAGGGTAAGTTAGCACAACTGGACTAAACCAAAAGCTGACAAGGTTCCTGAACGCTACCAAACACTTTGAGGGACAGAGTACCAGGGGTGAGGGTCAGGGGACCTTGGTTTCGGGGGACATCTAGGTCAACTGGCATAACAAAGTTGATTAAGAAAACGTTCTGCATCCCACTTTGCTGAGTTGCATCTGGGGTCTTAAGAGCTTGGGAGCAGCTATCTAAGATGCATCAATTGGCTCCAACCTACGTGGAGCAAAGGAGAATGAAGGACACCAAAGACACAAGGAAAATATTAGCCCAAGAGACAAAAGGGCCACGTAAACCAGAAGTTCCTTCCATCAGTGTGAGAACAGAAGAACTAGATAGTGCCCAGCTACCACCAATTGTTACCACCAATGACTGCCCTTAGAAGGAACACAACAGAGTCCTTGATGGAGCAGGAGAAAAGTGTGGTGCAGAAAACAAATTCACGTAAAAAAGACCAGACTTGACGGTTGACTGAGCCTAGAGGAACCCCAGAAGGCATGGCCCCCAGACTCTCTGTTCACCCAGAACTAAAACCATTCCCAAAGCCAACTCTTCCGACAAAGATTAGGCTGGACTTTACAGTACTTTAATAACACCCATGGAGAGTGTGCTTCTGAGTTCAAGTAGATACATGAGACTAAATTTTTTTAAAGAAACTTTCAAAATAAATACATAGTACATAGAAAAAAAGGAAAAGAAATGTGAGAATTTGCCTTGGGAAAAAAAAATCTGAAGTGTATGAAAATAAGTTTACTTCATATTCAGCCATATTTAGGTTAGAATTCCAACTGTGCTCTAATTCTCAGAATAAACAAAGAGTGAATCAACATCGATGGAAAGTTTAGGTATAAATATTTTTTTACCCCAAATTTTGAGGGCTTCGACAATTTTCCCCAGAGACTCTAAATAGCTGATAGGAAATTCATTCTCTTCTGAATGGCCTATGCCTTCAGCCCTCTTGTTCATTTTCTCTCTTTCAAATGGAAGCTGCCCTCACTCTCTGAAGTCCTTATTTGCCAACAGTGTTGTCAATGACGTTAGAGTTTCTTCAGCATCACCCTCCTCCCATCTTGAATTTTAAACCTCATGGACAATCAGTAAGAAAGGCCAAGTAACAAAGCTGTTGAGAGGAGAGTCTGGAATATACACCCCTGACTTAAACAGGGAGGGATACATAAGAAGAAGACCCAAAGACAAAACAGAGACTATGTACTCAGTTGTATGCAGCATAGTTACACCATGTTAGATGGAAGCATGGCTTTATTTGGAGAATAATTATGTTTAAGGAGACATGAATGGATGCCACACAGACACAGGACAAATCACCCAGGGAACACTGACATAAGCAGGGAGTTCATTAGTAAATATCATTGTGTTTAGGGCCAATGGAGCCCCAAGGTAATGAACATGCCAGTGGTCCCTTCTTCACGGTTCAATCTGAACTGACTGGGTCCTCTAGAGCTGGACCAGGAATAAAGCCTTATGCTCCCCAAACAACCCCACCTCACCAGACCATGAAAGGTGTTGTTGCCATCGCTCCCACCTATCCCCCACCTATCCCTCTCCTGATCTTTCTGCTCTCCCCTGAAAAGGAAGCGTGCCCTAGAGAGCAAGCATGGATCTGATCAGCCCTCTTGGATTCAGCCCTGGAGGAGACAAGACACGTCCTTCTATGTCATAGCCTTTCTGTTAACTACTGTTGTTGGTAGTTGTTGTTGAGTCAATTTCGACTCATGCTGACCTCATGTATTTCATAGTAGACATGGGCTCCATAGGGATTTCAATGTTGTGACCTTGCAGAAGCAGATTGCCAGGTCGGTCTTTCAAGGCATCGCTGAGTGGGTCTGAACTGCCAACCTTTCAGTTAGTAGTGAAGCATTTAACAGTTTGTGCCACCGAAGTACTCCTATGAACTACTAAAGGGTTTTAAAATGGCTAGTGGTTACTTTCAGGTAATACTGAGTGGGACAAGGCTGTAAGGGAGTTAACTGGGAACTGGCCCTATTCTCAGGGTCATGATCTTGGTGGTGTTACAGAGGTGTATGCATATGTGGTTAAGAAATTGCACTTCACAGCTTATGGAGTTCCAGCGGTGAAGTGGTTAAGAGCTCAGGCTGCTAACCAACAGTTCAGCAGTAACAATCTACCAGCCACTCCTTGGAAACCTTCTGGGACAGTTCTACTGTGTCCTAGAGGGTCGCTATGAGTCAGAATCGGCTCAGTGGCAACAGGTTTGGTGTTTTTGGTTTCATAGAGTACTTAGGATGTGAAAGCACTCTCCTAAAGCTTTATACCTATTAACTCATTTCACCTAGCCCTCAGTACTGTGTTGTTGTTGTTGTTAGCTGCCATCGAGTCAGCCCCAGGCTCCTGCAGATCCCATGTGTTACAGAGTAGAACTGTTCCGTAGGGTCTTCTTGGCAGATCACCAGGCCTTTCTTCCACAGTATCACTGGGTGGGTTCGACCCACCAACCTTTGCATTAGCAGCTGATGGCAAACTTCTTGCACCACCCAGGCTCCTTCAACAGTATGAGGCAGATGCTATTTTTATCCCATTTTAGGATAAGGCAACTGTGTCACAAAGCAGTGAAGAATGTTGCCTTAAGTGTCAAAGATATCACATGGTGGAGTTCAAATTTTAACTGAGCTTGTCTGGCTCTAAATCCATGTTCCTAACCCCTACACTAAAAAAAAAAAAAAAAGGAGAGAGAGAATGAGACAATACCGTAGAGCTATAATGCTTGGATATTACAGGAAATAGAGTTTTTTTTTTTTTTTTTTTTAATTTCTAAAGCAAACACTTAGATATTGGGGAATAAGATGCTGAATTTACATAAATGATTAAGATAAAATTTGGAGTTTCTAAGAAATTTCATACTGGTGGAAGCTGCTTGAGCTAAGGACCCAGAGCTCTGGGAAGACAAAGCATCCGTCCTCTGTCATCTGAGGCTGGGAGAGCCCTTAGGTGTGCCTGAGCATTGGTGTTTCTTAGCATAGAGTGTCGAGGTCTTCACTTTTCGGGTCCAGGTCCTAGGCAGGTCACGAGTCTTGGGCTCCCTATGCTAGTTACTCTCTGTGCCAAGGGAAGATGTGACCTTTCAAAGCCAATATTTGGCCTTCGGTCACCCCAATCCTGGCATCTGCCTCCGAACTCATGATGGAAAAAAGAGCTGGCCTTGCAGTTACCGAATCAGTCAGGCAGAGATGGACAATGCCCTGGCGGAGCACCCAGAGGCGGGTGAGTCAGCTGAGGCGAGCAGTCCAGATCCCATTAGATGGGAGGTGAGTACAGGACACGATGTGATCATGACTGCGTGTGGGCACTTGGAAGCCAGAAGCAGGAGAAACTTCAAGCCACTCTCTAGCCGGCCTTGGTCCTCTGGCGCAGAGGGCACAGCTGATGTGTGTGTGGACTTCACTATGTGGTCAGCAGGTGGCAGTGGGCCTCATCTGTGGCTCTGTACATAAGGATTATGAATGATGATGATGAAGGCTGTGATGGTTAAGGTTGTGTGTCAACTTGGCTCGGCCATGATTCTTGGTAGCTTGACAGTCATATGAAGTTGTGATCACTTCCATGATCAAATTTGATATGATGTGATCACCTCCATGATGGCATCTGCTCTGAGTAGCCAAGCAGTTGAAAAGGAGTTTCCTTGGTCATTTGTCCTGCACTGAGTATAAGTGGATATTCTGACAATGCTTGTGGGCTTTTACTCCTTCTGGATTCTGCACCTGGCTCCTGTTTGTCTCACCTCCAGTTCTTGAGACTAGCTAGCAGCTTACCTGTGGTCTTGCCTGCTGATCTTTGGATTCATCGATCTTCACAGCCTGTGAGCAGGAGTACTTACTATGGGCCAACTCATTTAGCCCTCACAAAAATCCAAGGAGTTAAGTATTCTTATATACTGTTTTTACAGATAAGGTGTGGTCCTGGCAAGCAGAGGTCTTTTTAACCTAACCTGAAGGTTCGTGGTTTGAACCCACCCAGTGGCACTGGAGAAGAAAAGCCTGGTGATCTACTTCCATGAAGATTATATCCAAGAAAACCCTATGGAGCAATTCTACCCTGTAACACATGGGGTTGCCATGAGTCAGGATCGACTGGAAGGCAATGGGTTTGGTTTGGTTTTATAGATGAGGAGACAGGCATAAAGAAGTTCTGTAACTCACCTGGATCACACTTCTAATAAGTGATGGAGCTAGAATGGGAATCTAAGCAACCTGGCTCCACAGCCTGTATTCCTTCATTCAACAAGTATTTATTGAAAACCTACTATGTACTGGGCCCTATGCAGTCAATTTGGGGATATCCTTAATCATAATCATCAATTGCCAGTAAGTATTACTCATTAGGTCCCATGTAGGGAACTGTACATACAATAAGATTAATAATTATGATGATACTACTACTAATAAAAAAAAATAGTAACAATAAATTTAAACTAACCAGATGGTTCACATGTATCATTACCTGGAATATTTACAGATACCCAGTAAGGGATGAACTTTTATTGTATCTGTTTCATAGACAAGGAAACTGAAGTTAAGAAAAGGAAATAATTTTCCAAGGACATAGATGGAATTGGAAGTAGTTAGATTTGAACCTGACTCTTTCCTTTTCCAAAGTTGATGTCATGGATTTAATTGTGTCCCCTAAAAGTATGTGTCAACTTGGTTAGGCCATGATTCCCAGTATTGTGTGGTTGTCCTCCATTTTGTAATTGTAATTTTATGTTACAGAGGATTAGGGTGGGATGGTAACACCCTTACTAAGGTCACATCCCTGATCCAATGTAAAGGGAGTTTCCCTGGAGTGTGGCCTGCACCACCTTTTACCTTAGAAGAGATAACAGGAAAGAGAAGCAAGACCAGAGTGGGGACCTCGTACCACCAAGAAAGCAGTGCCAAGAGCAGAACGTGTCCTTTGGACCGGGGTTCCTGAGCAGAGAAGCTCCTAGTCCAAGGGAAGATTGATGAGAAGGCTCTTCCCCCAGAGCCTTCCTGTGAAGCTGATGCCCTGAATTTGAACTTCTAGCTAGTAGGCTGTGAGGAAGTAAAGTTCTCTTTGTTGAAGCCATCCACTTGTGGTATTTATGTTATAGCATCGCTACATAACTAAGACAGTCACCATGCTCTTATCAAGAACACAGCTCAAGCATCACCTTGCTTTTCCATTCATTCAATAAACATTACATTTTTGCTGTCACAGGGGTTAAGTGCTTGGCTGTTACCTGAGAGGTTGGCGGTTCAAACCCACCAGCCACTCCGCAGGAGAAAGATGTGGTAGTCTGCTTCCATAAAGCCTTGTAAACCCTATGGGGCAGTTCTCCTCTGTCCTATAGGGTTGCTATGGGTGGCAATTGATGTGAAGCCAGTGGGTGGGGGTATCATTTCTTGGCACTCACCATGACTTCACTCCTGTGCTGCAGGTGGTGATGGTGTTCATTGTCCTGGCCCCACTGATCCTGTCCCATGACCATCTCACCAAGGAGTTGCAGCAGCACGTGAAGGGAGCGACAGCCCCACACAAGTACCCAAGGAAGGTGAGCATGGCAGATGGATGGGGTCTGGCCCTCTGGGCTGGTTCTGGTGCTCAGCTCTCCCAAGTCCTCCAAGGTGGTTAGGGTAAGCTTAGGTAAACCACTGCACTACCTTTTTCTACTGCAGAAGACCCAATTCAACTTAATGATGTGATGGAGCAGACTTAACTGATTGGGATCCTCGAGCGTGTGTCAGAAATCAAAAAGGAACTCACTGCTGGTAAGTTAACCTAAAGAAAAATAATCAGACAAGTGTCCACAGAGATAAGTGCAAGAAGGGTATTTATAAGCCTCCAGAATCTGAAAAAGAAAAGTCCAAATCAGCAGCTTCAAAACTATCTCTAACATGATTCATCGTAAAAAACACATTTCGTATTGCAGCCCAATACATATATACATAAATATGACATATAAAAGTTAATAAAATATCATTATAACTCAATACATTCAGTACTTTCTGTTCTACTTCTTTGTTTTTAAATGCTACTTGCAACCAACAAAATTTCTTTTACAACTATCTAATGGGCCACTGTATGGTTTGACAATCACTGATGTCAATGTCCGACATAGAGAAGTGATTCAATTATTCCCAGAATTAATATAGGCACCTCCTGATGGCACAGTGGTTAATTGCTTGGCTGCCAACAAAAAAGTAGACAGTTTGAACTCTCTAACTGCTCTCTGAGAGAAAGATGTGGCAGTCTGCTTCTGTAAAGATTATAGCCTTGGAAACCCTATGGGGCAGTTCCACTCTGTCCTGTAGGATCACTATGAGTCGTAATCAACCTTAATGGCAACAGGATTGTTTTTATATAGTTAGAAATGATTGCACATTTTTAATTTTTTACATAAACAGATCTCGACAGCACATGGCAGAATATGGAATGGTATATGATGTATGATCCTACGTGCTCAGAGTTTGAAAGGGTACAGATGCCAAAGATTTAACATTTCCTTCTTTTGTAATACTTTGTGGCATTGTTCGAATCTTTACAATCAATGCATATTATGTAGCTACATGTCTAATATTTATTGATCACCTACCCTGTGTCCTGGGCCCTGTAGTAAATGCTCTACATGTAGCATTATTTCACTTAATCCTCACCACAACCTGCTATGGTATAACTCTCCTGTTCTACGTGGAGGAAACTAAGACACAAAGCAAATGGCCTGAAATTACAGCTAATAAAAGGCAGAGCTGGAACTCAAACCCAGGTGTATCTGACAACAGAGTTCATGCTTTCCATTTTGGGCTCCGTTGCCTCATAGCCTTCATATCATGGCAACACCCAAGCCACCACAGTAACACCAACAGACAGACAAGTATTGCAAACATCAGCAGGACCACCCATGGCAGACAGGTTTCAGTGGAGTTTCCAGACTAAGAGAGAAAAGGAACAAAGGCCCGGAAATCTACTTCCAAAAGTTAGGTAATGGAAATCCTATGGATCACAACAGAATATTTTCTGATGTAGAGTTGCAAGATGAGCCCCCTAAGTTGGGAGGTACTCAAAATACGTCGTGGCCAAAACAATGGGCTTGAGCATAACAATGATCATTGAGATGGCACAGGACCAGTCAACCTTTCATTCTGTTGTCCTTGGGGTCGTCATGAGTTGGAGCCGACTTAATGCCAACGAACAGCAATAACAACACTACCTCACAGAGAACAGAAAAAATGACGCATAGCATGAGGTTGTACCGTGGGGAACTGTGATGGTTAAGATTGTGCATCAGCTTGGCTAGAGCCTGATTCTCAGTGTTTCGGCAGTCGCTGCATGTCGTGATCACGTCCCTGTTGAGATTTGATATGTGATCACCCCTATGATGGGATCTGCTGCGAGTGGCCGGCTAATCAGTTGAAGGAGTTTTCTTGGGCACGTGTCATGCATCAAGTATGGGGGGACATTCTGGCAGGGCTCAGGGGCTTTTGCTAGTTCTGGACCCTACAGCTGGCTCCAGTTCATCTGAACTCCCATTCTCGGGACTTGAGCTAGCAGCTTACCTGCCGTCTTGCCTGCCGATCTTGGGATTCATCAATCTTCATAGCCTGTGAATAACAGCCCACCTCTCCAACCAGATGATCTTGGGTTCACCAGCCCCTGCAGCTATGTGAATCAGGAGAACCCTCCATCCTGATACACAGACATGGGATGTTCCAGCCTCTACAACTGCATGAGCCATTTCCTTTATTTAAATCTTTCTCTCTTTATATATATTTATAAGCTTTACTGGTTTTTCTTCTCTAGAGAACCCAGCCTCAAACAATAACGAACAGCCCTAAAATCTTAGTGGCTGATAGCGAAGAAAGCTTATTACCATAGGTATTCTGGGAACTCTGCTCCACATCCTGTCACTCTGGGACCTGGATAAAGCACAGCCACTATAGAGACACATGCCAGGTGCTATGCTGATTGGAAGAAACAGTGGTCAGCCTTCCATCTAAAAGGTTCTGAACTCTTCTGCCTAGAGGTGATACACTTCACAGTTCATTGGCCAAAGGAAGTCATGTGGCTACGTCCACCCTCAGGGAGACAGGGGGAGGACCTGAGATACCTGGTGAGATACATGGAGACCCCCTCATGATGCCAGCCTGTCTGGGGTCTCTGCAGGTGACAAGGATGGGAGTGGGAAACGGAAGGAAATGATAGCAGGACCAAGTCAGGCCGGATCTGCTTTCTCCTGGTCCAGGTGGAGTTTGTTAAATAGCTGCCCAAAACCATCACTAGCAAGATCGACCAGATTGAACTTCGGAAAAAGAGTTGCAGCTGATGTAATCGACAGTCAACTCAGGCCCACGGAGTGAACCTGGGCACACCCCATCTCAGTTTCACCAGTATGGTCGGGGGGGAGGTGTGTTCAGAGACTGGACTTCAAAGGGGATCAGGAGAGCCCAGATTCCTACATTTTTCTTCTTTGAAGTTAAATTCAGTCACCACACCTCCTGCCACTGCTCTGTCCCTTTGGGGTTGGCCAGGTGAATGCTGGGACTGGGACTGAGGGGCGATAAAAATGTCTGGACCTGTGTTAAGTGCTTCCTCTGAGGTTCTCCCCAACCCCCAATTCAAGATCCCAGGCCAGATGAATTCTCCCTTCTGGAACCAGCACCATCTGGGGGCCCCGTGTGCCCATTCCCATGGCCAGAGACACTGAGGCTGGGAGGGAAAATTCAGGTGGCCCTAGGCTCCAGACCTGCTGGGCTCCTCCTGACCCTACAGGAGGGTAAGCCTGGCGTGTCCCTGGAAGGGCGTCTGGGGCCTCGGCCCTTGCTTGCTGGCTTCACCTGCTGGCTAGATAGTCCAGTACCTGCCACCACCCAGTGGGTCTGTCACCTTGTGCCTGACAGTAACGCTGCTGTTGCTGCTACCACCACAGCTCCTGGCCACCACAGTGAGGGAGGGACCCGGGCTCTCTAGGATTCCAAGAGCCACAAAGACTCCCCGAGTCTACCTAGGTGTGCTGCACACTTACCACTAACCAGGGCCCCAGAAGCCCTCCCCATCAAACTTTCCTAGAGATCTCCCTCACTCAACCCATCCCCAGGAATCCAGAACTCCCCCAAATCTCCCACCAATGCCTAGCTACTCACCTCACCCCCGGGCCACAGAGCCCTGAGACCCTAGCCCTCCGTAGGGACACTCACTCAGTCACCTCTCCCAGGGGCCCAGGACCCCCTCCACCCTTCCCACTCACTATAAACCTCTGCAGTTGCCCCCTGGCTGCGGGGTCCTGTGAACTGACCCTTCACTCCCTCCATCTTGGGACCTGAGATGGGACCACCAGAAGGACAGCAGAGGCTGAGAGGAGCAGGGGCAGAAATGTCTAGCCCCTCCTGACAGAGGATGAACATACCGTCTCCTCTCACCCACCCCTGGGATGGCTCTCCAAAAAGTCCACTCTGTGTCTGCATGTTCCTGGGGTGCATACACACACATATACATATACACATTCAGTGAGAAGTGTACACACACAACGAGCATGGAGATGCACAGACAAGGACCACCTAGACTCACCTGGCAAAGGGTGTGGTGGGCTCATGGAGAGGCTCACATGGCCCCACACTGCAGACCCAGGCAGAGACAACGTGGGGAGCACACAGACACACACTCAGGGTCACCCTAGATGGCCCCCCCAGGGCAAAATTTCATATGATGGACACACGCATACACAGATGCACACTCAGGAATACCCAAAAGAGCAATTTACACACACATGGATCCAAAACACAGATACTCCAACAGGGACACACATTCCCACACACACACACAGGCCCAGAGGCACATGGATTACATGCATTTCCACAACTGACACACACCCTTTCATTGACAGACACGAAAACACACACACCCTGTAATGGATGGAATTGTTCCCCCCCAAAAATATGTGTCAACTTGGTTAGGCCATGATTCCTGGTATTGTGTGGCTGTCCTCCATTTTGTGATTGTAATTTTAAGCTGAGAAGATTAGGGTGGGATTGAAACACTGCCCTTAATCATGTCACCTCCTTAATGCAAGGTAAAGGGAGTTTCCCTGGGGTGTGGCCTGGACCACCTTTTATCTCTCAAGAGATAAAAGGAAAGGGAAGCAAGCAGAGAGTTGGGGACCTCATACCACCAAGAAAGCAGCACCAGGAGCAGAGTGTGTCCTTTGGCCACAGGGCCCCTGTGCCTGTGAAGCTCCTCGACCAGGGGAAGATTGAGGACAAGGATCTTCCTCCAGAGCCAACAAAGCAAGAAAAGCTTCCCCTGGAGCTGACGCCCTCAATTTGTCCTTGTAATCTACCAGAGTATAAGAAAATAAAATTCTCTTTGTTAAAGCCATCCACTTGTGGTATTTCTGTTATGGCAGCACTAGATGACCAAGACACACACATATACAGAGAAGGGCACAGAGAAACACCAACAGCCACACAGGGGAAAGCACAGCACACAATCAATGCACTCACAGACTCAGAAACTCAGACAGAGACAGCCACACAGATTACACACCTGCACGCACACAATCACACACATGCACAGACCCTTGGCCCCCCCAGGAGGCACAGATAGCCCCGGCACTCCCAACAGAGGCCACTGCAGGCAAATGAGGCTACAGTCCAGGCATGCCCTGCTCCACTGAAGCTGTCTCTACAGGGAGTGCTTTCCTGGCTCCAAATTCATGCTGGAGCCCTCTAGAGGGCTGTGCCCAGGGCGCTGAGAGTGGCCAGGGCAGGGTGGCTCTGGGAAGAGCCTCTGGGGCTGAGATTAGGACTCGGGACCCTGTCAGGAGCCCTTAAAGTGGGGGTGTCCTGTAGAGCCTGGTGGATGCAGAGGTCAAGGGAGACTTCAGGAACTGTTGTTGATTTTCATAGGTGTTGTGATGATTAATTTTGTGTGTCAGTTTTACCTGTGTGTACAAATGTAAGGAAAGGGAAGGGGCCTGTCCTAGTGGATCAACAGAGGAAATGCCCAGTAAATAAAGAAAGTATATTCCAGACAGGAGTAACGTTATAAATAATGGCAACTCCAGAACACTTCATTGTGCTCATGCCTAACCTTCACATGGATCCAGAGGCAATTGTCGAAACGGAATAAATTGCAAAAGGTGCGGCAGGGTTCTATCCTTTTACCTTACTTATACAGTCTGTACGCTAAACAAATAATCCTGGAAGCTGGCATATGGAGAAGACAGCATCAGGATGGAAGGAACACTCATTAACAAACTCAATAATCAATTGACAGAACCTTGCTTGCTGAAAATGAAGAGACTTGAAGCACTTACTGATCAAAGTCAAAGACTACATAGAGCCTTTGGTATAGATGATGACTGAATGTGAAGAAAACAAAAATCCTCAAATTGGACCAATAAACAACGTCATGATAAATGGCAAAGAAACTGAAGTTGTCAAGGATTTCCTCCTAGTTGTATCAACAATCAATATCCATGCAAGCAGTAGTCAAGAAATCAGAGAATGTATTGCATTGGGCAAATCTGCAAAAGACCTCTTTGAAGTTTTTTTTTTTTAATTTTTATTGTGCTTTAAGTGAAAGTTTACATATCAAGTCAGTCTCTCACACAAAAACTTATATACACCTTGCTACATACTCCCAACTGCTCTCCCCCTAATGAGACAACCCACTCCCTCCCTCCACTCTCTTTTCCTGTCCATTTCGTCAGCTTCTAACCCCCTCCAGGGAGGAGATGCCAACATAGTCTCAAGTGTCCACCTGATCCAGGAAGCTCACTCCTCACTAGCATCCCTCGCCAACCCATTGTCCAATCCAATCCCTGTATGAAGATTTGGCTTTGGGAATGGATCCTGTCCTGGGCCAACAGAAGGTCTGGGGGCCATGACCACTGGGGTCCGTCTAGTCTCAGTCAGACCATTAAGTCTGGTCTTTTTATGAGAATTTGGGGTCTGCATCCCACTGTTCTCCTGCTCCCTCAGGGGTTCTCTGTTGTGGTCCCTGTCAGGGCAGTCATCAGTTGTAGCTGGGCACCATCTAGTTCTTCTGGTCTCAGGATGATGTAGTCTCTGGTTTATGTGGCCCTTTCTGTCTCTTGGGCTCGTAATTACTTGTGTCCTTGGTGTTCTTCATTCTCCTTTGATCCGGGTGGGTTGAGACAAATTGATGCACCTTAGATGGCCACTTGCTAGCGTTTAAGGCCCCAGACACCTCTCTCCAAGGTGGGATGCAGAATGTTTTCTTAATAGATTTTTATTGTGCCAATTGACTTAGATGTCCCCTAGAACCATGGTCCCCAAACCCCTGCCCCTGCTATGCTGGCCTTCGAAGCATTCAGTTTATTCCGGAAACTTCTTTGCTTTTCGTTTAGTCCAGTTGTGCTGACTTCGCCTATATTGTGTTGTCTTTCTCATCACCTAAAGTAGTTCTTATGTACTATCTAATTAGTAAGTACCCCTCTCCCACCCTCCCTCCCTCCCCCTCGTAACCATCAAACAATATTTTCTTCTCTGTTTAAACTATTTCTTGAGTTCATATAATAGCGGCCTTAAAAATTTTTTTTTTATACAATATTTGTCCTTTTGCAACTGACTAATTTCACTCTGCTTAATGCCTTCCAGATTCCTCCATGTTACGAAATGTTTCACAGATTCATCACTGTTCCTTATCGATGCATAGTATTCCACTGTGTGAATATACCATAATTTATTTATCCATTCATCATAAATTATTTATTTTTCCATTCATTGGAACAAGTCTTGGTAAATTTTTTTTTTAAAACACTGGTGATGCCACTGGATCCTATGAAAGATGGTTCAGAAAGCTGAAATTTAGAATTCTTTGAGGGCATGAAAATCGACAAACACGGCAATTATTTGAATTGAAAATGAGACAAACTAATAATTATATTTCAAAGATATAATTGATGACTATCCTTCCATGGGAACCCTGGTGGCACAGTGGTTAAGACCTAGGCTGCTAACCAAATAGTTGGCAGTTCCAATCCACCAGCCACTCCTCAGAAACTCTACGGGGCAGTTCTACTCTGTCCTATAGAGTCTCTACAGGGTGGATGCCGCAGCAATGTGATTTTGTTTTTTGTTGGTGTTTTGTTTTTTCATGGTTCCATGAGCACTCCCTGGGCTGTGCAGATGATTAAGCGCTAGAGTATAAGCCAAACGGTTGGCGGTTGGAACCCACCCAGACGCGCCTTGTAATACAAACTTGGCAATCTGCTTCCAATAACATCATAGCCTTGAAAGCCCTATAGAGCAGTTCTGCTCTGCACACATGGGGTCACCCTAAACCAAAATCGAACCCATTCTACCACAACTAAAAACATAAGCGCTTTCACAAAAACCAGGACAATAAAATTAGAGTAATTTCTAATATTTTAATGAAGAAAAATAATTCAACTTAATGTTGAGTGTTTTCATACACCTACTTTTCATTTTTTTATTATTTCCCAGCTACTTAAAAGTTATATGTAAAAATAACAACAAAAACCCGCTGCCATCAAGTCCACTGCAACTCTTATCAACCCTACAGGACAGAGGAGAACTGGCCCCTAGGGGTTCCAAGGATGTCATCTTCAAGGAAGCTGACTGCCACATCTTTCTCCAGCTGAGCGGCTGGTGGGTTCCAAACGCCAACATTTCGGTTAGCAGCCGAGCGCTTCACCACTGCGCCTCCACCTGGGTTCCTTCTTTAGGTAAAAAGAACCATTAAAAAGGTAACAACAGCCTGTACACAGGGGTAGCGTCTTCCCTTTCCCCTCGGGCTCCACCGTGGCTGGCCTGAGAAGCCACAGCAAAGCCCCTTCTCCTCAGCACTCAGGGCCCCACAAGAAAGCTTTGTACTCACTGTTGACTCTCGGGTCCCACAGCCGCGGGGCCTCCCTGACGCTGGGTCCCCTGGAAACTAAGCTCTTTGTCCTTCCCCGACAGCCCCGTCACCCCCCAGGCCGAAGCTCCGATCCACCAGCTCTTCAGGCGCCTCCGCTCAAAATGGCGACGGGGCGCCCTCTGCCGGCTGCTGCCGCCCAGGAAAGGTCGCTTTGTGCAAACTGTTAGCGGTGGCCGCACCGCCCCCTGGGAATGACATTCTCAATTCTAAGTGATGTTTTAAACCCCCCAAAAAAAAAAAAAAGGTTAATTACAGTTTTATCTAGAGAAGCACTTAAATAGGAATTTCACCAGCAATATTGACTAATCTCCGGGAAGAATTCTCCATTATCACGTTAAAACGAACACACGGTAATTCCTTGAGGAATTCTCCTCAGAGCTTGAGTGGAATACCTATATTCTTTATCTGGAAATGAGTATTTATCAGAGACGTCTTGTGCATCATTTCTGACCCTCTTGGCTCTCCTATCTCTTTTTCACATGCCACTATAACAACCAGCTCTGAAAGCTCAGATGTACTTCATGAGGGACAAACATCACAATCTCCTGCACTTTGTCCCTGTGTCCCATGACTCCCTATCCTTCTCTGGGTTTCCATGTTGATGGTGAGGTGGGACATGCCCCATGATCAAAGCCCACACATGCATAGTCAGGTGCCTTTTTGACTCTGGGTGTGTGTCTGGTCTCTGTGTGTATTCAGAGAGTGAGTGGTCACTGTGGTGGGGGTCAGTGTGTTGTTAGAGTGTGTACATATGATTTTCATGTTTATGTACGATCAGAAGGTACATGGTCATTTCAGGGTCTCTTTGTATGTGTATTTTATTATGTTTGCTGTGGTCAGTGGGAGTATGGCCATGTGGAATCTTGGAGAACGTGCAATGTGTGTTTGTTGTCAGTGTTTTGTGCGTTTCTAAAGTGGACTGATGTGAAAATGTGTGATCAGTGTGTGAATTCAGGATGTGAGTGTGGTCAGAATGTCTGAGTTCTCAGTGTTGATGTGCTGTCAGAAGAATACAATCATTTGCAATATCTCTGTGTGTGCTGCATTCATTTTCATGTGGCCAGAAGTTGTGTGGTCAGTGTGAATGTGTGTATGTGTGTGTGTGTTTATGATGTGGTTACAGAGTGTTAGTGAGGAGCAGCATTGAATACTTGCCCAACTATTCAGCAGTCACCTTCCCTGGACCCCCAGTTTATCCAGGAATTGCCCAAAGATTACCTGAGGGTCTGCAAAAAGGAGGAAAGAACAGAGGGATCAGGGCAATGGGAGCTACTAATGCTCAGGACAGGTTCTTCACCAGCTAGAGACAGGGATTTGGGTTCTGTAGGTTCAAGGGGTTGGGGAACCTGCAGGCATCAGTAACTGTAGAACTTTATGGGATCTTGATTAAGGGCTTTGTGAAAGATAGGGATTTGGGACTAAGAATGTTGAACTACTTTTCATGTGCCTATTGGCCATGTGTGATCTTCTTTGGAGAAATGTCTATTCAAGTCCTTTCCTCAGTTTTGCATTGGCTGGTTTATGATTTCATTCTTAATGTTCTTTGTATCTTCTGGATACTAGACCTTTATCAAATGTATGATTTGCAAACATTTTCTCCCATTCTGTGGTTTGTTTTCCACTCTCTGGTTAGCATCCTTTGATGCAAAAATTTTAATTGGATGAAAATCAGTTTCTCTATTTCTTCTATAGTTGCTTGTGCTTTAGGTGCCATTTCTAAGAGACCATCGCCAAATGCAAGGTCGTGAAAATCGCACCTATGTTTTCTTCTAAGACTTTTATAGTTTTGGTACCTATATTTAGATCTTTGATTATTTTGAATTCATATTTGTATATGAGGTGAGGTAAAAGTCCAACATCAGTTTTTGTATGTGATATCCAGTTCCCTTAACATCATTTGTTGAAAAGACTCTTCTTTCTCCATCCACTGGACGTGGCAGCCTTGTGGAAAAGCAATTGGCCTCATACGTGAGGGTTCAATTCTGGATGCTCTGCTGATCTATATGTGTATTTCTATGCCAGGATGATGCTGTTTTAATGACTGAAGGTTTGTAGTAAGTTTTGAAATTGGAAAGTATGCGTTCTGCCACTTGGTTCTTCTTTTTAAAAATAATTTTGGCTACATGAGATTCCCCGAAATTCTATACCAAGTTTAGGACTGGCTTTATCATTTCTGTAGAAAAAGGTTGGGATTTTGATAGGCAAGGCATTGCATATGTGAATTCCCTTAGGAAATATTGCCATTTTAAGAGTATTAAACCTCTCTTCACAAACACAGGATCTTTGCATTTATTTAGGTCTTTTTCAAATTCCTGCAGAGATATTTTATAGTTTTCAGGGTACAAATCTTTCACCTCATTGGTTAATTTTATTCCTAGGTATTGTATTCATTTGGATGGTATTGTAAATGGAATTGTTCTCTCAGTTTCCTTCCTGGAGTTTTCAACGCTAGCGTATAGATATTCAACTGATTTTTTGTGTTGGTCTTGTATCCTGCAACCTTGCTGAATTTGTTGATTAGCTCTAACAGTGTTTGTTGTTAATTCTTTAGGATTTAATCTTTATACTATCATATCAGCTGTGAGTACAGATAGTTTGACTTCTTCCAGTTCAGCCTGGATACGCTATTTCTTTTTCTTGCCTGACTAATCTGGCTAGAACTTCCAATACAAGTCGAATAGTAGTATTGACAGCAAGAATCTTTGTCTTGTTCCTGATGTTAGGGGGAAAAGCTTTCAGTCTTTCACCATTGAGTATAACATTAGCTGTGGGTTTTTCCATATATGGCCTTTATCATGTTGAGGAAATTCCCTTAGTTCAAAACTTTCTGAATGTTTGTTTCATGACAGACTATTGGATGTTCTCAAATGCTGTATCTCCATCAATTAACATGATCATGTGTGGGCTTGTGTGCTTCCTTATATTAATGAAGCATATTACATTGATTGATTATGTTAAACCACCCATGGATTTCTGGGGTAAACTCCTCTTGCTCACAGTGTATAATCCTTTTGCTGTACTGCTGGATTTGCGTTGCCCTTGTTTGGTTGAGGATTTTTATGTCTATATTCTTAAGGAATAGTGTGCCACATTTTTCTTTTCTTGTGAAGTCTATTTCTGCCTTTGGTATCAGAGTAATGCTGACCTCATAGAATGAGTGAGGAAGTATTCCCTCGTCTTCTTTTGTTTTTGAAGATTTTGAGAAGAATTGGTGATAATTCTTTAAATGTTTGGTGGAATTTAGCCACAAAAACTTCTGTTCTCAGCCTTTATTGTTGGGAGTTTTTATCACTGATTCAATCTCTTGTTATAAGTCTATACACATTTCCTATTTCTTTTTGAGCTCTTTTGTAGTATGTGTGTTTCTTGGAATTTGCTCATTTGATTTACCCTATTTATTTGGTTGGCTGAAGTATTCACTTAAAACCTATTTTTATTTCTGTAAGGCTGATAGTAATGTCATCACTTTCATTTCTGATTCTTGTAATTTGTGTTAATGTAACAATTTTGAAGCTGCCATGGGCCTGAATAAATTTCAGAATCACTGTGTTCAATCATGCAGATAAACACCTACATAAGAGTTCAACTCAGGACAGGGCCTGGGAAAGATGATCACCTGTGCGGGTTTGTCCTAGTCACCGGCGCCCCCAAGCCCTGCCTACCTGCTTGACACTCACCACCCATTATTCCTGGGGTTGCCATGCTCTCTGGGTATTGTTTATTTGTCCCCCAAGAGAGAAGCTGTGGAACTTTCTTAAAATGCACAAGTTCTTTGGAGATCCCAGGAAGTTCAAGTGTGAGAGTCAGCTTGATACATTCCCCATTTATGTGCATCATTTAAAATCCACACTAATGAATAGTGGGGTGACACAGTTAATTGACATTTTATAACTATTTAAGGTGTGATATTTTCTAAGTTAATAAGAGATGATTTGGAGACCTGAAAATCTTCCCAACCCAAATCGGAATTCCCAGGCCAAAAGGAGTTGCATTTGAATTCCGTTTTACGTTATCCTTATCACCGAGGTCCCATATGTTCCTTTTCCCTTGAGATTTTGCCTTTGATTCGTGTTTCATTTAAAAGGGCATATTACCATTTCCAACATGGGGAGTTTCTAGTTAGCGCTATATCGTTATTTCTAGCACAGTTAAGTTATGATCATAAAACTAGAAAATGTGTTCTCTGTGATTTCATTCCTCTGAAATTAATGGAGGCGAGCTTCAAGTCCAGAACAGAGTGATTTTTGTAAATGTACCATGTGTACTTGAAAATAACGTTTCTTGTACAGTTGTTAGGAATAATGAGATAAACACATATATGTATCGGTTTGCTATTCAAATGTTCCACATCGTCACTGACATTTGTCTGTTTATTATATGAGTTGCAGAGAGATACCAGGGGTGTGAACTCCCGTGCTCTGCTTCTGTTTGTTTCTTCTAGGAGCTCTGTCATCACTCACGCAGTAAGTTTTGTAGCCAACAGTTAGGATGGGAAATTCTAGGAGTGCAGGAAAGGAGGAACCCAGAATGTGGGGGACAAGGAAGATGGGTTGGGAAGGACCATAAATCACAAGTTTCTTGATGGTCCCAGAGAGGACCTGTAGTTGGTATGGCAGTTGCTGGGGGATGGTACATGGTGGGTTACCTGTGGTGTGTCAGGTATTGGTTCTACTGTGATGCGTCAGGGGCGAAGGCAGGGATTAGACAAGGGAGAATTTATAAACCATGCAGGTTACTAAGGCATCGACCAGACAGGAGAAGGCTACTGATCCTGCGAGTCCAACTCTTCTGCTCCTTGCATCCTACTGACCTGCTGACCTGCTCACCTACTGACCAACTTTGGAACCTCCTCCAACTTCTCTCCTTTGTGGTCTCCTTGCCCATCCATCCCATTCCAGCCATCTCTATCGTTTTCCCTTCCTTTCCCCCTTTCCCCTCCTCCCAGGAGAACAAGCACCCTCTGTCCATCCAGGCCATACCCCTTGTTCCACTCTCATATACAACTGACCCTGTTCCCATTCCATACTTACCCGACTCTTTGTCCCACTGAGCTTCCTCAAGGGGAGAGGACATGAAGGCACAAAGGGCATTGTTCTGGTTCCTGGTGCTCTGGCCACCAACTACTCCATTGGAAAATGTGAGCAATCCTTGAACATGCCGTGCTTTCTCACCTTTTATTGGGCTCTTTCACACTAGTTTAAACAACAGCTTTTCCTGGGGTGTTTGAGGGGGACTCAGTCCAGCAGGAAGGGTGACCAGCAGAACTACAGTGTTTAGTGGCCCCGTCTGAGCTGATTTAGGTAGGCACTCCTGACACCAGCGTCTCAACCATAGCCAGATGGAACAAGAGCGCCCAGAACTGGGGTGTTTGACCAGTGAGGAAAGGATGGCCTTGGTCTTTTCATGCATCTGATCTGCTTCTTTAATGAATTTGCTGAGATGACTGCTCCCTTTTAGACATTGGCTACTCAAAGAAAGTGTGTTTCCTGAAAGCACACACAGTTGTCACCTCAGCTGTAAGGGCTGAGATGAAAGTGTTACAGAGCTCAGAGTTTATTTTCCAGAGAGATTTCAATCTGCATGAAAGTGAACTTCCATGTGGGTTAGTATGAATTCCATTGCAAAGTTATTTTCTCCTAAAATACTTGTACAATCTTGTTTTTAAAGAAACAAGATTTGCCTTTTGTTGTGGCGATCATGCATTCCAGAAAGTTTTGTATTTCTTTTACATATTAGTTTCCATGTTCCTGTTCATTGGTTCAGGTGAAGTACTATGAAATACAAAACTAAATTCTTGTTAGCAGCTATCTGGAATTGTGTTGCTAACTAGCTGCTATTTTCATAGTTTTAATCATATAATACACAAGATTCCTCTTTTATGCAAATCTTTTATGGACTTCAAAAATCTGACATGACATGGCTTGGTTCAGAATGAAAATGAATGTTGAAGGAAAACCAATGATTTTAGAAACTGGATGTTAACAGTATTCTGTACCTTTCATTGGAATATGAACTTATGATGGCAACTGCCTACCTCTCCTAGTTATGGCCATAACTATATCTACATTTATCTCGCATATACCCTCTTTAAAACAGAATTTTCATTCTTATTATTTCTCATGCTTTCATACAGTTTGGGTGTATTCCTAACCCTTGTAAAGTGCCAGGATTCCCACATAATGTAAGTATGTATTTTTTCCTCAATTTTAAATTCCTTACAAATTTATAAATTCATAAATTATATCCTGTTGATTTTTTAAAGATACTTGCAATATTCTTTTGGCTAAGGAAATAAAAAAACTGTAACAGTTTGTATATCTAATCTTTTTTCATACAGCTTGTGTGTAAGTGATGTATAATAATCAGCACCTAATTAAAGTATGGAAACCCTGGTGGCGTAGTGGTTAAGTGCTATGGCTGCTAACCAAGAGGTTGCAGTTCAAATCTGCCAGGCGCTCCTTGGAAACTCTATGGGGCAGTTCTACTCTGTCCTATAGGGTCGCTATGAGTCGGAATCCACTCGGCCGCAGTGGGTTTAATTAATTAAAGTATGGAGTTTGTTGAATTTCTACGTGTATATACGTCATGAAACCATTACCATAATCAAGATAATGAGCCTAACCCTCACCCCCAAACACTCCTGCTCCTTCTTTTAATTCATTCTGTCCTCTCCCTCCATTTCTGGCACCCCTGCTCCAACCGCTGATCTGCAGTTTTAAAGAACTTTTGTGTAATGGAAGCGTACGAGGTTTACTTTGTTTTTATTCAGGATCCTTTAAGTCAGCATACTCGTTTTAGATTCATCCGGGATGTTTGCTGTACTAGTAGCTGCTTTGTTTTCCTTGCTCAGTAGAAGTCCTGCATATGAATATACCACAGTGGGTTTGCCCTTTACCTTGGAAAGAGACCTCGGGGGCTGGTTTTTCCAAATGGGCCGTGGCCCTTTAACCAAAAGCCCAGAAAGCAGCCCCTTCACAGGGTTGTTTCTCCCAGCTTATACTTGCATTTTGCAAGTTCAAGATGGATCATTCTTGCCTCATTCCATAATTCATTCGTTTCTGTTGCTGAATCATATTCTGTCGAATGTGTACCTCTGTTGAACACACTGTCTTGAAGGAAATGTTTAGAATGAAAGTAATGAGTTTTCAAGAACAAACAGTTAAATCCAAAGCAAGCTCTCCCGACCAGGTATCAGAAAAGTCTGAACTTATTCAGATGAAGTCTGTCTACATGCACAGAGGAGTGGAATAGAATTAAAATCAAGGATCTTAGAGAAACCTCACGTTGTTAGTGTCATCTGCATGGTTACCACTTTGCTTTTATTCAAGCCCTAAAAGTTGATTAATTCTGAATAAGACATCTCTGTAGTGATTTTCAGGTTTTTTTTGTTTTGCCCTATGCTGGTCTTTAAAATGTTAAAAAGTCAATGTATCCATGAGAAAAGTGTGATTCAGCATTAGACACAAGGGCAGGTACAGTCTCTGGGGAACTAGAGATTGAGCCCCATTACAGACAGGACACTCACAATCTCTAAGAACACTGCCAGACTCAGAAGAAACACCAGGTGGCCAGGTGCCAAGCTTCCTGGAAGCAGAGAAATCCACTGGAGATATCTGATGGGTGGGGCTCGTTCTTGGAGGCTGATTTGGGTTTCTCTCCAGGAGTCCATGTGACTGCTATATTGTACATTTCTTTTGAGGTTTCACGTGACTTTGAATATTACTCTTTCAGCTCATTGACAATAGTTTTCCTGGGCTGGACCAAAAACTTGTAATGATGTTCCTCTTTCTGGAGATTGCTGTTTTAGCAATAATCTTTCTCCTCAGTCTCTGTTCGGAGACTACCTTAACATACCTTATAGATACGCTTCGAATCATGGATAATCAGGACAGAGTAGAGTGGCCAGTAGGGTTTCCAAGCAGCAGCAGGTGGACTGGAATGCCGACCTTTGGTTTAGCAGCCTTAGCTCTTAACCACTACACCACCAGAGCTGGGCTTTTTTTTTGTTGTTGTTGTCGTTCCTTTGTTTATACATATGCTTTGAATCATGAATAATCAGGAATTTTTATACTCACAGGTCTTTTATTCGATTTCCCTTTAAGCTACTAATGAGAACACAAATCGATGAGTGAAACCAAAGCTAAATTTGTACAAGAGTCTCATCTTTTTTAGTGAAAAATTAGTGAACAAGACAACTATATAACTTCAATGAGAAAACTTTTATTTGATAAATTCTTTCTATCAAAGGAATTAAATATTAACTCTTCTGGGGCTCCTTTCGCACACTGAGAGTGGAATTGTGAATTCTCACAACCATCCTGAAGTGCAATGTAACACTGTCTACCCGAAGCCTTCCAAATACTCACACCCTTTTATTCAGCACAATTGCACTTCTAGTCATCTACCCTAATGAAAGAACCACCACGTATCGAAAGACCAGGTGAGACCACATTCAAGTGGAACAGGATGGATTACAGTGAAATGAGCTAAATGACTCATGGTAGAGGGATGGTGGAACTAGTGTAAATCCTTCCAGTGGAGGCAGCTCCTAAAAGTCATATGTTTCAAAGACATTTCAGAACACAGAAAATGCTCTTAACATAATGTCAAGTGGAAAGACCCAGAAACCAGGCTTTCTATGTTGTGTAGAGAAGAGTGTATATGCTTCTGCACAGAGAGAGTGAACAAATGCTTCATGAAAATACCATAGAATTGAATAACAGAGCTTTCTAAAGGGTGCTGTAACCACCTCTGTATCAACTTCTTGACAGTTATTTCTGGGGCTCCAAACACTCAATTCTGTCCTCACTCCACCACTGAGGGTGGGGGCGCTTTCCTCCTTTTTACCAAAGGCTTGGTTGGACTCTAAGTGACAGGCCCAGGAGGGGCCTGGCTTCCTCTTTTCCTTCCTTACTCCTATGTATGATCTCAAAGTTTCTTGTGCACTTTGACTCCTCAATCTAGTTTTTGTTTTTTGCTTTTTGGTTGCATCCTTTACCACCCCCTAAATTGTAGTGAGATCAGCGGGAGCGATAGAGTTTTCTGGCACTGATGCTCTTTTGTGACCTGGTGGAGGGGAAGGTGCCAGGTGTGGACACCCGCCTGCATCATTATGTTTCACCTTTTATAATTCATAGTGTTTTGGTCTGTCCTATTGAAGTATTTTAAAAATTGAACTGCTTCTATTCTGCAGGGTCAGCAGGCTTCAGCAGGGACCCTTCCTTGCCCAGAAGGATATGCTACATGCTGCCCCATCAGATGGCCTCCATCAGTACCCATGGGTGGTGGGCCACAAGCTCCACCTGGATGTCTTCCCCAATCTTGGAATGACCCTTCATCATACCTTCTACGCCCTCCTCCCAGATACGTTCCCAAAACTGGGCCAGGCCCTCCCCCACACCCTCCCACCCGTGTTACCAAACCTGGGCTAGACCCTCCACCTCCACCTCCCACCTGTGTTCCCAAACCCCGGCCAGACCATCCTCCTGCCACCCGTGTTGCCAAAACTGGGCCAGACCCTCCCCCTCCTCCTCCCACCCCTGTTAGGAAACCTGGGCCAGACCCTCCGCCTCCTCCTCATCCCACCTGTGCTCCCAAACCTGGGCCAACCCCCCCCCCCAACCGTGTTTGCAAACCTAGGCCAGACCCTCCCCCTCCTCCTCGCACCTGTGTTCCCAAATATGGGCCAGACCCTCCCCCTCCTCCTCCCACCTGTGCTCCCAAACCTGGGCCAGAGCCTCCCCAGCCTCCTCCCACTGGCGTTCACAAATCCAGGCCTGACCCTCCGCCTCCTCCTCCCTCCTGAGTTCCCAAACCTGGGCCAGAGCCTCCCCTTCCTCCTCCCAGCAGTATTCTGGATCCTCCATTACACCCTCCCCCTCCTCCTCCTAACCCTGTTCCTGGACATCGCCTAGACCCTTCCCCTCCTCCTCCCCGCTGGCCTCCCAAGGCTTCCCCAGAATCTCCACCTCCTTGTACACCCTGCTGTCCTCCCAAGCCTCCACCAGGGTGCTCACCTCCCCCTCCCGTCTGGCCTCCACCTCTACCAGGCTGGCACCCTCCTCCCCCACCACTCTGGCAAGCCCCTCCCCCACCTGGCTGGCTTCCCCCTCCCTTACCCTTCTGGGAGCCCTCTCCCCAACCCAGCTCGCTTCCCCTGCCTCCACGTACCTGGCTTCTGCCTACCACAGGAGGCTGCCCTCCCCCCAACCTGCCAGTATGCCGTCCATCCACCCCAACGGGCAGCCGTCCACCAACCGCACCTGGCTACCGTCCATCCCCCCCACCCAGATGCTGCGACCCTTGTCAACCTGGCTGCTGTCCCTCTCCCCCACATGGCTGGGGTCCCCTCCCCCTGGTGGGAAGGGTCGACCTCCCCCTCCTCATGAGTTGGGTACCCCTCCTCCACCCCAGTGGTATCCCGCTCCCCCACCCACCTGGGGGCCCACTAACCCACCTGGCTGGCATCCCCCTCCATCCCTTGGTGTCCTTCACCTTCCCTGCCCAATCTGCCATATGGGCCTCAGCAGCTGCCTCTATAACCCAAGGCCTCTTAGGTTCTTAGCATCTACCATTAAAACAAAAAAAAAAGCCAAACTGGTTGCTGTCAAGTCAATTCCTACTCATAGCAACCCTACAGGACAGAGTAGAAAGGCCCCACACAGTTTCCAAGGAGCGCCTGGTGAATTCACACTGCCAACTTGGTTAGCAGCCCTAGCACTTAACCATAGGCCCCAGGGTTCCCCATTGAAGTAAGAGGGACAACAGTTTTAAGGGAAACAGAAAGTGGCAAGTTTATTATCGGCGCAGATAAGGAGCAACTCAGGGTCTAGACCATGAGCTCCCCAAGCTGGTAACCTGGGGGTCTTTAAGGGGGAGACTAGTTCCAGATCTTATACCTCAGTCCCTTTAGCCTGCCCATTCTTGGAATTCCCCTCCCCTGTCCAAGTCTGGGAGTCTGTCGGGTCATCTTGGGTTGCACATACTGGTGGATGGAACGTCTGCTCCAGAATGGGCTCCAGGTACAACCATGGGCTAATGATTGTGCATCCCTCCAGAGGAGGGAAGTTCCGAGGTCAGAATTTGCTAGAGCCTGGGTGGCCGCTTGGAGCTGGTTCTCAAGGTGCAGCCTTTTGACTTAAACAATGTTACTAAGGGAGGCGGAGCCAAGAGGGTAGAATAGGAGAAGCTTCCCTCTTTACAACAAAGACCCAGAAAAACAACTGAAATGAGTACATTTGTGACAAGCTGCGAGGCCTGAGCATCAAAGGCAAGCTTAGACAGTAAACTGAGGGGCGGGGGAGGAACAGGCCATTCAGAGTGGAGAAAAGTCACCGGGACCTCAATCACGGGGAGCCCTCAGGCACTATTTCCGGGTCCTACAGTCTTAGAGGGGCAGGGGTGACTGGCATATATACCAGTATCTGATTGGAGCAGGGGGTCATGCTCTGAACAAGGCAGGGGGCTGAGAACCAACCCCCAAGTGTCTCTGAGGAAAACGCATCTCTGTTCCCTAGAGCGTGCTGGTGGGTGGGTTCTGCAGAGGGACCATGGGCACCCAAAGTTTTTGGTTGTAAGGACTGGGAGGTACCAGTTATCTTTGGACCCCTTTTGCGGGTGGCTGGGTGACCTGAGTGGAGCTACCAGTCCTTAGGACCATGATGTGGGTAGGTGAGGATCCTGTTTCATAGGCAAAGCAATGCTTTTCATTTTAGGCTATGTTGCCTCATAGCTTTCACATCATGCAGCACCAGTAAGACCAACAGGCAGATAAGTATTACAAACATCAGCAGGACCACCCATGGTGGACAGGTTTCAGCGGAGTTCCTAGACTAAGACAAAACAGGAACAAAGGCCTGGCAATCTACTTCCAAAACTTAGCTAATGGAAATCCTATGGATCACAACAGAGTATTTTCTGGTATAGAGTTGGAACATCAGCCTTCTCAGTTGGAATGTGCTCAGAATACATTCTGGCCAAAACAATGGGCTTGAGCATAACAATGATCATACAGATGGCACAGGACCAGGCAACATTTCATTCTGTTGTCCTTGGGGTCATCATGCATCAGAACTGATTCAGTGGCAGCTCACAGCAACAACAACGCTGCCTCACAGAGAACAGAGAAAATGATGCATAGCATTAGGTGGGCTACATTATACTATGGGTAACTGTGATGGTTAAGATTGTGTGTCAACTTGGCTGGGGCATGATTCTCAGGGTTTTGGCAGTCACATGATGTTGTGATCACTTCCCTGTTGAGATCTGATGTGTGATCACCCCCACGACGGGATCTGCTGTGAGTAGCCAGTCAGTTCAAAGGAGTTTCCTTGGGTGTGTGGTCTCCATCGAGTGTGCGGGGACATTCTGACACGGCTCAAGGCCTTTTGCCAGTTCTGGATCCTGCAGCTGACTCCTGTTCATCTGACCTCCAGTTCTCAGGGCTTGAGCTAGCTGTTTACCTGTGGTCTTGCCTGCTGATGTTGGGATTCATCAATCTTCACCGTCTGTGAACAACAGCCCTGCTCTCCAACCTGATAATCTTGAATTTGCCTGCCCCTGCAGCTGCGTCAATCAGGAGAAGCCTCCATTCTGACTATGGACTTGGGACATTCCTGTCTCTACAACCGCATGAGCCATTTTCTTGATATAAATCTCTCTCTCTATATACGTGTGTGTATATATATATATATGCATATATATATATACATATATATGGAAACCCTCGTGCCATAGTGGTTAAGTGCTACAGCTGCTAACCAAAGGGTTGGCAGTTTGAATTCACCAGGCATTCCTTGGAAACTCTATGGAGCAGTTCTACTCTGTCCTATAGGGTCGCTATGAGTAGGACTCAACTTGAAGGCACTGGGTTTGGTTTTGGTTTGGTTTATATATATATATATATATACACACACACATATATAAGGTTTACGGGTTTTTCTTCTCTATAGAACCCAGCCTAAGACAATAACAAACAGCTCTAGAGTCTTAGTGGCTGATAGCAAAGGAAGTTTTTTACCATGGGTCTCCTGGGAACTCTGCTCCATGTTCCATCATCCTGGGATCTGGATAAAGCACAACTACTTTTAGTTTTAGTTACCATGTAGACACCTGTCACGTACTATTCTGATGGGAAGACAGGGTGGTCAGCCTCCGATCTGAAGGGTTCTGAGCTCTTTTGCCTAGAGGTGACACACGTCACAGTTCACTGGCCAAAGCAAGTCTTGAGGCTACATCCACCCTCCGGAAGTGAGGAGGAGGACCTGAGATACCTGGTGAGCCCCATGGAGACCCCTACATGGTGTTTGCCTGTCTGGGGTCTGTGCAGGTGACAAGGAAGGGAGTGGGGAATGGAAGGAAATGATAGAAGGACTGAGTCAGGTTGGATATGGTTCTTTCTCATCCAGGTGGAGTTTATCTCAGAGCTGCCCAAAACCATTCCTGGCAAGATCAAACAGAGTGAACGTGGGAAAAATGAGTTTGGGTGGATATAATCAACAGTCAACTCAGGCCCACTGAGTGAACTTGGGCACACTCCCAGCAGCCTCAGTTTCCCCAATATGGTGGGGGGGAGTTGTGTTAAGAGAGTTGATTTCAAAGGCAATCAGGAGTGCCTAGATTCCTACATTTTTCTTCTTTGAAGTTAAATTCAGTCACTACCCCTCCTTCCCTGCTCTGTCCCTTTGGCCAGGTGAGTGCTGGGACTGGGGTTGAGGGGTAATAAAACGCCACCATCAACGTCTACAGCACCTCTGTTTTGCGAGCTTGTTCTGTGCCTGGGCCTGTGCTAAGTCTTCTCACAACTTCTTCTGCCATCCTCCCCAGCCCCCAATCTGAGATAACCCCGGCCAGATGGGTTCTCCCTCCTCGATTCAGCACCATCAGGTGGCCCAGTGTACCCATTCCCATGGTCAGGGACACTGAGGTTGGGAGAGAAATTCTAGGTGGCCCTAGGCTTTAGCCCTTTGGGCTCCTCTTAGCTCCACAGGAGGGTGAACCCAGGAGTGGCCTGGGAGGGGCTTCTGGGGGCTCGGCCCTCCCTTGGTGGCTGCACTTGCTGGCTAGATAGTCCAGCACCTGCCACCATCCAGTGGGTCTGTCACTTTGTGCCTGACAGTAACGCTGCTGTTGATGCTACCACCACAGCTCCTGGCCACCATGGTGAGTGAGGGACCAGGGCTCTCTGCGGAACCAAGTCCTTCTCAGGTGTGCTGCCCACTCACCCCTAACCAGGGCCCCAGAAGCCTTCCCCCTTGAATTTCCCTACAGAATTCCCCAACTCAACCTATGCCCAGGAATCCAGGACTCCCCCAAAACTCCCAACAAACTCCAGCTACGTGCCCCACTCCAGGGACACGGAGCCCTCAGAACCCAGCCCTCCCAAGGGACAACCACTCAATCACCCCTCCCAGGGACCCAGGACTCCCCCAGAACCTCCCCTGGAACCCAGGACCCTCTCTAGCCCTCCCACTCACTCTAGCCCTCTGCAGTTGCCCCCTGGCTGGGGGCCACGTGAACTGACCCTTCACTGCCTCCATCCTTGGGGCTGAGGTGGGACTACCAGGAGGACAGCAGAGGCTGAGAGGAGCAGGGGCAGAAGGGTCCAGCCCCACCTGAGGGAGGACGATGGACATACTGTCTCCTCTCACCCACCCCTGGGGTGGCTCTCAAGGAAGTCCCCTCTGTGTCTGTGTCTTCCTGGGGTACACAAACACACTCAGTGAGAAGTGTACACACACAGGAAGCATGGAGACGTGCAGATAAGGACCACCCAGACACACCTGAGCAAAGGGTGCGGGCTCATGGAGAGGCTCACACAGACACACACTCAGGGCCACCCTAGATGTCCACCCAGGACGAACTGTCACATGATGGGCACATGCACACACAGATCCACACTCAGGAACATCCAAAGGTGCAAACTCACACAGAAACAGATCCAGAATACAGATACTCCAACAAGGACACACATTCCCACACACACCACAGGCACAGAGGCACATGGATTATATGGATTTCCACAACTGACACACACCCTTTCACTGACAGATGCACAAACACACACACACACACATATACAGAAAAGGGCACAAAGATATACACAACAGCCACACAGAGGAAAACAAAACACAATCAGTATACTCATAGACTCAGAAACTCAGACAGAGACAGCCACACAGATTACACAACTGCACACAGACACACACACGCACAGTCCTTTGGTGCCACAGGACAGACAGACAGACCCGGCACTCCCAACAGAGGCCACTGCAGGCAAATACGGCTAAAGCTCAGACATGCCCTGCTCCACTGAAGCTGTCACAACAGGGAGTCCTTTCCTGGGTCCAAATTCATGCTCTGCCCAAGGCGCTGAGAGTGGCCAGGGCAAGGTGGCTTTGAGAAGAGCCTCTGGGCCCGAGGTTGGGGCTCAAACCCTGTTAGGGGCCCTTAGAGTAGGGGTGGGGTGGGGGGTTCTATGAAGCCTGGTGGATGAATGGGTCAAGGGAGGCCACAGGAACTGTTGTTCATTTTCATAGGTGTTGTGATGATTAATTTTGTGTGTCAATCTTACCTGTGTGTGTAAATGTAAGGAAAGGCAAGGGGACTGTCCTAGAGGATCAACAGAGGAAATGCCCAGTTAATAATGAAAGCATATCCCAGACAGGAGTAACATTACAAATAATGGGACCTTCAGAACACTACATTGCGCTCATGCCTACCCTCTACACAGATCAAGAGGCGATTGTTCCAACAGAAGAAACTGCAAAAGGTGTGCGGCAGGGTGGTATCCTTTTACCTTACTTATACAATCTGCACACTAAACAAATAATCTTAGAAGCTGGACTATATGCAGAAGACAGCATCAGGATGGGAGGAATACTCATTAACAAACTCAACTGACACAACCTTGCTTGCAGAAAATGAAGACGACTTGAAGCACTTGCTGATGAAGTTAAACACAGAGCCTTCTGTATAGATGACACCTGAATGTGAAGAAGAGAAAAATACTCACACCTGGACCAATAAACAATGTCATGATAAATGGCAACGAAACTGAAGTTGTCAAGGATTTCACCCTACTTGGATCAACAATCAACATCCATGCAAGCAGCAGTCAAGAAATCAAAAAATGTATTGCATTCGGCAAATCTGCTGCACACGACCTCTTTAAAGTTTCAAACACTGAAAAGTTACTTTGATGACTAAGATGCCCCTGGCCTAAGCCATGGTCTTTTCAATCACCTCATATACATGGGAAACTTGGACAATGAAAAAGGAAGGCAGAAGAAGAACTGATGCACTTAAATTGTGGTGTTGGCAAAAAATATTGAATATACTGTGGAGTGCCAGAAGAACAAACAAGTCAGTCTTAGAAGAAATACAAGCAGGAGGCTCCTTAGAAATGAAGATGTCAAGATCTACTTTGTTTTGCTTATTTTGGACGTGTCATTTTTTTTTTTTAATCAGGAAAGACCCATCGCTAGAGAAGGACATCGTGTTTGGTAACATAAAGAGGCCACAAAAACAAGGGAAACCCCCAAGGAGATGGACTGACACGACAGCCACAACGATGGACTTCATTATGTCATATAAAGTTGCTGTGAGTCGTAATGGACTCCATGGCAAATAACAACAACAACCTTTCAAAATACAGCACAGAGTAGAACTGCCCCACAGGGTTTCCAAGGAGTGCCTGGTGGATTTGAACTGCTGACACTTTGGTTAGCAGCTGCAGCTCTTAACTACTACGCCACTAGGCTTTCCTTAAAATATACAACAAATGATACATCACCTTCTTTTTAATTAAATGAGCAGATAGGATATTCTCATGTTTATTCTAAAAACTGCATTATAAACATATAAGGATATTCAATGGATGTCGAGCTCAGATGTATGGTGATCAGGGCAATGCCCATACAAATTCACATATTATCCCAATAAAATATACATAAAATACCAAAGAGAGAAAGTGCCTTTGCTCAAAATGAAAAGCATATTTCTGCAAACAGATTACAACCTTTTATGCAACTCCTGAATGTGGGATGATATTTTAAACCAAGTGGAAAGAGTCAATAAAGCCGTCCAATAAGAAATCCAGACTGTGTATCAAGCTCCATGCCTATTACAAGGCCTAGCCCCTTGCTTACGGCAAATGAGAAAAAGTAACTTTGAAAGCATGTTCGGTAAATGTAAAACTTTAACAAGACATATGAGTACATTTCTGAATTTGAAAATAAAGAAAAGTAAAGGAATGGGACATGTATGACTCACTGGATCCAACTATCAATTATTATGAGAATAGATATATTTTAAACAGGACATTATGGACATCCTGATTTCACCTTTGAAGTGAAGATATAAAAAAATTCGGTTTTCAAATCTTGACTTTTTAATAGAAAAAATGTATTTTCAATGAAAACATCCAAATTGCAGTCATTCGATTGGCTCTTAAATATTCTAGCAAATTATATCTTGTAGAAGATTCATCTTATAGAGTTTTAAGCTGTGTAAAATATCAATAGTTGGTACTAAAAAATACATTAATGTTCTTAGTTCATCTACATCTGACTGATGAATTGTGCTTAGTACAATATTATCCCAACTTGGAATGAGCCTTGGTAATTTTTTTTAAAACATTAATGATCCCAAAGGATCCTATGAAAGATGGTTCAGAAAGCTGAAATTTAAAATTCTTTGAGGTCATCAAAATCGACAAACAAAATTATCTCCATTGAAAATGAGACAAACTAAGAATTACAGTTTTAAAATATTATTGATGACTATGCTTCCGTGACAGCCCTGGTGGCACAGTGGCTAACAACTAGGCTTCTAACCAAAAGGATGGCAGTTCCAACCCACCAGTCACTCCTTGGAAAGCCCAGGGGGCAGTTCTACTCTGACCCGTAGGGTCGCTGTAGGTTTGACGCAACAGCAACGTTTCTGTTATTGCTGTTTTAATGCTCTCATGAGAATTTCCATTGCCTTCTTGCCTGCATGGTTTTGCTGAGTAGTCCGAGCTTATTCTTTTTGGCTCTCCTTTTTTTTTTTTTGTAGGTGACTTTTCATTTATCCCTAGCTGCTCTTATAATTCTCTTTATCTTTGGTTTTGGCTAATTTGATTATAATATGTCTTGGTGACTTTCTTTTAACATCTACCTTATGTGGAGTTCGACGAGCATCTTTGATAGGTATCTTTTCATCTTTTACAATATCAGGGAAGTTTTCTGCCAACAAATCTTCAACAATTCTCTCTGTATTTTCTGTTATCCCTCCCTGGTCTGGTACTCCAATCACTCAGAGGTTATTTCTCTTGATAGAATCCCACATGATTCTTAAGTTTTCTTCATGTTTTTAAATTATTTTATCTGATTTTGCTTCAAATATATTAGTGCCAAGTGCTTTATCTTCAAGTTCAGGAATTCTGCCTTCCAGTTGTTCAGTTCTGCTCCTCTGACTTTCTATTGCATTTACTTCTGTAGTTTTATTGTTAATCTTCCAGATTTCTGATTGCTTTCTGCTATGGATTTCTCCAGCTTATTAAATTTTTCATTATGTTTATGAAAAATCTTTTTAATTTCTTCAATTGATTTATCTGTGTGTTCCTTGGCTTGTTCTGCATATTGCCTCATTTCCTTCCTGATGTCTTGAAGGGTTCTGTATATTAATCTCTTGTATTCTGCCTCTGATAATTCCAGGAATGCACTTTCACCTAGAAGATCCCTTGACTCTTTGTTTTGAGAGCTTGTTGAGGCAATCATGGTCTGTTTCTTTATGTGACTTGATATTGACTGTTGTCTCTGAGCCATCTATGAGTTATTGTATTAGTTTATTTTATGTTTTTTTACTGTGTTGTAGCTTCTCGCTTTGTTTATTATTTTTTTTTTAAGATTTTTGTTTGTATTTCATGGATAGTGCTGCTGTTCCAACCTTATAATGTAAAACTGCCTGCTTTCCAAATTCCAAAAATTAAAATACTCCCCCTCTCACCATACTAGCCAGTGCCCTTTGGCTTCTTCAGAACAAGGAAGGGTTAAAGAGTTGTTTAAAGAAGTACAATTTTGATTTTGGGACCTTCCAAATATACAAATCATACTGAAGGGCCAGACACTCATTTTACATAGTTTAAATATTATGCATTAGCCAAATCAAACTATTCCACCACTCTGTTGGAGGGGGGAAAAATCCATACCCATGTAACTACTTCACTCGACAGGATTTGTCTATCAACGATAAGCTTAAACAATTTTCACCTATAATGTATCTAATTTGTTTTTTTAAAATGGAAAAGTCATATAGTTAAAATCGTAAATCAAGTATAATTTGAACCTAATGAACCATGCATCACTGCAGGAGCAAGGGTTAATAAACCAATGTGCTCTGAATTTGTCCAAGTACTGATATTTTTCTATATAAAGATTTAGCAAATATAACAGCTATCATGAGAATTGAAAAAAGATTTTTCCCAAAAAATGAAAATATTAAAACTAAGTTAAAATACATAAAGGAGTTAGTATTCCACACAGCATAAAATTTGACAAATCAAGTTTACATGTCTCAGCTGACCATGTGTGAAAATGCAAAGCAGGTATAAAAACCAATATTATGTCCAATATTTAAACTCACTTTGTAATTGAGGGAACATCTAAATCCTTAATTAAAAAACACAAATGAAGTGAAAGCTTTAAACTGGTACACACTGTTCACATCTATATTTCAAGTTTGGAAATGCTTATTTGCAAGCAGCAATACAAAAGTATTTATGAAGAATGCAAAATCTCTAAAAATTATGAAAACATCCCTGTTACCAATACATTTCTAAATACAAAACTGACTGCCATATTTGTTACTTCTGTGTAGCAAGAGAAGTTCATTTTCAAAGCAGGTGAAATTCAGTCTTTAGGTGTGAATGGTATGAATGAGTCTTTTTTTTTTTTTTTAATTTCTTAGTTGTTTGGGATCCTTAAGCATGCAAAGCCTCAGAGGGAAGGTCCACAAAGGAACCAGGGTTGTCTTATGGCACCCAGTTAGGCCAGAGCTGGAATGCCTCTGGGCCGTCTACATCAGGGGCAGAAGCACTTGACTTGTCAGTCCTGCTGCCATGATTGGGATGCCCACCACACCCACGTCCACCTCTTCCTCCCCTGCCACCACGTCCTGGATGGCCAAGGTCTCCAAGGTTGATCTCCAGCTGGGACGATACATCATTTGCTGGCTTCCGGAAATGATGATCCATGACCGAATCTTCAGCATGAGCCTTTTCACTCTTTGACTTGTGAAGAACAAATCCCTTCTTCCACTGCCCATCAGCACCTTCATTTGGTTTTCGGATATTAAATTCTACTTTTGCCCGGTCCTTATCTTGAATAGCCTTCCACTCATCCAATGTCATCTCTTTTGGACCCTCTTTTTTTTACCTTTGACTTCGTTCTCCTTATTCTCAGTGTCTGCCACTGGATGTTCTTCACCTTCAGGTGCTTCTTCAGTCACATTCGAATAATCCAAGTCAGTTAATTCATCTTCGATAGTCCCCAGTTGTGAGATTTGCTACCTCCCTGTTTCTCTTCCTGTTTCAGGCCAGATCTATCACTTCCACTATGCCTATCAAATTCACAATTGCCACGAGAATCAAATCCATCTCCTCGGCCCATTCCATGTCCACGGCCTCCTCGACCTCTTCCAGGACCACCACGGCCCCGAATAGGCCAATCAATGATTGGTCTATCAAATGAAAATTCTCCTCCTTTACCCTTTTCTTCAAGTGGTTTTTCAAATCGTCTTTCCCGAGGTAGTCACCTTTCTGGTCTTCTATCAGTTATTTTCCCTTCACCCTGAAGTTGCTGATCAGGTCCTCTTCCAACACGTCTAATTCCTTCTTTCTTAAGCGCCACGGGTGGCTGCGTCTCCTCTTTCTTGTCAACCACACCAGCACTGGGAGGCAGTGGGTTCTTGCGGTCTTTCCGGGACTCTTTACTCAACTGTTTGCCTGCCTCATAGGAGTTGGTCTGGGGTGTGCTCTTGGCCAGAGGGCCCCCAACACTGCCTCCGCCAGCTTCTTTTTTCTTGTTCTCCACCACCTTCAACACCTCGAAGGGATCTGATTCGTCATCAAATAACTGGTCGAATCGGCTGGCGACCACGCAGCAGAAGCCTTCCTGTACGTGCCCAGGCATGATGGTGGCTGGGCGGCGCATGCCTCCACAGATTGCAGCGGGCCGCGCTGAGCCAAGAGTGCCTGTTTCAGCACTTCCCACAAGATGGCCTTTGTTTTGTTTTGATATGCCCAAATGGGTTGGTTGACGGAGCTAATTTGATTATTTTCGCCTTTGGAGCTCTGACATCCTTTTCCCAGATGGCTAGAGCTGTTATCAGGTGTATCAGTCTAGGAGTCCATTCACTTTTCTTGTATGAATTCAGCTCAGATGTCCAGGTAGCTGATCATTAAGTGTATGGTACAGGCTCTGTCCTACACTCTTAGAGGGGCAGGGGTGATTGGTGTAGGTAATGGTATCTGGTTGCAGCAGGGGGTCAGACTCTGAACAAGGCAGGGGGCTGAGAATCGTCCCCCATGTGTCTCTGAGGAAAGCAGACAGACCATGGGCACCCAGTGTTTTTCGTTGTAAGGACTGGGAGGTACCAGTTATCCTTGGACCCCTGTTGTGGGTGGCTGGGTGAACTGAGTGCAGCCACCAGTCCTTACGCCCATGATGTGGGTTGGTGAGGACCCTGTTTAATAGGCAAAGCAATGTCAAACATCAAACACCCACCTCTCCACTGCACAGCTGAAACGGTTGGAGTCTGCCATCAGGGGCCTATTCTCCTAAAATAGGCCCACACAGGTCCATGCAGCGGGGAAAGGTACTCAAAGTCCATGGACCATCTATGCCTGGACAGGAGACACGTCTGTCCTGAGCTCCCCCAGTTAGTGGAGCTGGAAAATTCTTTTCCCCCAATTTCAACTTTATTCCATCTGCAAGGCCGGGAGGATGGCTCTAGGCACTCAACAGGGCCTATCTCAGGCCCAAAGAAGTCAGCCAGTGAAGCTGGTGTGGGAGTAGGCAGGGGTGGGGGCGCGGTGAAATATATACAAGTACTTAGCTTTTGCCAAGAGCGCCATTCTTCTCTTGTTCCGTAGGTGTGACTAGGCTGTGTGGCTGGCTGCTTCTCCCTGAGGAAACTGTGGCCGAACACTAGTGCCAGCATGCCACCACCGCTCCCAGGAATGGTGCCTGAGGGCTCTCCATGATGCAGGTCTGGTAAGTCCTCTCTGCTTCTGAACCGTCTCTTCCTCCCCCTGCCTCTCAGTTTGTTTTCTAAGCTTGCCTTTGATGCTCCGGGCACCTAGCTTGTCATAAATGTACTCATTTCACTTGTTTTTTCGGGTCTTTGTTGTAAAGAGGGCCCACCAGAAGCGTCTGTCTATTCTGCCATCTTGGCTCTGCCTCCTGATGCTGATAGAGAGCTGGTGGAGTGGAAGGTGCCAGGTGATGACACCCACATCTTTTTGTTACAGCTTCTATATTTTGAAGTGCTTTGGTCTGTTCTACAAGAATATTTTTAAAAACTTAACTGTTTCTATTCAGCAGAATCAGAGGGCTGCAGGAGAGACCTTCATTGCCCAGGACGATTGGTCACACACTGCCCAATAAACTCCCTCCATCAGCACACGTGGGGAGTGAGCCAAGTACTCTACCAGGATGTCTTCCCAGGCCTTGGTTGGATCCTTCACCATACACTCCACCACGTCCTCCCAGGTGTGTTCCTTGACCTCAGTCAGACCCTCCACCAACTCCTCCCAGCTGTGTTCCTGGACCTCTGCCAGACTCTGGACTTCCTCCTCCCAGATGTGCTGAGGACCTTGTTCAGACCTTCCCCCTCGTCTTCCCCACTGTGTTCCTGGACCTAGGCTAGACTCTCCTTCCCCTCTTCACAGCTGTGTTTCTGGATCTTGGCCATACCCTCTACCTTTTCCTCCCACCTGAGTTCCTGGACCTTGGCCAGACCCTCTCCCTCCTCCTCTGAGTTGTGTTCCTGGAACTTGGAAAGACCCTCCACCTCCTCCCAGCTGTGCTCCTGGACCTAGGCCAGACCATCCATCTCTTCCTCTCAGCTGTGTCTGGACTTCTGCCAGGCCCTTACCATTTCTCCTATCAGCTGTGCCCTAGGACCTTGCTCAAGCCCTAGTCTTCCTCCCAACTGTGTTCCTAGAACTTGGAAGGACCCTTCACCTCCTCCCACCAGCTGTGTTCCTGGCCCTTGGCCAAAACCTCCCCCACCTCCTCCCAGCTGTGTTCCTGGACCTTAACCATATAGTCCATCTTCTCCTCCCAGCTGTGTTACTGGACCTAGGCCGCACCCTCCCCCTCCTCCTCCCAGCTGTCTTTCTGGACCTCTGCCAGACTCTTCCCCTTTACCCCCCAACTGTGTTCCTGGGCCTTGATTCCCCTCCCAAACACAGCTGGAGTCCCCACTCCCTAATTTGCCCACAGGGAAGGGGCCCCCCCTCCCCCACATGGCTGGCATCACACTCTACCACATGACTGGTGCTCTACTTTGCTACCCAGCTCTTGTCCACCTTCCCCACCCAACCGGCCATGTGGGTCTCATCAGCAGCCTCCTCCACATACTCCCAGGCTGAAATGTCCACGGCCTCAACCACCTTTATGCTTCCCGTCTCTGAAGAGCATTACAGAGTTGCCAGAGTCTCCTCTTCCAATACCCTGATCACTAGAGAAAATCAGTTATCAACCAAAATTAATCACATTTAAAGAAGAATCTTATAACTGGTATCTGGCATAACTTCATTAGATGTAAGATAAGTACACACCGAGTCTACACTGATATTTGTTTACTCAACAAAGCTTTATTGAGCACCTGCTGTCTGCTATGACAACAATACACTTGATCCTTGGCCACATGGCTTTCAGATGCAAGAGTCTGAAATAAGTGTGCGCAACAATTGTCAAAAGCTCTTCGGGCTGGAGTGGATATTAACCTGTCGCCATAAAGTCCATTCCGACTCACAGCAACCCCATAGGCCAGAGTAGAACTGTCCCATGGTGTTTCCAAGGAGTGTGGATTTGAACTGTCGACCTCTTCGTTAGCTGGTGACCTCTTCCCCATTGTGCCAACAGGGTTCCAGAGAGGACATCAGGGCCCAAAAAAGTCACCTTTGCAGAAACTAAGGTTGAGTGACATGCCCCTATCTCCCAGTAAGAATGCCCCAAAGTTGTGTTCTTGACTGTATTCTTGAGTCATTCCGCTTATTCACAACCACTTTCATGACTTAAACTGCCCTCTACATACTACTGATTCCCATTTCTATAGTAGGTAAAGACCTCTTTCCCTAAGTTTTCATGTGTCGATATGCTGTCTACAAGAGATGCACTTTAGATCCAATACACAAATGGGTTGAAACTGAAAGGATGGGAAAAACAAATTCCATGCAAATAGCAACCAAAAGAGTTGGATGGCTGTATTAATATCAGATGAAATAGACTTTAGGTCAAAATCTGTTACAACAGACAAGGACATTACATACTGATAAAAGGGTCAATTCATTAAGAAGATATTACCTAACAACAGAGCCCTAAAACAGATGAAGTAAACATGACAGAACTGAGCGTAGAAATAGTTCTACAGTCATAGTTGTTTCAAAAATGGAACAATGTATTGATGTCTATACAGAACATCAACAGGGAAATAGAGGCTTTGAACAACACTATAAACCAACTAGACCTAGTAGAACTATACAGAACACTCCACCCAACATCAGTAGTACATACATTCTTCTCCAGTGCACAGACTTTAGCATAGAGCATATAGTAGGTTATTGTCTTAGTTATCAAGTGCTATTACAGCAGAAATACCTCAAGTGGGTGGCTTTAACAAATGTATTTTCTCACAGTTTAAGATGCTAGATGTCTGAATTCAGAGTGCCAGCTATAGGGGAAGACTCTCTGTTGGCTCTAGGAGACGGTCCCTATCACTCTTCAACTTCTCTTTCTTGGTTCTGTGGAGATCTCATGTGGTGTGGCATCTATCTCTGTTTGCCTCCTTACTTGCTCCATCTGCACTTTTATATCACAAAAGAGATTGAGGGAAGGTGGCGCCAAGACGGTGGGCTAGTCAGATGCTTCCTATGTTCCCACTTACAGCAAAGACCTGAAGAAACAATTGAATCAATTATATATGACAATCTAGGAGCCCTGAACACCAAATACAAAGTTGAGGATCTGGACTCAGTGTTACAGGGAGGGAGACACAGTTCAGAAGCACCAAGGATTTGCCAGACCTGATCTGGCCAGCACCCTGGAGCCTAGATCGGCTGGCTCATACTGCCTAAGGCAAGCAGCAGTGCTCGGGATACATTTTCCACACCTGAAGAAACTGAGTGGTGGAGAGTCTGTTCAAGCCTCCAGTACCAGGGAGAAGCAGTGCTGAATCTGTGAACGTTAAGTGGAAGTGTCTAACCTACCACAATGGATAAAAAAATCCCTTCTCCCCTTTGGGAAATACCTCTATCCCACTTACTCACCCCCTCCCCACTCTGGTACAGCCATTGCCTTGCCCCCTGGGCCACAAGTACAACCTGTAGCTCATCCCAAGCCATTCTGCCAGCTGTGGAGAGGGAATAAACTAACAAACAGGAAAAAATAATCTGCCAGCTCCCCTAAACCAGGAACTCAGGGCAGGCACAGCCCCTTTGGCTAGATACAGGCACAAAGGATCCACAGACTTTGAATGCCCTTCACCCCTGCCTAGACCTGTGTGGGGCCATTTCAACAGCATACGCCCTCATTACCACAGTACAACAGGGTATATACCTGAAGCCTATTTTCAACTGCAAGAGCTAAGGGGGCGTGGCAGATTCGTGACATCTGACACCACCCTGCCCATAAAGCAGGGTCCTTACCTACCCACATCAGGGGCCTGAGGACTGGTGGCTCCACTCACTCCACCTAGCCACCCGCAACAGGGGTCTGAGGATAAGTGTTGCCTCTCAGTCTCTACAGCCAACAGTACTGGGTGCCCGGAGACCAGCTACAAAATTCATCCACTTATGCGCTCTAGGGAACAGGGACGTGACTTCCACCCCGGCGCTCAGTGGCAGCTGTCATCCCCCTAACCTTGTTCAGCACATAACCCCCAACTGCAACCAGATACCTGTGCCTGCTCCAATCACCCCTACGTAGTCCTGCCCTTCTAGGATTGTAGGTGATGCCCTGCACCACACACTCGATGACCAATGACCTGGACACCTGAGGTGTACCCACACAAGATGGGATCTGCTACAAGTAGCCAATCAGTTGAAACGGAGTTTCTGTGGGCATGTGGCCTGCATGGAGTATGGGGGGACATTCTGGCAGGGCTCAGTGGCTTTTGCTAGATTTGAATCCTGCAGCTGGCTCCTGTTCATCTGACCTCCGGTTCTTAGGACTTGAGCTAGCAGCTTCCCTGCAGTCTTGTCTGCCAATCTTGGGATTCATCAATCTTCATAGTCTGTGAACAACAGCCGTACTCTCCAACCTGCCGAACTTGGGTTTACCAGCCCTTGCAGCTACGTGAATCAGGAGAAGCGTCCAACCTGATCCATGGACTTGGGACTTTCCAGTCTACAACTGCGTCAGCCATTTTATTGATATATACATATACGCTTTTCTGGTTTTCCTTCGCCTCAGAATCCAGCCTAACATAATAACAAACAGCCCAAAAATCTTAGAGGTTGATACCAATGAAAGTTCATTGCCATGGGTCTTCTGGGAACTCTACTCCATGTCCCATCATCCTGGGACCTGGATAAAGTGCAGCCACCCTGTAGACACTTGCCAGGTATTATGCTGATGGGAAGACAGGATGGTCAGCCTCCCATCTGAGGGGTTCTGAACTCTTCTGCCTAGAGGTAACACACTTCACAGTTCATTGGCCAAAGCAAATCGTGTCGCTACATTCACTTTCAGAGAGTCAGGATGAGGACCTGAGATACCTGGTGAACCCCACAGAGACTCCCACATGGTGTCAGCCTGTCTGAGGTCTGTGCAGGTGACAAGGTAAAGAGTCAGAAATGGAAGGAAATGATAGCAGGACTGAGTCAGGTCGGGTTTGCTTTCTCCTTGTCCAGGTGGAGTTTGTCCCAGAGCTGCCCAAAACCATCACTGGCAAGATGAAACTCAGTGAACTTCGGAAAAAGGAGTTTGGGCGGATTGAACCGGCACTCACCTCAGGCCCCCTGAGTGAACATGGGCATACCCCTCACCGCCTCAGTTTCCCTTATGTGGTGGGGGGAGGTGTTGTTGAGAAAGCTGATTTCAAAGGGGATCAGGAGCGCCTAGGTTCCTACATTTTTCCTCTTTGAAGTTAAATTCAGCCAGGACCCTTCCTCCTGCGGCTCTGTCCCTTTGGGGTTGCCAGGAGGGTGCTAGGACTGGGGTGAGGAGTAATACAATGCCACCATCAACGTCTACACTTGTCCTGTTTTGTGAGCTTGCTCTGTGCCTGGGCCTGTGCTAAGCACTTCTCACAACTTCCTCTGCGAGTCTCCCCAATCCCCAATCCAAGATAACCCAGGCCACAAAGGTTCTCCCTACTGGATCTAGCACCATCTGGTGGCCCCATGTGCCCGTTTCCATGGCCAGGGACACTGAGGCCCGAAGGGAAACTCCATGTGGCCCTAGGCTCGGGCTCTGCTGGGCTCCTACTGGGCCTCACACGAGGGTGGGCCCAAAAGTCACCCAGGAGCAGTGTCTGCAGGGTTGGCCCTTGCTTGGTGCCTGTACTCATTTCCCAGTTACTCCACCACCTGCTACCATCCAGTGGGTCTGTTGCCTTTGCTCCTCACAGTAACGCTGCTGTTGCTGCTACCACTGCCCGACCTCCTAGGCACCACGGTGAGTGAGGGACGAGGGCTCTCTGGGGATCCAGGAGCCCCAAGGACTCCCCAAGTCCTCCCTAGGTGTGCTGCCCATTCACCACTAACCAGGCCCCAGGAGCCCTCTTCCTTAGATTTCCCTAGAGATCTCTGCTACCCAAACCTTTGCCAGGGATCCAGAACTGCCCCAACTCTCTCCCCAACTCCCAGCGACTCACACCACCCCAGGGACACAGAGCCCTACAGACCCCCAGGCCTCCCTAGGACACCCACACAATCACCCCTCCCAGGAACCCAAGACTCCCCCAACCCCACCCCCGATCCTTTCCCACTCACTATAACTCACTGCAGCTGCCCCCTGGTTGAGTGTCCTGTGAACTGACCCTTCACTCCCTCCATCCTTGGGGCCTGAGGTGGGACCACCAGGAGCACACCAGAGGCTGATGGATCAGTGACGGAAGGACCCAGCCCCGCCTGAGGGAGGAGGGTGGACAAACTGTCTCTTCTCACCTACATGGGGGTGGCCCTCGAAGAAGTCCCCTCTGTGGCTGCATGTTCCTGGGGAACACACAAACACATACACACACTCAGTGGGAAATGTATAGATGGAACGAGCACACAGACGCATAAACAGAGAACACCCGCTCTCAGCTGGGAACACTGATGTGGGCTCATGTATAGGCTCACAGGGCCCCACACAGCAGATCCAGGCAGAGACACTACAGGGAGTACACGCACACACAGACACACACTCAGGGTCACCTGAGACAGCCCCCAGGCAAACTGACACACGATGGACACACACACACAGATACACAGTCAGGAAAACACAAAGGAGCAAATTTACACAAGCACACAGATCCAAACCACAGATACACACAGACACTCCAGCAAGGAAACACATGCCCAGATACACACACACACAGAGGCACAGGCACAGAGATACATGGATTTCCAGAAATGACATACACCTCTTCACTGAGACAGACACACAGACACATACAGAAGAGCATAGAGACACAACAGCCACATGAGAAAACACAACACACAATCAATATACTCACTAACTCAGAAACTCAGAGACAGCCACACAGATTACACAACTGCACGCACACACTCACACACATGCACAGACCCGTGGCCCCACAGGACACACAGAGGGCCCTGGCACTCCCAACAGGGGCCACTGCATGCAAACGGGGCTATGGTCCAGGCATGCCCTGCTCCATCGAAGCTGTCACAACAGGGAGTGCTTTCCTGGCTCCAAATTCATGCTGGGGCCCTGTAGAGGCCTGTGCCCAGGGCTCTGAGAGTGGCCAGGCCTGGGTGGCTGTGGCAAAAGCCTCTGGGTACAAGGTTGGGACTTGGATCCTGTCAGGGACCCTGAGAGAGGGGGTGTCTTGTATAGCCTGGTGGATGCAGAGGTCAAGGTAGGACACAGGAACTGTTGTTAATTTTCATAGGTGTTGTGATGATTAGTTTTATGTGCTAGTCCTACCTGTGTGTACAAATGTAAGGGAAGGCAAGGGGCCTGTCCTAGAGGATGAACAGAGGAAATGCCCAGTTAATAAACAAAGCATATTCCACACATGAGGAACATTATAAGTAAAGGGAACTCCAGAACACCTAATTGTGCTCATGCCTAACCTCGACATGGAACAAGAGACAATTGTTCAAACAGAACAAATTGCAAAAGGTGTGTGGCAGGGTTGCATTTTTTCACCTTATTTATTTAATCTGCATGTTGAACAAATAATCCTACAAGCTGGGCTATATAAGACAGCATCAAGAAAGGAGGAACACTCATTAACAAATTCAATAATCAATTGACACAACCTTGCTTCCTGAAAATGAAGACGACTTGAAGCACTTACTGATCAAAGTCAAAGACTAGAGCTTTCACTATAGATTTCGCCCAAATGTGAAGAAAACAAAAATTCTCACAACTGGACCAATAAACCATGTCATGCTAGATGGCAAATATATTGAAGTTGTCAAAGATTTCATCCTACTTCGATCAATAATAAATATCCATGCAAGCTGTTGTAGTTAGGTGCCGTTGACTCATATCGACCCTATGTACAACATAATGAAACACTGCCCAGTCTTGGGTCATCCTCGCAACGGTTGTTATCCTTGAGCCCACTGCTGCAGTCACTATTTCAGTCCATCTTGCTCAGGGTTTTCCTTTTTTTCACTGGTCCTCTACTTTACCAAGCATGATGTCCTTCTCCAGGGACTGATCCCTCCTGACAACATGTCCAAAAGATGTGAGACACAGTCTCGCCATCCTTTCTTCTAAGGAGCATTGGGGTTGTTCTTCTACCAAGACAGATTTGTTTGTTCTTTTGGGGGTTCAGGGTGTATTCACTATTCTTTGCCAACACCACAATTCAAAGGTGTCAATTCTTATTCTGTCTTTGTTATTCATCGTCCAGCTTTCCCATGCATATGAGGTGATTGAAAGCACCATGGCTTGGGTCAGGTGTGCCTTACTCTTCAAGATGACATCTGTGCTTTTCAATCCTTTAAAGGAGTCTTTTGCAGCAGGTTTGTCCAATGCAACGCGGCTTTTGATTTCCTGACCGCTGCTTCCGTGGGTGTTGATTGTGGATCCAAGTAAAATGAAATCCCTGACAACTTCAGTCTTTTCCCGTTTATCATGATGTTGCTATTGGTCCAGTTGTGAAGATTTTGTTTTCTTTTTGTTGAGATGTAATCCATACTGAAGGCTGTGGTCCTTGATCTTCATCAGTAAGTGCTTCAAGTCGTCTTCACCTTCAGCAAGCAAGGTCGTTCACCTGTATATTGCAGTTTTCTTCCAATCCTGATGCCCCATTCTTCTTTATACAGTACAGCTCCTGAGGTTATTTGTTCAGCATACAGGCTGAATAAGTATGGCAAAAGAATACAACCTTGATGCACACCTTTCCTGACTAAACCACACAGTATCCCCTTGTTGTGTTCCAATGACTGACTCTTGATCTATGTATAGGTAACTCACGAGCACAATTAAGTGTTATAGAATTCCCATTCTTTGCAATGTTATCCGTAATATCTTATGATTCACACAGTCGAACGCCTTTGCATAGTCAATAAGACACAGGGAAACATCTTTCCTGTGTTCTCTGCTTTCAGCCAGGATCCATCTGACATCAGCAATGATATCCCTGGTTCCACTTCCTCTTCTGAATTTTGTTTGAATTTCTGGTAGTTCCTGGTCGATACAGTGTTTCAGCTGCTTTTGAATCATCTTCATCAAATTTTACTTGCATGTGACATTAACGATATTGTTCAATAATTTGTGTGTTTGGCTGGATTACCTTTCTTGGGAATAGACATAAATACGTACCTCTTCCAGGCGCTTGACCAGGTGTCTGTGTTCCAAATTTCTTGTAGTGATGAGTGAGCACTTCCAGTGCTGCATCCATTTCTTGAAACACCTCAGTATGTATTCCATCAATTCCTGCAGCCCTGTTTTTTGCCAGTGCCTTCAGTGAAACTTGGACTTCTTCCTTCAGTACCATTGGGTCCTGATCATATGCTACCTCCTGAAATGGTTGAATGTTGATGAATCCTTTTTGGTATAGTGACTCTGTGTATTCCTTCTTTTAATGCTTTGTGCGTTGTTTAATATTTCCCTGTAGAATCCTTCAATATTGCAACCCGAGGCTTGAATTTTTTTTTTCAGTTCCTTCAGCTTGAGAAATGCCAAATGTGTTCTTCCCTTTTGGTTTTCTATCTTCAGGCCTTGGCACATGTCATTACAACCCTTTACTTTGTCTTCTTGAGACGCCTTTTGAAATCTTCTATTCAGTGCTTTCACCTCATCATTTCTTCCTTTCATTTTAGTTGCTGGACGTTCAAGAGCAAGTTTCAGAGTCTCTTCTGACATTCATTTTGGTCTTATCTTTCTTTCCTGTCTTTTTAATGACCTCCCCTGGTGGCGTAATGGTTAAGTGCTCTGGCTTTTGGTTAAAAGGTCAGCAGTTCGAATCCACCAGGTGCTTCTTGGAAACTCTATGGGGCAGTTCTTATTCTGTCTTATAGGGTTGCTATAAGTCAGAATCAAGTCAATGGAAATGAGTTTTTGTATTTTTTTGCTTTCTTCATGTATGATGTCCTTCCACAACTCATCTGATCTTCGGTCATTAGTATTCAATGTGTCAAATCTATTCTTGAGATAGACTCTAAATTCACATGTGATATGCTCAAGGTCATGCCTTGCCTCTTGTGGACTTGTTTTAATTTCCTTCAGTTTCAACTTGAACTTGCATATGAGCAACTGATTGTCTGTTTTGCAATCAGCCCCTGGCCTTGTTTTGGCTGATGGTATTGAGCTTTTCCATTGTCTCTTTCCACAGATGTAGTTGATTTGATTCCTGAGTATTCCATCTAGCAAGATCCACGTGTACAGTAGCCATTTATGTTGTTGAAAAAAGGTATTTGCAATGAAGAAGTCGTTGGTCTTGCAAAATTCTATCATGTGATCTCCAGCATCATTTCTATCACCAAGGCTATATTTTCCAAGTAACAATTCTTCTTTGTCTCCAACTTTCGCATTCCAATCACCAGTAATTATCAATGCATCCTGACTGCATGTTTGATCAATTTCAGACTGCAGAGGTTGGTAAAACTCTTCAATTTCTTCATGTTTGGCCTTAGTGATTCATGTGTAAATTTGAATAATAGTCTTACTAACTGGTCTTCCCTTCATGTATATGGGTATTATCCTATCACTGACAGCAATGTACTTCAGGATACATCTTGAAATGGTCTTTTTGATGATGAAAGCATCCATGTAAACAGCAGTCAAGAAATCAAAAGATGCATTGCATTGGGCCAATCTGCAAAAGACCTCTTAAAAGTTTGAAAAACTGGAAATGTCACTTTGATGACTGAGATGCTCCTGACCTAAACTATGGTCTTTTCAATCCCCTCATGCATGCAAAACATGAACAATGAAAAGGGAAGGCAGGAGAAAATCTGGTGCATTTAAAAGGGAAGGCAGGAGAAAAACTGTGGTGTTGGCAAAGAATATAGAATACACTGTGGAGTGCCAGAAGAACAAACAAATCAGTCTTAGAAGAAATACAATCAGAAGGCTCCTTCAAGTGAGGATGGCAAGGTTTACTTTGGCTCTCCTGTTTTGGACATGTCATCAGGAAAAACCAATCACTAGACAAAGGACATCGTGTTTCGTGAAACAGAGGGTCAGCAAAAACACGGGAAGCCTTCGATGAGATGGATTGACACAAGAGCCACAAGAATGTGTCCCATGATGTCCTATAAGGTTGCTGTGAGTCGGAATGGACTCCATGGCAAATAACAACAACCACCCTTTAAAATATAGAACAAAGAATATACTACTTAGGTTTAAATTAAATGAGCAGATAAGATATTCTCATATGTATTCTAAACACTACATTATAAACACAGAAAGATACCCAATGGATGTGAAGATCAGATGTACAGTTATCAGAGCGATGCCCATACAAACTGACATATTATTCCAACACTAACATACATAAAATATCAAATGGAGAAAGCTCTTATGCTGAAATGAAAAGTATATTTGTGCAAATAGATTCCAACTTTTTGTGTAACTCCTCAGTGTGGGATGATATTTTGAACCAAGGAGAAAAAGTCAATAAAGCTGTCCAGTGAGAAATCCTGAGTACACAGAAAGCTCCATGACTACTAGAAGGCCTAGCCCCTTGCTTACAGCAAATGAGAGAAAGTAACTTGGAAAGCATGTTTTGTGGAGGTAAAACTTTAACAAGACATATACTTCTGAATGCAAATATAAGAAAATGAAGGAATGGGAAATGTATGGTTCACTGGATCCAAGTATCAATTATTACAGGAATAGATGTATTTTAAACAGGACATTATGAACACCCCGACTTTGCCCTTAAAGTAAAGACAGAAAAAGTTTACTGTGTCTAAATCTTGAATTTTTAATAGAAAAAAAAATTATTTTCAATGACTACATCCAACTTACAGCCATTGGCTTGGCTATTAAAAATTCTAGCAACTTAAGTCCTGCAGAAATTTCATCTTAAAGAGTTTGAAGCTGTGTCAAATATCAATAACTGGTACTAAAATAGATATCAACGTTCTTTATTCATCTAAATCTGATTCAGGAATTGTGCTTAGGACAATATTATACTGACTTGGAACAAGTTTTGGTAATTTTTTTTTTTTCAACATTAATGGCCACGATGAGGTCCTATGAAATACTTTTCAGAAAGCTGAAATTCGAAATTATTCGAGGTCATCACTGAGTCAAGAGAATCCTCAAACTTGGCAATTATCTCAATTGAAAATGAGACAAAAAATAGAATTATATTTTAAAAATGTTATTGATGACTATCCTTCCATGGGAGTCCTGGTGGTGCAGTGGTTAAGAGCTACAGCTGCTAATCAAAAGGTTGACAGTTGGAATCTACCAGCCGCTCCTTGGAAACTCCATGGTGGAGTTCTATTCTGTCCTACACGGTCGTCATGAGTCAGACACGATGGCAACGTTTTTGTTTGTTTGTTTGGTTTTGGTTTTGCCTTGTTTTTATGCTTCTATGAGGATTCCCTGGGTTGCAAAGATGGTTAAGCACTGGACTATAAGCCAAAAGGTTGGCGGTTGGAAGCCATCCAGAAGCACCTTGTAAGACACACCTGGCAATTTGCTTGCGAAAGCTCACAGCCTTGAAAGCCCTATGGAGCAGTTCTACTCTGCTCACATGGGTTGCTCTCAGTCAGAATCCAGTTCACTCCACCACAACTAACAACAGCAATGCCTTCATGAAAACTAGGACAGTAAAATTATAGTAATTTCTAGTATATTAATAAAGAAAATAATTAAAATTAATGTTCAGGGTTTTAATACACCTACTTTTCAATTTTTTTTACTATTTCCCAGCTACTTCAAAGTTACAGGTAAAAACTGAAACAAAAACCAAACCCACTGCCTTCAAGTCAATTCCGACTCATTAAAAAAAAAAACCCAAACCCATTGTTCGCCCAGTCCATTCTGACTCATAGCGGCCCTATAGGACAGAGTAGAACTGCCTCATAGGCTTTCCAAAGAGCACTGGGTGGATTCCAACTGCCAACCTAGCAGTGAACCACCATGCCACCAGAGTTTCCGTAGGGCTTCCACCAGGGTTTCTACAGGGTTTCCTCGGCTGTCATCTTTAAGGAAACAGACTGCTACATCTTTGTCCCGCTGAGCGGCTGGTGGGTTCCAACCGCAGCCGAGCGCTTAAACACTGAGGCATCAAGACTCTTTCTAAAAATAAAAACCAAACCAGACCATTGCCGTCGAGTGCATTTCGACTCATAGCGAAAAGTAAAAGGAACCATTAAAAAGTTAACAACAGCCTGTACACAGGGCCGCGCATCTTTCCTTTGACCTCAGGCTCCACCATGACTGGCCTGGAGAAGCCACAGCAAAGCCCCTTCTCAGCACTCTGGGCCCCAAAAGGAAGCTTTGTACTCACTGTTGACTCTTAGGTCCCAAAGCCTGGGGCGCCTCCCTGGGGCTGGGTCCTGTGGAAACGAAGCTCTTCTTCCCGCCCCAGGGGCACCATCACCAGCCAGGCTGACACCCAGCTCAGAGCCTCTGCTCTCTGAAGAACCAAGGGCCAGAAAAGGAGACGGCGCGCCCTCTGCCGGCTGTTGGCGAGCAGGGAAGGTGGCTTTGTGCCTGCTGTTCAGCGGAGGCTGCGCACCCCTGCGAAGGACAGACATTTTCAGTTCTAAGTGATATTTTAAACAAAAAATAAGATTTAACAGAAATTGAAATAGGAATTTCACCAGCAATACTGGCTGATCTCCAGGGAGAATTCTCCATCATCACGTTAAAATGAAAACACGTTAATTAACTCCTTGACGAATTCTCTTCATAGCTTGAGTGGAATAACTACATCCTTTAGTTGGAAATGGGTATTTTATAAGAGAACTCTTAGACACCATTTCTGATCCTCTTGGCTCTCTTATCTCTGTTTCACATGCTACTGTGACAACCAGCTCTGAAGGCTCAGATGTACTTCATGAGGGACCAACATCACAATCTCCTGCACTTTGTCCCTGTGTCACATGAGTCCCCACCTCTCTCTGGGTTTCCATGTTGATGCTGAGGTGGGAGATGCCCCATGATCAAAGCCCACACAAGCACAGCCAGATGCCCTGTTAACTCTGGGTGCATGTGTGGTCTGTGTTTGTGTGTGTGCAGAGAGTGAATGGTCAGTGTGGTGGGGGTCCGTATGTTGTTACGGTGTGTACATGATTTTCATATTTGGGTATGATCAGAGGGTAGATGGTCATTTCAGGGTCTCTTTGTATGTATGTTTGCTATGGTCAGTTGGGTGTATGGACATGTGGGAATTTGGACAATATGCAATGAGTGTGTGCATGTCAGAGTTCTGTGCGTTTTTAAGGTGGACTAATGTGAGAATGTGTGGTCAGTGTGTGAATGCAGGATGTGAGTGTGGTCAGAATATGTGTGAGTTCTCAGTGCTGATGGGTTGTTAGAAGATAAAAAATCATTTACAATATCTGTGTGTGCTGTACTCATTTTCATGTGGTCAGAAGTTGTGTCATCAGTGTGAATGTATGTCTTGAGCGTGTGCTTATGATGTGGTTAGAGTGTTAGTAACGAGCATCGAACACTGGCCCAACTACTCAGCAGTCACCTTCCCTGGAGCCCCAGTTTGTCTAGGAAATGCCCAAAGGGTATCTGAGGGGCCTGGAAAAAGGAGGAAAGAACAGAGGGGCAGGGCAATGGGAGTTACTAATGCTCAAGACAGAGAAGTGCCCGGGTTCTTGACAAGTTGGAGACAGGGCTTCAGGCTCTGTAGGTTTAAAGGGTCGGGGAGCCTGCAGGCACCAGTAATTGTAGACCTATATGGGATCCTGATTGAGGCCTTTGTGCAATAGGGTTTGTGACTAATAATGTTCAGCATCTTTCCATGTGCCTGTCGGCCATTTGTAATCTTCTTTGGAGAAATGTCAATTCCTTTGCCCAGTTTTGCATTGGGTGGTTTGTGATTTTGTCCTTAGTTTTCTCAATACCTTCTGGATACTAGACCTTTATCAAATATATGATTTGCAAACATTTTCTCTCTTTATGCATTTGTTTTCCACTCTCTGGTTAGCGTCCTTTGTTTGATGCACAAGAATTTTTTCTTCTGATGAAATTCAATTTCTCGACTTCTTTAGTAGGTGCTTGTGCTTTACATGCCACTTCTAAGGAACCATTGGCCAATCCGAGGTCATGAAAAGTACACCTGTGTTTTCTTCTAAGAAGGCTTTTATAGTTGAAGTACCTATATTTAAATCATTATTTTCAATTAATTTTTGTATACAAGGTGAGGAAAAGTCCAACATCAATTTCTGTATGTGATATCCAGTTCCCCTAGCATCATTTGTTGAAAAGACTTCTTTCTTCATTGAATGGACTTGGCAGCCTTGTGGGAAAGCAATTGGCCTCGTAGGTGAGGGTTCAGCTCTGGATGCTCAGTTCTATTCTATTGATCTATACGTGTATCTCTATGCTAGTGCCACACTGTTTTGATTATTGAACCTTTGTAGTAAGCTTTGAAATTGGAAAATGAGAGTCTTGCCACGTGGTCTTCTTTTTCAAGATTATTTTGGCTACTTGAGTTTCCTTGCAATTCTGTACCAACATCAGAACCCACTTTACCATTTCTACACAAAAAGGGTAGCAATTTTGATAGGCAGGGAATTACATATGTGGATTACTTTAGGGAATACTACCATTTGAAGGATATTAAATCTTTCCATTCACCAACACAGGACCTTTCCATTTATTTAGATCTTCTTTAAATTCCTGCAGAAATGTTTTTTAGTTTTCAGGGTACAAATCTTTCAACCTTACCTCATTAGTTATATTTATTCCTAGGTACTGTATTCATTTGGATGCTATTGTAAATGGAATGTTTTTCTCGGTTTACTTCTTGATTTTTCAATGCTACTGTATAGACATTCAGGTGATTTTTTATGCTGGTCTTGTATCCAGTAACCTTGTCAAATTTGTTTCTTTGCTCTAACAGTGTTTTTTGTTAATTCTTTAGGCTTTAATCTTTAGAAGATCACATCAACTGTAAGTAGGGATAGTTTGACTTCTTCCAATCCAATGTGGGTAATTATTTCTTTTCTTGCCTAATCTGGCCAGAACTTCTGTTACACGTTGAACAGAAGTATTCACAGCAAGGATCCTTGTTCCGTTCCTGATGTTAGGGGAAAAGCTTCCAGTCATTCACCATCAAGTATAACGTTAAAAAAAAAAAAAATGTGGGTTTTTCCTGTTTGGCCGTTATCATGTTGAGGAACATCCCTCTTAGTTCAAACTTTCTGAACGCTTTTTTCATGACAGAGTATTGGATATTCTCAAATGCTTTATCTGCATCAATTAGCATGATCATGTGTGGGCTTTTGTCCTTCCTTCTATTAATGTAGTCTGTTACATTGATTGATTTTTATGTTAAAGCACCCTCGTATTTCTGGGATAAACCCCTCTTGCTCACAGTGTATAATCCCTTGGATGTGCTGTCAGATTTACACTGAGGATTTTTACATCCATATTCTTAAGGGATAGTGCTCTACATTTTTATTTGCTCATGAAGTCTTTCTATATCTGGCTTTGGTATTGCTGAGTTCATACATATTCCTTTACCCCTGAGATTTCTCCTTTGATTCGTGTTTCATTTAAAACAGCACATTACCAGTTCCACCATGGGGAGTTTCTAGTTAGTGCTCTATCATAATTTCTAGCACAATTATGTTATGATCACAAAACAAGAGAACATGTCCTCTGTGATTTCATTCCTCTGACATTGATGGAGACGAGCTTCAAGTCCAGAATAGAGTGATTTTTGTAAATGTACCACGTGTGCTTGAAAATAACGTTTCCAGTACAGCTGTTAGGAATAATGAGATAAGCACATATATATATATCGGTTTGCTATTCAAATGTTCCACGTCCTTACTGATTTTTGTCTTTTTATTCTATCAGTTGCAGAGAGAGGGCAGGGGTGGAAATCCCCTGCACTGCTTCTGTTTGTTTCTACTCAGAGCTCTGGCTTCATTCACGCTGTAAGTTTTGTAGCCAAGACTTCGGATGGGAAATTCTGGGAGCTCAGGAAAGAGGGGAACAACCCACAATGTGGGGGACAAGGAAGATGGGTTGGGAAGGACCATAAATCACAAGTTTCTTCATGGTCCCAGAGAGGACCTGTAGTTGGTATGGCAGTTGGTCTGGGATGGTACATTGTGGGTTACCTGTGGTATGTCAGGCTTGGGTTCCATTGTGATGCGTCAGGGGCGAAGGCAGGGATTGGACGAGGGAGAATTTATAAGCCATGCAGGTTACTAAGGCATCGACCAGACAGGAGAAGGCTACTGATCCTGCGAGTCCAACTCTTCTGCTCCTTGCATCATACTGAACTTCTGACCTACTCACCTACTGACCAACTTTGAAACCTCCTCCAACTTCTCTGCTGTGTGGTCTCCTCGCTCATCCATCCCACTCCTGCCATCTCTACCATTTTCCCTTCCCTTCCCCCCCTCCCCCCCCCCAGGAGAACAAGCACCCCCGTCTCTCCAGGCCATACCCCTTGTTCCACTCTCATATACAACTGGCCCTGTCCCCATCCCACACTTACCCGACTCCTACTTTGTGCCACTGAGCCTCGTCAAGGGGACAGGACATGAAGGCACAAAGGGTATTGTTCTGGTTCCTGGTGCTCTGGCCACCAACTACTCCATTGGAAAATGTGTGTAATCCTTGAACATGCTGTACTTTCTCACCTTTTATTGGGCTCTTTCACACTAGTTTAAACAACAGCTTTTCCTCGGGTGATTGAGGAGGACTCAGTCTAGCACAAAGGGTGACCAGCAGAACCACAGTGTTTAGTGGCCCCTGTCTGAGCTGACTTAGGGAGTAGGGCACTCCTGACACCAGCGTCTCGACCATAGCCAGACGGGACAAGAGTGTCCAGAACTGGGGTGTTTGACCAGTGAGGAAAGGATGGCCTTGGTCTTTTCATGCATCTGATCCGCTTCTTTAATGAATTTGCTGAGATGACTGCTCCCTTTTAGACAGTGGCTACTCAAAGACAGTGTGTTTTCTGAAAGCACACAGGGTAGTCACCTCAACTGTGAGGGCTGAGATGAAAGTGTTAGAGAGCTCAGAGTTTATTTTCCAGAGAGATTTCAATCTGCATGAAACTGAAACTCCATGTGGATTAGTATGAATTCCACTGCAAAGTTATTTTCTCCTAAAATACTGGTACAATCTTGTTTTTAAAGAAACAAGATTTGCCTTTTGTTGTGGTGACCATACATTCCAGAAATTTTTATATTCCTTTTATGTATTAGTTTCCATGTTGCTATTCATTGGTTTACATGAAATACTATTAAATATGAAAGGAAATTCTTGCTAGTGGCTATGTGGAATTGCGTTGCTAACTAGGTGCTATTTTCATAGTTTTAATCTATAATACACAAGATTCCTCTTTCATGCAAATATTTATGGACTTCAAAAATCTGACATGACATGGCCTGGTTCAGAATGAAAATGAATGTTGAAAGAAAACTGCAATGGTTTTAGAAACTTGGTGTTAACAGTATTCTGTACTTTTTATTGGAATATGAATTTATGATGGCAACTGCCTATCTCTCCTAGTTATGGCCGTAACTATATATATCTATATTTATCTCAAATATACTCTCTTTAATACAGAATTTTCATGCCTATTATTTCTCAGGCTTTCCTACACGTTGGGTGTACTCTTAATCATTGTAGAGTGCCAGGATTCCCACGTAATGTAAGTATTTTTTCCTCAATTCTAAATTGGCTTATAAATTCATAAATTTTATCCTGTTTGCTTTTTTAAAATACTTACAATATTCTTTTGGTCAAGGAAATAGAAAACTATAACAGTTTGTATATCTAATCTTGTTTCCTATACCTCGTGTATAAGTGATGTATAATAATGAGCACCTAGTTTGTCGAATTTGGACGTGTGTATATGGCCATGAAACCACTACCATAATCAAGATAATGAGCCTAACCCTCACTCCCCAAACACGCCTGCTGATTCTTTTAATTCATTCTGTCCTCTCCCTCCGTTTCTGCCACCCCTCTTCCAACCAGTGATCTGCATTTTTAGAGAACTTTTATGTAATTGAAGGATACAAGATTTACTTTTTGTTTTTATTCAGGATTCTTTAAGTCAGCAGAATCATTTTTAGATTTATCCAGGATGTTTGGTGTACTAATAGTTGCTTCGTTTTCATTACTGAGTAGAAGTTCTATATATGAATATGCCACAGTGTGTTTATCCTTTACCTTGATCCTTTACCTTGGTAAGAGACTTAGAGAACTGGTTCTTCCCGTTAGGTCATGGCCGTTTAAACAAAAACCCAGAAAGCAGCACCTTTACAGGGTTGTTTGTCCCAGCTTATACTTCCATTTTGCAAGTTCATGATGAATCATTCTTGCCTGGTTCCATAATTCATTCGTTTCTATTGCTGAATCATATTCTGTCGAATGCATATCTCTGTTGAACACACTGTCTTGAAGGAAACGTTTAGAATGAAAATAATGAGTTTTCAAGAACAAACAGTTAAATCCAAAGCAATCTCTCCAGACCAGGTATTAGGGCAGTCAGAGCTTACTCAGAGGATGTCTGTCTCCATTCACAGAGGAGTAGAATAGAACTAAAATCAAGGACCTTAGAGAAACTTCACATTGTTAGTGTCATCTTCATGGTCACCACTTTGCTTTTATTCAAGCCCTAAAAGTTCATTATTTCTGAATAAAGACATCTCTGTAGTGATCTTCTGTTTTTTTTTGTTGTTTTGTTTTTTTGCCCTGTGCTTGTCTTTAAGATACTAAAACCTCAATGTATCCATGAGAAAAGTGTGATTCAGCATTAGACACAAGGGCAGATAGAGCCTCTGGGGAACCAGAGATTGAGCCCTATTTAGAGAAAGCACACTCACAACCTCTAACAACACTGCCAGACTCAGAAGAAACACCAGGTGGCCAGCTGCCAACCTTCCAGGAAGCAGAGAAATCCACTGGAGATATCTGGTGGAGGGGATGGTTCTCGGAGGCTGATGTGGGGTTTCTGTCCATGATCCCCTGTGACTGCTATACTGTCCATTCCTCTGAGGTTTCTTGTGACTTTGAATATTGCTCTTTCAGCCCATTGACAATAGTTTTCCTGAGCCGGACGAAACACTTTTAACGGCGTACCTCCTTCTGCAGATTGGTACTTTAGTAATACTCTTTCTCTTCAGTCTCCGTTTGGTGAGTATTTTAACACACCTTATGGATATCTTTGAATCATGGATAATCAGGACACAGTAGAATGGCCAATAGGGTTTCCAAGGAGCAGCAGGTGGACTGGAATGTCGACCTTTGGATTAGCAGCCTTAGCTCTTAACCACGACACCACCAGGCCTGGGTTTTTCTCGTTTATACATATGCTTTGAATCATGAATAATCAGGAATTTTTATATTCACTGGCCTATTATTGGATTTGCCTTTAATCTACTAATAAGAACACAAACTGATGAGTGAAACCAAAGCTAACTTTGTACAACAGTCTCATCGTTTTTAGTGAAGAATCAGTGAATAAGACAACTATATAACTTCAATGAGAAAACTTTAAATTGATAAATTCTATCAAAGAATTAAATATTAACTCTTCTGGGGCCCCTTTCACACACTGAGAGTGGAATTGTGAATTCTCACAACCATCCTGAAATGCAATGTAACACTGTCTACCCGAAGCCTTCCAAATACTCACACCCTCTTATTCAGCACAATCCCACGTCTAGTCATCTCTCCTAATGAAAGAACCACCACGTATCCAAAGACCTGGCAAGAGCACATTCAGTGGAGCAGGTTGGATTACAGTGCAAATGTGGCAACAAACTAAATCACTCATGGTAGAGGGATGGTGGAACTAGTGTAAATGCTCACAGTGGAGGCAGCTCCTGAAACTCATATGTTTCAAAGACATTTCAGAACACAGAAAATGCTCTTAATGTAAGGTCAAGTGGAAAGACCCAGAAACCAGGCTTTCTGTGTTGTGAAGGGAAGAGTGCATATGGTTCTGCACAGAGAGAGTGAACAAATGAAAATACCACAGAATGGAAGAACACGGCTTTTTAAAGGGTGCTGTAATCACTTCTGTATTAACTTCTTGACAGTTATTTCTGGGGCTCTGAACACTCAATTCTGTCCTCACTCCAGCATTGAGGGTGGGGGCACTTTTCTCCTTCCTTTTTACCAAAGGCTTGGATGGACTCTAAGTGAAAGGCCCAGGAGGGGCCTGGCTTCCTCTTTTCCTTCCTTACTCCTAAGTAAGATCTGAAAGTTTCTTGTGCACTGTGACTTACTCAATCTAGTTTTTGTTTTTCGCTTTTTGGTTGGATCCTTTAGCACCCCTGAACTGTAGCAGAACAGCAGGAGGAATAGAATTTTCTGGCACCAATGCTCTTTTGAGACCTGGTGGAGGGGAAGGAAGGTGTTAGCTGCAGACGCCTGCATACATCATTATGTTTCAGCTTTTATACTTTGTAGTGTTTTGGTCTGTCCTATTGAAGTATTTTAAAAATGAAACTGCTTCTATTCTGCAGGGTCTGCGGGCTTCAGCAGGGACCCTTCCTGGCCCCGGAGGATTGGCCACACGCTGCCCCATCAGATGCCCTCCAGCAGTACCCATGGGCAGTGGGCCACCAGCTCCACCCAGATGTATTCCCCAGTCTTGGACTGACTGTTCACCATACCTTCTACCACCTCCTCCCAGATATGATCCCAAAAGTGGGCCAGACCTTCCCCCTCCTCCTCCCACTCATGTTCCCAGACCCAGGCCAGACCTTCCCCCTCCTCCTCCCACTCATGTTCCTAAAGCCTGGCCAGACCCTCCCCCTTCTCCTCCCACCCACGTTCCCAGACCTAGGCCAGACCTTCCCCCTCCTCCTCCCACTCATGTTCCCAGACCCAGGCCAGACCTTCCCCCTCCTCCTCCCACTCATGTTCCCAAAGCCTGGCCAGACCCTCCCCCTCCTCCTCCCATTCTTATTCCCCAAAACAGGCCAGACCCTCCCTCTCCTCCTCCCACCCATGTTCCCAAACCTAGGCCAGACCTTCCCCCACCACCTCCCACTAGTGTTCCCAAACCTGGGCTAGACCCTCCCCCTCCTCCTCCCACTCTTGTTCCTAAAACCAGGCCAGACCCTCCCCTTCCTCCTCCCACCTGTGTTCCCAAACCTCAGCCAGAGCCTCCCCCTCCTCCTGCCAGCAGTATTCTGGGTCCTCCACTACAACCTCCCCCTCTTCCTCTCAGCCCTGTTCCTGGACCACCCCTAGACCCTTCCAGGCCTCCTCCCAGCTGGCCTCCCAAGGCTGGGACAGAGGCTCCACCTCCTTGCATACCCTGCAAAGCTATCAAGCCTGCACCAGAGTGCTCACCTCTTCCACCCTTCTGGCCTCCACCACCTCCACCAGGCCAGCAACCTCCTCCCCCACCCATCTGGTATGCCCCTCCCCCACATGCCGGGCGTCCCCCTCCCCCACCCTCCAGGCCTCCCCCACCTGGCTGGCATCCCCCTCCCACTCCCTTCAGGCCTCCCCCACCTGGCTGGCGTCCCCCACCCCCACTTGGCTGGTGTCCTCCTCCCCCATCCGTCTGGCCACCCCCACCTGGCTGGCGACCCCCTCCCCCACTCTTCAGGCCCCCCCCACCTGGCTGTCATCCCCCTCCCCTACTCTTCTGGCCTCCCCCACCTGGCTGGCATCCCCCTTCCCCACCTTTCCACCCTCCCCGACCTGGCTGGGGTCCCCCTCCCCCGCTCACCTGTGGTCCACTTGCACCACCCAAGAAGCCATGTGAGCCTCCAAAGCTGCCTGCACCAAGTACTCCTCAGCCTCAACGTCCTCGGTGGTGACCATCTAAAAGCTTCCGGCCACTGGATACAATTCCAGAAGTGCCAGAACCTTCCCTCCAAGACCCTGATTCCTGTCGCTGTTATTAAATAGTCACATTGTACCTCCTCAGCTTTCTTTGTAAATCTTTCTTCATATTTATTTCCACCTCTCCAGAGGTGTTGATTTAAGTACAGCAAGACGTGTTGGCTACTGCACAAACGCCTCCTTGTTCAGCTAGCAAGTAGTCCAAACTACATGATGCTCTAAGACCACCCTTGGCAGAAAGTCAATGCTCATTTGTTGATCTTCGATGGCTTGAGCAGTGGATTACACAGTATTTTCTATAGACAAAGTCAGATTATGGAGAGTGGCTTCATGATACGCAAATCCTCATCAAGGAGCCAGGAGCCCTGTTACTACACCTGCCCCAGTCAGGATTAAACCTAGTGCTCTCTTTCATCTGTTACCTGAGGTTCAGTTAGAGGCCTGGTATAATTGGACACCGGTGCCTGAGGGGGAGAAAAATCCTAGAGAGCACTGACTGGTGGTAGTGACAGGGTCCATGCAAGGAGTCGCCCAGCCGGCTGGGCTCGAGCGGGACCCACGCACCCAGATACATCCACAGGGGGCAGACAAAGACCCAGCGATGGCACAGCCACTGAAGGCTATGCAAGCCTGCTGGACCCAAGCACCGCTCTGCAATTTCAGGGCCAGGAGAGCACAAAGCTCAGGTCAGCACACTTGGCACTCGGGGCCCCTGGCTCTCTCTCCTACAGCACTGTGAATATGCCTCAGAGGCAGTCGAACCTGTCCAGGCTGTAGGCTCCCTGTGGCTGGGCAAGAAACAGCCAAAGAGCAAACAAAAAACCCTTGGGAAATTCCTGGACACCCTCCCCAGCAAATGCTCCTGTGCAGCAGACCCAGCCGGCCAGACCAGCCTGTATACAAGCTGTCCCACACCAACTGTCCAGGACTTCAGCACTGGAGTCAGCGAGACCCTGGACAGTTTGCTGGGCAAAATTTCCATTGCAACAATAGGCACGTGGGTGGCAAACACAAACACAGCCATGAACAGAGCTAGGTGACAGCTGGTTGCTGAGTCCAGTGGGAAGCAGGCACCAGGCCATACAAAGCCAGAGCCAGAAAATAAACCACCAATAAGGCAAACAACCCCCACAGCCACCAGGGGGTGACGATCACCGGAAACAATTGCCTATCACTTTAAATCCTCTAAAGCCTGAGTCTTCCAATTATCACTGCCCTGCCAACTCCTACTGTTTTGCAGTTGCTGGTTTGATGCGAGAGTGGTGGATCCCCACTCCCCTTCTGGAGACCTTGACTGCACTGTGTGTCTGTGTGTGTGTGTCTGGAGACCTTGACTGCAGTGTGTGTGTGTGTGTCTGTGTCTGTGTCTCTGTGTGTGTCATCAACACCTCAAAAGGTCCCTTCTATTTTTCCTGCCAGGTCTGGTGTGTTCCAGGTCTGGACGTGGAGAGAGACTGCAGGCTGTGCAGGTGTCTGCCACACTGCATACTTGTAAAGACAGTGAAGGACCCCCGCCACAAAATACAAATATTGTCAAATAGTGACCTAGCCTTGCTTGTGTATGTTCTTAGCCTCCAGGGTGTTTTCAGGACCCAAAGTATTTAAGTTCTCCCAAAAGTTACACAGAGTTGGGGATGCCCATACATAAGCTCAAAAGGACTTACCTGAAGTTTGGTTTGAGGTGCAGCAACCCTGAGGCTGAACAGAGCCAAGGGAAGGGTCTTCATCCATGTTAACTCGATCTTCTGGGAAAGGTTGGTCAGATGGATTTCCATAGTTGGGTTCAGTCTTTCTACTTTTCTACTGAACTGGAGTCTCCAGGCACTGCGAAAACATCACTTAATCCTTACTTGTCGGGACACAAGCTGTGTGACCTGAGAAGAACAGGTAGGCACTCGAAACCTCAACAGAGCCGATCACAGAGGGACTCGAACCCTCTGGTAGTGTCCACTCCTGATGGTTTGGAGAAGGCCAAACCTGGGGATGATGTCTTCTAGTAGGCTTCTGGCAATTTCTGTGGCCTTCTCAGTCCTGCAGGGGAATGCTTCAATGCAATTAGAAAAAGCTGTCTGCAAACACCAGCAGACACTGGCAATCACCTGGAGCCCTGGGTATCTCAGTGAAGTCTATCTGCCAGTCATTTCTTGGAACATACTCTTGGTACTTGGTCCACTCTGGCACTGCCTAGAATGTCCTGGGGTTGCTTTTCTGACAGGTGACACACTGTCTAATATGTCTCTGAAAATAGCCTGCAAAGTCTGGCTGACAAAGTGTCTCTTTACCTGATCATACATTATTTTCCACCTGTACTGAGTGGTCTCGTGTACGTGCTTTAGGATGTCTGCCATCCCTCATACAGAGTCTCTTATACTTTTTCACTATTGGGCCACATAAAGGTCTGTGTCACTGTAACCAGGGTCTTCTGTGGCTTGTGGCGGGCTAGGGTGTGGAAGAAGGCCACCACTACTGCTGGGGTCATTGTTCTTGCTGCCCACTTGGCCTCTAAATCGGCCCTTCCTTTGCCCTGGGCCTCTGGTGTAACGTTCTGCTGATGTCTTTGCAGTGTCCCACGGCCAGAGCACAGGGGAATAACACTGCCTCAAGAGGTTGAAAAATCTGTTGGCTGTGTTTGATTCCTTTATCAGCCGAATTCAAAGCCTCCCGTTTCCACAGATCCCCGTGTGCATTTAAAACTGACAACACATTCTTCCAATCTGTACAAATGATCGCCCACTTCGGGGCTTGGCCGGCCACAAAGCCAGGATCGCCGCAACCAGCTCGGCTTTTTCGGCTGAGGTTCCGTTTGGGAGACCATTTGCTTTGAGGTCCTTGGTGTGGCTGAGACTGCATAGCCAGCCCTTTTTGGCCACCCTCTATGAAGCTACCAAAGAGAGACTCAAATCCTCAGGTCACCAACAGGGAGGTCTGGGTGCCTGGCACAGGCCAGATCCACCGTCTGGACACAGTCATGGTGGATGCGGTCTCCCAGGAGTAGAGTGGGGAGAGGTGTGGCTAAAAAATTGAGTAGGTTCTTCCTCCATATTCATTATAACCAGAGGCTCAGGTGGAGGTCCTGCCCCTGGTCCACCCTAGTCAGAGTCTTCCTCCAGAGTGAGGGCTAACATTTGAGTTACTCATTGCCCAATCTTTTTCTTGGGTCATACTCTTTTCCATTGGCCCTCCTTCTTACAATATGTACACTGGTTCTTTCACACTAGGGGTTGGGGTTGGGCCCCACTAGGGCCCACAGGTCTTCTCCTCTCAGGGAGCCTATCCTGTACTGCTGCTGCTAGTAAGGCAACCTGGCGCTTTCCGCCTTTGTCTTTCCTGTTGTTAGAGGCCTTGAGTGCCATCTCAACTAGGTATCCTGGATCCTGATCAGTATATTGCCTAAAGACTCTATAAATCTTTCTTGAGGAAACCTAAAGGATCCTTTTCTTAACAACTCTGGTGAGATTTGAGCCCATAACTTTGAGTGCCTCCATCTAGCCAGACATCCAATACACTATCCATTGCACCACGGAACCAGAAAACTCTTCTTTCTGCTATTTAATTTCATTTACCTTACTCCAATTTAAGTGCTTAGATACTCCATTTTTAAAGCCCACTAAGAGACAGTGCCGATAATGGGTGAGCATACCATACTCTGCTGCATGATTGTGATCCCAGGGAGGGTCTCTAAGGGGGAGATGTCATCAACTGCATCTCTGGTTGGCTGAGCATCACGTCATCTCTGGGCTTCCTCTCCAGCCCTGTCTAGGATCACCCATCTCTCTTCTGGGGACAGGAGAGCGCTGAAGAGGGACTGCCAGTCTGCCCATGTGACATCAAAAGAGTTAAAGATGGTAGTAAAGACTTCATACATTTCTTTCGGGTTCTTGAGATATCCCACAATGTAATTCTTCTAGTTAATCAGGTTTGCTATACTAAAAGGAACACAAACCTGAACCTGGCCCCTGTCTGCTGCTGGAGTTGTTTGGTGGAAGGGACACTAGCCAGAGGCTGGCCCTTCCTGTTGGCTCTGTCCTGGCTCTGTGGCACCCTGGGCCACATTTGACCCTTGATAGGGTGCCCCCCCTTGTATGGGGTGATGGCTAAGGAAGATTCCCAGGGCACTTGCACAGCCTTGCTTTTCTCTTCAATTTCTCCATCTCTCCCCACCCTCCACTCCGCTCCAGGAAACAACAATCGCCAAGAAGGGGAGCTGGAGCATGCTCTCTGCCCCCTCTCACCAGCCCACTCCTTCTTGCCCAGCTGCCCTTCTCCAGCAGGTGCAGGTGAGGGAGGAGAGCTATAGATAGACACACTGCTGGGGTTCAAACGGTCCTCTGCCACTAGCACTGGCCGCAGAGTGATGGGCTTTTCCTTGTCCTTTTGTACACAGATTTTGCAAGCCTTCTGAGTTTCATTAACATTTTGCAATGACATGAAGGCCTCCACATAATGCTTTTCATCCCACTTACCATTTCACGTACAATATAAATCTAGCTGAAGAATGGTGTTGCCGTTCAGCGACCCGTTCAATGACCACCTTCCTTCGTCCCATAAATAATAATGGGGCCAAGCACTATTACGTGAGAAAATTAGCTTTTCTTCTTCATTCCCTCAGATTTGAAAAAATCACAATTCTTTATGACATACCCCTAAGGGAAGTCACAAGCTATTCAACTTTAGTTCACCATTTTCTCTAAGTATTTACCAGTACTAGGTTTTAAGTTACCACAGTTCCTAAACTACACCCACAGCCAAGATTGGTAATTCTTGAGGTTACACTTTGCCTTGGGGTGAAAAGCCACCCTTTTCCACTTGGAGAGGAAAGAGAAGGAAAATAAAGGATAGAAAGCAGACAGAGAAGAGTGTTCCCAAAGACAGAAGAATTCAAACCCTGCGGTTACCGACATGGTAACCACAGACAACTCAGAGGGACTCTAACCCTCAGGTCACCGATGGGGTAAGGGACCCCAACTAGGCTGAGGATGGGTCCCAGGGGCCATGACACTATCTGATTTTAGAACCAACTAGACCAACCCGGTACTCAAAACAGTCTGGTACTGGTACAACAAGAGATACATAGACCAATGCAACAGAATTGAGAATCCAGACGTAAATTTGTCTACCTATGAGCACCTGATATTTGACAAAGGCCCAAAGTCCGTTAAATGAAGAAAACGCAATCTCTTTAACAAATTGTGCTGGCATAACTGGATTTCCACTTGCAAATAAATGAAATATCACCCATATCTCACACCATGCACAAAAACTAACTCAAAATGGACCAGAAACGTAAATATAAAATCAAAAACAATAAAGATCATGGAAGAAAAAGTAGGGATGGTGATAGAAGCCCTAATACATGGCATAAACAGAATACAAACATAACTAACAGTGCATAAACAACAGAAGAGAAACTAGATAACTACTGGGAGCTCCTAAAAATCAAACACACTCATCAAAAGACTTCACCAAAAGAGTAAAAAGGCAACCTACAGACTGAGAAAAAAAATTTGGCTACGACATATTCAATCAGAATCTAGTCGCTAAAATCTACAAGATACTGCAAAACTTCAACAACAAAAAGAAACATAACCCCATTAGAAAATGGGAAAAGGATATGAACAGGCACTTCATCAAAGAAGGCCTTCACGTGGCTTAGAGATACATAAGGAAATGCTCAGGATTATTAGCCTTTAGAGAAATGAAAATTAAAACTACAATGAGATACCATTGCACCCTAAGGAGGCTAGCATTAATTCAAAAACACAAAGTAATAAATGTTAGAAAGGTTGTGGAGAGACCGAAACACTTATACACTGCTGGTGGAAATGGAAACAACCACTTTGCAAAACAATTTGGCGCTTCCTTAAAAAGCTATAAATAGAAGTACCATAGGATCCAGCAATCCCACTCCTTGAGATGTATCCTAGAGAAATAAGAGTCATCACACGAATAGATATATGCACACCCACGATCACTACAGCACTGTTCACAATAGCAAAAAGATGGAAACAACTTAGGTGCCCATCAATGGATGAATGGATAAACAGATTATGGTATATGCACACAATGGAACACTACGCAATGATAAAGAATAATGATGAATTCTCAAAATATCTCAGAACATAGATGAATCTGAAAGGCATTATGCTGAATGAAATTAATCAGACGCAAAAGGACAAGTATTGTATGAGACTACATTTATAAGAACTCAAGAAAAGGTTTAAACACAGAAGAAAACATTCTTTGATGTTTACAGGATAGGGAGAGAGGGAGGGGGAACTCACTGACTGGATGGTAGACAAGACTTATCTTAGGTGAAGGGAAGGATAACACGATACAGGAGAAGTCAGCACACCTGGACTAAAGCAAAAGCTAAGAAGTTTACTGAACACTACCAAACATTTCGAGGGACAGAGTGGCAGGGGCAGGGGTCTGGGGACCATGGTTTTTGGAGACATCTAGATCAGTTGGCATAATAAAGTTTATTAAGAAAATGTTCTGCATCCCTCTTTGGTGAGTGGCATCTGGGGTCTTAAACCTACAAGTGGCCATCTAAGATACATCAATTGGACCCAACTCACCTGGAGGAAAGGCGAATGGAGAACACCAAAGATACAAGGAAAATATTACCCCAACAGACAAAAAAGTCTCCATAAACTGAAGACCCCAACAGCCTGAGGCTAGAAGAACCAGCTGGTGCCCAGCTACCACCAATGACTGCCCTGATGGGGAACACAACACAGGGTCCCTAATGGAGCAGGAGAAACGTGGGGTGCAGAACTGAAATTGGTGTAAAAAGACCAGACTTAATGGTTTGACTGAGACTAGAGAAACCCCAGAAGGCATGGCCCCCAAACTCTGTTAAACCAAAACTAAAACCATTCCTGAAGCCAACTCTTTAGACAAATATTACACTGGACTATAAGACATAAAATGATACTCTTGAAGATTGTGCTTCTTAGTTCAAGTAGATACATGAGATTAAATGGGCAGCTCCTGTCTGGAGATGGGATGAGAAAGCAGAAAGGGAGAGAAGCTGCTTGAATGGACACAAAGGGGCAGTGTGCTGTCACAGTATACGGATAGCAACTAGGATCACATAACAATGTGTGTATACATTTTTACACGAGAAACTAACTTGAGCTGTAAACTTTTGCCTAAAGCACAATTAAAAAATGATCATGATGAGTTCTCAAAACATCTTATAAAATGGATAAATCTAGAGGACATTATGCTGAGTGAAATAAAGCAATCACAAAAGGACAAATAGTGTATGGTCTCACTCTTATAAAAAGATAAGAGAAGCTACATTAATTCATACAGAAAGCTATCTTCTTTGGTGGTTACCAAGGATGGGAGAGGGAGGGAGGAGAAATCACTTTCTAGAGAGCAGACACTTGTTATTTTCGGTGATGGGAAAGGCAATACCCAATATGGGTGATATCTGCACAATCTGGCCAAGGTGAACAATAACACTAAGGGCACAAGAATAAGGGACAATTTTGGTAAATGCTGTAACATATACAATTTTGCAATAACAATCAAAAAATATGTGTATGGCTACTTAAGTAGATATGAATGCAACTATGTGTACAGGAAGGCACTTGACAATATATGGGTATTCAGGTACAAGTGCCTCTGTAGGCATACTTTTGTACATGTCTGTGTGTGCTGCATATATACTCATATATAATAAAGCACATAGGGGGCATGGTTAAGAATACTTTCTAGACATAACCAAACACCTTTCAGGATTGGTTTACTGTGTTCGAAGGCTTAGGACCAGAGTCTCATGGGACAACTCGGTCAACTGGCGTAGCGTAAGTTCATAAACATAATGTTCTACATACTAGTTTGGTGAGTAGTATCTGCAGTCTTAAACTTGCCAGCGGCCATCTGAGATACACCTACCAGTCTCTACTCGCCTGGTTGAAAAGGAAACAGGGAAACCAAAGACTCAAAGAACAAACTAGTCTACAGGACTAATAGCCCACACAAACCACGGCCTCATGTATTCTGAGACCAGAGGAGCTAGATGGTGCACAGATATCATTACCAAATATTCTGATCAGGGACACAACAGATGGGCCTAGACAGAATGGGAGAAAAAAGCTGAACAAAACTCAGATTCCTAAAAAAGTCCAGACTTCCTGGACCACAACAGACAAAAGGAAGTCCCGAGGCTCTCACCCTGACATACCCTTTAAACTTGGAACTGGAGCCACTCCCATAGGTCACCTTTCAAACAAATAACAGATTGGCTCATAAAATAATAAACAATATCCCCCTTGAGTACTGTCCTCCTTTATATAATCATCTATACGAGACCAAAGGATCAATATTTACGCTACAGGGAAGATGAGAAGATGATGGGGTGGGGGATAGGGAAGCTAAATTAATGGAGGCAGATCAACCAGAATGGAAATAATGAGAATGCTGACACCTTCTAAAAAATGTAACCAATGCCATGGAACAATATGTATAGAAATTGTTAAATGGAAACCTAATTTGCTGTGTAAACTTTCACTGAAATCACAATAAAATAATATAAAAAACTGTGAGTCCACTTAGAATCCAAAAGTTACTAGTACATAGTGAAAGAAGAAAATCACAGTGAGAATTTGTGATGGAAAAAAAACATCTGAAGTGTGTCAAAATAAGTTTATATTTAACCACATTTAGGTTATAATCGCAACTATGCTCTAATTCTTGGAATAAACCAAGAATGAATGGACGTCCATTGAGAGGAGTTTAGGTACAAACTTCCCAACAAAATGATATGATGAGTATCAGGACATCTTTCACTCCATTGCTAACTTGTACACCACCACGACAAGACGGCCTTTTTCTTTTTTTACCCAAAAATTTCAGGGCTTCAGCAATTTTCCCAAGAGACTCAAAATACCTGATAGGAAATTCATTCTCTTCTGAAGGGCCTATTCCATCTCCCCTCTTGTTCATTTTCCCTCTTTCAAATGTAAACTGCCCTAACTCTCTGAAGTCCATATTTGCCAATAGTTTTGTGAAGGTTCTTAGAATGCCTTCAACATCACCCTCCTCCCATTTTGAATCTTATGCCTCATGGACAATCAGCAAGAGAGGCCAAGCAACAAAGCCGCTGAAAGGAGGATCTGGCACACACACCCCTGAGAAAAACAGAGAGGGATACATAAGAAGAACACCCAAAGACAAAGCAGGGACTATGCACTCGGTTGTATGCAGCATAGTTGGACCATGTTCGGTGGAAGCATGTCTTTATTCGGACAGTAAGTATGCTTCAGGAGACGTGAATGGATGCCACACTGACACATTACAAACCATCACAGGGACCATTGACATAAGCAGTGAGTTCATTAGTAAAGATCACTGTGTTTAGGACCAATGCGGCCCTGGGGTAATGAAGATGCCAGTGGGCCCTTCTCCGGGGTTCAATTTGAACTGACTCCTTTAGCGCTGGCCCAGGAATAAAGCCCTATAGTCCCCAGAGAACCTCATCCCACCAAACCATGAAAGGTGGTGGTACCATCGCTCCCAACCATCCCTCTCCTGATCTTTCTGCCCTTCCGTGAAAAAGCCTGCCCTAGGGAGCGAGCTTGGATCTGATCAGCCCACTTTGCTTCAGTCGTGGAAGAGCCAAGACCCATTCTTCTCAGTCACAGCCTTTTTGGTAACTACTGTTGTTGCTGGTGGTTGTCGTGGAGTCAGTTCCAAATCATGCCGAACCCACACGTTTCAGGGTAGAGCTGTGCTCCACAGGGTTTTCAATGCTGCAACCTTTCAGAAGCAGACTGTCAGGTCTGTCTTCCGAGGCACCTCTGGGGGAGTTTGAACCGCCGACGTTTCAGCCAGACGTGAAGAACTTACACATTTGTGCAACCCAAGGACTCCTGTGAACTACTAAGGGGCTTTAAGTGGCTATTGGTTGTCTTCCGGGGTTGCCGAGTAGGACAGGGCCTGAGGGAGTCACTGGGAACTGGAGCGATTCTGAGGGTCACGATCTTAGTGGTGTTTACACAGGTGTACGCATATGGGGTTAAGAGCTTGCACTTCACAGGTTAAGGAGCTCTGGTGCTGTAGTGGTTAAGGGCTTGGCTGCTAACCAAGAGGTCAGCAGTAAGGATCTACCAGCTGCTCCTTGGAAACCCTATTGGGCAGTTCTGCTTGGTCCTATAGGGCTGTTGTGAGTCGGAATCAACTCGACGGCAACGGGTTTTGTATTTTGGTTTCACGGAGTACTTAGGATGTGAAAGCACTCTCCTAAAGCTTCATACCCATTAACTCATTTAACCCAGCCCTCAGTGTTGTGCTGCTCTTCGCTGCCATAGAGTTGGCCCCAGACTCCTGGAGACACCATGTGTTACAGAACAGAACTGTTCCGTAGGGTTTTCTTGGCAGATCACCGGGCCTTTCTTCCACGGTATCACTGGGTGGGTTCCACCTGCCAACCTTTGGGTTAGTAGCTGATCACAAACTTCTCGCACCACCCAGGCTCCTTCAATGGTAGGAGGCAGATACTATTTTTATACCATTTTAGGATGAGGAAACTGAGTCACAGATCAGTGAAGAAGGTTGCCTTCAGTCTCAAACCTATCATATGGTGTAGTTCAGATTTTAATCGAGGTTGTCTGACTCTGAATTCATGTCCCAAGCCCCTACACTAAGAAAAAAAAAATAAACACATTACCCTCCACCAATAATCTTAGATATTAAAAGAAATCAAATTGTTTTTTTTTTTTTTTTTTTAATTTCTAAAGCAAACATTACACATTAGGGGAAAGATGCCAAATTTACATAAATGATTACGATAAAATTTGACGCTTCTAAGTAATTTCACACTGGTGGAAGCTGCTTGAGCCGAGGACCCAGAGGTCTGGGAAGACAAAGCATCGCCCTCTCTGTCATCTGAGGTCATGACTGCCCTGGAAAGCACCTGAGTGTTGGTATTTCTTAGCACAGAGTGTCAAGGGTTTTAATTTTTGAGTCCAGGACAGAGGCAGATTGCGAGTCTCAGGCTCCCTATGCCAGTTACTCTCTGTGCCAAAGGAAGTTGTGACCCTTCAAAGCGGATATTTGGGCAATGGGTCACCCCAATTATGGCACCTGCCTCCAAACCCCGTGAAGGAACAGCAGATCTTCCAGGTACTGAATTGCTCTAGCGGAGGTGGAGAATGCCCTGGCGGAGCACCCAGAGGTGGCTGAATCAGCCGTGGCGAGCAGTCTGGATCCCATTCCAGGGGAGGTGAGTAGAGGATCATATCTGCATGTGGGCACTGGGAAGCCAGAAGCAGAATCAACTTCAAGGCACTATCTAGCCAGTCTTGGTCCTCTGGCAGGGGGCATAATTGATGTGTGTGTGGACTTACACTGTGTGGTCAGCAGGTGGCACTGGCCTCCTCTGAGGCACTGTAAATAATAATTATGAATGATGATGATGGTGACAATGATGACAGCTAATATTTAATGAGTACTTACTATGTGCCAACTCATTTAACCCTCACAACAACCCAATGAGGTATAAGAGAAAAAAAAAAAAAAACCCGTTGCTATCGAGTCAATACCAACTAATAGTGACCCTATAGGACAAAGTTGAAGTGCTCCAAGGAGCGGCTGATGGATTCAAACTACCAGCCTTTGGGTTAGAAGCCAAGTTCATAATGAATGCGCCACCAGGGTTCGCAGTGAGTTAAGGACTCTTATTACACCCTTTTTATAGATGAGCGGCAAGCCCTGGCTGGGTAAGAGGTCAGAAATTAACTTAAAGGTTGACGATTTGAACCCACCTAGTGGCACTGCAGAAGAAAGGCCTGGCGATCACCGTCCATAAAGAGTACAGCCAAGACGATCCTATGCAGCAATTCTACCCTGTAACACATGGTGTCTCCATGAGTCAGAATCGACTGGAAGGCAATGAGTTTGGTTTGGTTTTTATAATTGAGGAAACAGGCATAAAGAAATTAACTCACCTGGATCACACAGCTAATAAGTGATGGGGTCTGAATGGGAAACTAAGCAATCTGGCTCCACAGCCTGTATTCCTTGATTTAACAAGTATTTATTGAAAACCCACTATGTGCTGAGCCCTATGCAGCTAAATAGGGGAGATCATTAATCATCATCATCAATGACCAATATTTAGTACTCACTAGCTTCCATGTAGGGAAGTGTACATAAAATAATAATAACTATGATGATACTACTACTTAGAACAACAGTAACAATAAATTTAAACTAGCCAGATGTTTCACATATATCATCACTTGGAATATTTACAGATACCCAGTAAAGGATGAAATTTTATTGTCCCCATTTCACAGAGAAGGAAACTGAATTTAAGAAAGTTAAATAATTTTGCAAACACGTAGATAGAAGTACTGGGATTTGAACCTGATCCTTTCTTTTCCAAAGTCACCATGCTCTTATCAAGTACATGTCTCAAGCATCATCTTGCTTTTCCACTCATTCAATAAACATGGCATTTTTGGTGTTGCGGTGGTTAAAAGCTCACCTGCTATCCGAAAGGTCGGCGGTTCAAACACACCAGCCCCTCTGCTGGACAAACATGTGGCAGTCTGCTTCCACAAAGCCTTGGAAACCCTATAGGGCAGTTCTACTCTGTCCTATAGGGTCGCTACTGGTGGGAATCAACTCTATGGCAATGGGTGGGGGTATAACTTGTTGACACTCACCATGAATTCACTCCTGAGCTGCAGGGGGTGAAGGTGCTCATTGTCATGTCCCCACAGTTCCTGTCCCATGACCAGGACCAGCTCACCAAGGAACTGCAGCAGCATGTGAAGGGAGTGACAGCCCGGTACAAGCACCCCAGGAACGGGAGCATGCAGATGGATGGGGTCTGGTTCTCCTGGCTGCCTCTGGTGCTCAGCTCTCCCAAGTCCTCCAGGACAGTTAGGGTAAGCTTAGGTAAACAACAGCACTAGCTTTTTCCACCACAATTCAACTTAAGAAGCAATTCAACTTAAGGACAGTGTGAAGCAGACTTTATTAGATGGGAGCCTCTAGCCTGTGTCAGAAACCATAAAGGAACTCATTGCTGGCAAGTTAACCTAAAGAAAAAAATCGTGTCCAAAGACATACCTGCAAGAAGGTTATTTATAATCCTGCAAAATCTGAAAATGAAGTACAAACCAGCAACTTTCAAACTTTTTGTAACATGATTCACAGGAAGAAACACATTTTGTATTGCAACCCAATACATATATACATGAATATAACATTAAAAACCTAATAAAATACTTATCCTTCTATCTTGCAATACCTTCAAAATATTCTATTCTACTTCATTTTTTTTAATGCTGCCTGCAACCTACAAAATTCCTTTCAAAACTCACTAATGAGTGGCAGCCTACGGTTTGAAAATCACTGATCTCAATGTCCAAAATAGGGAAGTGATTCAGTTATTCATGGAATTAACATGGGCTCCTCATGGTGGCACAGTGGTGAAGTGCTCAGATGCTAACAAAAAGGTTGGCGGATCGAGCCCACGAGGTGCTCCCTGGGAGAAAGATGTGGCAGTCTGCTTCTGTAAAGATTTCTGCCTTGGAAATCCTCAGGGGCAGTTCTGCTCTGTCCTCAAGGGTCACCATGAGTCAGAATCGACTTAATGACAGTGGGTTTGGTTTTTTCATACTTAAAAATGATGATGCACATATTTTGTTTTTTGACCTAAAAAGATCTCAGCAACACATTATTAAGAGAAGAAAGCAGAATATGGAATAGTATATGTAGTATGATCCTACTTGCTTAAAAATAAAGTTGGAAAGGATACAGATGCCAAAGACTCAACATTTCCTTCTTATCTAACACTTTGCTGCATTGTCTGAATTTTTACAATCAATACCCATCATATAGCTAACATTTATTGATCACTGATTCTACATGCCAGGCCCTACAGGAAATCTTCTACATGTCGCATTTAATCCCTGCCACAGCCTGCTATGGTGTAACTATCCTGTTCTACATAGAGGAAACTAAGACACAGACAAAGCAAATGGCCACAAATTACAGCTAATACAATGCAGGGCTGGAGCTCAAACCCAGGTGTGTCTGACAACAAAGTTCATTCTTTTCATTTTCAGCTGTTGCCTCATAGCTTTCACATCATAGCAACACCCAAGCACCACAGAAACACCAACCGGCAGAGAAGTATTGCAAACATCAGCAGGGCCACCCATGCTGGACAGGTTTCAGTGGAGCTTCCAGACTAAGGCAGACTAGGAACAAAGGCCTGCCAATCTACTTCCCAAAATTACCTGATGAAAATCCTATGGATTACAACAGAATAATTTCTGATACAGTGTTAGGGATGAGCCTGCTAGGTAGGAAGGTACTCAGAATCCATAGTGGCCAAAACAAAGGGCCTGAGCATCCAATGACCATGAAGATGGCACAGGACCAGGCAACATTTCATTCTGTTGTCCTTGGGTGATCACAAGCTGGAGCCGACTCCATGGCAACTAACAGCAACAGCAATGCTGTCTCGTAGAGAACAGGACAAATGATGCACAGCATTAGGTGGGCTAGGTTATACTGTGGGTAACGAACAGCCCCAAAGTCTTAGTGGCTGGCCTAGAGCCATGAAAGTTTATTCCCATGGGTCTTCTGGGAACTCTGCTCCATGTTCCCTCACCCCGGGACCAGGATAAACCACAGTTAGCATATAGAAACCTGCCAGGTGCTATGCCGATACGAAGACAGGTGGCCAGCATCCTGAACTCTTCTACCTAGAGGTGACACACTTCACACTTCCTTGATCAAAGGAAGTCACGTGGCTAAATCCACAGACAGGGAGACACTAGGAGGACCGGAGATACCTGGTGAACCCCATGGAGACCCCCACATGGCGTTAGCATGTCTGGGGTCTATGCAGGTGACAAGTAGGGGAGTGGGAAATGGAAGGAATTGAGAGGAGGACCGAGTCAGGTTGGATTTGCTTTCTCCTTCTTCAGGCGGAGTTTGTCCCAGAGCTGCCCAAAACCATCACTGGCAAGTTCAAACGGAGTGAACTTCAGAAAAGGAGTTTCGGTAGATGAACTCGGCAGTCAACTCAGGCCCCCTGAGTGAACTTGGACACACCTCTCGCCGACTCAGTTTCCCCAGTATGTTGGGGTGGAGGTGTGTTGAGAGAGTTGATTTCAAAGTGGATCAGGAACAGCTCGGTTCCCACATTTTTCCTTTTTGAAGGTAAATTCAGTCACTACCCTTTCTTCCCCTGCTCTGCCCCCTTAGGGTTGACCAGGTGAGCTCTGGGACTGGGGCTGGCAGGTAATAAAATGGCACCATGAACATCAACAGAGCCTCTGTTTTGTGAGCTTCCTCTGTGCCTGGGCCTGTGCTAAGTGCTTCTCACAACTTCCTCTGCGATTCTCCCCAACCCCCAATGTGAGATATCCTGAGGCAGATGGATTCTCCTTATTGGATCCAGCACCATCTAGTGACGCCGTGTGTCTATTCCAATATCAGCGACACTGAGTTTGGGAGGGAAACTCCATGTGACCCTAGGCTCTGGCCCTGCTGGGCTACTCCTGGGCCCACAGGAGCGTAAGCCCAAAGGTGGGGTGAGAGGGGCATCTGGGGGCTCGGCCCTTGATGACAGTACTTGATGGCCGGATACCACAGAACCTGCCACCAACCAGTGGGTCTGTCACATTTGTGCCTGACACTAATGCTGCTGCTGCCCCAGCTCCTGGCCACAACGGTGAGGGGGATACCAGGGCTCTCTGGGGATCCAAGATCCCCAAGGACTTCTCCAATCTTCCCCAGATGTGCTGCCCACTCACCCCTAACCAGGGACCCAAGAGCCCTCCCCTCAGATTTCCATAGAGATCTCCTCCACTTGACCCCTCTCCAGGGATCCAGGACTTCCCCAACCCTCCTATCAACCTCCAGCTACTCACGCCACCCCAGGGACACAAAGCACTACAGACCTAAGCTCTCGCTAGGGACACTCACTCAGTCATGCTTCCCAGGGACCCAGTACCCCCTCAGCCCTTCCCAGGGGCCCAAGCAGCTCCGTAGACACCCACTCACTATAACCCTCTACATCCACCCCTGGGGGGAGTTCCTGTGAAAAAACTCTTCAGTTCCTCAATCCTTAAGGCGTGTGGTGGGACCACCAGGAGGACACCAGGGGCTAAGGGAGCAGGGGCAGAAGGGCCCAGCCCCGCCTGAGGGAGGAGGATAGACATACTGTCACCTCTCACCCACCTCTGGCCGTGGCCCTAGAAGAAGTCCCCTCTATCCCTGCTTGTTCCTGGGGTGCACACTCACAGACACACATACACACACTCAGAAGTGTGCTGAGACAACAACCACAGAGATGTACACATAAGGACCACCCAGACTGAGCGGGGCACACGGGTGTGGGCTCATGGACAAGGTCACATGGACCCACATTGTAGACCTTGGCACAGACACTGCAGGGAGTACATGAACACACAGACACTCACTCAGGATCATCCAAGATGGCCCCAGGATGAGATGACACATGATGGATGCACGCACATACAGATCCACACTCAAAAACACCCAAAGGATCAAATCGACACACACACACACACACACACACACACACACAGATCAGAAACACAGACACTCCAGGAGGGACACACATGCCCAGATACACACTGTCCTGGTTCGATTCTCTAGAGAAGCAAAACCAGTAAAGCGTATAAATATATAGAGAGAGAGACATATTTACATCAAGGCAATGGCTCACTCGGTTATAGAGGTTGCAATGCCCCAAGTCCATGGGTCAAGATAGAGGCTTCTCCTGATTCACGTAGCTGCAGGGGCTGGCAAACACAAGGGCAGTAGGTTGGATAGCAGGGCTCTTGCTCACAAGCTTGGAAGATGGATGAATCCCAAGACTGGAAGGCAAGATCACAGGAAAGCTGCTAGCTCAAGTCCCAAGAACTGGGGGTCACATAACGGGAGCCAGCTACAGGATCCAGCACCAGCAAAAAGCCCCCAAGCCTTGCCAGAATGTCCACTTATATTCTATGCACCCACACACCCAAGGAAACTCCGTTTTGACTGACTGGCTGCTCACATCAGATCCCATCATGGGCGTGATCACATATCAAATCTTAACAGGAAGTGATCAAAACATTGTACGTACTGCCAAAACACTAAAAATCCTGGCACAGCCAAGTTGGCACATAATCTTAACCATCACAGTTCATCCCTTGTCAACTTGGCACCTACAGACATTTTATGAAACCATACAAAACCCCTGCATAAAGACTATTTAAAAGTCATATTTGGGCATAACATGATACAGTGAACACACACAAGCAAACATGTAGTAGGCCTGTTTACATCTTATTTTTATGAGTGAAGAAAACAAAAATATTTAACGGATGTACACATACAAAGCAGAAATACCCATAAAAATTACAATCTTCATTTTTGCAACTGGTCATGTGGTTGTAACTGGTATTTAGAACTACCTTCTTCCCCCACCCATTCCTTATTCCCTTTGCCTTTAGCAAGCCCCTCAGCTGGTCGTGGTTCTCTGTTTGGTGGGGTAACTCAAACCTTCATTCATATTGGAATTTACATGTTGGAATTAGGTTGCTATAGCATTCCATTGACTTTAATCACAGGGCATGGTAGGACTAAGAGACACCCTAAGAGATCACCTGCTTTCCAAACATACTCTTCTTTGCCTTCATGATGTAAAATAAATCCGATTTCCTCTTGGTAATCAGGATCAATCACACCAGCCAGTATGGCAACTCCCTTCTTTGCCTGTTGATCCAGAGGCATGAGGAGCCCAAAGTGGCCAGGTGACATTCTTAGCTTCCACTTCAATGGACTCTGATGTTTCTCCTGGTGGGAACATTCCTCCCTTTGAACTAAGACCTCTAGATCTGCAGAGCATAAGGTCGTGGGGACGTGGAGCAAAAATCTTGTGAGTGGGTGACTAGGGATAATAGTGAGCGGTTCCATTCCCATTTCCACCTCTTGATTCCTTGATCCATGAGTCCTGGCTATGGGAGAAACAGAACCACATATTGGACACTGGTTCAGAGCACATGCAGCCTCCTGGAGAACACTGCCCCAACCCTGCAAGGTATTGCCACCTAGCTGTTGCTCTAATTGTGTCTTTAGAAGGCCATCCCGTTGTTCTATCACATGAGGTACTTCAGGATGATGAGGAACATGGTAAGACCACTGAATTCCATAAGAATGGGCCCATTATTGCATTTCATTTCCTATGAACTGAGTCCTTGATCCAAGGCAATGCTATGTGGGATACCATGACAGTGGATAAGGTATTCTGTAAGTCCACAGATGGTAGTTTTGGCAGAAGCATTACATAAAGGGAAGGCAAATCCATATCCAGAGTACGTGTCTATACTAGTAAGAACAGAACACTGCCCTATCCATGATAGAAGTGGTCCAACATAATGAACTTGCCACTAGCTTATTGGCTGATCACGTTGAGGGATGATACCGTATCAGGGACTCAGGGCTGGTCTGCTGCTGGCAGACTGGGCACTTAGTAGTGGCTGTAGCCAAGTTGGCCTTGGTGAGTGGAAGCCCACATTGCTCAGTCCATGCTTAACCTCCATCCCTGCCACTATGGCCACTTTTTTCATGAGCCCATTGAGCAATAACAGGAGTAGCTAGGGAAACAGAATGCCTGGCTTCTACAGAATACAACATCCCATTCACTTGATTGTTAAAATCCTCCTCTGCTGAGGTCACCCTTTGGTGAGCATTCACATGAGACACAAGTATCTTCAATTCTATGGCCCAGTCGGACAGGTCTATCCACATACCTCTTGCCTGTACTTCTTTGTCTCCAATTTTCCAGTCACGTTCCTGCCAAGTTCCTGAACATCCAGCCAGACCTTTGGCCACAGCCCATGAATCAGTATACAATTGCACATCTGGCCATTTCTCCTTCCAAGCAAAGTGAACAACCAGGTGCACTGCTCGAAGTTCTGCCCACTGCGAGGATTTGTCTCCACCACTGTCCTTCAGGAGGTCCCCGAAAGGGGCTGTGGTGCTCCTGCAGTCCACTTTTGAGTAGTGCCTGCATATCACGCACAACCATCTGTAACCAGGCACACATTTTCTCTTCCTCAGTCAACTCATGATGAGGACGCCATAGGTGCAGACTGGGAGATGGAAGGCAATGTGACAGAAGCAGAGACCATGGGCATTTTCAACACTTCCTCATGCCACTTACTTGTGTCTTCAGGTCCTGCTCAGGCCCGATCTCGTATATACCACTTCCAGTTAATGACGGAGTGCTGCTGTGCACATCCAACTGTATGACTCTGTAGGTCAGACAACACCTAGTTCATGATGGGCAACACAGGCCACACCCGGACTTGGTGGTCCATGGTAAAGCATTCAGTCTCTACTAAGGCCCAGTACCAAACCTAAAGTTGTTACTCAAAAGGACAGTAGTTATCAGCATAGGATGATAGGACTTTGTTCCAAAATCCTAAGGGTCTGCACTGTGATTCACAAATAGCAACCTACCAAAGACTCCAAACAGCATCTCTATCTGCCACTGACACCGCAAGCACCATTGGATGAGCCGGATCCTATGGCCCAAGTGGTAGAGTGGCTTGCACGGCAGCCTGAACCTGTTGCAGAGCCCTCTCTTTTTCTGGACCCCACTCAAAACTAGCAGCTTTTCGAGTCACTTGATAAATAGGCTGGAGAAGCACACCCAAATGAGGAATATGTTGTCTCCAAAATCCAAAGAGGCCTATCCAGCACTGTGCCTTGTTTTTACTTGTGGGAGAAGTCAGATGCTATAATCTATCCTTCCCTTTAGAAAGAATATCTCGACATACCCCACACCACTGGACCCCTAGAAATTTCACTGAGGTGGAAGTCATCTGAATTTTTGTAGTGTTAATTTTCCACCCTCTAGCACACAAAAGTTTTACCAATAAGTCCAGAGTCATTGACGCTTCTTCCTTGCTAGGTCCAATCAGCATGATGACAACAATGTAATGGACCAGTGTGATGTCTAGTTTAAGGGAAAGGTTATCAAGTTCCCTGCAGACTAAATTATGACCTGAGGCTGGACAGCTGATGTAGCCCTGAGGTAGGCAACTGAAGGTACACTGCTGGCCTTCCCAGCTGAAGGCAAACTGCTTCTGATGGTCCTTCAAAACAGGTATGGAGAAAAGCCAGATCAAAAGCTGCATACCAGTTACCAGGAGAAGTGTCAATTTGCTCAAGCAATGAAACTACATCTGGAATAGCAGCTGCAATTGGAGTCACCACCTGGTTAAGTTTTAGAAAATCCACTGGCTTTCCCTAAGATTCATCCATGTTTCCCAAGGGCAAAACTGAAGAGCTGAATGGGGATATGGTAGCAATTACCACCCCTGCACCCTTCAAGTCCTTGATGGTGGCCGTAATCTCCACAATCCCTCCATGAGTGTGGTATTCCTTTGCTTTACTATTTTCCTGGGTAGCGGCATTTCTAACGGCCTCCACTTGGCTTTTCCTACCTGATAGCCCTTACTCCACTTGTCAGGGATCCAATGTAGAGGTTTTGCCAGTTACTGAGTATATCTATTCCAATTTTGCATTCCTTAACTGGGGAAATCACTACAGGATAGGTTCAGGGACCCACTGAGCCTACTTCAGACGGATATGAGCTAAGGCTCCATTAATAACCTGACCTGCACATGTCCCCACTCTGACTGGTGGTCCACAGTGGTCTCCCACAATCAGTGTCAGTTCACAACCAGTGTCCAGTAATCCCTGAAAAGTCTGATTATTTCCTGTTCCCCAATGAACAGTCACTCTCCTACAGGGACATCCCTTTGAGGAAGGCTGGGAGAAAGGATAACAGTGTAAGTTTTTGGCAGCATATTGGAGTCTTTTCTCAAGGGGACCGGGCAACCCCTTTATTCAAGGGGTTGTGGGTTTTTAAACTCGGTCAAGTCTAGGAATTGATTGACGAACCTTGTCTCTCTATTCTGGCGATCCAAGTTAGACAGTTGTTCATCTGCTTGTACAGATAAAGTAAATATTTAGTAGATTTCCCATCTATTTCACTCCAAGGGACACCAAGATTAAGTAGCCCATGCTGTTAATCCATAAGAGTCAGATTATTCTGATTACCACTTTGACTCTGCTGTCCACTACAGTAACCACGCCCACCTTGTCTTCATTAATCAAGTGCTGCCACTTGGCCCCTACCACCACAGGGTCCGATCAGCCCCATTATACTTAGGTGCCTTAATTCACTTCGGCCAATTCCCACTGGCAAATCTGACTTGCATAATATAGCAATCACAGCAGTCTTCAAGGGCCCTGGGGCTCCCTTCACAAATTTGTTCCTCACCATTGTGGTAAAAGGTGTGTCCTCTGTGTGTGTCTGTGGGTCTAACCTGACAAATCCACTCTAGCATGCCATTTTCCCTAAGTCTTTGAATACCTTCTTCTACAGTATATCAAGGCAGGTCTGGTACTTCAACTTCATTTACTGCAGGCCAATGCATAATTCATGCTCCAGCAACCCAATTAAATAAACTATTAGATCCTTTCCTCACTTCTAGAGCTGAAACACTGAATGAAAGAATCTGTGCTGAGTAGACCCGTATCAATAAACTCAGACTCATCCATCTTTATGTTCCTTTCACTATTATCCCACACCCTTAATAGCCATTCCCATATATATTCCCCAGGTTTTTCTTGGTACATAGTAGAAAAGTCAAGCAATTCTTTTGGACAGTAGTGCACCTCATCCTGGGTCACACTTTGTACTTTACCTTTTGGGGCTCACTGGGATGTAAGTCTAGGTATAGGTCAGTGGGGAAATGTTTTGAGAACATTCAGCATTGTCTTGTAAAACATTTGCCTCAGGCGAGGTGCTAGGCAATGACTCAGAAAAGGTGCTTTAGACTCAGCTGGGTTAATCTCATTAGATGGGAGTGGAAGGGCTAATGGTATTACTGGGCAAGGTGGTTTAGCACGCAAACACGGAATGGTCTCTTCAGATGGGCGTGAGAAGGCTGGTTCTACTGGCAGGAGTAAATGGAGTTTTGGGGCTTGGTATCTCCAACTTCCTGATTATCTGCCCATATGTCCCCATCTCAAGTTTCAGGATCCCATTTCTTCCCAATCAATGCTCTCACTTTAACTTCAGACACCTTTCCAGGCTGACAGTTGAGTTGGCATTGTAATTCAACCACTGTTACAATAAGATTCTGGGTTTGGTTTTTGGCACTATCCTCTCTGTTACTACAAGATTCAAGGCTTTCTTTCAAGGCACAAGTGGAAACTTTCAAGTCATTTATGCGGCACTTGAGCTTTGACTCTGAAGCCCTCAGCACATCTCTTTCTTTCACCAGTTTGTCTAGGAATAGTAGGATCAACCAACCAGTTACCTTATATTTCTTATTCTGGCAAAACTGTAGAAAGATATCACACATGCAATCACCCAGAGCCTTGCCTTTCACCAATATCTGAGCTATTGGTGGTGATGTTTTGCATATTTGTATTGCCACCTCATACCATTGATTAGCAATTGATTAGCAAAGTCATCAACATCTTGAAGACTAACCAGACTTGAGAACCAATTTAGAAGACTCAACCTTACAATTTTCTTTCTCTAGAACCACTCTCGGTACCAAATGTCTTAGGCTGGGTTCTTTAGAGAAGCAAACCAGTGAGGTGTATAAATATATATACAGAGAGAGATTTATATCATGGAAATCAGTCATGCGGTTGTTGAGGATGGAATGCTCCCAAGTCTGTGGGTCAGAATAGAGACTTCTCCTGATTCATGTAGCTGCAGTGGCTCGTGAGCCCAAGATTGGCAAGTAGGAGAGCAGGGCTCTTGCTCACAAATTGTGACATTGACAAATCCCAAGATCAGCAGGCAAGACCACAGTAAGCTGGTAGCTGAAGTTCCAAGAATCGGAGGTCAGATGAACAGGTTCTAGCTGTAGGATCTAGAATGACAAAAGCCTACAAGCCTTGCCAGAATGTCTGCCTATATTCGATGCAGGCCACATGCCCAAGGAAACATCCTTTCAACTGACTGGCTACTCAGAGCAAATCCCATCACGAGGGTGTTCACATAGCAAATCTCAACAGGGCAGTGATCACAAATTTAAAAGGCTGCCAAAACACTGAGATTCATGGCCCAGCCAAGTTGACACAAAATCTTAACCATCACACAGACCGACACGCACAGAGACATACACAGATTTCAACAACTGACACACACCATTCACTGACACAGACTGGCATACGCACACACAAAAAAACACACAGAAGTAAACAACAGCCACACAGGGGAAAATACAAAACACAACCGATATATTCACAGAGTCAGAATCCCAGACACACATGGACAGCCACACAGATTACACAACTGCACACACACACTCACACACCCACAAACTCTTAGCCGCACTGGATACACAGGAAGCTCTGGGACTCCCAACAGGGGCCACTGCAGGCAAACGGGGCTTCATTCCCAGCATGTCCTACTGCACTGAAGCTGTTACAACAGGAAGCGCTTTCCTGGTTCAAAATTCAGGCTGGGGCCCTCTGGAGGGCTGTGCCCAGGGCACTGAGGTGCCAGAGAGTGGCCAGGGCATGGTGGGTCTGGTAAGAGCCTCTGGGCACAAGGTTGGGACTCTGACGCTGTCAAGGGCCCTTAGAGTGGGGGTGTCCTGTGGGGACTGGTGGACACAGGGGTCAAGGGAGGCCACAGGAACTGTTCTTAATTTTCAAAGGTGTTGTGATGATTAATTCTGTGTGTCAATCCTACCTGTGTGTGTAAATGTAAGGAAAGGTAAGGGGCCTGTCATAGAGGATCAACAGAGGAAATGCCCAGTTAATAAAGAAAGCATATTCCAGATAGGAGTAACATTACAAATAATCGGAACTGCAGAACACTCCATTGTGCTCATGCCTAACCTGTACATGGATCAAGAGGCAACTGCTTGAACGGAATGAATTACAAAACGTCTGCAGCTGGGTTTATTCTTTCACCTTACTTATTCAATCTGCACGATAAACAAGTACTCCTAGAAGATGGATTATATGAAGAAGACAGCATCAGGATGGGAGGAACACGCATTAACAAAGTCAATAGTCAATTGACACAACCTTGCTTTCTGAAAATGAAGACGACTTGAAGCACTTTTGACCAAAGTCAAAGGCTAGAGCCTTCAGTAGAGATTACGCCTCAATGTGAAGAAAACAAAAACCTTCAAAACTGGACCAATAAACAACATCGTGATGAATGGCAAAGAAACTGAAGCTGTCAAGGATTTCATCCTACTCGGATCAACAATATCCATATAAGCAGCAGTCAAGAAATCAAAAATCATATTACATTGGGCGAATCGGCTGCACACGACCTCTTTAAAGTTTTAAAAACTGAAAATGTCCCTTTGATAACTAAGATGCCCCTGACCTAAGCCATGGTCTTTTCAATCACCTCATACACATGTGAAACTTGGACAATGAAAAAGGGAGGCAGAAGAAGAATTGATGCAGTTAAATTACAGTGTTGGCAAAGAATATAGACTACCCTGTGGAGTGCCAGAAGAACAAACAAATCAGTATTAGAGGAAATGCAATCACAAGCCTCCTTAGAAGTGAGGATGACAAGACTTAACTTTGGCTCTCTTCTTGTGAACATGTCATCAGGAAGGAAGAATCTCTAGAGAAGGACATCGTGTTTGGTAAAACAGAGGGTCAGCAAAAACACGGGAAAACCTCAATGAGATGGATTGACACTATGGCCACCACAATGCGCCTCATTACGTTATATAAGGCTGCTGTGATCTGGAATGGACTCCATGGCAAATGACGACAATAACCTTTTAAAATATAGAACAAAGGATATAAAACTTTTTTTAAAATTAAATGAGCAGATAGGATGTTCTCATGTGTATTCTAAAATCTACATTATAAACACATAAGGATACCCAATGGATGTCAAGGTCTGATGTACAGTAATTAGGGCAATGACCATACAAACTCACATATTATCCCGATACTAATTTACATATCAAATGGAGAAATCTCCTCTACTGAAATGAGCAGCATACTTGTGCAAGTAGATTCTAACATTTCATGCCAACTCCTCAATGTGAAAAGATATTTTGAATGAAGTGAAAAAGGTCCATAAATCCATCCAATGAGTAATCCAGAGTGTATATAAAGCTCCATGCCTATTAGAAGGCGTAGACCCTTGCTTACAGCAAATGAGAAAAAGTAGCTTTGAGAGCTGTTTGGGGAATGTAAAACTTCAACAAGCCACATGAGTGTATTTCTCAATTTGAAAATAAAGAAAAGGGATGGGAAATGTATGATTCACTGGATCCAAGTATCAATTATGGGAAAAGATATATTTTAAACAGGACATTATGGACATCCTGATTTCGCCTTAGAAGTGAAGACATAAAAAAGTGTCACTGTATTCAAATCTTGAATATTTAGTTGAAAAATATTTATTTTCAATAAATACATCTAAATTACAGCACTGGCTTAGTTCTTAAATATTCTAGCAACTTTATATCCAGTGGAAATTTCACCTTAAAGAGTTTTAAGCTCTGTAAAATATCAAGAGTTGGTACTAAAAAAAGATATCACCGTTCTTTGTTCATCTAAATCTCATTCATGAATTCTGCTTAGTACAGTATTATTCCGACTTGGAACGAGCCTTGGTCATTTTTTTTTTTTTAAATAACATTCATGGTCACAATGTGTCCTATGAAAGACAGCTCAGAAAGCTGAAATTTCAAATTATTTGAGGTCATCATAGGATTATGAAAATCATTAAACGTGGAAATTATCTGAACTGAAAACGAGACAAACTAAGAATGACATTTTAGAAGTATTATTGATGACTATGCTTCCATGGGAGCCCTGGTGCTGCAGTGGTTAAGAGCTATGGCCGCTAACCAGAAGTTTGGCAGTTCAAATCCACCAGCAGCTCCTTGAAAACCCTAAGGAGCAGTTCTACTCTGCACACATGGCTTGGCTCTGAGTCAAAATTGAATCCACTCCACCACAACTAAAGCAACAACACTTTCATGAAAAATAGGATAGTAAAATTAGAATAATTTCTAATATTTTAATGAAGAAAAATAATTAAACTTAACATAAGGTTGAGAATATTAATACATCTACTTTTCCATTTTCTACTATTTCCCAGCTACTTTAAAGTTATTTATTTATTTATTTTTTAAAGTTATACGTCAAAACAAACAAACAAACCAACCCACTACCATCAAGTCAATTCCGACTCCCAGAGACTCTGTAGGACACAGTAGAACTGTCCCATAGGGTTTCGAAAGCTGTAATCTATAGGAAGCTTACTGCCACACTTTTCTCCAGCTGAGCAGCTGGTGGGTTCCAACCGGAAACCTTTTGGTTAGCAGCCGAGCGCTTAACCACTGCGCTACCACGGCTCCTTCTATAGGTAAAACAATCATGAAAAAGTTAACAACATCCTGTACACAGGGACCCGCACCTTCCCTTTCATCTCGGGCTCCACCATGGGTGGCCTGGAGAAGCCACAGCAAAGCACCTTCTCCTCATCACTCAGGGCCCCAGAAGGAAGCTTGGCACTTACTGTTGACTCTCGGGTTCCAAAGCTAAGGGGCGCCTCCCTTATGCTGGATCCTGTGGAAATGAAGCTCTCCTTCCCGCCCCAGCTGCACCATCACCCACCAGGCCTAAGCCCAGAACCACCAACCCTTCCAGGAGCCACAGATCAGATAAGGCGAGGTGCGCCCTCTGTTGGCTATTCGCTCGCAGGGATGGTCACTTTGTGCCGGCTGCTTAAAGGTAGCAGTGCCCCCATGGGAATGACGGACATTCTCAATTCTAAGTGGTATTTACACTAAAAAATAGGTTAATTCCACTTTTATGTAGGGAATCATTTAAATAAGAATTTCACCAGCAACACTGACCTCCAGGAAGAATTCTCCAACATCACGTTAAAATGAAAACATGTTAATTTCTTGAGGATGTCTCCTCAGACCTTGAGTGGAATATCTAAATTCTTTATTTGGAAATGGGTATTTTATCAGAGACCTCTTAGGCACCATTTCTAATCCTCTTGGCTCTCCTATCTCTGTTTCACATGCTACTGTGACAATCAGCTCTGAAGGCTCAGATTTACCTCATGAGGGACCAACATCACAACCTCCTGCACTTTGTCCTTGTGTCACCTGACTCCCCACCCTTCTCTGGGTTTCTATGTTGATGCTGAGGTGGGCGATGCCCCAGGATCAGAGCCCACACATGCACAGCCAGGTGCCTTGTTGACTCTGGGTGTGTGTGTGGTCTGTCTGTGTATTCAGTGAATGGTCATTGTGGTGGGGGTCAGTACGATGTTAGGGTATGTACATATGATTTTCATATTTGGGTACAATCAGAAGGTAGATGGTCATTTCAGGGTCTCTGTATGTATGTTTGCTATGGTCAGTTGGGTGTATCGACATGTGGGATCTTGGACAATGTGCAACGAGTGTATGCTTGTTCTCAGCGTTTTGTATGTTTTAAAGGTAGACTAATGTGAGAATGTGTGGTCAGTGTGTGAATTCAGGATGTGTGGTCAGAACATGTGTGAGTTCTCAGTGTAGATGTGTTGTCAGAATACACAATCATCTTCAATATCTAAGTGTGTCTTGCATTGATTTTCATGTGGTCAGAAGTTTTGTGGTCAGTGTGAGTGTGTGTCTTTGTGTGCGTTTACGATGTGGTTAGAGAGGGTTAGTGAGAGCCCTATTGGAGACAGCACACTGCAACACTGCCAGGCTCCTAAGAAAAACCAGGTGGCCAGCTTCCAGTCTTCCTGGGAGCAGTGGAATCCACTGCAGATGTTTGATGGGTGGGGCTACTTCTTGGAGGTTGAATTAGGGTTTCTCTCAATGATAACATCTTACTCCTACATTGTACATTTCTTTGAAGCTGGTTAAGCTCTTTGACAATTGTTTCTCTGGGCCAGATCAAAAACTTGCCAAAGTTTTTCTGTTCCTGGGCAGTTATTTTAGCAATAGTCTTTGTGTGCACTGTCCTTTCAGTGAGTATTTCAGCATAGCTTGTAAATCTGCTTTGAATCATGAATAATCAGGGCAGAGTATAGCTATCCCATATTGTTTCCAAGGAGGAGCTGGTGGATTCGAGCTGCTGACCTTTTGGTTAGCGGCAGTAGCTCTTCACCACTGCACCACCAGGCTGGGTTTTTTTATGTTTTTTTTTTTTGGATTATAGAAATGCTTTGGAAACCCTGGTGGCGTAGTGGATAAGGGCTAAGGCTGCTAACCAAAAGGTCGGCAGTTCAAATCCACCAGGCGCTCCTTGGAAACTCTGTGGGGCAGTTCTACTCTGTCCTATACCGTCACTATGAGTCAGAATTGACTCGACGGCAATGGGTTTTAGATATGCTTTGAATCATGACTAATCAGGAATTTTTATAGTCACTGGCCTATTATTGGATTTTCACATTATAAATGAGAACAAAAATTGATGAGTGAAATCAAGCTAACTCTGTAAAATAATCGCATCTTTTTCAGTGAATAATCAGTGAACAAGACAACTGTATAACTTCAATGAGAAAACTTTTAAGTGACAAATTCTTTCTGTCCAACGAAGTAATAAATATTAACTCTTCTGGGGCCCCTTTCACACACTGGTAGTGGAAATGTGATTTCTCACAACCATCCCGAAATACAATGTAACGCTGTCTACCCAAAGCCTTCGAAATGCTCACACTGTTTTCTTTATTCAGCACCATGCCACATCTAGTCATCTACCCTAATGAAAGGACCACCATGATTCCAAGGACCTGCTGAGAGCACATTCAATGGAACCGGATGGATTACAGTGAAAATGTGGCAACGAGCTGAATGACCCATGGTAGAGGGATTCTGTATCTAGTGTAAATCCTTACGGTGGAGGCAGCTCCTAAAAGTCACGAGCTTCAAAGACATTTCAGAACACAGAAAATGCTCTTAATGTAATGTCAAGTGGAAAGATGCAGAAAGCAGGTTTTCTACGTTGTGTAGAAAAGAGGGCATGTGTTTCTGCCCAGATAGAGTGAACAAATGCTCCATGAAAATACTATAGAATGGAAGAACTGGAATTTCTTAAGGGTGCTGTAACCATCACTGTATCAACTTCCTTGGCAGCTGTTTCTGGGCTCCAAACACTCAATTCTGACCTCACTCCAGCCTTGAGGGAAGGGGTGCTTTCCTCCTTTTTAACAAAGCCTTGGCTGAACTCCTACGTATGACCTGAAAGTATCTTGTGCACTTTGACTTCTTCAATCTAGTTTTTGTTTTGTTTTTTGGCATTTCGGTTGCATCCTTTAAACCCCGTAATCTGCAATGGGATCAGCAGGAGCCATTGAGTTTCATGGCGCTAATGCTGCTTATCAGAGACCTGGTCGATGGGAAGGTGCCAGGTGCTGACACCTGCATCTTTCTCTATCAGCTTTTTTTTTTTAGTGCTTTGGTCTGTCCTATAGAAGTATTTAAAAAAATTAACTGCTTCTATTCTGCAGAGTCAGAGGGCTGCACCAGGGACCCTCTTTGTCCGGGACGATCGTCCACACATTGCCCAATAGATGCCCTCCATCAGTACACGTGGGGAGTGGGCCATGTGCTCTACCCAGATGTCTTCTCAGGCCTTGGTCGGACCCTTCACCGTACACTCCACCACATCCTCTTAGCTGTGTTCCCAGGCTTCAGTCAGACGTCCACCAAATCCTCCCAGCTGTGTTCCCAGGCCTCTGCCAGATTCTGGACTTCTTCCTTCCAGATGTCTTGCTGGACCTTGGTCAGACCCTCCGCCTCCGCTTCCCAGCTGCGTTCCTGGATCTTGGCCAGATCCTCCACTATTCCTTACAGCTGAGTTCCAGGACCTTGAACAGACACTCCCCCTCCTCCTCCCAATTGTGTTCTACCTGGGCCAGGCTCTGCCTCTCATCCTCCCAACTGTGTTCCTACAACTGGGACAGGACCTCTGGCCCCTCCTCCCAGCTGTATACCTGGGCCTTGGAGAGACCCTCTACCTCCTCCTCCCAAATGTGTTCCGAAACCTTGGCCAGACCCTCCCACTCCTCTTTCCAGCTGTGTTTCTGAACCTTGGCTAGATGCTGCCCCTTCAACTCCCAACTGTGTTCCTGGACCTTGGACAGACCATCCTCCTTCTCATCCCAGCTGTGTTCCTGGACCTTGACCAGATACTAACCCTCCTCCTGCCATCTGGGTTACTGGAACTTGGACAGACCCTTCCCAACATCCCCCATCTCTATTCTTGGACCTTGGTCAGATCCTCCACCTCCTCCTCTCAAGTGTGTTCCTGGACCTTGGACACACCATCCGCCTCCTCTGCCCAGCTGTGTTCATGGACTTCAGCCACACCTTTCCATTCCTCCACCCAGGTGTCTTCCTGAACCTTGTCAAGACCCTCTCGCCACTCCTCCCAGCTGTGATCCTGGACCTGGGCCAGACCCTTCACCACTTCCTCCCAGCTGTACTCCTGACCTTCGAAAGACCCTCTACATTCTCCTCTCAGCTGTATTCCTCAACCTCTGCCAGACCCTCCCCCTCCTCCTCTCAGGTGTGTTCTGGGAACCTGGCCAGACCCTCCAACTCCTCCTTGCAGCTATGCTGCTGGACTTCAGCCAGGCCACACTCCTACTACTCCCAGCTGTGTTCCTGGATTTCGGACAGACCCTCTATCTCCTCCTCCCAGCTGTTTCTAGACATTGGCTAGACCTTCCACCTCATCCTACCACCTCTGTTCCTAGACCTTGGCCAGACACTCTGCTCTGTGCAGCTGTGTTCCTGGACCTTGGACAGACCATCTGCTCTGTACAGTTGTGTTCCTGGACCTTGGCCAGACCCTTCACCTCCACCTACCAGCTGTGTTCCTCGACCTCAGCCAAACCCTGTCCCTCATCCTCCCAGCTGTGTTCCTAGAACTTGGATAGATCACTCCCCTCCTCCCCCCAACTGTGTTCCTGACCTTGGACAGACCCTTCCCTTACTCCTCCCAGCCATCTTCCTGGATTTCAGCCAGACCTTCCCATTCCTCCACCCAGCTGTGTTCCTGAACCTTGTCAAGACCCTCCCCATACTCCTCCCAGCTCTGTTCCTAGACCTTGGACATACCCTCCACACCCTCCTCCCAGATGTATACCTAGACCTTGGGGAGGCCCTCCATCTCCTTCTAGCTATGTTCCTGAACCTTGGCCACACCCTCCCCCTCCTCCTCCCAGCTGTATTCTGGACATGTGCCAGACCCTCCTCCTTCTCCTCCAAGCTGTGGCCCTATACCTATACTTCAGACAGGCCCTACCCCTCCTCCTCTCAGCTATGTTCCTGGAACCTGGCCAGATCCTCCATCTCCTCCTCCCAGCTGTATTCCTGGACCTAGGCCAGGCCATCCACCTCCTCATCTCAGCTATGCCTGGACCTCAGCCAGACCGCCCCGTTGCTCCTACTAGCTGTGTTCCTGGACCTTGGTCAGACTCTACCCCTCCTCCCAACTATGTTCCTAGAACTTGGAAGAACCCTCCACCTCCTCCCACCAGCTGTATTCCTAGAACTTGGACACATCCTCCAACTATTCCCAGCTGCGCTCCTGGAATTCAGTCAGACCCTGCCCCTCGTCTTCTCAGCTGTGTTCCTCACCCTTGGCCAGAACCTATCCTTCCTCCTCCCAGCTATGTTCCTGGAACTTGGACAGACCCTCCACCTTCTCTCCCCTACTGTGTTCCTCGACCTTGGTCAGACCCTCCCCATTATCCAACCAACTGTGTTCCTGGAACGTGGACAAAACCTCCCCATCCTCTTCCCAAGTATGTTCTTGGACCTAGGCCAGACCGTCGCCTTTCTCCTCCCAGCTGTGTTCCTGGACCTTGGCCAGATTCTCTCCCTCCTCCTCCCAGGTGTGTTCCTGGATCTTGGCCAAACCCTACCCCTCCTCCTCCCACCTCTGTTCCTGGATCTTGGCCAGACCTTCCCTTTACTCTTTCCAGCTGTGTTCCTTAACCTTAGACAGAAGCTCCCCCCGCCTCCCCGAGCTGTATTCCTGGAAATTAAACATACCATATACCTCCTCCCCCGGAATGTGTTCCTGGACCTTGGACAGACCCTCAACCTTCTCCCACCTATGTTGCTGGATATTAGCCAAGCCCTCCCCATCCTCCTTCCAAATGTTCCTGGACCTCAGCCAGATCTTCCTCCACCTCATCTCAACTGTGTTCCTCCCACAATGCCAGATTCTCCCCCTTCTCCTCCCAGCTGTGTTCCTAGACCTCGGCCAGAACCTTGACCTCCTCCTTCCAGCTGTGTTCCTGGACTTTGGACAGACCCTCCACCGCCTCCTCTCAACAATTTTGTCCACAAGGCCAGATCTTCCCTTTCCTTCTCCCAACTGTGTTCCTAGGCCTTGAGCAGATCCTCCCCCACTTCCTCTCAGCTGGATTCCTGGACCTTAGCCAGACAGTCCACTTTCTCCTCCCAGCTGTGTTCCTGGACCTTGGCCAAAAACTCCCCCATCTCCTCCCAGCTGTGTTCCTGGACCTTAGCCAGACAGTCCACCTCCTCTTTCCAGCTGTGCTCCTGGACCTTGAGCAAAATCTGCGGCACCTCCTGCCAGCTCTGTTCCTGGACCTTAGCCAGACAGTCCACCTTCTCCTCCTACCTCTGTTATCGGACTTAAGCTAGACCCTTCCCCGCTCTTCAACCGCCTGTGTTTCTCGACCTGTGCAAGACCCTTCCCCCTTCCCCGCTCTCCCCCGTGTTCCTGGACCTTGATTCCCCTCCAAAACACAACTGGATTCCCACTCCAAAACATGCCTGGGTTCCCCTCCCCCACATGGCTGGCTTCGCACTTCCCAACATGAATGGCAGCCCCCTCCACTACCCAGCTTTTGTCCACATTCCCCACCTCACTGGCTATTTAGGCCTCATCAGCTGCCTCCACTACATACTCCCAGGCCTCATTGTCTACGGCCTGGACCACCTCCATGCTTCCGGCCTCTAAAGACCATTACAGTTTTGCCAGAGTCTTCACCTCCAATACTTTGATCACCAGTATTGTTGTTGCTGTTCTCAAGTGGTCTCGTTCTACCTCCTTCCAGCTTCCATGGAAGAAAATCCTTGCCTGTCTAAAGAGACAATTCTTTACCTAACAAATTTTAACTGTGGCAATAAACTCACTATAGAAAATTAGTTATCAACCAAAATTCGTAACATTTAAAAAAGAATCTCACAACTAGTGTTTCTTGTAATTTGATTAGATGTAAGATAAAGCCCACAACCAGTCAACACTGATATTTGTTTACTCAACAAACCCTTAGTGAGCACCTGCTGTCTGCTATGACAAACAATAGACTTGATCCTTGGCCTCATGGCCTTCAGACGCAACAGTCTGAAATGAGTGTGTGCACCAATTGTCTATAGCTCTTCAGGTTGGAGAGGACATTAGTCCATTGCCGTAGAGTCCATTCCAACTTACAGCGACCCAAAAGGACAGAGAAGAACTGTCACATGGTGTTTCCAAGGAGCATAGAATTGAACTGTCAACCTTTTGGTTAGCAGCCAATCTCTTTACCACTGCACCACCAGGGCTCTGGAGAGAACATCAAGGCCCAACCTTACAGATGAAAAAACTAAGGTTGAGTGACTTGCCCCTAATCTCCCAGTAAGGGTGCCCCAAAGCAGCATTCTTGCCCGTATTCTCGTCTCATTCTGCTCATTCACAACTATTTTCATGACTTCAACTGCCCTGTATATACTAGTCATTCCCATTTCTGTATTAGGTCAAGACCTCTTCCCCTAAGTTTTCACGTGTCGATATGCTATCTGTAAGACACACACTTTAGATCCAAAATACAAACAGGTTGAAACTGAAAGGGTGGGGGAGAAATTCTATGCAAATTGTAACCAAAAGAGACGGATAGCCATATTAATATCAGACGAAATAGACTTCAGGTCAGAATCGGTTACAACACACAAGGATATTACATACTGATAAAAGGGTAGATTCATTAAGAAGATATTACCTATTACATAGGTACCAAACAACAGAGTCCTAAAATAGATGAAATAAACATGACAGAACCGAAAGGAGAGACACTTCTACAGTCCATAGTTATTTCAATAATGCACAGAATGTCTAGACAGAACATTCGTAGTGAAATAGAGGGTTTGCACAACACCAAAAAACAACTAGACCTAGTAGATATATATAGAACACTCCACCCAACATCACTAGAACACACATTCTTCTCTAGTGCACATACATTATTCTCCAGGATAGGGCATATACTAGGCCACTGCATTAGTTATCAGGTGCTGCTATAACAGAAGTAAATTAAGTGGGTCGCTTGAACAAACAAATTTATTTTCTCACAGGTTAAGAGGCTAGAAGTCTGAGTTCAGGGTGCCAGATATAGGGGAAGATTCTCTATTGGCTCTGGGGGACAGTCCTTTTCTCTTTTCAGCTTCTGTTTCTTGGTTCTGTGGATATCTCATGTGGTGTGGCATCTACTTTCCCCCATCTCTGCTTGCTTGCCTGTTAACTTGCTCAGTCTGCTCCTTTATATCTCAAAAGAGATTGACGGGAGAGGGCGGAGCCAAGATGGCAGACTAGGCAGACGCTACCTCGGATCCCTCTTACAACAAAGACACGGAAAAACAAGTGAATCGATCACATACATAACAATCTACGAACCCTGAACAACAAACACAGATTTAGAGACGGAGAACGAACTAATACGGGGAAGCAGCAATTGTTTCCAGAGCCTGGAGCCAGCGTACCAGTCAGGTAAGGCACAAGCACAGAGAGCTGCTCCACCCCCCTGAACTAACCCCAGGAGGGAGACCAGCCGGTTCCGCGGGCGGCGTGGGACGCAGCCAGTAGGAGAAGTCCCCGGGAGGCAGTGACTGGTCTTGGAGCAGGAAGAGCAGCGTCCCAGCGGGGGAACCGTCTCGCCGGGATTTGGACTGGATGCAGCGGATTTTCTGGAAAAACTAGTTTCCCAGTGATGGCTCGGAGACAACAATCCATATCAAACCACTTAAAGAAGCAGTCCATGACAGCTTCTCCAACCCCCCAAACAAAAGAATCAAAATCTTTCCCAAATGAAGATACAATCCTGGAATTATCAGATACAGAATATAAAAAACTAATTTACAGAATGCTTAAAGATATCACAAATGAAATTAGGATAACTGCAGAAAAAGCCAAGGAACACACCGATAAAACTGTTGAAGAACTCAAAAAGATTATTCAAGAACATAGTGGAAAAATTAATAAGTTGCAAGAATCCATAGAGAGACAACATGTAGAAATCCAAAAGATTAACAATAAAATTACAGAATTAGACAATGCAATAGGATGTCAGAGGAGCAGACTCGAGCAATTAGAATGCAGACTGGGACATCTGGAGGACCAGGGAATCAACATCAACATAGCTGAAAAAAAATCAGATAAAAGAATTAAGAAAAATGAAGAAACCCTAAGAATTATGTGGGACTCTATCAAGAAGGATAACCTGAGGATGATTGGGGTCCCAGAACAGCGAGGGGGGACAGAAAACACAGAGAAAATAGTTGAAGAACTCCTGACACAAAACTTCCCTGACATCATGAAAGACGAAAGGATATCTATCCAAGATGCTCATCGAACCCCATTTAAGATTGATCCAAAAAGAAAAACACCAAGACATATTATCATCAAACTCACCAAAACCAAAGATAAACAGAAAATTTTAAAAGCAGCCAGGGAGAAAAGAAAGGTTTCCTTCAAGGGAGAATCAGTAAGAATAAGTTCAGACTACTCAGCAGAAACCATGCAGGCAAGAAGGGAATGGGACGACATATACAGAACACTGAAGGAGAAAAACTGCCAGCCAAGGATCATATATCCAGCAAAACTCTCTCTGAAATATGAAGGCGAAATTAAGATATTTACAGACAAACACAAGTTTAGAGAATTTGCAAAAACCAAACCAAAGCTACAAGAAATACTAAAGGATATTGTTTGGTCAGAAAACCAATAATATCAGATATGAGCACAACACAAGGTCACAAAACAGAACGTCCTGATATCAACTCAAATAGGGAAATCACAAAAACAAACAAATTAAGATTAATTAAAAAAAAAAATACACCTAACAGGGAATCATGGAAGTCAACAGGTAAAAGATCACAATAATCAAAAAGAGGGACTAAATACAGGAGGCATTGAACTGCCATATGGAGAGTGATACAAGGCGATATAGAACAATACAAGTTAGGTTTTTACTTAGAAAAATAGGGGTAAATAATAAGGTAACCACAAAAAGGTATAACAACTCTATAACTCAAGATAAAAGCCAAGAAAAACGTTTAACGACTCAACTAACATAAAGTCAAACACTATGAAAATGAGGATCTCACAATTTACTAAGAAAAACGCCTCAGCACAAAAAAGTATGCGGAAAAATGAAATTGTCAACAACACACATAAAAAGGCATCAAAATGACAGCATTAAAAACTTATTTATCTATAATTACCCTGAATGTAAATGGACTAAATGCACCAATAAAGAGACAGAGAGTCACAGACTGGATAAAGAAACACGATCCATCTATATGCTGCCTACAAGAGACACACCTTAGACTTAGAGACACAAACAAACTCAAACTCAAAGGATGGAAAAAAGTATATCAAGCAAACAATAAGCAAAAAAGAAGAGGAGTAGCAATATTAATTTCTGACAAAATAGACTTTAGACTTAAATCCACCACAAAGGATAAAGAAGGACACTATATAATGATAAAAGGGACAATTGATCAGGAAGACATAACTATATTAAATATTTACGCACCCAATGACAGGGCTGCAAGATACATAAATCAAATTTTAACAGAATTGAAAAGTGAGATAGATACCTCCACAATTATAGTAGGAGATTTCAACACACCACTTTCGGAGAAGGACAGGACATCTAGTAAGAAGCTCAATAGAGACACGGAAAACCTACTTACAACAATCAACCAACTTGACCTCATTGATTTATACAGAACTCTCCACCCAACTGCTGCAAAATATACTTTTTTTTCTAGCGCACATGGAATATTCTCTAAAATAGACCACATATTAGGTCATAAAACAAACCTTTGCAGAGTCCAAAACATCGAAATATTACAAAGCATCTTCTCAGACCACAAGGCAATAAAACTAGAGATCAATAACAGAAAAACTAGGGAAAAGAAATCAAATACTTGGAAAATGAACAATACCCACCTGAAAAAAGACTGGGTTATAGAAGACATCAAGGAGGGAATAAGGAAATTAATAGAAAGCAACGAGAATGGAAATACTTCCTATCAAAACCTCTGGGACACAGCAAAAGCAGTGCTCAGAGGTCAATTTATATCGATAAATGCACACATACAAAAAGAACAAAGAGCCAAAATCAGAGAACTGTCCTTACAACTTGAACAATTAGAAACTGAGCAACAAAAGAATCCATCAGGCAACAGAAGAAAACAAATAATAAAAATTAGAGCTGAACTAAATGAATTAGAGAACAGAAAAACAATTGAAAGAATTAACAAAGCCAAAAGCCAGTTCTTTGAAAAAATTAACAAAATTGATAAACCATTGGCTAGACTGACTAAAGAAATACAGGAAAGGAAACAAATAACCCGAATAAGAAACGAGAAGGACCACATCACAACAGAACCAAATGAAATTAAAAGAATCATTTCAGATTATTATGAAAAATTGTACTCTAACAAATTTGAAAACCTAGAAGAAATGGATGAATTCCTGGAAAAACACTACCTACCTAAACTAACACATTCAGAAGTAGAACAACTAAATAGACCCATAACGAAAAAAGAGATTGAAACGGTAATCAAAAAACTCCCAACAAAAAAAAGCCCTGGCCCGGACGGCTTCACTGCAGAGTTCCACCAAACTTTCAGAGAAGAGTTAACACCTCTACTTCTGAAGGTATTCCAAAGCATAGAAAATGACGGAATACTACCCAACTCATTCTATGAAGCCATCATCTCCCTGATACCAAAACCAGGTAAAGACATTACAAAAAAAGAAAATTATAGACCTATATCCCTCATGAACATTGATGCAAAAATCCTCAACAAAATTCTAGCCAATAGAATCCAACAACACATCAAAAAAATAATTCACCCTGATCAAGTGGGATTTATACCAGGTATGCAAGGCTGGTTTGCAAGGCTGGTTTAATATCAGAAAAAGCATTAATGTAATCCATCACATAAATAAAACAAAAGACAAAAACCACATGATCTTATCAATTGATGCAGAAAAGGCATTTGGCAAAGTCCAACACCCATTCATGATAAAAACTCTTACCAAAATAGGAATTGAAGGAAAATTCCTCAACATAATAAAGGGCATCTATGCAAAGCCAACAGCCAATATCACTCTAAATGGAGAGAACCTGAAAGCATTTCCCTTGAGAACGGGAACCAGACAAGGATGCCCTTTATCACCGCTCTTATTCAACATCGTGCTAGAAGTCCTAGCCAGGGCAATTAGGCTAGACAAAGAAATAAAAGGTATCCGGATTGGCAAGGAAGAAGTAAAGTTATCACTGTTTGCAGATGACATGATTATATACACAGAAAACCCTAAGGAATCCTCCAGAAAACTACTGAAACTAATAGAAGAGTTTGGCAGAGTCTCAGGTTATAAAATAAACATACAAAAATCACTTGGATTCCTCTACATCAACAAAAAGAACACCGAAGAGGAAATAACCAAATCAATACCATTCACAGTAGCCCCCAAGAGGATACGATACTTAGGAATAAATCTTACCAAGGATGTAAAAGACCTATACAAAGAAAACTACAAAGCTCTACTACAAGAAATTCAAAAGGACATACTTAAGTGGAAAAACATACCTTGCTCATGGATAGGAAGACTTAACATAGTAAAAATGTCTATTCTACCAAAAGGCATCTATACATTTAACGCACTTCCGATCCAAATTCCAATGTCATATTTTAAGGGGATAGAGAAACAAATCACCAATTTCATATGGAAGGGAAAGAAGCCCCGGATAAGCAAAGCACTACTGAAAAAGAAGAAGAAAGTGGGAGGCCTCACTTTACCTGACTTCAGAACCTATTACACAGCCACAGTAGTCAAAACAGCCTGGTACTGGTATAATAACAGGCACATAGACCAATGGAACAGAATTGAGAACCCAGACATAGATCCATCCACGTATGAGCAGCTGATATTTGACAAAGGACCAGTGTCAATTAATTGGGGAAAAGATAGCCTTTTTAACAAATGGTGCTGGCATAACTGGATATCCATTTGCAAAAAAATGAAACAGGACCCATACCTCACAGCATGCACAAAAACTAACTCCAAGTGGATCAAAGACCTAAACATAAAGACTAAAACAAGAAAGATCATGGAAGAAAAAATTGGGACAACCCTAGGAGCCCTAATACAAGGTATAAACAGAATACAAAACATTACCAAAAATGATGAAGAGAAACCCGATAACTGGGAGCTCCTAAAAATGAAACACCTATGCTCATCTAAAGACTTCTCCAAAAGACTAAAAAGACCACCTACAGACTGGGAAAGAATTTTCAGCTATGACATCTCCGATCAGCGCCTGATCTCTAAAATCTACATGATTCTGTCAAAACTCAACCACAAAAAGACAAACAACCCAATCAAGAAGTGGGCAAAGGATATGAACACACATTTCACTAAAGAAGATATTCAGGCAGCCAACAGATACATGAGAAAATGCTCTCGATCATTAGCCATTAGAGAAATGCAAATTAAAACTATGATGAGATTCCATCTCACACCAGCAAGGCTGGCATTAATCCAAAAAACACAAAATAATAAATGTTGGAGAGGCTGCGGAGAGATTGGAACTCTCATACACTGCTGGTGGGAATGTAAAATGGTACAACCACTTTGGAAATCTATCTGGCGTTATCTTAAACAGTTAGAAATAGAACTACCATACAACCCAGAAATCCCACTCCTGGGAATATACCCTAGAGATACAAGAGCCTTCATACAAACAGATATATGCACACCCATGTTTATTGCAGCTCTGTTTACAATAGCAAAAAGTTGGAAGCAACCAAGGTGTCCATCAATGGATGAATGGGTAAATAAATTGTGGTATATTCACACAATGGAATACTACACATCGATAAAGAACAGTGACGAATCTCTGAAACATTTCATAACATGGAGGAACCTGGAAGGCATTATGCTGAGCGAAATTAGTCAGAGGCAAAAGGACAAATATTGTATAAGACCACTATTATAAGATCGTGAGAAATAGTAAACCTGAGAAGAACACATACTTTTGTGGTTACGAGGGGAGGAGGCAACAATTGCATCAATTGGTCTCAACCCACGTGGATCAAAGGAGAATGAAGAAAGAACACCAAGGCCACACGACAACTAAGAGCCCAAGAGACAGAAAGAGCCACATGAACCAGAGACCTACATCATCCTGAGACCAGAAGAACTAGTTGGTGCCCGGCCACAATCGATGACTGCCCTGACAGGGAGCACAGCAGAGGACCCCTGAGGGAGCAGGAGATCAGTGGGATACAGACCCCAAATTCTCATAAAAAGACCAAAATTAATGGTCTGACTGAGACTAGAGGAATCCCGGCAGCCATGTTCCCCAGACCTTCTGTTGCCACAGGACAGGAACCATCCCCGAAGACAACTCATCAGACATGAAAGGGACTGGTCAGCGGGTGGGAGAGAGACGCTGATGAAGAGTGAGCTAATTATATCAGGTGGACACTTGAGATTGTGTTGGCAACTCTTGTCTGGAGGGGGGATGGGAGGATAGAGAGAGAGGGAAGCCGGCAAAATTGTCAAGAAAGGAGAGACTGAAAGGCCTGACTCAAGAGGGGGAGAGCAAGTGGGAGTAGGGAGTGAGATGTATATAAACTTATATGTGACAGACTGATTGGATTTGTAAACGTTCACTTGAAGCTTAATAAAAGTTATAAAAAAAAAAAAAAAAAAGAGATTGACGGGAGGTGGGGTCAAGACGGTGGACCAGGCAGATGCTTCCTATGGTCCCTCTTACAACAAAAACCTGAAAAAACAAGTAAATCAATTTTATATGACAATCTAGGAGCACTGAACATTAAAGACAAAGTTGAAGAGTCGGACTGAGCATCAGGGGGATGGAGAGACAATTCAGAAGCAGCAAGGATTTGCGAGACCTGACTTGGCCAGCACCCTACAGCCTAGATTAGCTTGCGTGTGCTGGCTGAGGCAAGCAGTAGTGCTCGGGATGCCTTTTCCATATCGGCAGAAACCAAGTGGCAGAGAGTCTGCTCAAGCCTCTGGTTCCAAGGAGAAGTGGCACTGAATCTGCGGAAGTTAAGTGCAAGCATCTAATCTACCACAAGGGATCCAAAAAACCTTTTTCCCTTCTTGGAAGTACCTTTCTTCTATATACCCAGCTCCTCTCACTCTGCTTCAAGTACACCCTCACCCCCTGGGCCTGAAGTGGAACCCATCGCATGTCCTCAACCATTCTCTTGGCTTTTGAGAAAGAATAAATTAAGAAACAGGAAAAAATAATCTGCCAGCTTCCCTAAGCCAGGAACTCAGGGCAGGCACAGACCCTTTGCCTCGGCACAGGCATAAGGAGTCCACAGACTTAGAATGCCTTTCACCCCTGCCTAGACCTGTGTTGGCCCATTTCAACAGTGTATCCCCTCATTAGCACAGTACAACAGGGTATATAATTGGAGCCTATTTTCAAGTGCAACCACTAAGGACGAGTGGCATATTCTTGACATTAGATACCACCCTGTCCATTAAGCAGGGTCCTTGACTACCCACATCAGACGCCTGAGGACTGGTGGCTTCAGCCACTCCACCTAGCCACCCACAACAGGGGTCCAAGAATAAGTGTTGCCTCCCAGTCTCTACAGCCAACAGCATGGGGTCCCCAAAGTCCGGATCCAAAGCCTACCCACTTACGAGCTCTTGAAAGCACAGACATACCTTCCACCCAGCCACTCAGTGGCAACTGTCAGCCCCCTACCTTGCTCAGCACATAACCCTGACTATAGCCAGATAACACAAGCCCAGTGCCGTCGAGTTGATCAGATACCTATGCCTAATCCAATCAGCCCTATGTAGTCCTGCCCATCTAGGACTGTAGGTGAGAGCCTGCACCACACACCTGATGACCGAAGACATGGACACCTGAGCTGAATCCACAAAGAAAAATAAATGGACTCCTGGGCTCACATACCTAATAACAGCTATAACTGCCTGCTATCAGGATGTGAGAGCTTCAATAATGCCAATAATGAAAGCAGCTCAAATGACCAGCCTACTTGGGCATATCAAAGTAGAATAAAACAAGAAGCTAGGAAGCAGTAATGAAACATAAAATAAATAAATAAAACTTATTGATGGGCTAGAGACAACAGTCAATATCAAATCACAGAAAGAGGCAGACCATGACGGCTTCAGCAAGTGACCAAAACAAAGAACCAAGAAACCTCCTGGAGGATGAAAAAGTCTTGGAGTTATCAGAGGTAAAATTAAAAAGATTAACATACAGAGGTCTTTAAGAGATCAGGAAGGAGATCAGGCAAAATGTAGACCAAGTCAGGGAACACAGAGACAACGCAATAGTGGAACATAAGGATGCTAGACAAGAGCATAATGACAAATTTAACAAGCTGCAATAATCCACAGAGAAACAGCAAACAGAAACCCAATATATTAACAACAAAACTTCAGAATTATACAACTTAATAGAAATGCATAGGAGCAGAATTGAGGCAATGGAAGTCAGAATTAGTGAGACTGCAGAAAAAGCATTTGACAGCAATTTTTTGAGGGAAAATCTGCTACAAGAATTTTAAAAAATGAAGAAACCCTAAGAATTATGTGGGACTCTATCAAGAAAAATAATCTATGAGTGACTTGAGTACTCGAACGGGGAGGAGGGGGAGGAGGTTAAAACAGACAGAATTGTTGAAGATATGCCGGCAAAAACTTCCTTGCTACCATAAAAGATGAAAAGATACCTGTCCAAGAAACTCATCAAGCCCCACAGAGGGTAGATTCCAAAAGAAACTCATCAAGACATAGTATAATCAAACCAAAAATACAGAGAGAATTTTAAGAGCAGTTGGGGATAAATGAAAAGTCATCTGAAAAGGAGAGTCAATAAGACTATACTCTGACTACTCAGCAGAAAACATGCAGGCAGGAAGGCAATGGGATGACATATATAAAACCTTGAACAAAAAAGAAAATGCCAGCCAAGGATTATATATCAGGCAAAGCTCTCTGTCAAATATGATGGAGAAATTAGGGCATTTCCAGATAAACAGAACTTTAGGTTATTTGTAAAAAACAAACCGAAATTACAAGAAATACTAAAGGGAGTCCTCTGGTTACAAAATCAATAATATCAGAAAACAACCCAAGACTAGAACACAGGACAGAACAACCAAATATCAACCCAGATAGGGAAGTCAAAAAAATAAATCAAAGCTAAAACATTGAAAATAGGGAAACAGACATCAATATGTAAAAGACGACAACATTAAAACAAAAAAGGAGGGACTTAGTAATGTAGTCATATAACTTTCATATGGTGATGAAGTCAAGGCGGTATCTAGAAATAAAAGATTGGTTTAAACTTAGAAACACAGAGGTAAATATTAAGGTAACCACAAAGGAAACTATCCTACACACCCAGTTAAAAAATAAGAAAAACATAAAGACTTAACAAATATAAAAGAAACAATAATGAAAAAATGTTGAAAAGAAAATACATAAAGAAAAATGACTCAGCACAGAAAATTAACTCAACAAAGAAACTGTCAAAAACAACACACATACACACACACACAGATACATCAGAACGACAGCACTAAACTCATACCTTTCAATAATTACACTGAATGTAAATGGAATAAATGCACTAATAAACAGAGAGTGGCAGAATAGATTTTAAAAAACGATCTGTCTATAGGCAGCCTACGAGAGACACACTTAGATTCAAAGGCACAAACAAGCTAAAACTCAAAGGACGGAAAAAAATATATTAAGAAAACAATCAAAAAAGAGCAGGAGTGGCAATACTCATCTCTGACAAAATAGGCTTTACAGCAAAACCCACCACAAAGGTTAAGGAAGGACACTATATAATGCTTAAGGGTCAATACACCAGGAAGACATAACCACACTAAATATTTATGCACCCAAAAACAGGGCTCCAAAATACATAAAACAAACTCTAACAGCACTGAGAAGAGACATAGCTCCACGACAATAGTAGGAGACTTTGACAGACCACTTTTTGCTGAAGGACAGAACATCCGAAAAGAAGCTCAATAAAGACATGGCAAATCTAAAGGCCACAGTCACCCAAGTTGATCTCATACACATATACAGAACACTCCACTCAACTGAAGCCCAGTATACTTTCTTTTCCAACACACATGGAACATTCTCCAGAATAGAACACGTATTAGGCCAAAAAAGCAAGCCTTAACAGAATCGAAAACATCAAAATATTACACAGCATCTTCTCTGACCATAAAGACATAAAAGTAGAAAGCAATAAAAGGAAAAAAAGAAAAAAATCAAATACATGGAAACTGAAGAACACCTTGCTCCAAAACTACTGGGTTATAGAAGAAATTAAAGATACAGCAAACAAATTCACAGAATTCAATGAGAACGAAAACACATCCAACAAGAACCTCTGAGGCAGGGCAAAAGCACTGTTCAGAGGTCAACTTATAGCAATAAATGCACACATCCAAAAAGAAGAAAGGGCCCAAATCAAAACACTAACCCTACAACTCGAACAAACAGAAAAACAGCAGCAGAATAAGCTCATGGGCACCAGAAGAAGGAAATAATAAAAATTAGAGAAGAAATGAATGATACGGAGAATAGAAAAACAACTGAAAGAGTTAACAAGACCAAAAGCTGGTACTTTGAGAAGATCTACAAAATTGATAAACCATTGACCAAAGTCACTGAAGAAAAACAGGAGAGGAAGCAAATAACCCAAATAAGAAATGAGATGGGCAATAACAAAACAGACTCAACTGAAATTAAAAGAATCATAACAGAATACTATGAACAACTGTACTGCAACAAATTTGAAACCCTAGAGGAAATGGACAAATTTCTAGAAACAAACTAGCTACCTAAACTAACACAGACAGGTAGAACAACCAAATAAACTCATAAGAAAAGAAGAGATTGAAGAGGTAATTAAAAAGCTTCCCCCCCCCCCCCCCGCAAAAGCCCTAGCCCTGATGGCTGCACTGGAGAATTCTACCAAACTTTCAGAAAAGAGTTAATACCACTACTACTAAAGGTATGTCAGTGGATAGAAAAGGATGGAATACTTCCGAACTCATTCTATGAAGCCAGCATAACTCTGATACCAAAACCAGGTAAAGACAACAACAACAACAAAAAAGAAAATTACACACCAATATCCCCCTAAAACAGGCGCAAAAATCCTTGGCAAAATTCTAGCCAATAGAATTAAAAAACATATCAAAAAAATAATTCACTATGACCAAGTGGGATTCATGCCAGTTATGCAGGGATGGTTCAACATTAGAAAAACAATGTAATCCCTCATATAAATAAAACAAAAGATAAGAATGACACGATCTTATCAATTGACGAAGAAATGGCATTTGACAAAGTCCAAAACCCATTCATGATAAAAACTCTCAGCAAATTAGAATAGAAGCAAAATTCCTTAACATAATAAAGGGCATTTTACAAAGCGAACAACCAACATCATCCTAAATGGAGAGGGTCTGAAAGCGTTTCCCTTGAGAAGGGGATCCACACGATGCCCTTTATACCCACTCTTATTCAATATTGTGCTGGAGGTCCTAGCCCCAGCTATAAGGTAAGAGAAAGAAATAAAGGGCATCCAAATTGGTAAGGAAGAAATAAAAGTATCCCTATTTGCAGATGTTATGATCTTATACACAGAAAACCCCAAGGAATCCATAAGAGAATTACTGGAACTAATAGACGATTTCAGAAAAGTATCAGGATAGCAGATAAACATACAAAAATCAGTTGGATCCCTCTACACCAACAAACAGAAACTCAAAGGAAATCACCAAGGTAATACCATTTACAATAGCCTCCAAGAAGAGAAAATACTTAGGAATAAATACAACCAGAGATGTAAAAGACATATACAAAGAAAAATACAAGACACTACTGAAAGAAACCAAAAGAGACCCACGTAAGTGGAAAAATATACCTTGCTCATGGATAGGAAGACTCAACATGGTGAAAATCTCAATTTTACCCCAAACTATCTACAGATACAAGGCAGTACGATCCAAATTACAATGACGTTTTTTAATGAGACAGAGAAAGAAACAAACTGACAACTTCATATGGAAAGGGAAAAGACCCCAGATAAATAAAGCATTACTGAAGGAGAAGAACAATGTGGGAGGCCTCACACAATCTGACTTTAGAACCTATTATACCATGGCAGTCAAACAACAGTAAAACAGCTTGGTACTAGTACAAGAGATACATAGACCAATGCAACAGCATTGAGAATCCGGATATGAATTCATCCGTCTATGAGCAGCTGATATTTGACAAAGGCCCAAACAAAAGACAATCTTTTTTACAAGTGGTGCTGGCATACCTGGATATCCATCTGGAAAAAAATGAAACAAGACTCACACCTCACACCATGTACAAACTATCTCAAAGTGGATCCAAGACTCAAATATAAAGTCTAAAATGATAAAGATCATGGAAGAAAAAATAGGGACAGTGTTAAGGGCCCTCATACATGGCAGAAACAAAATACAAAACATAACTCACAATTCACAAATAACAGAAGAGAAGGTGAATAACTGGGAGCTCCTAAAAGTCAAACACTTACGCTCATCAAAAGACTTCACCAAAAGAGTAAAAAGACAACCTAAAGACCAGGAAAAAAATTTTGGTTACAACATATCCGATCAGGGTCTAATCTCTGAAATCTACAAGATACTGCAAAACTTCAACAGCAAAAAGACAAATAACCCATTAAAAAATGGGCAAAGGATAGGAACAGGAACTTCACCAAGGAGACATTTAGGCGACTAACAGACATATGAGGAAATGCTCATGATCATTAGCCATTAGAGAAATGCAAATCAAAACTACAATGCAATACCATCTCTCCACAACAAGGATAGAATTAATCCAAAAAATACAAAATAATAAATGTTGGAGAGGTTGTGGAGAGACTAGAACACTTACATAATGCTGGTGGGTATGTAAAACGGTTCAACCACTTTGAAAATCAATTTGGTGCTTCCTTACAAGGCTAGAAATAGAAGTACCATACAATCCAGCAATCCTATTCCCTGCAATATATCCTAGAGAAATAAGAGCCATCTCACAAACAGACATATGCACACCCATCTTCACTGCAGCACTGTTAACAATAACAAAAAGATGAAAACAACATAGGATCCCATCAACGGATGAATCGATAAACAAATTATGGTATATTTCACACAATGGAATACTATGCAATGAGAAAGAACAACGATGAATCTGCAAAACATCTCACAACATGATGAATCTGGAAGGCATTATGCTGAGTGAAATCAGTAAGTCGCAAAAGGACAAATATTGTATGAGACCACTATTATAAGAACTCCAGAAAAGTTTAAACACAGAAGAAAACATTCTTTCATGGTTATAAGGGTGGGGAGGGAGGGAGAGAGGTATTCACTAACTAGATAGTAGACAAGAATTATCTTAGGCGAAGGGAAGGACAACACACAATACAGGGTAAGTCAGCACAACTGGACTAAACCAAAAGCTGACAAGGTTCCTGAACGCTACCAAACACTTTGAGGGACAGAGTACCAGGGGTGAGGGTCGGGGGACCTTGGTTTCGGGGGACATCTAGGTCAACTGGCATAACAAAGTTGATTAAGAAAATGTTCTGCATCCCACTTTCCTGAGTCACATCTGGGGTCTTAAGAGCTTGGGAGCAGCTATCTAAGATGCATCAATTCGTTCCAACCTACCTGGAGCAAAGGAGAATGAAGGACACCAAAGACACAAGGAAAATATTAGCCCAAGAGACAAAAGGGCCTCGTAAATCAGACGTTCCATCAGTGTGAGAACAGAAGAACTAGATAGTGCCCAGCTACCACCAATTGTTACCACCAATGACTGCCCTTAGAAGGAACACAACAGAGTCCTTGATGGAGCAGGAGAAAAGTGTGGTGCAGAAAACAAATTCACGTAAAAAAGACCAGACTTGACGGTTGACTGAGCCTAGAGGAACCCCAGAAGGCATGGCCCCCAGACTCTCTGTTCACCCAGAACTAAAACCATTCCCGAAGCCAACTCTTCCTACAAAGATTAGGCTGGACTTTACAGTACTTTAATAATACCCATGGAGAGTGTGCTTCTGAGTTCAAGTAGATACATGAGACTAAATTTTTTGGATTAAACTTTTAAAATAAATATACAAAAAATATACAAAAAAAGGAAAAGAAATGTGAGAATTTGCCTTGGGAAAAGAAAATCTGAAGGGTATGAAAATAAGTTTACTTCATATTTAACCATATTTAGGTTAGAATTCCAACTATGCTCTAATTCTCGGAATAAACAAAGAGTGAATCAACATCGATGAAGAGTTTAGGTATAAATATTTTTTTACCCCAAATTTTGAGGGCTTCGACAATTTTCCCCAGAGACTCTAAATAGCTGATAGGAAATTCATTCTCTTCTGAAAGGCCTATGCCATCAGCCCTCTTGTTCATTTTCTCTCTTTCAAATGGAAGCTGCCCTAACTCTCTGAAGTCCTTATTTGCCAATAGTTTTGTCAATGACGTTAGAGTTTCTTTAGCATCACCCTCCTCCCATCTTGAATTTTAAACCTCACGGACAATCAGTAAGAAAGGCCAAGTAACAAAGCTGTTGAAAGGAGAGTCTGGAATATATACCTCTGACTTAAACAGGGAGGGATACATAAGAAGAAGACCCAAAGACAAAACAGAGACTATGTACTCAGTTGTATGCAGCATAGTTACACCATGTTAGATGGAAGCATGGCTTTATTTGGAGAATAATTATGTTTAAGGAGACATGAATGGATGCCACACAGACACAGGACAACTCACCCAGGGAACACTGACATAAGCAGGGAGTTCATTAGTAAATATCATTGTGTTTAGGGCCAATGGAGCCCCAAGGTAATGAACATGCCAGTGGTCCCTTCTTCACGGTTCAATCTGAACTGACTGAGTCCTCTAGAGCTGGACCAGGAATAAAGCCCTATGCTCCCCAAACAACCCCACCTCACCAGACCATGAAAGGTGTTGTTGCCATCGCTTCCACCTATCCCTCTCCTGATCTTTCTGCTCTCCCCTGAAAAGGAAGCATGCCCTTGAGAGCAAGCATGGATCTGATCAGCCCTCTTTGATTCAACCCTGGAGGAGACAAGACACATCCTTCTATGTCATAGCCTTTCTGTTAACTACTGTTGTTGGTGGTTGTTGTTGAGACAATTTCGACTCATATATTTCACAGTAGACATGGGCTCCATAGGGATTTCAATGTTGTGACCTTGCAGAAGCAGATTGCCAGGACAGTCTTTCAAGGCACCGCTGGGTGGGTTTGAACTGCCAACCTTTCAGTTAGTAGTGAAGCACTTAACAGTTTGTGCCACCCAAGTACTCCTATGAACTACTAAAGGGTTTTAAAATGGCTAGTGGCTACTTTCAGGTAATACTGAGTGGGACAAGGCTGTAAGGGAGTTAACTGGGAACTGGCCCTAATCTCAGGGTCATGATCTTGGTGGTGTTACAGAGGTGTATGCATATGTGGTTAAGAAATTGCACTTTACAGCTTATGGAGTTCCAGCGGTGGAGTGGTTAAGAGCTCAGGCTGCTAACCAACAGTTCAGCAGTAACAATCTACCAGCCACTCCTTGGAAACCTTCTGGGACAGTTCTACTGTGTCCTAGAGGGTTGCTATGAGTCAGAATCGGCTCAATGGCAACAGGTTTGGTGTTTTTGGTTTCATAGAGTACTTAGGATGTGAAAGCACTCTCCTAAAGCTTGATACCTATTAACTCATTTCACCTAGCCCTCAGTACTGTGTTGTTGTTGTTGTTGTTAGCTGCCATCGAGTCAGCCCCAGTCTCCTGCAGATCCCATGTGTTACAGAATAGAACTGTTCCATACGGTCTTCTTGGCAGATCACCAGGCCTTTCTTCCACAGTTTCACTGGGTGGGTTCCACCCACCAACCTTTGCATTAGCAGCTGATGGCAAACTTCTTGCAACACCCAGGCTCCTTCAACAGTATGAGGCAGATGCTATTTTTATCCCATTTTAGGATAAGGAAACTCTGTCACAAAGCAGTGAAGAATGTTGCCTTAAATCTCAAAGATATCACGCGGTGGAGTTCAAATTTTAACTGAGCTTCTCTGGCTCTAAATCCATGTTCCTAACACCTACACCACAAAAAAAAAAAGGAGAGAGAGAGAATGAGACAATATCCTAGAGCTATAGTGCTTCGATATTACTGGAAACAGAGTTTGGGTTTTTTTTTTAATTTCTAAAGCAAACACTTAGATATTGGGGAATAAGATGCTGAATTTACATAAATGATTAAGATAAAATTTGGAGTTTCTAAGAAATTTCATACTGGTGGAAGCTGCTTGAGCTAAGGACGCAGAGCTCTGGTAAGACAAAGCATCCGTCCTCTGTCATCTGAGGCTGGGAGAGTCCTTGGGTGTGCCTGAGCATTGGTGTTTCTTAGCATAGAGTGTCGAGGTCTTCACTTTTCCGGTCCAGGTCCTAGGCAGGTCACGAGTCTTGGGCTCCCTATGCTAGTTACTCTCTGTGCCAAGGGAAGATGTGACCTTTCAAAGCCAATATTTGGCCTTGGGTCACCCCAATCCTGGCATCTGCCTCCGAACTCATGCTGGAACAAACAGCTGATCTTGCAGTTACCGAATCAGTCAGGCAGAGATGGACAATGCCCTGGCGGAGCACCCAGAGGTGGGTGAGTCAGCCAAGGTGAGCAGTCCAGATCCCATTAGATGGGAGGTGAGTAGAGGACACGATGCGATCATGTCTGCGTGTGGGTACTTGGAAGCCAGAAGCAGGAGAAACTTCAAGGTACTATCTAGCCAGCCTTGGTCCTCTGGCACAGAGGGCACAGCTCATGTGTGTGTGGCCTTCACTATGTGGTCAGCAGGTGGCAGTGGGCCTCATCTGTGGCTCTGTACATAAGGATTATGAATGATGATGATGAAGGCTGTGATGGTTAAGGTTGTGTGTCAACTTGGCTCGGCCATGATTCTTGGTAGCTTGACAGTCATATGAAGTTGTGATCACTCCCGTGATCAAATTTGATATGATGTGATCACCTCCACGATGGCACCTGCTCTGAGTAGCCAATCAGTTGGAAGGGAGTTTCCTTGGTCATTTGTCCTGCATTGAATATAAGTGGATATTCTGACAACGCTTGTGGGCTTTTACTCCTTCTGGATTCTGCACCTGGCTCCTGTTCGTCTCACCTCCAGTTCTTGAGACTAGCTAGCAGCTTACCTGTGGTCTTGCCTGCTGATCTTTGGATTCATCGATCTTCACCGCCTGTGAGCAGGAGTCCTTATTATGTGCCAACTCACTTAGCCCTCACAAAAATCCAAGGAGTTAAGTATTCTTATACACTGTTTTTAAAGATAAGGTGTGGTCCTGGCAAGCAGAGGTCTTTTTAACCTAATCTGAAGGTTCGTGGTTTGAACCCACCCAGTGGCACTGGAGAAGAAAAGCCTGGTGATCTACTTCCATGAAGATTATATCCAAGAAAACCCTATGGAACAATTCTACCCTGTAACACATGGCTTCGCCATGAGTCAGGATCGACTGGAAGGCAATGGGTTTGGTTTGGTTTTATAGATGAGGAGACAGGCATAAAGAAGTTCTGTAACTCACCTGGATCACACTTCTAATAAGTGATGGAGCTAGAACGGGAATCTAAGCGACCTGTCTCCACAGCCTCTATTCCTTCATTCAACAAGTATTTATTGAAAACCGACTATGTACTGGGCCCTATGCAGTCAATTTGGGGATATCCTCAATCATAATCATCAATTGCCAATAAGTATTACTCACTAGGTCCCATGTAGGGAACTGTACATACAATAAGATTAATAATTATGATGATACTACTACTACTAATAGTAACAATAAATTTAAACTAACCAGATGGTTCACATGTATCATTACCTGGAATATGTACAGATACCCCAGGAAGGGATGAATTTTATTGTATCTCTTTCATAGACAAGGAAACTGAAGTTAAGAGAAGGAAATAATTTTCCAAGGACATAGATGGAATTGGAAGTAGTTAGATTTGAACCTGACTCTTTCCTTTTCCAAAGTCGATGGCATGGATTCAATTGTGTCCCCCAAAAGTATGTGTCAACTTGGTTAGGCCATGATTCCCAGTATTGTGTGGTTGTCCTCCATTTTGTAATTGTAATTTTATGTTACAGAGGATTAGGGTGGGATGGTAACACCCTTACTAAGGTCACATCCCTGATCCAATGCAAAGGGACTTTCCCTGGAGTATGGCCTGTACCACCTTTTACCTTACAAGAGATAATAGGAAAAGAGAAGCAAACCAGAGTGGGGACCTCATACCACCAAGAAAGCAGTGCCAAGAGCAGAGCGTGTCCTTTGGACCGGGGTTCCTGAGCAGAGAAGCTCCTAGTCCAAGGGAAGATTGATGAGAAGGATCTTCCCCCAGAGCCTTCCTGTGAAGCTCATGCCTGAATTTGAACTTCTAGCTAATAGGCTGTGAGGAAGTAAATTTCTCTTTGTTGAAGCCATCTACTTGTGATATTTCTGTTATAGCAGCGCTACATAACTAAGACAGTCACCATGCTCTTATCAAGAACACAGCTCAAGCATCACCTTGCTTTTCCATTCATTTAATAAACATTACATTTTTGCCGTCACAGTGGTTAAGTGCTTGGTTGTTACCTGAGAGGTTGGCAGTTCAAACCCACCAGCCACTCTGCAGGAGAAAGATGTGGTAGTCTGCTTCCATAAAGCCTTGTAAACCCTATGGGGCAGTTCTCCTCTGTCCCATAGGGTTGCTATGGGTGGCAATTGATGTGAAGCCAGTGGGTGGGGGTATCATTTCTTGGCACTCACCATGACTTCACTCCTGTGCTGCAGGTGGTGATGGTGTTCATTGTCCTGGCCCCACTACTCCTGTCCCATGACCATCTCACCAAGGAGTTACAGCAGCACGTGAAGAGAGCGACAGCCCCACACAAGTACCCGAGGAAGGTGAGCATGGAAGATGGACGGGGTCTGGCCCTCTGGGCTGGTTCTGGTGCTTAGCTCTCCCAAGTCCTCCAAGGTGGTTAGGGTAAACTGAGGTAAACAACCGCACTACCTTTTTCTACTGCAGAAGAACCAATTCAACTTTAGGATGTGATGGAGCGCACTTAATTGATTGGGATCCTTGAGCATGTGTCAGAAACCAAAAAGGAACTCACTGCTGGTAAGTTAATCTAAAGGAAAAAAATCAGACAAGTGTCCACAGACATAAGTGCAAGAAGGGTATTTATAAGCCTCCAGAATCTGAAAAAGAAAAGTCCAAATCAGCTACTTCAAAACTATCTCTAACATGATTCATCATAAGAAATACATTTTGTATTGCAGCCCAATATACATATATACATAAATATGACATATAAAAGTTAATAAAATATCATAACTCAACACATTCAGTACTTTATGTTCTACTTCTTTGTTTTTAAATGCTACTTCCAAGCAAGAAAATTTCTTTTATAACTATCGAATTGGCCACAATATGGCTTTACAATCACTGATCTCAATGTCCAACATAGAGAAGTGATTCAATTATTCCCAGAATTAATATGGGCAACTCCTGATGGCACAGTGGTTGATTGCTTGCCTGCCAACAAAAAAGTAGACAGTTTGAACTCTCTAACTGCTCTCTGAGAGAAAGATGTGGCAGTCTGCTTCTGTAAAGATTATAGCGTTGGAAACCCTATGGGGCAGTTCCACTCTGTCCTGTAGTATCACTATGAGTCGTAATCAACCTTAATGGCAACAGGATTTTTTTCTATATACTTAGAAATGATTGCACATATTTAATTTTTTACATAAACAGATCTCGACAGCACATGGCAGAATATGGAATGGTATATGATGTATGATCCTACGTGCTCAGAGTTTGAAAGGGTACAGATGCCAAAGATTTAACATTTCCTTCTTTTGTAATACGTTGTGGCATTGTTCGGATCTTTACAATCAATGCATATTATGTAGCTGTATGTCTAATATTTATTGATCACCTACCCTATGTCCTGGGCCCTGTAATAAATGCTCTACATGTAGCATTATTTCACTTAATCCTTGCCACAACCTGCTATGGTATAACTCTCCTGTTCTACGTGGAGGAAACTAAGACACAAAGTAAATGGCCTGAAATTGCAGCTAATAAAAGGCAGAGCTGGAACTCAAACCCAGGTGTATCTGACAACAGAGTTCATGCTTTCCATTTTAGGCTCCGTTGCCTCATAGCTTTCATGTCATGGCAACATCCAAGCCACCACAGTAACACCAACAGGCAGACAAGTATTGCAAACATCAGCAGGACCACCCATGGCAGACAGGTTTCAGTGGAGTTTCCAGACCAAGACAGAAAAGGAACAAAGGCCCGGAAATCTACTTCCAAAAGTTAGCCAATGGAAATCCTATGGATCACAACAGAATATTTTTTGATGTAGAGTTGGAAGATGAGCCCCTAAGTTGGGGAAAAAAAAAAAAAAAAAGTTGGGAGGTACTCAAAATACGTTGTGGCCAAAACAATGGGCTTGAGCATAACAATAATAATGAAGATGGCACAGGACCAGTCAACATTTCATTCTGTTGTCCTTGGGGTCATCATGAGTTGGAGCCGACTTAATGCCAACGAATAGCAACAACAACGCTACCTCACAGAGAAAGGAAAAAAGATGCATAGCATGAGGTTGTACTGTGGGTAACTGTGATGGTTAAGATTGTGCATCAGCTTGGCTAGAACCTGATTCTCAGTGTTTTGGCAGTCGTTTCATGTTGTGATCACGTCCCTGTTGAGATTTGATATGTGATCACCCCTATGATGGGATCTGCTGCGAGTGGCCAATCAGTTGAAGGAGTTTTCTTGGGCATGTGTCATGCATCAAGTGTGGGGGGACATTCTGGCAGGGCTCAGGGGCTTTTGGTAGTTCTGGATCCTATAGCTGGCTCCAGTTCATCTGAACTCCCATTCTCGGGACTTGAGCTAGCAGCTTATCTGCCGTCTTGCCGGCCGATCTTGGGATTCATCAATCTTCATAGCCTGTGAACAACAGCCCGGCTCTCCAACCAGATGATCTTGGGTTCACCAGCCCCTGCAGCTATGTGAATCAGGAGAACCCTCCATCCTGATCCACGGACTTGGGATGTTCCAGCCTCTACAACTGCATGAGCCATTTCCTTGATATAAATCTTTCTCTCTTTATATATATTTATAAGCTTTACTGGTTTTTCTTCTCTGGAGAACCCAGCCTCAAACAATAATGAACAGCCCTAAAATTTTAGTGGCTTTATAGTGATGAAAGCTTATTACTGTGGATATTCTGGGAACTCTGCTCCACATCCTGTCACTCTGGGACCTGGATAAAGCACAGCCACTACAGAGACACCTGCCAGGTGCTATGGTGAGGAAGTTGTGACAAGAAACAGTGATCAGCCTTCCATCTAAAAGGTTCTGAACTCTTCTGCCTAGAGGTGACACACTTCACAGTTTATTGCCCAAAGGAAGTCATGTGGCTACGTCCACTCTCAGGGAGACAAGAGGAGGACCTGAGATACCTGCTGAGATACATGGAGACCCCCTCATGATGCCAGCCTGCCTGGGGTCTCCGCAGGTGACAAGGATGGGAGTGGGGAATGGAAGGAAATGATAGCAGGACCAAGTCAGGCTGGATCTGCTTTCTCCTGGTCCAGGTAGAGTTTGTTAAATAGCTGCCCAAAACCATCACTAGCAAGATCCAACAGAGTGAACTTAGGAAAAAGAGTTGTAGCTGATGTAATCGAAAGTCAACTCAGGCCCACGGAGTGAACGTGGGCACACCCCAGTCCATCTCAGTTACCCCAGTATGGTCGGGGGGAGGTGTGTTCAAAGACTGGATTTCAAAGGGGATCAGGAGAGCCTAGATTCCTACATTTTTCTTCTTTGAAGTTAAACTCAGTCACCACAACTCCTCTGTCCCTTTGCGGTTGGCCAGGTGAGTGCTGGGACTGGGAATGAGGGGCAATAAAAATGCCTGGGCCTGTGGTAAGTGCTTCTCACAACTTCCTCTGAGATTCTCCCCAACCCCCAATTCAAGATCCCAGGCCAAATGGATTCTCCCTTCTGGAACCAGCACCATCTGGGGCCCCGTGTGCCCATTCCCATGGCCAGAGACACTGAGGCTGGGGGGGAAACTTCAGGTGGCCCTAGGTTCCAGACCTGCTGGGCTCCTCCTGACCCTACAGGAGGGTAAGCCTGGCGTGGCCCTGGAAGGGCGTCTGGGGCCTCGGCCCTTGCTTGGTGACTTCACCTGCTGGCTAGATAGTCCAGTACCTGCCACCACCCAGTGGGTCTGTCCCCTTTGTGCCTGACAGTAACGCTGCTGTTGCTGCTACCACCACAGCTCCTGGCCACCACAGTGAGGGAGGGACCCAGGCTCTCTAGGATTCCAAGAGCCCCAAAGACTCCCCGAGTCTACCTAGGTGTGCTGCATACTCACCACTAACCAGGGCCCCAGAAGCCCTCCCCCTTGAATTTCCCTAGAGATCTCCCCCACTCAACCCATCCCCAGGAATCCAGGACTCCCCCAAAACTCCCACCAATGCCTAGCTACTCACCTCACCCCTGGGCCACAGAGCCCTGAGACCCTAGCCTCCATAGGGACACTCACTCAATCACCTGTCCCAGTGGCCCAGGACCCCCTCCACCCTTCCCACTCACTATACACCTCTGCAGTTGCCCCCTGGCTAGGAGGTCCTGTCAACTGACCCTTCACTCCCTCCATCTTGAGGCCTGAGATGGGATCACCAGAAGGACAGCAGAGGCTGAGAGGAGCAGGGGCAGAAAGGTCCAGCCCCGCCTGCAAGGTAAATGGAGCTTCCCTGGGGTGTGGCCTGGACCACCTTTTATCTCTCGAGAGATAAAAGGGAAGCAAGCAGAGAGTTGGGGACCTCCTACCACCAAGAAAGCAGCACCAGGAGCAGAGTGTGTCCTTTGGCCACGGGGTCCTTGTGCCTGTGAAGCTCCTCGACCAGGGGAAGATTGAGGACAAGGATCTTCCTCCAGAGCCAACAAAGCAAGAAAAGCTTCCCCTGCAGCCCACGCCCTCAATTTGGACTTGTAATCTACTAGAGTATAAGAAAATAAAATTCTCTTTGTTAAAGCCATCCACTTGTGGTATTTCTGTTATGGCAGCACTAGATGACCAAGACACACACATACACAGAGAAGGGCACAGAGAAACGCACAACAGCCACACAGGGGAAAGCACAGCACACAATCAATGCACTCACAGACTCAGAAACTCAGACAGGACAGCCACACAGATTACACACCTGCACGCACACAATCACACACATGCACAGGCCCTTGCCTCCCTAGGAGGCACAGATAGCCCCGGCACTCCCAACAGAGGCCACTGCAGACAAATGAGGCCACAGTCCAGGCATGCCCTGCTCCACTGAAGCTGTCTCTACAGGGAGTGCTTTCCTGGCTCCAAATTCATGCTGGAGCCCTCTAGAGGGCTGTGCCCAGGGCACTGAGAGTGGCCAGGGCAGGGTGGCTCTGGGAAGAGCCTCTGGGGCTGAGATTAGGACTCGGACCCTGTCAGGGGCCCTTAAAGTGGGGGTGTCCTGTAGAGCCTGGTGGATGCAGAGGTCAAGGGAGGCTTCAGGAACTGTTGTTAATTTTCATAGGTGTTGTGATGATTAATTTTATGTGTCAGTTCTACCTGTGTGTGCAAATGTAAGGAAAGGGAAGGAGCCTGTCCTAGTGGATCAACAGAGGAAATGCCCAGTTAATAAAGAAAGCATATTCCAGACAGGAGTAACGTTATAAATAATGGCAACTCCAGAACACTTCATTGTGCTCATGCCTAACCTTCACATGGATCCAGAGGCAATTGTCGAAACAGAATAAATTGCAAAAGGTGCGGCAGGGTTCTATCCTTTTACCTTACTTATACAGTCTGTACGCTAAACAAATAATGCTGGAAGCTGGCATATGAAGAAGACAGCATCAGGATGGAAGGAACACTCATTAACAAACTCAATAATCAATTGACAGAACCTTGCTTGCTGAAAATGAAGAGACTTGAAGCACTTAGTGATCAAAGTCAAAGACTACATAGAGCCTTTGGTATAGATGATCCCTGAATGTGAAGAAAACAAAAATCCTCAAACGGGACCAATAAACAACGTCATGATAAATGGCAGAGAAACTGAAGTTGTCAAGGATTTCCTCCTAGTTGTATCAACAATCAATATCCATGCAAGCAGCAGTCAAGAAATCAGAGAATGTATTGCATTGGGCAAATCTGCAAAAGACCTCTTTAAAGTTTTTTTTTTTTTTTAATTTTTATTGTGCTTTAAGTGAAAGTTTACATATCAAGTCAGTCTCTCACACAAAAACTTATATACACCTTGCTACATACTCCCAACTGCTCTCCCCCTAATGAGACAACCCGCTCCCTCCCTCCACTCTCTCTTTTCCTGTCCATTTTGTCAGCTTCTAACCCCCTCCAGGGAGGAGATGCCAACATAGTCTCAAGTGTCCACCTGATCCAAGAAGCTCACTCCTCACTAGCATCCCTCTCCAACCCATTGTCCAATCCAATCCCTGTATGAAGATTTGGCTTTGGGAATGGTTCCTGTCCTGGGCCAACAGAAGGTCTGGGGGCCATGACCACTGGGGTCCGTCTAGTCTCAGTCAGACCATTAAGTCTGGTCTTTTTATGAGAATTTGGGGTCTGCATCCCACTGCTCTCCTGCTTCCTCAGGGGTTCTCCGTTGTGGTCCCTGTCACGGCAGTCATCAGTTGTAGCTGGGCACCATCTAGTTCTTCTGGTCTCAGGATGATGTAGTCTCTGGTTTATGTGGCCCTTTCTGTCTCTTGGGCTTGTAATTACCTTGTGTCCTTGGTGTTCTTCATTCTCCTTTGATCCGGGTGGGTTGAGACAAATTGATGCACCTTAGATGGCCACTTGCTAGCGTTTAAGGCCCCAGACACCTCTCTCCAAGGTGGGATGCAGAATGTTTTCTTAATAGATTTTTATTGTGCCAATTGACTTAGATGTCCCCTGGAACCATGGTCCCCAAACCCCTACCCCTGCTACGCTGGCCTTCGAAGCATTCAGTTTATTCCGGAAACTTCTTTGCTTTTCGTTTAGTCCAGTTGTGCTGACCTCGCCTATATTGTGTTGTCTTTCTCATCATCTAAAGTACTTCTTATCTACTATCTAATTAGTGAGTACCCCTCTCCCACCCTCCCTCCCTCCCCCTTGTAACCATCAAAGAATATTTTCTTCTCTGTTTAAACTATTTCTTGACTTCGTATAATATAATAGTGGCCTTATACAATATTTGTCCTTTTGCAACTGACTAATTTCACTCTGCATAATGCCTTCCAGATTCCTCCATGTTATAAAATGTTTCACAGATTCATCACTGTTCTTTATTGATGCATAGTGTTCCACTGTGTGAATACACCAGAATTTATTTATCCATTCATCATAAATAATTTATTTATCCACTCATTGGAACAAGCCTTGGTAAATTTTTTTTTTTAAACATTAGTGGTCCCACTGGATCCTATGAAAGATGGTTCAGAAAGCTGAAATTTAGAATTCTTTGAGGGCATGAAAATCGACAAACACGGCAATTATTTCCATTGAAAATGCGACAAACTAATAATTATATTTCAAAGATGTAATTGATGACTATCCTTCCATGGGAACCCTGGTGGCACACTGGTTAAGACCTAGGCTGCTAACCAAATAGCTGGCAGTTCGAATCCACCAGCCACTCCTCAGAAACCCTATGGGGCAGTTCTACTCTGTCCTATAGAGTCTCTACAGGGTGGATGCCGCAGCAATGTGAGTTTGTGTTTCGTTGGTGCTTTGTTTTTTCCTGGTTCCATGAGGACTCCCTGGGCTGTGTAGATGATTAAGCGCTGGACTACAAGCCAAACGGTTGGCGGTTGGAACCCACCCAGACGCGCCTTGTAATACAAACTTGGCAATCTGCTTCCAATAACATCACAGCCTGGAAAGCCCTATACAGCAGTTCTACTCTGCACACTTGGGGTCACTCTGAACCAAAATCGAACACACTCTACCGCAACAAAAATAGCACTTTCACAAAAACCAGGATAATAAAATTAGAGTAATTTCTAATATGTCAATAAACAAAAATAATTCAACTTAAAGTAATGTTGAGTGTTTTCATAACCTACTTTTCAATTTTTTACTATTTCCCAGCTACTTTAAAGTTATACGTAAAAATAACAACAAAACCCCGCTACCATCAAGTCCACTGCAACTCTTATCAACCCTACAGGACAGAGGAGAACTGGCCCCTAGGGGTTCCAAGGATGTCATCTTCAAGGAAGCTGACTGCCACATCTTTCTCCAGCTGAGCGGCTGGTGGGTTCCAAACGCCAAAATTTCGGTTAGCAGCCGAGCGCTTCACCACTGCGCCTCCACCTGGGTTCCTTCTTTTGGTAAAAAGAACCATTAAAAAGGTAACAACAGCCTGTACACAGGGTTAGCATCTTCCCTTTCCCCTCGGGCTCCACCGTGGCTGGCCTGAGAAGCCACAGCAAAGCCCCTTCTCCTCAGCACTCAGGGCCCCAAAAGAAAGCTTTGTACTCACTGTTGACTCTCGGGTCCCATAGCCGCGGGGCCTCCCTGACGCTGGGTCCACCGGAAACTAAGCTCTTTGTCCTTCCCCGACAGCCCGGTCACCCTCCAGGCCGAAGCTGGGATCCACCAGGTCTTCCAGGCGCCTCCGCTCAAAATGGCGACGGGGCGCCCTCTGCCGGCTGCTGCCGCCCAGGAAAGGTCGCTTTGTGCAAACTGTTAGCGGTGGCCGCACCGCCCCCTGGGAATGACATTCTCAATTCTAAGTGATGTTTTAAACCAAAAAAAAAAAAAAAGGTTAATTACAGTGTTATCTAGAGAAGCATTTAAATAGGAATTTCACCAGCAATATTGACTGATCTCCAGAAGAATTCTCCATTATCACGTTAAAACGAACACACGGTAATTCCTTGAGGAATTCTCCTCAGAGCTTGAGTGGAATATCTATATCCTTTATTTGGAAATAAGTATTTATCAGAGACGTCTTATGCATCATTTCTGACCCTCTTGGCTCTCCTATCTCTTGTTCACATGCTGCCACTATAACAACCAGCTCTGAAAGCTCAGATGTACTTCATGAGGGACAAACATCACAATCTCCTGCACTTTGTCCCTGTGCCCCATGACTCCCTGTCCTTCTCCGGGTTTCTGTGTTGATAGTGAGGTGGGACATGCCCCATGATCAAAGCCCACACATGCATAGTCAGGTGCCTTTTTGACTCTGGGTGTGTCTGGTCTCTGTGTGTATTCAGAGAGTGAGTGGTCATTGTGGTGGGGGTCAGTGTGTTGTTAGGGTGTGTACATACGATTTTCATGTTTATGTATGATCAGGGGGTAGATGGTCATTTCAGGGTCTTTTAGTATGTGTATTTTATTATATTTGCTATGGTCAGTGGGAGTATGGACATGTGGAATCTTGGAGAATGTGCAATGTGTGTTTGTTGTCAGTGTTTTGTGTTTCTAAAGTGGACTGACATGTGAAAATGTGTGATCAGTGTGTGAATTCAGGATGTGAGTGTGGTCAGAATGTCTGAGTTCTCAGTGTTGATGTGTTGTCAGAAGAATACAATCATTTGCAATATCTCTGTGTGTGCTGCATTCATTTTCATGCAGTCAGAAGTTTTGTGGTCAGTGTGAATGTGTGTGCATGTGTGTGTGTTTATGCTGTGGTTAGAGAGTGTCAGTGAGGAGCAGCATTGAACACTTGCCCAACTATTCAGCAGTCACCTTCCCTGGAGCCCCAGTTTATCCAGGAATTGCCCAAAGGTTACCTGAGGGTCTGCAAAAAGAAGAACAGAGGGATCTGGACAATGGGATCTACTAATGCTCAGGACAGGTTCTTGACCAGCTAGAGACAGGGATTTGGGTTCTGTAGGTTCAAGGGGTTGGGGAACCTGCAGGCATCAGTAACTGTAGAACTTTATGGGATCCTGATTAAGCGCTTTGTGCAAGATAGGGATTTGGGACTAAGAATGCTGAACTACTTTTCATGTGCCTATTGGCCATTTGTAATCTTCTTTGGAGAAATGTCTATTCAAGTCCTTTGCTCAGTTTGTTTTTTTTAATTTTTATTGAGCTTCAAGTGAACGTTTACAAATCAAGTCAGTCTGTCACATATGAACTTATATACACCTTACTCCATACTCCCACTTGCTCTCCTCCTAATGAGTCAGCCCTTCCCGTCTCTCCTTTCGTGACAATTTTGCCAGCTTCCGACCCTCTCTACCCTCCCATCCCACCTCCAGACAGGAGATGCCAACACAGTCTCAAGTGTCCACCTGATACAAAAAGCTCACTCTTCATCAGCACCTCTCTCCTACGCACTGTCCAGTCCCTTCCATGTCTGATGAGTTGTCTTCGGGGATGGTTCCTGTCCTGGGCCAACAGAAGGTTTGGGGACCGTGACCGCCGGGATTCCTCTAGTCTCAGTCAGACCATTAAGTATGGTCTTTTTGTGAGAATTTGGGGTCTGCATCCCACTGATCTCCTGCTCCCTCAGGGGTTCTCTGTTGTAGTCCCTGTCAGGGCAGTCATCGGTTGTGGCCGGGCACCAACTAGTTCTTCTGGTCTCAGGATGATTTAAGTCTCTGGTTCATGTGGCCCTTTCTGTCCCTTGGGCTCATAGTTATCGTGCGACCTTGGTGTTCTTCATTCTCCTTTGATCCAGGTGGATTGAGACCAATTGATGCATCTTAGATGGCTGCTTGTTAGCATTTAAGACCCCAGACACCACATTTCAAAGTGGGATGCAGAATGTTTTCATAATAGAATTATTTTGCCAATTGCCTTAAAAGTCCCCTTAAACCATAGTCTCCAAACCCCTGCCCTTGCTCCGCTGACCTTTGAAGCATTCAGTTTATCCCGGAAACTTCTTTGCTTTTGGTCCAGTCCAGTTGAGCTGACCTTGCATGTATTGAGTATTGTCCTTCCCTTCACCTAAAGTAGTTCTTACCTACTAACTAATCAGTAAAAAACCCTCTCCCACTCTCCCTCCTTCCCCACCTTGTAACCACAAAAGTATGTGTTCTTCTCAGTTTTTACTATTTCTCAAGATCTTATAATAGTGGTCTTATACATTATTTGTCCTTTTGCCTCTGACTGATTTCGCTCAGCATAATGCCTTCCAGGTTCCTCCATGTTATGAAATGTTTCATAGATTCGTCACTGTTCTTTATCGATGCGTAGTATTCCATTGTGTGAATATACCACAATTTATTTACCCATTCCTCTGTTGATGGACACCTTGGTTGCTTCCAGCTTTTTGCTATTGTAAACAGAGCTGCAATAAACATGGGTATGCATATATCTGTTCGTGTAAAGGCTCTTGTTTCTCTAGGGTGTATTCCGAGGAGTGGGACTTCTGGGTTGTATGGTAGTTCTATTTCTAACTGTTTAAGATAACGCCAGATAGATTTCCAAAGTAGTTGTACCATTTTACATTCCCACCAGCAGTGTATGAGGTCCAATCTCTCCGCAGCCTCTCTAACATTTATTATTTTGTGTTTTTTGGATTAATGCCAGCCTTATTGGAGTGAGATGGAATCTCATCGCAGTTTTAATTTGCATTTCTCTAATGGCTAATGATCGAGCGCATTTTCTCATGTATCGGTTAGCTGCCTGAATATCGTCTTTAGTGAAGTGTGTGTTCATATCCTTTGCCCACTTCTTGATTGGGTTGTTTGTCTTTTTGTGGCTGAGTTTTAATAGAATCATACAGATTTTAGAGATCAGGTGCTGGTCGGAGATGTCATAGCTGAAAATTCTTTCCCAGTCTGTAGGTGGTCTTTTTACTCTTTTGGAGAAGTCTTTAGATGAGCATAGGTGTTTGATTTTTAGGAGCTCCCAGTTATCTGGTTTCTCTTCGTCATTTTTGGTAATGTTTTGTATTCTGTTTATGCCTTGTATTAGGGCTCCTAAGGTGTCCCTATTTTTTTCTTCCATGATCTTTATCGTTTTAGTCTTTATGTTTAGGTCTTTGATCCACTTGGAGTTAGTTTTTGTGCATGCTGTGAGGTATGGGTCCTGTTTCATTTTTTTGCAAATGGATATCCAGTTATGCCAGCACCATTTGTTAAAAAGGCTATCTTTTCCCCAATTAACTGACACTGGGCTTTTGTCAAATATCAACTGCTCATATGTGGATGGATTTATGTCTGGGTTCTCAATTGTGTTCCACTGGTCTATGTGTCTGTTGCTGTACCAGTACTAGGCTGTTTTGACTACTGTGGCTGTATAATAGGTTCTGAAATCAGGTAGAGTGAGGACTCCCACTTTCTTCTTCTTTTTCCCTGTTGAGCTTCTTACTGGATGTCCTGTCCTTCTCCGAAAGTGGTGTGTTGAAGTCTCCTACTATAATTGTGGAGGTGTCTATCTCACATTTCTGTTCTGTTAAAATTTGTTTTATGCATCTTGCAGCCCATCATTGGGTGAATAAATATTTAATATGGTTATATCTTCCTGGTCAATTGTCCCTTTTATCATTATGTAGTGTCCTTCTTTATCCTTTGTGGTGGATTTAACTTTAAAGTCTATTTTGTCAGAAATTAATATTGCTACTCCTCTTCTTTTTTGCTTATTGTTTGCTTGATATATTTTTTCCATCCTTTGAGTTTGAGTTTGTTTGTGTCTCTAAGTCTAAGGTGTGTCTCTTGTAGGTAGCATATAGACAGATCGTGTTTCTTTATCCAGTCTGAGGCTCTTTGTCTCTTTATTGGTGCATTTAGTCCATTTACATTCAGCGTAATTATAGATAAGTACGTTTTTTTTTTTTTCATGTGTTTGGTGTTGTCATTTTGATGCCTTTTTATGTGTGTTGTTGACAATTTCATTTTTCCACTTACTTTTTTGTGCTGAGACATTTTTCTTTGTAAATTGTGTGTTCCTCATTTTCATAGTATTTGACTTTATGTTTGCTGAGTCGTTACGTTTTTCTTGGTTTTTATTTTGAGTTATGGAATTGTTATACCTCTGTGGTTACCTTAGTATTTACCCCTATTTTTTAAGTAAAAACCTAACTTGTATTGTCTATATCGCCTTGTATCCGTCTCCATATGGCAGTTCTATGCCACCTGTATTTAGTCCCTCTTTTTGATTATTGTGATCTTTTACATATTGACTTCAATGATTCCCTGTTTTGATCGTTTTTTTTTTTATTAATTTTAATTTGTTTTTGTGATTTCCGTATTTCAGTTGATATCAGGATGCTCTGTTCTCCGACCTTGTGTTGTGCTGGTGTCCGATATTATTGGTTTTCTGGCCAAACAATTTCCTTTAGTATTTCTTGTAGCTTTGGTTTGGTTTTTGCAAATTCTCTAAACTTGTGTTTATCTGTAAATATCTTAATTTCGCCTTCATATTTCAGAGAGAGTTTTGCTGGATATATGATCCTTGGCTGGCAGTTTTTCTCCTTCAGTGCTCTGTTTATGTCATCCCATTGACTTCTTGCCTGCATGGTTTCTGCTGAGTAGTCTGAACTTATCCTTATTGATTCTCCTTTCTAGGAGACCTTTCTTTTCTCCCTGGCTGCTTTTAAAATTTTCTCTTTATCTTTGGTTTTGGCAAGTTTGATGATAATATGTCTTGGTGTTTTTCTTTTTGGATCAATCTTAAATGGGGTTCAATGAGCATCTTGGATGGATATCCTTTCGTCTTTCGTGATGTCAGGGAAGTTTTCTGCCAGCAGATCTTCAACTATTCTCTCTGTGTTTTCTGTTATCCCTCCCTGTTCTGGGACTCCAATCACATGCAAGTTATCCTTCTTGATAGAGTCCCACATGATTCTTGGGGTTTCTTCATTTTTTTAAATTCTTTGATCTGATTTTTTTTCAGCTATATTGGTGTTAATTCCCTGGTCCTCCAGATTTCCCACTCTGCATTCTAATTGCTCGAGTCTGCTCCTCTGACTTCCTATTGCGTTGTCTAATTCTGTAACTTTATTGTTAATCTTTTAGATTTCTGAATGCTGTCTCTCTATGGATTCTTGCAACTTATTCATTTTTCCACTATGTTCTTGAATAAGCTTTTTTAGTTCTTCAACTGCTTTATCAGTGTGTTTCTTGGCTTTTTCTGGAGATTGCCTTACTTCATTTCTGAGGTCATCCCTGATGTCTTGAAGCATTCTGTAAATTAGTGTTTTATATTCTGTATCTGGCAATTCCAGGATTGTATCTTCATTTGGGAAAGATTTTGATTCTTCAGTTTGGGGGGTTGTAGAAGCAGTAATGGTCTGCTTCTTTATGTGGTTTGACATTGACTGCTGTCTCCGAGCCATCACTAAGATATTGTAGTGTTTTATTCTATATTTGCTCACTGAGTCTTATCTTGTTTTGTTTTCTTTCAATATACGTAGATGGGCTACTAGATTGCGCTGTCTTGAGTGTTGTAGCCCTTGACTTACTTATGACGTATTACCAGCAGGTTTGGGCTGTTACCAGATATATATGCCTGAGTCCATTCACTATTCTTGAGTAGAATCTGATTTTGGGTCATCAAGTGTGTGATGCAGACTGTCACCTATCCACCTTGAGAAGTAGTGGTGATAGTTGTGTGCACCAGATTCTAGTAGCAACTGGGGTTCACACTCCAGGGGAGGCAGGATGCTGACAGGCTTCCCCCAAGTGTCAGTGAGGTAGGTGTGTCTCTATTCCTAAAGCACCTTGGAGGGTGGGCTCTGCAGTTGTACCTTAGGCCCCCAATGCAAGCACCTCTACAGATTGGTAGGTGTCACCCTCCTTAGACCCCTAAGGCAGGAGGCTAGGTGGTCTGGGGGAGCTTCAGCCCTCAGTTCCCTGTTGTGGGTCAGTGAGGGCTCTGTTGAATAAGCAGAGATATCAGACCTGGGAAACTTGTCTTTCCAGTAAATCCGCTAAAACAGTTGCAGTCAGATCCCTATCAGAAATGCCTTTGCATTATAATAGCCACCTTGTTCCCTGTAGGGATGAAAGCCCGAGACTGTGGATCACATATGCTTGGCTGGAGCTGGTTCCATGTTTTTAGTCCAATTAGGGAAGGATTTTTGGTCCCTTGGTTTTTTGTGGTTGCTCCTCTCAGGCCAGAAGAATGGGTTAGGAAAAGACAAAAAAAAAAAAAAAAAGGAAAAGAAAATCCGCGGAGCAGTTCTCCCTCTGGCTCAGGAAATTCCAATGTTAATGAAGCCGCCTGGGAAGGGGAGGGAAGGGTTCAGAAAAATAGGAGAGAGTAGCACCCCGGAATATAGACAAAGTTACTTATCTTGCTTGGCATTACTGTTTTATCTGATATTCCCGAGGGACGCGTCGCCTGTGAGTGCTGGCTGGGTAGAGATTGCCCCTGAGGGTCAGGCCCGTGTCCTGTGCTTGCGCTGTCTCAGAAGCCCCGGTCAGTTCCTCTGCTGCCAGTCCAAAGCCCAGCGTCAAGGTTCCCTGGCTGGGACGCTGCACTCCTGGCTTCAAAAACAGTCGCTGCCTCCCGGTGACTTCTCCTCCTGTCACCCGCGTTGCTGCACCGCCTGTGTGCACTGGCTAGGCTTCCCCCGAGGTCAGTTGAGGGGGCTGGGGCTGCGCCCTGTGTTTGCACCATCACAGGATGCCATGCTCGGCTCCCGTGCGCCCAGTCCAAAGCCCCGTGCCAAGGTTCCCTGGCTGGGACGCTGGCTCCAGGCTCCGAAAACAGTCGCTGCTTCCCCGTAGTTGTTCGTTCTTGATCTTTGTCACTCAGGTCCACTCTTTAAATCTGTGTTTGTTGGTCAGGGTTCGTAGATTGTCATGTATGTGATCGATTCACTTGTTTTTCCGAGTCTTTGTTGCAAGAGGGATCCGAGGTAGTGCCTACCTAGTCAGACATCTTGGCCCCTCCTCTTCGCTCAGTTTTGCATTGGCTGGTTTATGATTTCGTTCTTAATGTTCTTTGTATCTTCTGGATACTAGACCTTTATCAAATGTATGATTTGCAAACATTTTCTCCCATTCTGTGGTTTGTTTTCCACTCTCTGGTTAGCATCCTTTGATGCAAAAATTTGTTTTAATTGGATGAAAATCAGTTTCTCTATTTCTTCTATAGTTGCTTGTGCTTTAGGTGCCATTTCTAAGAAACCATCGCCAAATACAAGGTCGTGAAAATTGCACCTATGTTTTCTTCTAAGACTTCTATAGTTTTGGTACCTATATTTAGATCTTTGATTATTTTGAATTCATATTTGTGTATGAGGTGAGGTAAAAGTCCAACATCAGTTTTTGTATGTGATATCCAGTTCCCCTAACATCATTTGTTGAAAAGACTCTTCTTTCTCCATCCAATGGACTTGGCAGCCTTGTGGAAAAGCAATTGGCCTCATACGTGAGGGTTCAATTCTGGATGCTCTGTTGATCTATATGTGTATTTCTATGCCAGTATGACGCTGTTTTAATGACTGAAGGTTTCCAGTAAGTTTTGAAATTGGAAAGTATGCGTTCTGCCACTTGGTTCTTCTTTTTAAAATTTTGGCTACATGAGATTCCCCGAAATTCTATACCAAGTTTAGGACTGGCTTTATCATTTCTGTAAAAAAAGGTTGGGATTTTGATAGGCAAGGCATCGCATATGTGAATTCCCTTAGGAAATATTGCCATTTTAAGAGTATTAAATCTTTGTATTCACGAACACAGGATCTTTGCATTTATTTAGGTCTTTTTTAAATTCCTGCAGAGATATTTTGTAGTTTTCAGGGTACACATCTTTCACCTCATTGGTTAATTTTATTCCTAGGTAGTGTATTCATTTGGATGCTATTGTAAATGGAATTGTTCTCTCAGTTTCCTTCCTGGAGTTTTCAACGCTAGCGTATAAATATTCAACTGATTTTTTGTGTTGGTCTTGTATCCTGCAACCTTGCTGAATTCGTTGATTAGCTCTAACAGTGTTTGTTGTTAATTCTTTAGGATTTAATCTTTACACTATCGTATCAACTGTGAGTACAGATAGTTTGACTTCTTCCAGTTCAGCCTGGATACGCTATTTCTTCTTCTTGCCTGACTAATCTGGCTAGATAGAACTTCCAATACAAGTTGAATAGTAGTATTGACACCAAGAATCTTTGTCCTGTTCCTGATGTTAGGGGGAAAAGCTTTCAGTCTTTCACCATTGAGTATAACGTTAGCTGTTGTTTTTTCCATATATGGCTTTTATCATGTTGAGGAAATTCCCTCTTAGTTCAAACTTTCTGAACATTTGTTTCATGACAGACTACTGGATGTTCTCAAATGCTGTATCTCTATCAATTAACATGATCATGTGTGGGCTTGTGTGCTTCCTTATATTAATGAAGCATATTACATTGATTGATTATGTTAAACCACCCATGGATTTCTGGGGTAAACCCCTCTTGCTCACAGTGTACAATCCTTTTGCTGTGCTGCTGGATTTGCGTTACCCTTGTTTGGTTGAGGATTTTTATGTCTATATTCTTAAGGAATAGTGTGCGACATTTTTCTTTTTTTGTGAAGTCTATTTCTGCCTTTGGTATCAGAGTAATGCTGACCTCATAGAATGAGTTAGGAAGTATTCCCTCGTCTTCTTTTGTTTTTGAAGATTTTGAGAAGAATTGGTGATAATTCTTCTTTAAATGTTTAGTGGAATTTAGCCACAAAAACTTCTGTTCTCAGGCTTTATTGTTGGGAGGTTTTTTATGCCTGATTCAATCTCTTGTTATAAGTCTATACACATTTCCTATTTCTTTTTCAGCTCTTTTGTAGTATGTGTGTTTCTTGGAATTTGCTCATTTGATTTACCCTATTTATTTGGTTGGCTTTCAGTTGTTCAAAGCATTTACTTACAACCCATTTTTATTTCTGTAAGGCTGATAGTAATGTCATCACTTTCATTTTTGATTCTTGTAATTTGAGTTAATGTAACAATCTTGAAGCTGCCATGGGCCTGAATAAATTTCAGAATCACTGTGTCCAATCATGCAGATAAACACCTACATAAGAGTTCAACTCAGGACAGGGCCTGGGGAAGATGATCACCTGTGTGGGTTTGTGCTAGTCACTGGCGCCCCCAGGCCCTGCCTACCTGCTTGACACTCACCACCCATTATTCCTGGGGTTGCCATGCTCTCTGGGTATTGTTTATTTGTCCCCCAGGACAGAAGCTGAGGAACTTTCTTAAAGTGCACAAGTTCTTAGGAGATCCCAGGAAGTTCAAGTGTGAGAGTCAGCTTGATACATACATACATTTATGTGCATCATTTAAAATCCATGCTAATCAATAGTGGGGTGACATAGTTAACTGACATTTTATAACTATTTAAGGTGTGACATTTTCTAGGTTAATAAGGGATGATTTTGAGACCTGAATATCTTCCCAACCCAAATCGGAATTCCCAGGGCAAAAGGAGTTGCATTTTAATTCCATTTTATGTTATCCTTATCATTGAGGTCCCATATATTCTTTCTCCCTTGAGATTTCGGCTTTGATTAGTGGTTCATTTAAAAGGGCACATTACCATTTCCAACATGGGGAGTTTCTAGTTGGCGCTATACCGTTATTTCTAGCACAATTATGTTATGATCACAAAACAAAAAAATGTGTTCTCTGTGATTTCATTCCTCTTAAATTGATGGAGATGAGCTTCAAGTCCAAAGTAGAGTGATTTTTGTAAATGTACCGTGTGTACTTGAAAATAACATTTCTTGTACAGTTCTTAGGAATAATGAGATAAACACATATATATGTCGGTTTGCTATTCAAATGTTCCACATCTTCACTGATTTTTGTCTGTTTATTATATGAGTTGCAGAGAGGGGGCAGGGGTGTGAACTCCATGCTCTGCTTCTGTTTGTTTCTTCTCTGAGCTTTGTCATCATTCATGCAAAAAGTTTCCTGGCCAACAGTTAGGATGGGAAATTCTGGGAGTGCAGGAAAGAAGGAACCCAGAATGCGGGGGACAAGGAAGATGGGTTGGGAAAGACCATAAATCACAAGTTTCTTGATGGTCCCAGAGAGGACCTGTAGTTGGTATGGCAGGTGGTGGAGGATGGTACATGGTGGGTTACCTGTGGTGTGTCAGGCGTGGGTTCCATTGTGATGCGTCAGGGGCGAAGGCAGGGATCGGACAAGGGAGAATTTATAAACCATGCAGGTTACAAAGGCATTGACCAGACAGGAGAAGGCTACTCATCCTGCGAGTCCAACTTTTCTGCTCCTTGCATCCTACTGACCTGCTGGCCTACTCATTGACTGACTGACTTTGAACTCTCCTCCAACTTCTCTCCTGTGTGGTCTCCTTCCTCCTCCATCCCACTCCTGCCACCTTCACCGTTTTCCCATCCCTTTCCCTCCCTTCCCCCTCCCAGGAGAACAAGCATCCCCTATCCCTCCAGGCCATACCCCTTGTTCCACTCTCATACACAATCGGCCCTGTCCCCATCCCACACTTACCCGACTCCTACTTTGTGCCACTTGAGCTTCCTGAAGGGGACAGGACATGAAGGCACAAAGGGTATTGTTCTGGTTCCTGGTGCTCTGGCCACCAACTACTCCATTGGAAAATGTGAGCAGTCCTTGAACATGTCATGTTTTCTCAGCTTTTATTGGGCTCTTTCACATTAGTTTAAGCAACAGCTTTTCCTGGGGTGGTTGAGGGGGACTCAGTCCAGCATGAAAGGTGACCAGCAGAACTGCAGTGTTTAGTGGCCCCTGTCTGAGCTGAATTTGGTAGTAGGCCACTCCTGACACCAGCGTCTTGACCATAGCCAGATGGAACAAGAGTGCCCAGAACTGGGGTGTTTGACCAGTGAGGAAAGGATGGCCTTAGCCTTTTCATGCATCTGGTCTGCTTCTTTAATGAATCTGCTGAGAGTGACTCCTCCCTTTTAGACAGTGGCTACACAAAGACAGTGTGTTTCCTGAAAGCACACAGGGTAGTCACCTTAGCTGTGAAGCCTGAGATGACAGTGTTAGGGAGCTCAGAGTTTACTTTCCAGAGAGATTTCAATCTGCATGAAACTGAACCTCCATGTGGATTAGTATGAATTCCATTCCAAAGTTATTTTCTCCTAAAATACTTGTACAATCTTGTTTTTAAAGAAGCGAGATTTGCCTTTTGTTGTGTTGACCATACACTCCAGAAGTTTTTGTATTCCTTTTACATATTAGTTTCCATGTTGCTATTCATTGGTTCAGGTGAAGTACCATGAAATACAAAACTAAATTCTTGTTAGCAGCTATCTGGAATTGTGTTGCTAACTGGCTGCTAATTTCATAGTTTTAATCATATAATACACAAAATTCCTCTTTTATGCAAATCTTTTATGGACTTCAAACATCTGACATGACATGGCTTGGTTCAGAATGAAAATGCATGCTGAAACAAAACTTGAATGATTTTAGAAACTTGATGTTAGCACTATTCCGCACCTTTTATTGGAATAGGAACTTATGATGGCAACTGCCTCTCTCTCCTAGTTATGGCCATAACTATATCTACATGTATCTCACATATACTCTCTTTAACACCGAATTTTCATTCTTATTATTTCTCATGCTTTCATACAGGTTGGGTGTACTCCTAACCATTGTAAAGTGCCAGGATTCCCACAAAATCTAAGTATGTATTTTTTCCTCAATTCTAAATTGGCTTATAAATTCATAAATTATATCCTGTTGACTTTTTAAAGATACTTGCAATATTCTTTTGGTCAAGGAAATAAAAAACTATAACAGTTTGTATATCTAATCTTTTTTCCTACAGCTCGTGTATAAATGATATATAATAACCAGCACCTAATTAAAGTATGCAGTTTGTTGAATTTTGAATAATGAGCCTAACTCTCACCCCCAAAACACTCCTGCTGATTCTTTTAATTCATTCTGTCCTCTCCCTCCATTTCTGCCACCCCTCTTCCAACCGCTGATCTGCAGTTTTAAAGAACTTTTGTGTAATCGAAGCATACGAGGTTTACTTTTTGTTTTTATTCAGGATCCTTTAAGTCAGCATACTCGTTTTAGATTCATCCGGGATGTTTGGTGTACCAGTAGCTGCTTTGTTTTCCTTGCTCAGTAGCAGTTCTGTATATGAATATACCACAGTGGGTTTGCCCTTTACCTTGGAAAGAGACCTCGGGGGCTGGTTTTTCCAAATGGGCCATGGCCCTTTAATCAAAAGCCCAGAAAGCAGCCCCTTTACAGGGTTGTTTCTCCCAGCTTATACTTGGATTTTGCAAGTTCAAGATGGATCATTCTTGCCTCCTTCCATAATTCATTCGTGTCTGTTGCTGAATCATATTCTGTCGAATGGGTATCTCTGTTGAACACACTGTCTTGAAGGAAATGTTTAGAATGAAAGTAATGAGTTTTCAAGAACAAACAGTTCAAACCAAAGCAATCTCTCCCGACCAGGCATCAGAAAAGTCCGAGTCAGATGAAGTCTGTCCACATGGACAGAGGAGTGGAATAGAATTAAAATCAAGGATCTTAGAGAAGCCTTACGTTGTTAGTGTCATCTGCATGGTCACCACTTTGCTTTTATTCAAGCCCTAAAAGTTGATTAATTCTGAATAAAGACATCTCTGTAGTGATTTTGTTTTTGTTTTTTTGCCCTGTGCTGGTTTTTAAGATGCTAAAAAGTCAATGTATCTATGAGAAAAGTGTGATTCAGCATTAGACACAAGGGCAGGTAGAGTCTCTGGGGAACTGGAGATTGAGCCCCATTCCAGACAGGACACTCACAACCTCTAACAACACTGCCAGGCTCAGAAGAAGCACCAGGTGGCCAGCTGCCAAGCTTCCTGGAAGCAGAGAAATCCACTGGAGATATCTGATGGGTGGGGCTCCTTCTTGGAGGCTGATTTGGGGTTTCTCTCCAGGAGTCCATGTGACTGCTATATTGTACATTTTTTCTGAGGCTTCATGTGACTTTGAATATTGCTCTTTCAGCTCATTGACAATAGTTTTCCTGGGCTGGACTGAAAACTTGTAACGATGTTCCTCTTTCTGGAGATCGCTGTTTTAGCAATATTCTCCTCAGTCTCTGTTCGGTGAGTATCTTAACATACTTTATAGATACGCTTCGAATCATGGATACTCACGACAGAGCAGATTGGCCAGTAGGGTTTCCAAGGAGCAGCTGGTGGATTAGAAGCCGACCGTTGGGTTAGCAGCCTTAGCTCTTAACCACTATAACGCCAGGGATGGGTTTCCTTTGGTTTATACATATGCTTTGAATCATGAATAATCAGGAATTTTTATACTCACAGGTCTATTATTGGATTTCCCTTTAAACTGCTGCTGAGAACACAAATCGATGAGTGAAACCAAAGCTAACTTTGTACAACAGTCTCATCTTTTTTAGTGAAGAATCAGTGAACAAGACAACTATATAACTTCAATGAGAAAACTTTTATTTGATAAATTCTTTCTATCAAAGGAATTAAATACTAACTCTTCTGGGGCCCCTTTCACACACTGATAGTAGAATTGTGAGTTCTCACAACCATCCTGAAATGCAAGGTAACATTGTCTACCCGAAGCCTTCCAAATATTCACACTCTTTTATTCAGCACAATCCCACGTCTAGTCATCTACCCTAATGAAAGAACCACCATGTATCCAAAGACCTGGTGAGACCACATTCAAGTGGAACAGGATGGATTACAGTGAAAATGTGGCAACGAGCTAAATGACTCATGGTAGAGGGATGGTGGAACTTGTGTAAATCCTTCCAGTGGAGGCAGCTCCTAAAAGTCATATGTTTCAAAGACATTTCAGAATACAGAAAATGCTCTTAACATAATGTCAAGTGGAAAGACCCAGAAACCAGGCTTTCTACGTTGTATATGTTTCTGCACAGAGAGAGCGAAGAAATGCTTCATGAAAACACCACAGAATGGCAGAACAGGACTTTTCTAAAGGGTGCTGTAACCACCTCCGTATCAAATTCTTGACAGTTATTTCTGGGGCTCCAAACACTCAATTCTGTCCTCACTCCACCATTGAGGGTGGGGGCACTTTCCTTCTTTTTACCAAAGGCTTGGTTAGACTCTAAGTGACAGGCCCAGGAGGGGCCTGGCTTCCTCTCTTCCTTCCTTACTCCTATGTATGATCTCAAAGTTTCTTGTGCACTTTGAATTCTCAATCTAGTTTTTGTTTTGCTTTTTGGTTGCATCCTTTACCACCCCCTAAACTGTAGTGGGATCAGCAGGAGCGACAGAGTTTTCTGGCACTGATGCTCTTTTGAGACCTCATGGAGGGGAAGGTGCCAGGTGTGCACACCCGCCTGCATCATTATGTTTCACCTTTTATAATTCATAGTGTTTTGGTCTGTCCTATTGAAGTATTTTAAAAATTTAACTGCTTCTATTCTGCAGGGTCAGCAAGCTTCAGCAGGGACCCTTCCTTGCCCAGAAGGATATGCTACACGCTGCCCCATCAGATGGCCTCCATCAGTACCCATGGGCGGTGGGCCACCAGATCCACTCAGATGTCTTCCCCAATCTTGGAATGACCCTTCACCATACCTTCTATCTCCTCCTCCCAGATACATTCCCAAAACTGGGCCAGGCCCTCCCCTACCTCCTCCCACTCGTGTTTCCAAAACCGGGCCAGATCCTCCCCATCCCGCCCGTTTTCCCAAACCTGGGCAACAGCCTCCCCAGTCTCCTCCCACTGGTGTTCCCAAATCCGGGCCAGACCCTCCCCCTCCTCCTCACTCCCATGTTCCCAAACCTGGGCCAGAGCCTCCCCTTCCTCCTCCCAGCAATATTCTGGATCCTCCATTACACCCTCCCCCTCCTCCTCCTAATCCTGTCCCCTGGACCTCACCTAGACCCTTTCCCTCCTTCTCCCTGCTGGCCTCCCAAGGCTTGGCCATAGTCTCTGCCTCCTTGTACACTCTGCTGTCCTCCCAAGCCTCCACCAGGGTGCTCACTTCCCCCTCCCTTCTGACCTCCACCTCCTCTACCAGGCTGGCACCCTCCTCCCCCAGCTGGCTGGCGTCCCCTTCCCTTACCCTTCTGGGATCCCTCTCCCCAACCCAGCTCGCTTCCCCTGCCTCCACGTAGCTGGCTTCTGCCTACCACAGGAGGCTGCCCTCCACCCAACCCGCCAGTATGCCATCCATCCACCCCATCGGGCACCTGTCCACCAACCCCACCTGGCTACCGTCCACCTACCCCACCCGGATGCTGTCCACCCACTCTGTCCAGCAGCCGTCCATTCCCCCACCCGGATGCTGCGACCCTTGTCAACCTGGCTGCTGTCCCTCTCCCCCACATGGCTGGGGTCTCCCTCCCCCTGGTGGGTGGGGTCGACCTCCCCTCATGAGTGGGGTCCCCCTCCTCCACCCCAGTGGTATCCCGCTCCCCCACCCACCTGGGGGCCCAGTAACCCGCCTGGATGACGTCCCCCTCCATCCCTTGGCTGTCCTCCACCTTCCCTGCCCAATCTGCCATATGGGCCTCAGCAGCTGCCTCTATAACCCAAGGCCTCGTAGGTTCTTAGCATCTACCATTAAAACAAACAAAAAAAAAGCCAAACTGGTTGCCGTCAAGTCAATTCCTACTCATAGCAACCCTACAGGACAGAGTAGAAAGGCCCCACACAGTTTCCAAGGAGCGCCTGGTGAATTCACACTGCCGACTTTTGGTTAGCAGCCCTAGCACTTAACCATAGGCCCCAAGGTTCCCCGTTGAAGTAAGAGGGACAACAGTTTTAAGGGAAACAGAAAGTGGCAAGTTTATTATCGGTGCAGACAAGGAGCAACTCAGGGTCTAGACCATGAGCTCCCCAAGATGCTAACTTGGGGGTCTTTAAGGGGGAGACTAGTTCCAGATCTTATACCTCAGTCCCTTTAGCCTGCCCATTCTTGGAATTCCCCTCCCCTGTCCAAGTTTGGGAGTCTGTCGAGTCATCTTGGGTTGCATGTACTGGTAGATGGAAGTTTCGCTCCAGAATGGGCTCCAGGTACAACGGTGGGCTAATGATTGTGCACCCCTCCAGAGGAGGGAAGTTCCGAGGTCAGAATCTGCGAGAGCCTGGGTGGCCGCTTGGAGCTGGTTCTCAAGGTGCAGCCCTTTGACTTGAAGAATGTTACTAAGGGAGGCGGAGCCAAGAGGGCAGAACAGACAGACGCTTCCATGGAGCCCTCTTTACAACAAAGACCCAGAAAAACAAGTGAAATGAGTACATTTGTGACAAGCTGGGAGGCCTGAGCATCAAAGGCAAGCTTAGACAATGAACTGAGGGGCGGGGGAGGAACAGGCCATTCAGAAGTGGAGAAGAGTCACTGGATCTCAATCCCAGGGAGCCCTCAGGCACCATTTCCAGGTCCTACAGTCTTAGAGGGGCAGGGGTGACTGGCGTATATACCGGTATCTGATTGGCGCAGGGGGTCATGCTCTGAACAAGGCAGAGGCTGAGAACCAACCCCCAAGTGTCTCTGAGGAAAACATGGCTCTGTTCCCTAGAGTGTGCTGGTGGGTGGGTTCTGCAGAGGGACCATGGGCACCCAAAGTTTTTGGTTGTAAGGACTGGGAGGTACCAGTTATCTCTGGACCCCTCTCACGGGTGGCTGGGTGACCTGAGTGGAGCTACCAGTCCTTCGGACCATGATGTGGGTAGGTGAGGATCCTGTTTCATAGGCAAAGCAATGCTTTTCATTTTAGGCTATGTTGCCTCATAGCTTTCACATCATGCAACACCAGTAAGACCAACAGGCAGATAAGTATTACAAACATCAGCAGGACCACCCATGGTGGACAGGTTTCAGTGGAGTTTCCAGACTAAGACAAAACAGGAACAAAGGCCTGGCAATCTACTTCCAAAACTTAGCTTATGGAAATCCTAGGGATCACAACAGAGGATTTTCTGGTATAGAGTTGAAAGATGGGCCTTCTCAGTTGGAATGTGCTCAAAATACATTGTGGCCAAAACAATGGGCTTGAGCATAACAATGATCATGGAGATGGCACAGGACCAGGCAAGGTTTCATTCTGTTGTCCTTGGGGTCGTCATGCATCAGAACTCACTCAGTGGCAGCTCACAGCAATAACAATGCTGCCTCACAGAAAATAGAAAAAATGATGCTAGGTGGGCTACGTCATACTATGGTAACTGTGATGGTTAAGATTGTGTGTCAACTTGGCTGGGGCATGATTCTCAGGGTTTTGGCAGTCACATGATGTTGTGATCACTTCCCTGTTGAGATCTGATGTGTGATCACCCCCACGATGGGATCTGCTGTGAGTAGCCAGTCAGTTTAAAGGAAGTTTCCTTGGGTGTGTGGTCTCCATCGAGTGTGGGGGGACATTCTGACACGTCTCAGGGCCTTTTGCCAGTTCTGGATCCTGCAGCTGGCTCCTGTTCATCTGACCTCCAGTTCTCAGGGCTTGAGCTAGCTGTTTACCTGTGGTCTTGCCTGCCGATCTTGGGATTCATCAATCTTCACAGTTTGTGAACAACAGCCCTGCTCTCCAACCTGATGATCTTGAACTTGCCTGCCCCTGCAGCTGCGTCAATCAGGAGAAGCCTCCATTCTGACTACGGACTTGGGACATTCCGGCCTCTACAACCATGCGAGCCATTTCCTTGATATAAATCTCTCTCTCTCTATATATACGTGTTTATTTATACATATGCATATATATATACATATATATGGAAACCCTCGTGGCATAGTGGTTAAGTGCTACAGCCGTTAACCAAAGGGTTGGCAATTTGAATCCACCAGCTGTCCCTTGGAAACTCTATGCGGCAGTTCTACTCTGTCCTATAGGGTCGCTATGAATAGGATTCAACTTGAAGGCACTGGGTTTGGTTTTGGTTTGGTTTATATATACATATACATATATAAGGTTTACGGGTTTTTCTTCTCTATAGAACCCAGCCTAAGACAATAACAAACAGCTCTAGAGTCTTAGTGGCTGATAGTGAAGTAAGTTTTTTATCATGGGTCTCTTGGGAACTCAGCTCCATGTTCTGTCACCCTGGGACCTGGATAAAGCACGGCTACCATGTAGACACCTGTCACGTACTATTCTGGTGGGAAGACAGGGTGGTCAGCCTTCCTTCTGAAGGGTTCTGAGCTCTTTTGCCTAGAGGTGACACACTTCACAGTTCACTGGCCAAAGCAAGTCTTGTGGCTACATCCACCCTCCGGAAGTCAGGAGGACGACCTGAGATACCTGGTGAGCCCCATGGAGACCCCTGCATGGTGTTACCCTGTCTGGGGTCTGTGCAGGTGACAAGGAAGGGAGTGGGAAATGGAAGGAAATGATAGCAGGACTGAGTCAGATTGGATATGGTTCTTCCTTATCCAGGTGGAGTTTATCTCAGAGCTGCCCAAAACCATTGCTGGCAAGATCAAACAGAGTGAACCTCGGAAAAATGAGTTTGGGGGGATATAATCGACAGTCAACTCAGGCCCCCTGAGTGTACTTGGGCACACCCCCAGCAGCCTCAGTTTCCCCAATACGGTGGAGGGGAGTTGTGTTAAGAGAGTTGATTTCAAAGGGGATCAGGAGTGCCTAGATTCCTACATTTTTCTTCTTTGAAGTTAAATTCAGTCACTACCCCTCCTTCCCTGCTCTGTCCCTTTGGGATTGGCCAGGTGAGTGCTGGGACTGGGGTTGAGGGGTAATAAAACGCCGCCATCAACGTCTACAGTGCCTCTGTTTTGCGAGCTTGTTCCGTGCCCGGGCTTGTGCTAAGTCTTCTCACAACTTCTTCTGTCATCCTCCCCAACCCCCAATCTGAGAGAACCCCAGCCAGATAGGTTCTCCCTCCTCGATTCAGCACCATCAGGTGGCCCAGTGTACCCATTCCCATGGTCAGGGACACTGAGGTTGGGAGGGAAATTGCAGGTGGTCCTAGGCTTCAGCCCTTTGGGCTCCTCTTGGCTCCACACGAGGGTGAACCCAGGAGTGGCCCGGGAGGGGCTTCCGGGGGCTCGGCCCTCCCTTGGTGGCTGCACTTGCTGGCTAGATACTCCAGCACCTGCCACCATCCAGTGGGTCTGTCACTTTGTGCCTCACAGTAACGTTGCTACTGCTGCTACCACCACAGCTCCTGGCCACCATGGTGACTGAGGGACCAGGGCTCTCTGGGGACCCAAGTCCTCCCCAGATGTGCTGCTCACTCACCCCTAATCAGGGCCCCAGAAGCCTTCCCCCTCGAATTTCCCTACAAATTCCCCAACTCAACCTATGCCCAGGAATCCAGGACTCCCCCAAAACTCCCAACAAACTCCAGCTACTTGCCCCACCCCAGGAACACAGAGTCCTCAGAACCCAGCCCTCCCAAGGGACAACCACTCAATCACCCCTCCCAGGGACCCAGGACTCCCCCAGACCCTCCGCTGGAACCCAGGACCCTCTCTAGCCCCCCCACTCACTCTAGCCCTCTGCAGTTGCACCCTGGCTGGGGGCCACGTGAGCTGACCCTTCACTGCCTCCATCCTTGGGGCTGAGGTGGGACCACCAGGAGGACAGCAGAGGCTGAGAGGAGCAGGGGCAGAAGGGTCCAGCCCCACCTGATGGAGGAGGATGGACATACTGTCTCCTCTCACCCACCACTGGGGTGGCTCTAGAGGAAGTCCCCTCTGTGTCTGTGTGTTCCTGGGGTATACACACACAAACACACTCAGTGAGAAGTATACACACACAATGAGCACGGAGATGTGCAGACAAGGACCACCCAGACACACCTGGGCAAAGGGTGCGGGCTCATGGAGAGGCTCACACAGACACACACTCAGGGCCACACTAGACGTCCATCCAGGAGAAACTGTCACATGATGGGCACACACACACACAGATCCACACTCAGGAACACCCAAAGGTGCAAATTCACACATACATGGATCCAGAATACAGATACTCCAACAGGGACATACATTCCCACACACACCACAGGCACAGAGGCACATGGATTACATGGATTTCCACAACTGACACACACCCTTTCACTGACAGATGCACAAACACACACACACACATACAGAGAAGGGCACAGAGATACACACAACAGCCACACAGGGGAAAACAAAACACACAATCAATATACTCACAGACTCAGAAACTCAGACAGACACAGACACACAGATTACACAACTGCACACAGACACACACACACACAGTCCTTTGGTGCCACAGGACAGACAGACAGACCTGGCACTCCCAACAGAGGCACTGCAGGCAAATACGGCTAAAGCTCAGACATTCCCTGCTCCACTGAAGCTGTCACAACAGGGAGTCCTTTCCTGGGTCCAAATTCATGCTCTGCCCAAGGCGCTGAGAGTGGCCAGGGCAGGGTGGCTTTGAGAAGAGCCTCTGGGCCTGAGGTTGGGGCTCGAACCCTGTTAGGGGCCCTTAGAGTGGGGGTGGGGTAGGGGGTCCTATGAAGCCTGGTGGATGAATGGGTCAAGGGATGCCACAGGAACTGTTGTTCATTTTCATAGGTGTTGTGATGATTAATTTTGTATGTCAATCCTACTTGTGTGTGTAAATGTAAAGCAAGGGGACTGTCCTAGAGGATCAACAGAGGAAATGCCTAGTTAATAAAGAACGCATATCACAGACAGGAGTAACATTACAAATAATGGGACCTCCAGAACACTACATTGCGCTCATGCCTACCCTCTACACAGATCAAGAGGCCACTGTTCCAACAGAATAAACTGCAAAACGTGTGCGGCAGGGTTGTATCCTTTTACCTTACTTATAAAATCTGCACACTAAAAAAATAATCTTAGAAGCTGGACTATATGAAGAAGACAGCATCAGGATGGGAGGAACACTCATTAACAAACTCAACTGACACAACCTTGCTTGCAGAAAATGAAGACGACTTGAAGCACTTGCCGATGAAGTTAAAGACAGAGCCTTCTGTATAGATTACTCCTGAATGTGAAGAAGAGAAAAATACTCACACCTGGACCAATAAACAACGTCATGATAAATGGCAAAGAAACTGAAGTTGTCAAGGATTTCACCTTACTTGGATCAACAATCAATATCCATGCAAGCAGCAGTCAAGAAATCAAAAAATGTATTGCATTGGGCAAATCTGCTGCACACGACCTCTTCAAAGTTTTGAAAACTGAAAAGTTACTTTGATGACTAAGATGCCCCTGGCCTAAGCCATGGTCTTTTCAATCACCTCATATACATGGGAAACTCGGACAATGAAAAAGGAAGGCAGAAGAAGAACTGATGCATTTAAACTGTGGTGTTGGCAAAAAATATTGAATATACTGTGGAGTACCAGAAGAACAAACAAGTCAGTCTTAGAAGAAATAGAAACAGAAGGCTCCTTAGAAATGAAGATGTCAGGATCTACTTTGTTTTGCTTATTTTGGACATGTCATCAGGAAAGACCAATCACTAGAGAAGGACATTGTGTTTGGTAACATAAAGAGGCAACAAAAACAAGGGAAACCCGCAATGAGATGGATTGACACAACAGCCACAACGATGGACTTCATTATGTCGTATAAAGTTGCTGTGAGTCGGAATGGACTCCATAGCAAATAACAACAAAAAAACACAAACAACAACCTTTTAAAATACAGCACAGAGTAGAACTGCCCCACAGGGTTTCCAAGGAGTGCCTGGTGGATTTCAACTGCTGACTGTTTGGTTAGCAGCTGCAGCTCTTAATTACTACGCCACCAGGCTTTCCTTAAAATATAGAAAAACGATACATCACTTTCTTTTTAATTAAATGAGAAGATAGGATATTCTCATGTTTATTCTAAAAACTACATTATAAACATATAAGGATACCCAATGGATGTCAAGCTCAGATGTATGGTGATCAGGGCAATGCCCATACAAATTCACATATTATCCCAATAAAATACACATAAAATACCAAAGGGAGAAAGTGCCTCTGCTCAAAATGAAAAGCATATTTGTGCAAATAGATTACAACCTTTTATGCAACTCCTGAATGTGGGATATTTTAAACCAAGTGGAAAGAGTCGATAAAGCTGTCCAGTGAGAAATCCAGAGTGTATATCAAGCTCCAGGCCTCTGAGAAGGCCTAGCCCCTTGCTTACAGCAAATGAGAAAAAGTAACTTTGAAAGCATGTTTGGTGAATGTAAAACTTTAACAAGACATATGAGTACATTTCTGAATTTGAAAATAAAGAAAAGTAAAGGAATGGGATGTGTATGACTCCCTGGATCCAACTATCAATTATTACGGGAATAGATATATTTTAAACAGGACATTATGGACATCCTGATTTCACCTTTGAAGTGAAGATATAAAAAAATTCCATTTTCAAATCTTGACTGTTTAATAGAAAAAATGTATTTTCAATGAAAACATCCAATTTGCAGTCATTTGATTGGCTCTTAAATATTCTAGCAAATTATATCTTGTAGAAGTTTCATCTTACAGTTTTAAGCTGTGTAAAATATCAACAGTTGGCACTAAAAAATATATTAATGTTCCTTGTTCATCTACATCTGACTCACGAATTGTGCTTAGTACGATATTATCCCAACTTGGAACGTGCCTTGGTAATTTTTTTTTTTAAAACATTAATGATCCCAACGGATCCTATCAAAGACGGTTCAGAAAGCTGAAATTTAAAATTCTTTGAGGTCATCAAAATCGACAAACACAACAATTATCTCCATTGAAAATGAGACAAATTAAGAATTACAGATGTAAAATATTATTGATGGGCGGTGCCAAGATGGCTGACTAGGTAGACGCTACCTAGGATCCCTCTTGCATCAAAGACTCAGAAAAACAAGTGAATCGGTCACATACATGACAATCTACGAACCCTGACATCAAAGAGTTGACCTGAGTGACAGAGACTCAGCCAGCACAAGTAGGCTGCACACTGACGTGGCTAATGAGAGAACGAGCAACCACGGGAAGCAGCGACTCTTTTCAGAGCCTGGAGCCAGCGTCCCAGTGAGAAAACCTTGGCGCAGGGCTTTGGACTGGGCATCGGGGAGCTGAGCACGGTTTCCTGAGAGGGCGCAAACACGGGACGCAGCCCTAGCCCCCAGAAGCGACCTCGGGGGAAACCGAGTCAGGGCACACAGGCAGTGCAGCGACGCGGCTCACGGGAGAAGTCACCGGGAGGCAACAATTGGTTTTGGAGCCTGGAGTGCAGCGTCCCAGTTAGGGAACCTTGGTGCTGGGATTTGGACTGGGAGCAGAGGAACTGACCACTGCTTCTGAGACAGCACAAGCACGGGACGTGGGCCTGACCCTCGGGGGCAATCTCGACCCAGCCAGCGCACACAGGCTACACGCCCCTCGGGAATCTCAGATAAAACAGTCATCACCAAGCAAGATAAGTAACTTTGTCTATATTCCTGGGTGCTACTCTCTCCTATCTATCTGACCCCTCCCCTCCCTTCCCAGGCGGCTTCATTAACATTGGAATTTCCTGGGCCAGGGAGCAAAGTGTTCTGCGGTTTTTTGTTTTTGTTTTTTTGTCTTTTCCTAACCCATTCTCCTGGCCCGAGAGAACCCAGTACCCAGTAGGTACTGGGTTCTCTAACCCAGGGACCAAAAATCCTTCCCTGACTTCCCAAAATTCGAATAAAAATACAGAACCAGCTCCAGCCAAGCATATGAGATCCACAGTCTTGGGCTTTCATCTCTACAGGGAACAAGGTGGCTATTATAATGCAAAGGCAATTCTGATAGTGACCTGACTGTAATTGTTTTAGCCAATTACTGGAAAGACACGTGTTCCAGGTCTGATATCTCTACCTATTAAACAGAGCCCTGGTTTTTTTTCACTGACCCACAACGGGGAACTGACGGCTGAAGCTCCACCCAAACCACCTAGCCTCCTGCCAAAGGGGTCTGAGGATAATGACACCTACCAATCTGTAGAGGTAAATGCATTGGGTGCCTAAGGTACAGCTGCAGAGCCCACCCACCAAAGTGCTTTAGCAATAGAGACACACCTACCTCACTGACACTTGGGGGAAGCCTGTCAGCATCCTGCCCCCCCGGAGTATGACCCCCTCCTGCTAGTACAATCTGGTGCACACAACTATCACCACTACTTCTCTAAGTTAATAGGTGATAGGCTGCATCACACACTTGATGACCCAAAATCAGATTCTACTCAAGAATAGTGAATGGACTCTTAGGCTTATATATCTGGTAACAGCCGAAACCAGCGGGTAATAGGACATAAGTGATTCAAAGGCTACAACAATCAAGAAAGTGCAATCTAGTAGCCCATCTACGTATATTGAAAGAAAACAAAACGAGACTTAGTGAGCAAATATAAAATAAATCATTACAATATCTTATAGATGGTTCGCAGACAGCAGTTGATATCAAACCACATAAAGAAGCAGACCATGATTGCTTCTACAACTCCCCAAATTAAAGAATCAAAATCTTTCCCAAATGGAGATACAATCCTGGAATTGCCAGATGCAGAATATAAAAACTAATTTACAGAATGCTTCAAGACATCAGGGAGGACCTCAAAAATGAAATAAGGCAATCTACAGAAAAAGCCAAGGAACACACTGATAAAGCAGTTGAAGACACCAAAAAGATTATTCAAGAACATAGTGGAAAAATTCATAAGCTGCAAGAATCCATAGGGAGACAGCATTCAGAAATCCAAAAGATTAACAGGAAAATTACAGAATTAGACAATGCAATAGGAAGTCAGAGGAGCAGAATTGAGCAACTGGAATGCAGTGTGGGGGGGTTGGAGGATAAGGCAATTCACACCAATATAGTTGAAGAAAAATCAGATAAAAGAATTTTAAAAAAAGAAGAAACCCTAAGAATCATCTGGGACTCTATCAAGAAGAATAACTTGCATGTGATTGGAGTTCCTGAACAGGGAGGGATAACAGAAAATACAGAGAGAATACCTGAAGATCTGTTGGCAGAAAACTTCCCTGACATCATGAAAGACGAAAGGATATCTATCCAAGATGCTCATCGAACCCCATATAAGATTGATCCAAAAAGAAAATCACCAAGACATACTATCATCAAACTTGCCAAAACCAAAGATAAAGAGAAAATTTTAAAAGCAGCCAGGGATAAAAGAAAGGTCTCCTACAAAGGAGAATCAATAAGAATAAGTTCAGACTACTCAGCAGAAACCATGCAATCTAGAAGGCAATGGGATGACATATATAGAGCACTGAAGGAGAAAAACTGCCAGCCAAGGATCATATATTCAGCAAAACTCTCTCTCACATATGAAGGTGAAATTAAGACATTTACAGATAAACACAAGCTTACAGAATTTGCAAAAACCAAACCAAAAAAAAAAAAAAGGTACAAGAAATACTAAAGGAAATTGTTTGGTCAGAAAATCAATAACATCAGATACCAACACAACACAGAACAGAACATCCTCATATCAACTCAAATAGGGAAATCACAAAAACAAATTAAGATTAATTTTAAAAAGAAAAAAATGCTCAAAACGGAATCATTGAAGTAATTATGTAAAAGATCACAATAATCAAAAAGAGGGACTAAATACAGGAGGCACAAAACTGTCATACGGAGAGGAAAACAAGGCGATATAGGACGATACAAGTTAGGTTTTTACTTAGACAAATAGGGGTAAATATTAAGGTAACCACGAAGAGGTCTAACAATTCCATAACTCAAAATAAAAACCAAGAAAAATGTAACGACTCAGCAAACATAAATTCAACTACTATGAAAATGAGGAACACACAATTTACAAAAAAAAAGTCTCAGCACAAAAAAGCAAGTGGAAAAATGAAATTGTCAACAACACGCACAAAAAGGCATCAAAATGACAGCACTAAACACACACTTATCTATAATTACGCTGAATGTAAATGGACTAAATGCACCAATGAAGAGACAGAGAGTCTCAGAGTGGATAAAGAAACACAGTCCGTCTATATGCTGCCTACAAGAGACACACCTTAGACTTAGAGACACAAACAAACTAAAAATCAAAGGATGGAAAAAAATATATCAAGCAAATAACAATCAAAAAAGAGCAGGAGTAGCAATATTAATTTCTGACAAAATAGACTTTAGACTTAAATCCACCACAAAGGATAAAGAAGGACACTACATAATGATTAAAGGGACAATTGACCAGGAAGATATAACCATATTAAATATTTATGCACCCAATGACAGGGCTGCAAGATACACAAAACAAACTTTAACAGAACTGAAAAGTGAGATAGACACCTCCACAATTATAGTAGGAGACTTCAACACACCACTTTCGGAGAAGGATAGGACTTCCAGTGAGAAGCTCAATAGGGACACGGAAGACCTAATTGCTACAATCAACCAACTTGACCTCATACACTTATACACAACACTCCACCCAACAGCTGCAAAGTATACTTTTTTTTTCTAGTGCACATGGAACATTCTCTAGAATAGATCACATATTAGGTAATAAAACAAACCTTTACAGAATCCAAAACATCGAAATATTACAAAGCATCTTCTCAGACCACAAGGCCATAAAAGTGGAAATCAATAACAGAAAAATTAGGGAAAAGAAATCAAATACTTGGAAACTGAACAATACCCTGCTGAAAAAACCCTGGGTTATAGAAGACATTAAGGAGGGAATAAAGAAATTCATAGAATTCAATGAGAATGAAAACACTTCCTATCAAAACCTCTGGGACACAGCAAAAGCAGTGCTCAGAGGTCAATTTATATCGATAAATGCACACATACAAAAAGAACAAAGAGCCAAAATCAGAGAACTGTCCCGACAACTTGAACAAATAGAAAGTGAGCAACAAAGGAATCCATCGGGCACCAGAAGAAAACAAATAATAAAAATTAGAGCTGAACCAAATGAATTAGAGAACAGAAAAAGAATTGAAAGAATTAACAAAGCCAAAAGCTGGTTTTTTGAAAAAATTAACAAAATTGATAAACCATTGGCCAGACTGACTAAAGAAATACAGGAAAGGAGACAAATAACCCGAATAAGAAACGAGATGGGGCCATATCACAACAGACGCAACTGAAATTAAAAGAATCATATCCGATTATTATGAAAAATTGTACTCTAACAAATTTGAAAACCTAGAAGAAATGGATGAATTCCTAGAAAAACACTACCTTCCTAAACTAACACAATCAGAAGTAGAACAACTAAATAGACCCATAACAAAAAAAGAGATTGAAAAGGTAATCAAAAAACTCCCAACGAAAAAATGCCCTGGCCCGGACGTCTTCACTGCAGAGTTCTACCAAACTTTCAGAGAAGAGTTAATACCACTACTACTAAAGGTATTTCAAAGCATAGAAAAGGATGGAATACTACCGAACTCATTCTATGAAGCCAGCATAACCCTGATACCAAAACCAGGTAAAGACACCACAAAAAAAGAAAATTACAGACCTATATCCCTCATGAACATAGATGCAAAACTCCTCAACAAAATTCTAGCCAATAGAATTCAACAACATATAAAAAAAACAATCCATCCATGACCAAGTGAGATTTATACCAGGTATGCAAGGTTAGTTTAATATTAGAAAAACCATTAATGTAATCCACCACAGAAATAAAACAAAAGACAAAAACCACATGATCTTATCAGTTGATGCAGAAAAGGCATTTGACAAAGTCCAACACGCATTCATGATAAAAACTCTCAGCAAAATAGGAATTGAAGGAAAATTCCTCAACATAATAAAGGGCATCTATACAAAGCCAACAGCCAACATCATTCTAAATGGAGAGAGCCTGAAAGCATTTTCCTTAAGAACGGGAACCACACAAGGATGCCCTTTATCACCGCTCTTATTCAACATTGTGCTAGAGGTCCTACCGAGAGCAATTAGGCTAGACAAAGAAATAAAGGGCATCCAGATTGGCAAGGAGGAAGTAAAATTATCTCCATTTGCAGATGACATGATCTTATACACAGAAAACCCTAAGGAATCCTCCAGAAAACTACTGAAACTAATAGAAGAGTTTGGCAGAGTCTCAGGTTACAAGATAAACATACAAAAATCACTTGGATTCCTCTACATCAACAAAAAGAACATCAAAGAGGAAATCACCAAATCAAGACCATTCACAGTAGCCCACAAGAAGATCAAATACTTAGGAATAAATCTTACCAAAGATGTAAAAGACCTATACAAGGAAAACTACAAAGTACTAGTGCAAGAAACTACAAGGAACCTACATAAGTGGAAAAACATACCTTGCTCATGCATAGGGAGACTTAACATAGTAAAAATGTCTATTCTACCAAAAGCCATCTATACATACAATGCACTTCCGATCCAAATTCCAATGACATTTTTTAATGTGATGGAGAAACAAATCGCCAACTTCATATGGAAGAGAAAGAAGCCCCGGATAAGTAAAGCATTACTGAAAAAGAAGAAGAAAGTGGGAGGCCTCACTCTACCTGATTTTAGAACATATATACAGCCACAGTAGTCAAAACAGCCTGGTACTGGTACAATAACAGGCAAATAGACAAATGGAATAGAATTGAGAACCCAGATATAAATCAATCCATATATGAGCAGCTGATATTTGACAAAGGCCTAGTGTCAGTTAATTAGGGAAAAGATAGTCTTTTTAACAAATGGTGCTGGCATAACTGGATATCCATTTGCAAAAAAATGAAACAGGATCCGTACCTCACAGCATGCACAAAAACTAACTCCAAGTGGATCAAAGACCTAAACATAAAGACTAAAACGATAAAGATCATGGAAGAAAAAAATAGGGACAACCTTAGGAGCCCTAATACAAGGCATAAACAGAATACAAAACATTACCAAAAATGACGAAGAGAAACCAGATAACTGGGAGCTCCTAAAAATCAAACACCTATGCTCATCTAAAGACTTCACCAAAAGAGTAAAAAGACCACCTACAGACTGGGAAAGAATTTTTCAGCTATGACATCTCCGACCAGCGCCTGATCTCTAAAATCTACATGATTCTGTTAAAACTCAACCACAAAAAGACAAACAACCCAATCAAAAAGTGGGCAAAGGATATGAACACGCAGTTCACTAAAGAAGATATTCAGGCAGCTAACAGATACGTGAGAAAATGCTCTCGATCATTAGCCATTAGAGAAATGCAAATTAAAACTACGATGAGATTCCATCTCACTCTAACAAGGCTGGCATTAATCCAAAAAACACAAAATAATAAATGTTGGAGAGGCTGCGGAGAGAATGGAACTCTTATACACTTCTGGTGGGAATGTAAAATGGTACAACCACTTTGGAAATCTATCTGGCGTTTTCTTAAAAAGTTAGAAATAGAACTACCATACAACCCAGAAGTCCCACTCCTCGGAATACACCCTAGAGAAACAAGAGCCTTTACACGAACAGATATATGCACACCCATGTTTATTGCAGCTCTGTTTACAATAGCAAAAAGCTGGAAGCAACCAAGGTGTCCATCAACAGATGAATGGTTAAATAAATTACGGTATATTCACACGATGGAATACTACTCATCGATAAAGAAGAGTGATGAATCTGTGAAGCATTTCATAACATGGAGGAACTGGAAGGCATTATGCTGTGTGAAATTAGTCAGATGCAAAAGGACAAATATTGTATAAGACCATGATTATAAGATCTTGAGAAACAGTATAAACTGAGAAGAACACATTCTTTTGTGGTTATGAGAGGGGGGAGGGAGGGAGGGTGGGAGAGGGTTATTTACTGATTAGATAGTAGATAAGTACTAGTTTAGGTGAAGGGAAGGACAATGCTCAATACAGGGAAGGTCAGCTCAACTGGACTGGACCAAAAGCAAAGAAGTTTCCTGGATAAACTGAATGCTTCGAAGGTCAGAGGGGCAAGGGCAGGAGTTTGGGGACGATGGCTTAAGGGGACTTCTAAGTCAATTGGCAAAATAAATTGTATTAAGAAAACATTCTGCATCCCACTTTGAAGGGTTGCGTCTGGGGTCTTAAATGCTAACAAGTGGCCATCTAAGATGCAACAATTGGTCTCAACCCACCTGGATCAAAGGAGAATGAAGAACACCAAGGTCACACAATAACTATGAGCCCAAAAGACAGAAAGGGCCACATGAACTAGAGACTTACATCATCCTGAGACCAGAAGAACTAGATGGTGCCTGGCCACAACCGATGACTGCCCTGACAGGAAGCACAACAGAGAACCACTGAGGGAGCAGGAGAACAGTGGGATGCAGACCCCAAATTCTCATGAAAAGACCAGACTTAATGCTCTGACTGAGACTAGAAGAATCCCAGCAGTCATGGTCCCCAAACCTTCTGTTGGCCCAGGACAGGAACCATTCTCGAAGACAACTCATCAGACACGGAAGGGACTGGACAATGGGTTGGAGAGAGATGCTGATGAAGAGTGAGCTACTAGTATCAGGTGGACACTTGAGACTGTGATGGCATCTCCTGTCTGGAGAGGAGATGGGAGGGTAGAGAGGGTTAGAAACTGGCGAAACGGTCACTAAAGGAGAGACTGGAAAGAGGGAACGGGCTGACTCATCAGGGGGAGAGTAAATGGGAGTATGTAGTAAGTTGTATATAAGTTTATATGTGACAGACTGACTTGATTTGTAAACTTTCACTTAAAGCACAATAAAAATTATTTTTTAAAAAGTTATTGATGACTATGCTTCCGGGGCAGCCCTGGTGGCACAGTGGTTAAGAACTAGGCTGCTAACCAAAAGGTTGGCAGTTCCAACCCACCAGTCACTCTTTGGAAAGCCCCTGGAACAGTTCTACTCTGTCCTATAGGGTTGCTATAGGTTGGACGCAACAGAAAAGTTTTTGTTGTTGTTGTTGTTTTAATGCTCTCATGAGGATTCCCTGAGTTGTGCAGACAGTTAAGGGCTGGACTACAAGTCAAACAGCTGGTGGTTGGAACCCACCCAGAGGCACACTGTAAGGCAAGCCTGGCAATCTGCTTCCAATAAGATCACAGCCTTGAAAGCCCTATGGAGCAGTTCTACTCTGCACACATGTGATCTCCTTGAATCAGACTGGAATCCACTCTACTGCAACTAACCACCCCCACACTTTCACAAAAACAAGGACAGTAAAATTAGAGTAATTCCTAATATTTTAATAAAGAAAAATAAGTAATGTTCAGTGTTTTAATAACCTACTTTTCAGTTTTTTACTATTTCCCAGCTACTTTAAAGTTACACGTAAAAAAAAACAACAAAAAAAACCCCACTGCCATCAAGTCTACTGCAACTCATATCAACCCTACAGGACAGAGTAGAACTGGCCCACAGGGCTTCCAAAGTTGTCATCTTTAGGGAAGCTGACTGCCACATCTTTCTCCAGCTGAGTGGCTGGTGGGTTCCAACCGCAAACCGCCAAGCAGCCAAGCGCTTCACCACTGTACCACCAGGGCTCCTTCTATTGGTAAAAAAAGAACCATTAAAAAGATAACAACAACCGGTGTACAGGGGCGCATATCTCCCCTTTCACCTCGACCTCCACAATGACTGGCCTGGAGAAGCCGCAGCAAAGCCGCTTCTCCTCAACACTCAGGGCCAGAAAAGGAAGTTTTGTACTCACTGTTGAGTCTTGAGTCCCAAAGCCGCGGGGGACCTCCCTGGGGCTGGGTCCTGTGGAAACGAAGCTCTTCTTCCTGCCCCAGGGGCCCCGTCACCCCCCAGGCTGAAGCCAGCCTCCACCATCTCTTCTAGGCGCCCTGGGTCAAAAAGGCGACAGCGTCTGCTCTGCTGACTGTTGGGGCTCAGGGAGGGCCGCTTTGTGCTGGTTGTTTAGCGGTGGCTGCGCCCCCCTGGGAATGACGGATATTCTCAATTCTAAGTGATATTTTCACCCAACGCCACTTTTATGTAGAGAAACACTTAAATGGGAATTTCATCAGCAATATTGTGTGTCCTGCTTTTCTTCTTCCAGTCTAATTTGGATAATTACTTCTTTTTCTTGCCTGACTAATCTGGCTAGAACTTCCGCTACGTGTTGAATAGAAGCATTGGCAGCAAGGATCCTTGTCCTGTTCCTGATGTTAGGGGAAAAGCTTCTAGTCATTCACCATTGAGTAAATGTTGGCTGTGGGTTTTTCACATATGGGCCTTATCATGTGGAGGACGTTCCCTCTGAGTTCAAACTTTCTGAACAATTTTTTCATCAAAGAGTATTGGATATTCTCAAATGCTTTGTCTGCATCAATTAACACGATCATGTGTGGGATTTTGTGCTTCATTCTATTAATGTACTATATTACATTGATTGGTTTTATTTCAAATCATCATTACGTTTCTGGGATAAATCCTTCTTGCTCATGGTTTATAATCCTTTAGATGTGCTGCTGGATTTGCATTGCTGGTATTTGGTTGAGGATTTTTACATCTGTACTCTTTTTTTCTTGTAATCGAGATGAAGATTTACAGAACAAACTAGCTTTTCATTAAACAATATGTACACATTGTTTTTTGTGACTTTGGTTGCCAACCCCACGACATGTCAACACTCTCCCCTTCTCGACCTCGGGTTCCTTCTTAACAGCTTTCCTCTCCCCTCCTGCTTTCTAGTCCTTGCCCCAGGGCTGGTGTGCCCCTTTAGTACGCTTTTGTTTTATAGGCCTGTCTAATCTTTGGCTGAAGGGTGAACCTCAGGAGTGACTTCATTACTGAGCTACAACGGTCTCTGGGGGCCATACTCTGAGGGTTTCTCTTGTCTGTGTCAAGCCATTAAACCTGGGCGGTTTTTGTTGTAATTTTGTTCTACATTTTTCTCCAGCTCTGTCTCAGATATTCTATTGTGATCCCTGTCACAGCAGTCAGTGGTGGCAGCCAGGCACCATCTACTTGTGCTGGACTAAGTCTGGTGGAATTGTGGTCCATCAGTCTTCTGGACTATCTTTCCCTTGTGTCTTTGGTTTTCTTCATTCTCCCTTGCACCAGATGGGGTGAGACCAGGGGAATATCTTATAGGCCACTCATAAGCTTTTAAGATCTCAGACACTACTCACCAAAGGAGAATGGAGAACATTTTCCTTGTAAACTATGTTATGCCAGTTGAGCTAGATGTTCCTCGAGACCATGGTCCCCACATCCCTCAGCCAGTGTTTCAGTCCCTCAGGGAGTCTGGATGTGTCTATGGAGCTTCCACGACCTTGCCTTGGACAGGTTACGCTTGCTTCCCAAGTATTGTGTACTGTCTTACCCTTCACTAAAATTACTGCATATTTATTGTCTATTTAGTGTTTTTCCATCGCCACCCCTCCCCTCTCTCATAACCATCAAAGGTCGTTTCTTTTCGTGCATAAACTTTTTTGTGAGATTTTATAATAGTGGTCTCATACGATATTTGCCCTTTTGTGATTGACTTACTTCACTCAGCATAATGCCCTTCAGATTCATCCATGTTGTGAGATGCTTCGCATCATTTTTCTTTATAGTTGTGAAGTACTCAGTTGTGTGTATGTACCATAGTCGTTTATCCATTCATCTACTGATAAGCACCTAGGTTGTTTGCACCTTTTCGCTACTGTACACAATGCTGCAAAGAACAAGGGTGACAGCTATTATTTCTCTAGGATATATTCCTAGGAGTGAGATTGCTGGATCATAAGGTATTTTCTATTTCTAGCTTTCTAAGGCAGCACCATATCGTTTCCCAAAATGGTTGTGCCATTTTGCATTCCCACCATCACTGCATAAGGGTTCCAATCTCCCTGCAGCCTCTCCCACATTTCTTACTTTTTGTTTTTATAATTTGTGTCAGTAATGCCGGGGTGAGATGGTATCTCATTGTCACTTTGATTTGCATTTCTCTAATGGCTAGCGATTTGGAGCATTTCCTTATGTCCGTTAGCTGCTTCAATGTCTTCTTTGGTGAAGTGTCTCTTCATATCATCGGGCCATTTTTTAATTGCATAATTTGTCTTTTTGTTGTAGATGTGTTGGGTTTTTCTTTAGATATTAGACCTTTGTCAGATTTGTCATAGCCAAAATTTTTCTCCCAGTCTGTAGGTTCTCATTTTACTCTTTTGGTGAAGTCTTCTGATGACCAGAATTGTTTAATTTTCAGAAGATCCCAGTTATCTAGCTTATCTTCTAGAGTTTGTGTCCTTAGTTTCGGTGTGTATCCTGTTAATGTCATGTATTAGGGCCTCTAGCACTGATCCTATTTTCACTTCTATGATCTTTATACTGTTGGCTTTTATATTTAGGTCTTTGATCCATTTGGAATCAGTTTTTGTGTATTGTATAACGTATGGTTCCTGTTCTACTTGTTTGCAAATGGATATCCAGTTTTGCCAGTACCACTTGTTAAAAAGACTGTCTTTTCCCCATTTGATGGACTTTGGGCCCTTGTAGAAGATCAGGTGACCATAGATGGATGGATGTAAATTGGGGTTCTCGATTCTGTTCCATTTGTCAATGTATCTGTCCTTGGAACAGCACCAGGCTGTTTTGAGTACCATAGCTGTAGAGTAGGTTCTCAGGTGAGGTAGTGTGAGTACCCCTACTTTATTCTTCTTCTTTAGTAGCACTTTACTTATCCGGTGCCACTTCCCCTTCCATATAAACTTAAGGATTAGGTTTCCCATCTCTTTAAAGAATGCTGTTGGTATTTTGGATCCAGATTGCATTGTGTTTGTAGATCGCTTTGGGTAGAAGCGACATTTTCCCAATGTTGAGTCCACCTATTTGTGAGCATGGTATGTTCTTCCATTTCTGTAGTTCTCTTCTGATTTCTTGCAGTAGTGTTTTGTAGTTTTCTTTGTACACGTCTTTTACATCCTTGATTAGATTTAGTCCTAAGTATTTTATGTTTTTAGGGGCTATTATAAATGGTATAATTTTCCTGATTTCCTTTTTGTCCTTCCCTTTATCGATGTATAGGAATCCAAATGATTTTCCTATGTTTATCTTATATCCTGCTAATCTGCTGAATCTTTCTATTAGTTCCAGTAGTTTTCTCGTGAAGTCTTTTGAGTATTTTATGTATAGTATCATATCATCTGCAAATACAGACAGTTTTATTTCTTTGTTACCAGTTTGGGTACCCTTTATTTCTTTTTCTTGCCTTATTGCTCATGCTATGATATCTTTTACAATGTTAAATAGGAATGGTGATAAAGGCATCCTTGTCTTGTTCCTGTTTTCAAGGGTAATCTTTCAGCCTCTCTTCATTAGTAATGATGCTGGCTGTTGGTTTTGTATAGATACCCTTCATCACGTTGAGGAATTTTCTTTTTCTACCTATTTTATTGAGAGTTTTTTTTATCAGGAATGGTTGTTGGACTTTGTCAAATGCCTTTTCAGCCTCGATTGAGATGATCATGTGATTTTTTATTTATGTGGTGGACTACATTGATTGATTTTCTAATGTTGAGCCATCCTTGCATACCTGGTATGAATCCCACTTTGTTGTGGTGTTTTATTTTTTTGATATGATGCTGAATTCTATTGGATAGAATTTTGCTGAGAAATTTTGCATCTATATTCATGAGTGATATTGGTCTGTAATTTTCATTTTTTGTGGTGTCTGTGCCTGGTTTTGGTAACAAGGTTATGCTGGTTTCATAGAATGAATTCAGAAGCATCCCTTCCTTTCTATGTTCTGAAATAGTTTGAGAAATACTAGTGTAAGCTCTTCTCTGAATGTTTGGTAGAATTCTCCAGTGATGCCATTTGGGGCAGGGCTTCTTAAATTTTTATTTATTTATTTTTTACCTTTTCAATCTCTTCTCTTGTTATGGTCTATTCAGATTTTCAACTTCAGCTCATGTTACTTTGGGTTGGTAGTGTGTTTCTAGAAGTTTGTCCATTACCTCTAGGTTTTCAAATTTCTTGGAGTATAGGTTTTCATAGTACTCTCATGTGATCCTTTTTATTTTAGTTGGGTCTGTTGTAATGTCCCCCATTTCATTTCTTATGTGGTTAATTTGCATCTTCTCCTGTTTTTCCTTTGTCAATTTGGCCAATGGTTGTCAATTTTGTTGATCCCTTCAAAGAGCCAACTTTTGGTTTTGTTGATCCTTCTTATTGTTTTTACATTCTCTATTTATTTCTGTTCTGATCTTTATTATTTCCTTTCTTCTGGTGTCTGTGGCCTTCTTTTGTTCTTCTCTTCCTATTTGTTTGAATTGTGTAGCTAGTATTTTGATTTTGTCTCTTTCTGCTTTTTTGATGTATGTCTATTGGTATAAATGGACCTCTGAGCACTGCCTTTGCTGTGTCCAGAGGTTTTGGAATGATGTGTTTCCATTCTCATTTGAGTCTAGGAATTTTTTTTATTCCGTCTTGGATTTTTTCTATCAACGAGTGGTTGTTACACAGGGTGTTATTCAGTTTCCATGTAGTTGAATTTTTTTTCTTACTCCTCATGTTGTTAATTTCTACTTTCATAGTGTTGTGATCAGAGAAGAAACTCTGTATTATCTCAGTGTTTTGTTGAGGGTTGCTTTGTGGCCTAAGATGTGGTCTGTTCTGGAGAATATTCCATGTGCGTTAGAAAAAATTGTGTCGTTTGCAGCTGTTAAGTGAACTGTCCTATAGACGTCTACAAGGTCAAGTTGGCTGATTGTGGCCTTTAAATCTTCTGTATCTTTGTTGGCTTTCTTTCTACATACTCCGTCCCTTATCGAGGGTGGTGTGTTGAAGCCTCCTACTATTAATGTGGAACAATCAATTTCTCTTTTCATTGCTGTTGGAGTTTGTTTTATGTGTTTCGGAGCCCTCTCACTGGCTGCGTAGATATTTATTATGCTTAAGTCTTCATGATGGATTGCCATTTTAATCATTATATCATGCTCCTCTTTGTCTTCTATGGTGGATTTTATTTTAAAGTCTATTTTACCTGAGATTAGCGTTGCCACTCCTGCTCTTTTTTTTTGGTAATTGTTTGTTTGACATATTTTTTTCATCCTTTGATTTTTAATTAATTTATGTCTTTGTTTCTAAGGTGTGTCTTTTGTAGACAGTATATGGATCGGTCTTGTTATTCTTATTCCATTGTGTCACTTTCTGTCTCTTTATGCGTGCATTTAGGCCACTTACATCAGTGTAATTATTGATGGGTGTGAGTTTGTTGCTGTCATTTCATAGTGCTTTTTTTTTTGTGTGTGTGGTGCTGGCATTTTCTTTATTTCTTTTCTTCTTCTGTGTTGAATTCCTTTTTGTCTGTGGATTTTTCTTTTCCTTTCTTTCATTTTTGTACATTTTGTGTTTACTGAGACTTTACATTTTTCCTCTTTGATGAGTAGGTTTGTTAACATTCTTTGTGGTCACCTTGAATTTACCCTTGTCTTCCTGAGTTTGAACCAGTCTTTTATTATTTGGCATTGTCTTGACTTCCTCTCCATTTGAAAGTTCTACACCTACACCAATTATTCCCTCTTTTATTGTTCTCACATTGTTATCATTTACAGCCTAACCTTTAGGATTTCTTCTGGTAAATCTTTTACTTTTGCTTTATCCTTGAGAATTCATTACCTACGTTGGTATCTGGCTGATGTAGTCTTGTTTCCTAGATTCAGGCTATTTTATGATGTTGTTTGTTCTCTAACCAAAGGACTCCCTTTAATAATTCTTGGAAATCTGGTTTGGGTTTTACATATTCCCTTAATTTCTGTTTATCTGGAAATGTCCTAATTTCACCATTATATTTGAGCAAGAGTTTTGCAGGATATATCATTTTTGATTAGCATTTTTTTTTTCTTTCAAGGTTTTATATAAGTCATCCCATTGCCTTCTTGCCTGCATGGTTTCTGCCAAGTAATCAGAGCTTAGTCTTACTGTTTCCCCTCTGTGACTTTTCATTTTTCTCGAGCTGCTCTCAGAATTCCTTCTTTCTCTTTGGTTTTAGCAAGTGTGATTATGAGATATGCCTCAGTGATTTTCTTTTGGGGTCTATCCTATACGGTATTCGTTGAGTTTCTTGAATTGGTCAGTTTTTCATCTTTCATGATATTAGGGAAGTTTTCTGCGAGCAATTCTTCGATGGTCCTCTGTGTTTTCCATTTTCTCCCCCTGCTCTGGAACTCTGATCACTTGCAAACTTTTGCTTTTGATTGTATCCTACATCGTTCTCACCGTTTCTTCATTTTTCTCCTTCTTTTCTCTGATTTTTCCTCAAAGTAGTATCCAAGGATTGGTCTTCAATTTCACTGATCCTGCCCTCCATTGTTTCTAAGCTGCTCTTCAAACCTTGTATGACACTGTCCATTTTTGAAATTCGGTTGTTTTTCTTTTGGATTTCTAATTGCTGTTTTTGTATGATTTCTAGTTGTGAGTTTATTTTGACATTTGGTTCCTGAATTATCTTCCTAAATTCTTCCATTGTTTTTTGAGCCTTTTCCATGATTTTTTCTGTATTTTCCATGATTTGGTCTATTTTTATTCATTTTTGTCTGCTTTTTCTTTCATCTCTTGGATAGCCCTGAATATTAGAGATTTGAGTTCCCTATCACGTAGTTTCACTGCCTTTTCTTCTACTTGAAAGTCATCTGGTGTTTGATTTTGGACACCTACTGCAACCACCCTGTCTCCTTTCTTTTTTTTTTTTTTTTGATATATGTCTGCTGTCTTCAGGACATTCAGTAATTATTTTCTTCATTTATCGGTTGTATATTTGTTTCATCCTGTTTTTTTTTTTGATTATGTCTAAGCAGATGGGGTGGGCGTTTCTTTGTTGTTTGTTCATCTGTGGGCACGATACTTCTCACCACCTTGTTCAATGGGCAGGGCTCATCTCTCAGCTATGGTGCAGCAGGGCAGATCTAGTGGAGGGGGAGGGCCTGGCATGGGTCGTTTGTACCACATACTGAGGCTGACAGAGCCATGCCAGGGGCAGTGCAGGGCAGGTTCCAATAGACTGTGACTGTGCTGCTTGGGTGTGTGATGTTCAGTGCAAGGTGCAAATAAGCAGGAGGGAGTGAGAAGGACATGATGTTTGGTGCTAAGTGTGTGTGGGAAAGAATAGAAAGAGGAGAGGAAAAACAAAAGCCAGATAAAAAATGCTGAGGGAACCTGTCTTGATAGTAGTGTAGATTCGGAGAGTGTGCGTGCTGGAGGCTTTCTAGCTTGGTGGTGTGGCACAGACCATTAAGAACGGACAGATATGGCACAGGCAGCTAGGTGGGTGGGATAAAGGAAAGGGAGGAAGGGAGAGAGAGATAAGAAACTAGATTTCTAAAAAACAGAGAAAGACATACGCAGCCAGGCTACTAAGGCCTTGACCAGACAAGAGAAGGTTACTAATGGTGAGAATCCAATTCTTCTGCTCCTTGCATCCTACTGATTTGCTGTCCTACTCACTGACTGGTCAACTTTGAAACCTTCTCCAACTTCTCTCCTTTGTGGTCTCCTCACCCCTCCATCACACCCCTCCCATCTCTAGCCTTTCCGCATACCAATTGCCCCTAGCCATCTGCCTTCCCCCTTCAGGAGCTGACACACCCCCTGTCCCTCCCAGGCCCTGCCCTACCTCCTTTCTTGTGCTACTTGAGCTTACTCAAGGGGACAGGACACGAAGGCATAAAGTCTATTCTTCTGGATCCTGCTGCTCTGCCCAACAGCTCCTCCAAATGAACATGGGAGTGATCCTTGGACATGCATGGTTTCTCACATTTTATTGGAATGTTTCACACTGTAGTTTAAATAGCAGCTTTACTTGGGGGTGATTGAGGGAGTGATCAGCAGAACTGCAGCATTTAGTGGCCCTGTCTGATCTGACTTAGGTAGTAGGGCACTCCTGACACCGGCATCTCAACAATAGCCAGATGGAACAAGAGTGCCCAGAACTGGGCTGTTTGACCAGTGAGGAAAGGATGGCCTTGGTCTTTTCATGAATTTGATCTACTTCTTTAAAGAATGTGCAGAGAGTTAATGCTCCTTTTTAGACAGTGGCTACTCAAAGACAGTGTGTTTCCTGAAAGCACACACGGTAGTCACCTCAGCTGTGGGGGCTGAAATGAAAAGTGTTACAGAGCTCAGAGTTTATTTTCAAGAGCGATTTCAATCTGCATGAAACTGAACCTCCGTGTGGATTAATTTATTTTCTCCTAAAATACTTGTACAATCTTGTTTTTGAAGAAACAGTATTTAACTTTTGTTGTGACCATACATTCCAGAAATTTTTGTATTCCTTTCATGTATTAGTTTTCATGTTGCTATTCATTGGTTTAGGTGAAATACTATGAAACATGAAACTAAATTCTTGTTAGTGGCTATCTGGAATTGTGTTGCTAAGTAGCTTCTATTTTCATAATTTCAATCAGAAAGTACACAAGATTCCTCTCTTAGACAAGTCTTTTATGAACTTCAAAATTCTAACATTACCTGGTTCAGAATGAAAATGAATGTTGAAAGAAAACTTCAATGGTTTTAGAAACTTGATGTTAACAGTATTCTGTACTTTTTATTGAAATATAAAATTATGATAGCAACTGCTTCTCTCTCTTAGTTATTTATGTCCATAACTGTAGCTATATATCAACATTTCTATATTTATCTCATACGTACTATTTTTAATGCAGAATTGTGATTCCTATTATTTCCCATTCTTTCATACAGGTTAGGTGTAATTTTAGCCATTATACAATGCCAGGATTCCCAAATAATGTAAGTATGAATTTTTCACTCAATTTAACAGTGCCAGGATTCCCACATAATGTAAGCATGAATTTTTCACTCAATTCTAAATTGCCTTATAAATTCATAAAATATATCCTGTTCACTTTTTTAAAAATACTTGCAATATTATTTTGGTCAAGGAAATAAAGTATAATATGTTCTGTGTCCAATTTTTTCCTTTAGCTTGATTATGTATAAGTGATGTAGAATAAACAGTACCTAGTTAAAGTATCCAATTTGTTAATTTCTGACATACGTATACAGCCATGAAACCATTACGATAATCAAGATAAATAGCATATCCTTCATCCCAAAAAGATGTCTCTCGATTCTTTTAAGTCAATCTTCTGCCCTTTTCCTCCATTCATGCCATGCCTCTTCCAACCAGTGATCTGCATTTTTATAGAATTTTAATGTAATCAAAGCATATAGGATTTACTTTTTGTTTCTGTTCAGGATTCTTTAAGTCAGCATAGCCATTTTTAGATTTATACACGATTTTGATGTACTAACGGTTTTTTCGTTTTCGTTCCTGTGTAGAATTCCTATATACGAATATACAACAATCTGATTATCCTTTACATTGGAAAGAGACTTAAGGCATGTTTTTCCCATTAGGCCATGGCCCTTTAAACAGAAACCCAGAAAGCAACACCTTTGCAGGGTTGTCCCAGCTTACATTTATATTTTGCAAGTTCACGATGAATCATTGCTGTTTGGATCCATAATTCATTCGTTTCTGTTTCTGAATCATATTCTGTTGAATGAGTATCTCGGTTGAACACACTGTCTTGGAGGAAACGTTTAGAATTATAGTAGGGAGTTTTCAAGAACAGTTAAATTCAAAGCAATATTTCCATACCAGTTATCAGGACTGTCGAAACTTACTCAGAGGAAGTCTGTCTCCATTCACAGAAATGTGGAAAAGAAATAAAATCAAGGATCTTAGAGAAATCGCACATTGTTAGCGTCATCTTCATGGTCACCACTTTGCTTTTATTCAAGCCCTGCAAGTTAATTAATTCTGAAGAAAGACATCGCTGACTTTTTTTTTCCCCCCTGTGCTGGTCTTTCAGATGTTAAAACATGAATGTATCCATGAGAAAAGTGTGATTCAGCATTAGACAAAAGGGCAAGTAAAGCATCTGGTGAACCAGAAATTGATCTCTATTAGAGACAGCACACTCACAACCTCTAACAACACTGCCAGACTCAGAAGAAACACCAGGTGGCCAGCTTCCAATCTTCCTGGAAGCAGAGGAATCCACTGGAGATATCTGATGGGTGGGGATAGTTCTTGGAGGCGGATTTAGGGTTTCTCTCCATGATTCCAATTCGTGACTGCTATACTGTCCATTTCTTTGAGGCTTCTTGTGACTTTGAATATTGCTTTTTCGGCTCATTGACAATTCTTTCTCTGGGCCAGACCAGAAACTTACGAAGGCTTTTCCTTTCCTGGGCATTGCTATTTAACAATAGTCTTTGTCTGCACTGTCCTTTTAGTGAGTATTTTAACATACTTTATAGATGTGCTTTGAATCATGAATAATCAGGAGAGAGTAGAACTACCCCATAGGGTTTCCAGTAGGAGCCGGTGGATTCGAGCTGCTGATCTTTTGGTTCACAGCAGTAGCGCTTAACCACTGCACCACCAGGGATGGGTTTGTTTGTTTTGGTTTACAGATACACTTTGAATCATGAATAATCAGGAATTTTTATAGTCACTGGCCTCATATTGGATTTCCTTTCAGATTACAAATGAGAACACAAATTGATGGGTAAAATCAAACTAACTTTGTTAAATAGTCTCATCCTCTTTAGTGAAGAACCAGAGAACGAGAAAACTGTATAACTTCAAAGAGAAGGCTTTCAAGTGATAAATTCTATCAAAAGAATTAATAAATATTAACTCTTCTTAGGCCCCTTTCACACACTGGTAGTGGAATTGTGAATTCTCACAACCATCCTGAAATGCAGTGTAACACTATGTACCTAAGGACTTCAAAATGTTTACACCCTTTTTTTCATTCAGCACAATCCCACATCTAGTCACCTATCCTAATGAAATGACCACCATGCATCCAAAGACCTGGTGAGAGCACATTCAATGGAACAGGATGGATTACAGTGCAATTGTGGCAACAAGCTAAATGACCCATGGTAGGCAGATTGTGGAACTAATGTAAATCTTTACAGTGGAAGCAATCCTAAGTTTCCGAGACATTTCAGAACACAGAAAATGCTCTTAACGTAAAGTCTAGTCTAAAGACGCAGAAACCAGTCTTTCCATGTTGTGTAGAGAGGCGTGTAGACGTCCGCACAGAGAGACTGAAAAAATGCTTCATGAAAATACCATAGAATGGAAGAAGAGAAATTTATAAAGGGTCTTGCTCTTGAGCGTTGAGCAGCTAAAGCAAAAGAAAGAATTGATGAAGTAAAAGAACTGAACAGAAGATTTCAAAGGGCCTCTTGAGAAGACAAAGGGAAGTATTATAACGACATGTGCAAAGAGCTGGAGATGGAAAACCAAAAGGGAAGACCACGCTCTGCGTTTCTCAAGCTGAAAGAACTGAAGAAAAAATTCAAGCCTCGAGTTGCGATAGCGAAGGATTCCATGGGGAAAATATTAAACGACGCAGGAAGCATCGAGAGAAGTTGGAAGGAATACACAGAGTCATTATACCAAAAAGAATTAGTCGATATTCAACCATTTCAAGAGGTGGCATATGATCGGGAACCAATGGTACTGAAAGCAGAAGTCCAAGCTACTCTGAAGGCACTGGCGAAAAAAAAGGCTCCAGGAATTGATGGAATGTCAACTGAGACGTTTCAACAAACAGATGCAGCGCTGGAGGTGCTCACTTGTCTATGCCAAGAAATATGGAAGACAGCGTTCTGGCCAACTGACTGGAAGAGATCCATATTTATGCCTATTCCCAAGAAAGGTGATCCAACTGAATGTGGAACTTATAGAACAATATCATTAATATCACACGCAAGCAAAATTTTGCTGAAGATCATTCAAAAACGGCTGCAGCAGTATATCGACAGGGAACTGCCGGAAATTCAGGCTGGTTTCAGAAGAGGACGTGGAACCAGGGATATCATTGCTGATGTCAGATGGATCCTGGCTGAAAGCAGAGAATACCAGAAGGATGTTTACCTGTGTTTTATTGATTATGCAAAGGCATTCGACTGTGTGGATCATAACAAACTATGGATAACACTGGGAAGAATGGGAATTCCATAACACTTTGAAGAACGGGGCATCAGGATTGGAGGAAGACTCATGAACAACCTGCGTTATGCAGATGACACAACCTTGCTTGCTGAAAGTGAAGAGGACCTGAAGCACTTACTAATGAAGATCAAAGACCACAGCATTCAGTACGGATTACACCTCAACATAAAGAAAACAAAAATCCTCACAACTGGACCAATGAGCAACATCATGATAAACGGAGAAAAGGTTGAAGTTGTCAAGGATTTCATTTTACTTGCATCCACAATCAACAGCCATGGAAGCAGCACTCAAGAAATCCAAAGATGCATTGCATTGGGCAAATCTGCTGCAAAGGACCTGTTCGAAGTGTTGAAGAGCAAAGATGTCACCTTGAAGACTAAGGTGCGCCTGATCCAAGCCATGGTGTTTTCAGTTGCATCATATGCATGTGAAAGCTGGACAATGAATAAGGAAGACCAAAGAAGAGTTGATGCCTTCAAATTGTGGTGTTGGCAAAGAATATTGAATATACCATGGACTGCCAAAAGAAGGAACAAATCTGTCTTAGAAGAAGTACAACCAGAATGCTCCTTAGAAGCAAGGATGGTGAGACTGCATCTTACATACTTTGGACATGTTGTCAGGAGGGATCAGTCCCTGGAGAAGGACATCATGCTTGGCAGAGTACAGGGTCAGCGGAAAGGAGGGAGACAGACCCTCAATGAGGTGGATTGACACAGTGGCTGCAACAATGAGCTCAAGCATTACAACGATTGCATGGATGGCTCATAGCTTTCACATCATGGCAACACCCAAGCCACCACAGTAAGACCAAGAGGCAGATAAGTATTGCAAACATCAGCAGGACCACCCATGGTGGACAGGTTTCAGTGGAGTTTTCAGGCTAAGACAGAATAGGGACAAAAGCCTGGCAATCTACTTCTAAGAGTTAGCTAATGGAAATCCTATCCATCACAACAGAATATTTTCTGATATACAGCTGGAAGATGAGCCCTCTAAGTTGGAATGCACTCTAAATACATAGTGGCCAAAACAATGGGCTTGAGCATAACAACGACCATGAAGATGGCACAGGACCAGGCATCATTTCATTCTCTTGTCCTTGGGGTCATCATGAGTAGGAGCTGACTCAATGGCAACTAACAGCAACAACAATGTTCACAGTGAACAGAAAAATGATGCACAGAATTAGGTGGCCTAGGTTGTACTGTGGGTAACTGTGATGATTACTATTGTGTGTCAGCTTGGCTGTGGCATGATTCTCAGTGTTTTGGCAGTCTTATAATGTTGTGATCGCTTCCCTGTTGAGATTTGATATGTGATCACCCCCATGATGGGATTAGCTGCAAGTAGCCAATCAGTTGAAAGGGAGTTTCTGTGGGCATGTGGCCTGCATGGAGTGTGGGGGGACATTCTGGCAGGGCTCAGTGGCTTTTGCTAGTTCTGAATCCTGCAGCTGACTCCTGTTCATCTGACCTCCGGTTCTCGGGACTTGAGCTAGCAGCTTCCCTGCGGTCTTCTCTGCCAATCTCAGGATTCATCAATCTTCACAGCCTGTGAACAACAGCCGTGCTCTCCAACCTGCCGAACTTGGGTTTGCCAGCCCTTGCAGCTACGTGAATCAGGGGAAGCGTCCAACCTGATCCATGGACTTGGGAGTTTCCAGTCTACAACTGCATCAGTCATTTTATTGATATATACATATATGCTTTTCCTTCGCCTCAGAAATCCAGCCTAACATACTAACAAACTGCCCAAAAATCTTAGTGGCCAATACCAATGAAAGTTCATTGCCATGGGTCTTCTGGGAACTCTGCTCCATGTCCCATCATCCTGGATGCCACCCTGTAGACACTTGCCAGGTATTATGCTGATGGGAAGACAGGGTGGTCAGCCTCCCATCTGAAGGGTTCTGAACTCTTCTGCCTAGAGGTAACACACTTCACCGTTCATTGGCCAAAGCAAATTGTGTCGCTACATTCACTTTCAGAGAGTCAGGATGAGGACCTGAGATACCTGGTGAACCCCATAGAGACTCCCACATGGTGTCAGCCTGTCTGAGGTCTGTGCAGGTGACAAGGTAAAGAGTCGGAAATGGAAGGAAATGATAGCAGGATTGAGTCAGGTCGGGTTTGTTTTCTCCTTGTCCAGGTGGAGTTTGTCCGCGAGCTGCCCAAAACTATCACTGGCAAGATGAAACTCAGTGAACTTCAGAAAAAGGAGTTTGGGCAGATTGAATCGGCAGTCACCTCAGGCCCCCTGAGTGAACTTGGGCATACCCCTCGCCGCCTCAGTACCCTCTACGTGGTGGGGGGAGGTGTTGTTCAGAAAGTTAATTTCAAAGGGGATCAGGAGCGCCTAGGTTCTTTTCCTCTTTGAAGTTAAATTCAGTCAGGACCCTTCCTCCCGCTGCTCTGTCTCTTTAGGGGTGCCAGGAGAGCACTAGGATTGGGGGTGAGGAATAATACAACGCCACCATCAACGTCTACAGTTGCCCTGTTTTGTGAGCTTGCTTTGTGCCTGGGCCTGTGCTAAGCGCTTCTCACTACTTCCTCTGCGAGTCTCCCCAGTCCCCAATCCGAGATAACCCAGGCCAGAAAGGTTCTCCCTACTGGATCCAGCACCATCTGGTGGCCCCATGTGCCCGTTTCCATGGCCAGGGACACTGAGGCCCGAAGGGAAACTCCATGTGGCCCTAGGCTCAGGCTCTGCTCGCCTCCTACTGGGCCTCACAGGAGGGTGGGCCCAAAACTCACCCCGGAGCAGTGTCTGCAGGCTTGGCCCTTGGTTGGTGCCTGTACTCATTTCCCAGTTACTCCAGCACCTGCTACCATCCAGTGGGTCTGTTGCCTTTGCTCCTGACAGTAACGCTGCTGTTGCTGCTACCACCGCCCGACCTCCTAGGCACCACGGTAAGTGAGGGACGAGGGCTCTCTGGGGATCCAGGAGCCCCAAGAACTCCCCGAGTCCTCCCCAGGTGTGCTGCCCATTCACCCCTAACCAGGCCCCAGGAGCCCTCTCCCTCGGAGTTCCCTAGAGATCTCTCCTATCCAAACCTTTGCCAGGGATCCAGAACAGCCCGAACTCTACAACCAACCACCAGCTACTCACACCACCCCAGGGACACAGAGCCCTACAGACCCCCCAGGCCTCCCTATGGATACCCACACAATCACCCCTCCCAGGAACCCAAGACTTGCCCAACCCCACCCCCCGATCCTCTCCCACTCACTGTAACCCACTGCAGCTGCCCCCTGGTTGGGGGTCCTATAAACTGACCCTTCACTCCCTCCATCCTTGGGGCCTAAGGTGGGACCACCAGGAGCACACCAGAGGCTGATGGATCAGCGACAGAAGGGCCCAGCCACGCCTGAGGGAGGAGGGTGGACAAACTGTCTCCTCTCACCTACATGGGGGTGGCCCTCGAAGAAGTCCCCTCTGTGGCTGCATGTTCCTGGGGAACACACACACACATACACACACTCAGTGGGAAATGTATAGATGGAACGAGCACACAGACGCATAAACAGAGAACACCCTGTCTTAGCTGGGAACACAGATGTGGGCTCATGTACAGGTTCACAGGGCCCCACACAGCAGATCCAGGCAGAGACACTATGGGGAGCACACGCACACACAGACACACACTCAGGGTCACCTGAGACAGCTCCCAGGCAAACTGACACACGATGGACACACACACACAGATACACAGTCAGGAGTACACAAAGGAGCAAATTTACACCAGCACACAGATCCAAAATACAGACACACACAGACACTCCAGCAAGGAAACACATGCCCAGATACACACACACACAGAGGCACAGGCAGAGAGATACATGGATTTCCACAAATGACACACACCTCTTCACTGAGACAGACACACAGACACATACAGAAGAGCATAGAGACACAACAGCCACACGAGAAAACACAACACACAATCAATATGCTCACTAACTCAGAAACTCAGAGACAGCCACACAGATTACACAACTGCACGCACACACTCACACACATGCACAGACCCGTGGCCTCACAGGACACACAGAGGGCCCTGGCACTCCCAACAGGGGCCACTGCAGGCAAACGGGGCTACGATCCAGGCATGCCCTGCTCCATCGAAGCTGTCACAACAGGGAGTGCTTTCCTGGCTCAAAATTCATGCTGGGGCCCTCTAGAGGCCTGTGCCCAGGGCTCTGAGAGTGGCCAGGCCTGGGTGGCTGTGGCAAAAACCTCTGAGCACAAGGTGGGGACTTGGATCCTGTCAGGGGCCCTTAGAGTGGAGGTGTCTTATACAGTCTGGTGGATGCAGTGGTCAAGGTAGGCCACAGGAACTGTTGTTAATTTTCATAGGTGTTGTGATGATTAGTTTTGTGTGCCAGTCCTACCTGAGTGTGCAAATGTAAGGGAAGGCAAGGGGCCTGTCCTAGAGGATGAACAGAGGAAATGTCCAGTTAATAAACAAAGCATATTCCAGACAGGAGTAACATTATAAATAAAGGGAACTCCAGAACACCTAATTGTGCTCATGCCTAACCTCGACATGGAACAAGAGACAATTGTTCAAACAGAACAAATTGCAAAAGGTATGTGGCAGGGTTGCATTTTTTCACCTTACTTATTTAATCTGCATGTTGAACAAATAATCCTAGAAGCTGGGCTATATGAAAAAGACAGCATCAGGAAAGGAGGAACACTCATTAACAAATTCAATAATCAACTGACACAACCTTGCTTCCTGAAAATGAAGACAACTTGAAGCACTTACTGATCAAAGTCAAAGACCAGAGCTTTCACTATAGATTTCGCCCGAATGTGAAGAAAACAAAAATTCTCACAACTGGACCAATAAACCATGTCATGCTAGATGGCAAATATATTGAAGTTGTCAAAGATTTCATCCTACTTCGATCAATAATAAATATCCATGCAAGCTGTTGTTGTCGTTAGGTGCCGTTGACTCATATTGACCGTATGTACAACATAATGAAACACTGCCCAGTCTTGGGTCACCCTCGCAGCGGTTGTTATCCTTGAGCCCATTGCTGCAGTCACTATTTCAGTCCATCTTGCTGAGGGTTTTCCTTTTTTTCACTGGTCCTCTACTTTACCAGGCATGATGTCCTTCTCCAGGGACTGATCCCTCCTGACAACATGTCCAAAGATGTGAGACACAGTCTTGCCATCCTTGCTTCTAAGGAGCATTCTGGTTGTTCTTGTACCAAGACAGATTTGTTTGTTCTTTTGGGGGTTCAGGGTGTATTCACTATTCTTTGCCAACACCATAATTCAAAGGTGTCAATTCTTATTCCGTCTTCGTTATTCATCGTCCAGCTTTCCCCCGCATATGAGGTGACTGAAAGCACCATGGCTTGGGTCAGGTGTACCTTACTGTTCAAGATGACATCTTTGCTTTCCAACCCTTTAAAGAAGTCTTTTGCAGCAGGTTTGCCCAATGCAATGCGACTTTTGATTTCCTGACCTCTGCTTCCGTGGGTGTTGATTGTGGATCCAAGTCAAATGAAATCCTTGACAACTTCAGTCTTTTCCCCGTTTATCATGATGTTGTTTATTGGTCCAGTTGTGAAGATTTTGTTTTCTTTTTGTTGAGGTGTAATCCATACGGAAGGCTGTGGTCCTTGATCTTCATCAGTAAGTGCTTCAAGTCCCCTTCATCTTCAGCAAGGAAGGTCGTTCACCTGTATATCGCAGGTTGTTAATAAGTCTTCTTCCAATCCTGATGCCCCATTTTTCTTCATATAGTACAGCTCCTCGGGTTATTTGTTCAGCATACAGACTGAGGAAGTATGGCGAAAGGATACAACCTTGATGCACACCTTTCCTGACTAAACCACACAGTATCCCCTTGTTGTGTTCCAATGACTGACTCTTGATCTATGTATAGGTAACTCATGAGCACAATTAAGTGTTAGAGAATTCCCATTCTTTGCAATGTTATCCGTAATATCTTATGATTCACACAGTCGAACGCCTTTGCATAGTCAATAAGACACAGGGAAACATCTTTCCTGTGTTCTCTGCTTTCAGCCAGGATCCATCTGACATCAGCAATGATATCCCTGGTTCCACTTCCTCTTCTGAATTTCATTTGAATTTCTGGTAGTTCCTGGTCGATACAGTGTTTCAGCTGCTTTTGAATCATCTTCATCAAATTTTACTTGCATGTGACATTAACGATATTGTTCAATAATTTGTGCGTTTGGCTGGATTACCTTTCTTGGGAATAGACATAAATACGTACCTCTTCCAGGCGCTTGACCAGGTGTCTGTGTTCCAAATTTCTTGCAGTGATGAGTGAGCACTTCCAGTGCTGCATCCATTTCTTGAAATACCTCAGTATGCATTCCATCAATTCCTGGAGACTTGTTTTTTGCCAGTGCCTTCAGTGAAACTTGGACTTCTTCCTTCAGTACCATTGGGTCCTGATCATATGCTACCTCCTGAAATGGTTGAATGTTGATGAATTCTTTTTGGTATAGTGACTCTGTGTAGTCCTTCTTTTAATGCTTTGTGCGTTGTTTAATATTTCCCTGTAGAATCCTTCAATATTGCAACTCGAGGCTTGAATTTTTTTTTTCAGTTCCTTCAGCTTGAGAAATGCCAAATGTGTTCTTCCCTTTTGGTTTTCTATCTTCAGGCCTTGGCACATGTCATTACAACCCTTTACTTTGTCTTCTTGAGACGCCTTTTGAAATCTTCTATTCAGTTCTTTCACCTCATCATTTCTTCCTTTCATTTTAGTTGCTGGACGTTCAAGAGCAAGTTTCAGAGTCTCTTCTGACATTCATTTTGGTCTTATCTTTCTTTCCTGTCTTTTTAATGACCTCCCCTGGTGGCGTAATGGTTAAGTGCTCTGGCTTTTGGTTAAAAGGTTAGCAGTTCGAATCCACCAGGTGCTTCTTGGAAACTCTATGGGGCAGTTCTTATTCTGTCTTATAGGGTTGCTATAAGTCAGAATCAAGTCAATGGAAATGAGTTTTTGTTTTTTTTTTGCTTTCTTCATGTATGATGTCCTTGATGTCATTCCACAATGCGTCTGACCTTTGGGCATTAGTGTTCAATGTGTCAAATCTATTCTTGAGATAGTCTCTAAATTCACATGTGATATGCTCAAGGTCATGCCTTGGCTCTTGTGGACTTGTTTTAATTTTCTTCAGTTTCAACTTGAACTTGCATATGAGCAACTGATTGTTTCGCAATCAGCTCCTGGCCTTGTTTTGACTGATGGTATTGCGCTTTTCCATTGTCTCTTTCCACAGATGTAGTTGATTTGATTCCTGAGTATTCCATCTAGCAAGATCCACGTGTACAGTAGCCATTTATGTTGTTGAAAAAAGGTATTTGCAATGAAGAAGTCGTTGGTCTTGCAAAATTCTATCATGTGATCTCCAGCATCATTTCTATCACCAAGGCTATATTTTCCAACTACCAATTCTTCTTCGTCTCCAACTTTCACGTTCCAATCACCAGTAATTATCAATGCATCCTGATTGCGTGTTTGGTCAATTTCAGACTGCACAGGTTGGTAAAACTCTTCAATTTCTTCATGTTTGGCCTTAGTGATTCATCTGTAAATTTGAATAACATTCTTACTAACTGGTCTTCCTTTCAGGTATATGGGTATTATCCTATCACTGACAGCAATATACTTCAGGATAGATCTTGAAATGGTCTTTTTGACGATGAATGCATCCATGTAAACAGCAGTCAAGAAATCAAAAGATGCATTGCATTGGGCCAATCTGCAAAAGACCTCTTTAAAGTTTGAAAAACTGGAAATGTCACTTTGATGACTGAGATGCCCCTGACCTAAAATATGGTCTTTTCAATCCCCTCATGCATGCAAAACCTGAACAATGAAAAGGGAAGGCAGGAGAAAAGCTCATGCATTTAAAAGGGAAGGCAGAAGAAAAACTGTGGCGTTGGCAAAGAATATAGAATATACTGTGGAGTGCCAGAAGAACAAACAAATCAGTCTTAGAAGAAATACAATCAGAAGGCTCCTTGAAGTGAGGATGGCAAGGTTTACTTTGGCTCTCCTGTTTTGGACATGTCATCAGGAAATACCAATCACTAGACAAAGGACATCGTGTTTGGTAAAACAGAGGGTCAGCAAAAACATGAGAAGCCTTCGATGAGACGGATTGACACAAGAGCCATAAAAATGTGTCCCATGATGTCCTATAAGGTTGCTGTGACTCGGAATGGGCTCCATGGCAAATAACAACAACCACCCTTTAAAATGTAGAACAAAGAATATACTACTTTGGTTTAAATTAAATGAGCAAATACAATATTCTCATATGTATTCTAAACACTACATTATAAACAAATAAAGATACACAATGAATGTGAAGATCAGATGTACAGTTATCAGAGCAATGCCCATACAAACTGACATATTATTCCAATACTAATATACATAAAATATCAAATGGAGAAAGCTCCTGTGCTGAAATGAAAAGTATATTTGTGCAAATAGATTCCAACTTTTTGTGTAACTCCTCAATGTGGGATGATATTTTGAACCAAGGAGAAAAAGTCAATAAAGCTGTCCAATGAGAAATCCTGAGTACACAGAAAGCTCCATGAGTATTAGAAGGCCTAGCCCCTTGCTTACAGCAAATGAGAGAAAGTAACTTGGAAAGCATGTTTGGTGGATGTAAAACTTTAACAAGACATATACTTCTGAATGTAAATATAGGAAAATGAAGGAATGGGAAATGTATGGTTCACTGGATCCAAGTATCAATTATTACGGGAATAGATAAATTTTAAACAGGACATTATGAACACCCCGACTTTGCCCTTAAAGTGAAGACATAAAAAGTTTACTGTGTCTGAATCTTGAATTTTTAAAAGAAAAAAAAATTATTTTCAATGACTACATCCAACTTACAGCCATTGGCTTGGCTATTAAAAATTCTAGCAACTTAAGTCCTGCAGAAATTTCATCGTAAAGAGTTTTAAGCTGTGTCAAATATCAATAGTTGGTACTAAAATAGATATCAACATTCTTTGTTCATCTAAATCTGATTCAGGAATTGTGCTTAGGACAATATTATACCGACTTGGAGCAAGTTTTGGTAATTTTCTTTTTTTTTTAAACATTAATGGCCACGATGGGGTCCTATGAAATACCTTTCAGAAAGCTGAAATTCGAAATCATTCGAGGTCATCACTGAGTCATGAGAATCCTCAAACTTGGCAATTATCTCAATTGAAAATGAGACAAAAAATAGAATTATATTTTAAAAATGTTATTGATGACTACCCTTCCATGGGAGTCCTGGTGGTGCAGTGGTTAAGAGCTACAGCTGCTAATCAAAAGGTTGACAGTTGGAATCTACCAGCCGCTCCTTGGAAACTCCATGGGGGAGTTCTACTCTGTCCTACAGGGTCGTTATGAGTCAGACATGATGGCAACGTTTTTGTTTGTTTGTTTTTGGTTTTGGTTTGTTTTTATGCTTCTATGAGGATTCCCCGGGTTGCGAAGATGGTTAAGCACTGGACTATAAGCCAAAAGGTTGGCGGTTGGAAGCCACCCAGAAGCACCTCGTAAGACACACCTGGCAATTTGCTTGCGAAAGGTCACAGCCTTCAAAGCCCTAGGGAGCAGTTCTACTCTGCTCACATGGGTCGCTCTCAGTCAGAATCCAGTTCACTGCACCACAACTAACAACGGCAACGCCTTCATGAAAACTAGGACAGTAAAATTATAGTAATTTCTAGTATATTAATAAAGAAAATAATTAAAATTAATGTTCAGGGTTTTAATACATCTACTTTTCAATTTTTTTTTACTATTTGCCAGCTTCTTCAAAGTTACAGGTAAAAACTGAAACAAAAACCAAACCCACTGCCTTCAAGTCAATTCCGACTCATTAAAAAAAAAACAAAGAACGCAAACCCATTGTTCTTCCAGTTGATTCCGACTCATAGCGGCCCTATAAGACAGAGTAGAACTGCCTCATAGGCTTTCCAAAGAGCGCCTGGTGGATTCGAAACTGCCAACCTAGCACTGAACCACTACGCCACCAGAGTTTCCACAGGGCTTCCACCAGGGTTTCTACGGGGTTTCCTCGGCTGTCATCTTTACGGAAACAGGCTGCCACATCTTTGTCCCGCTGAACGGCTGGTGGGTTCCAACCGCAGCCGAGCGCTTAAACACTGAGGCATGAGGACTTTTTCTAAAAGTAAAAACCAAACCAAACCGTTGCCGTCGAGTGCATTTCGACTCATAGCGAAAAGTAAAAGGAACCATTAAAAAGTTAACAACAGCCTGTACACAGGGCCGCGCATCTTTCCTTTGACCTCAGGCTCCACCATGACTGGCCTGGAGAAGCCACAGCAAAGCTCCTTCTCCTCAGCACTCTGGGCCCCTTTTAAAACGAAGCTTTGTACTCACTGTTGACTCTCAGGTCCCAAAGCCTGGGGCGCCTCCCTGGGGCTGGGTCCTGTGGAAACGAAGCTCTTCTTCCCGCCCCAGTGGCACCTTCACCAGCCAGGCTGACACCCAGCTCAGCGCCTCTGCTCTCTGAGGAACCAAGGGCCAGAAAAGGAGACGGGGCGCCCTCTGCCGGCTGTTGGCGCGCAGGGAAGGTGGCTTTGTGCCTGCTCTTTAGCGGAGGCCGCGCACTCCTGCGAAGGACAGACATTCTCAGTTCTAAGTGATATTTAAACAAAAAAATAGGGTTAATAGGAATTTCACCAGCAATACTGGCTGATCTCCAGGGAGAATTGTCCATCATCACGTTAAAATGAAAACACGTTAATTAACTCCTTGACGAATTCTCTTCATAGCTTGAGTGGAATAACTACATCCTTTAGTTGCGGGAAAAAAAAAAATTTTTTTTTTTTTTAGTTGGAAATGGGTGTTTTATCAGAGATCTCTTAGACACCATTTCTGATCCTCTTGGCTCTCTTATCTCTGTTTCACATGCTACTGTGACAACCAGCTCTGAAGGCTCAGATGTACTTCATGAGGGACCAACATCACAATCTCCTGCACTTTGTCCCTGTGTCACATGACTCCCCACCCTTCTCTGGGTTTCTATGTTGATGCTGAGGTGGGAGATGCCCCTTGATCAAAGCCCACACATGCACAGCCAGGTGCCTTGTTAACTCTGGGTGTGTGTGTGGTCTGTGTTTGTGTGTGTGCAGAGAGTGAACGGTCATTGTGCTTGGGGTCCGTATGTTGTTAGGGTGTGTACATGATTTTCATATTTGGGTATGATCAGAGGGTAGATAGTCATTTCAGGGTCTCTTTGTATGTATGTTTGCTATGGTCAGTTGGGTGTATGGACATGTGGGAATTTGGACAATATGCAATGAGTGTGTGCTTGTCAGACTTCGGTGTGTTTTTAAAGTGGGCTAATGTGAGAATGTGTGGTCAGTGTGTGAATTCAGGATGTGAGTGTGGTCAAAATATGTGTGAATTCTCAGTGCTGATGGGTTGTTAGAAGATAAAAAATCATTTACAATATCTGTGTGTGCTACACTCATGTTTATGTGCTTAGAAGTTGTGTGATCAGTGTGAATGTGTGTGTCTTGAGCGTGTGTTTATGATGTGGTTAGAGTGTTAGTAACGAGCAGCATCGAACACTTGCCCAACTACTCAGCAGTCACCTTCCCTGGAGCCCCAGTTTGTCTAGGAAATGCCCAAAGGTTATCTGAGGGGCCTGGAAAAAGGAAGAAAGAACAGAGGGGTCAGGGCAATGGGAGCTACTAATGCTGAAGACAGAGAAGTGCCCAGGTTCTTGACCCGCTGGAGACAGGAATTTGGGCTCTGTAGATTTAAAGGGTCCGGGAGCCTGCAGGCACCAGGAACTGTAGACCTATATGGGATCCTGATTGAGGGCTTTGTGCAATAGGGTTTGTGACTAATAATGTTCAGCATCTTTCCATGTGCCTGTCGGCCATTTGTAATCTTCTTTGGAGAAATGTCAATTCCTTTGCCCAGTTTTGCATTGGGTGGTTTGTGATTTTGTCCTTAGTTTTCTCAATAACTTCTGGATACTAGACCTTTATCAAATATGATTTGCGAACATTTTCTCTCATTCTGTATTTGTTTTCCACTCTCTGGTTAGTGTCCTTTGATGCACAAGAATTTTTCCTTTTGATGAAATTCAATTTCTTGACTTCTTTAGTAGGTGCTTGTGCTTTAGATGACACTTCTAAGACACCATTGGCCAATCCGAGGTCATGAAAAGTACACCTGTGTTTTCTTCTAAGAAGGCTTTTATAGTTGAAGTACCTATATTTAAATCATTATTTTGAATTAATGTTTGTATACAAGGTGAGGAAAAGTCCAACATCAGTTTCTGTATGTGATATCCAGTTCCCCTAGCATCATTTGTTGAAAGACTCTTCTTCCTTCATTGAATGGACTTGGCAGCCTTGTGGAAAAGCAATTGGCCTCGTAGGTGAGGGTTCAGCTCTGGATGCTCAGTTCTATTCTATTGATCTATACGTGTATCTCTATGCTAGTGCCACACTGTTTTGATTATTGAACCTTTGTAGTAAGTTTTGAAATTGGAAAATGAGAGTCCTGCCACGTGGTCTTCTTTTTCAAGATTATTTTGGCTACTTGAGTTTCCTTGCAATTCTGTACCAACATCAGAACCCACTTTACCATTTCTACACAAAAAGGGTAGCAATTTTGATAGGCAGGGAATTACATATGTGGATTACTTTAGGGAATACTGCCATTTGAAGGATATTAAATCTTTCCATTCACCAACACAGGGCCTTTCCATTTATTTAGATCTTCTTTAAATTCCTGCAGAAATGTTTTTTAGTTTTCAGGGTACAAATCTTTCAACCTTACCTCATTGGTTATATTTATTCCTAGGTACTGTATTCATTTGGATGCTATTGTAAATGGAATGTTTTTCTCGATTTACTTCTTGATTTTTCAATGCTACTGTATAGACATTCAGCCAATTTTTTGTGCTGGTCTTGTACCCAGTAACCTTGCCAAATTTGTTTCTTTGCTCTAACAGTGTTTTTTGTTAATTCTTTAGGCTTTAATCTTTACAAGATCACATCAACTGTAAGTAGGGATAGTTTGACTTCTTCCAATCCAATGTGGGTAATTACTTCTTTTCTTGCCTAATGCGGCCAGAACTTCCGTTACATGTTGAACAGAAGTATTCACAGCAAGGATCCTTGTCCCGTTCCTGATGTTAGGGGAAAAGCTTCCAGTCATTCACCATCAAGTATAACGTTAGCTGTGGGTTTTTCCTATATGGTCTTTATCATGTTGAGGAAGTTCCCTCTTAGTTCAAACTTTCTCAATGTTTTTTTCATGACAGAGTATTGGATACTCTCAAATGCTTTATCTGAATCAATCAAGATGATCATGTATGGGCTTTTGTGCTTCATTCTATTAATGTAGTCTGTTACATTGATCGACTTTTACGTAAAATCACCCTCGCATTTCTGGGATAAATCCCTCTTGCTCACAGTGTATAATCCCTTGGATGTGCTGTCAGATTTACACTGAGGATTTTTACATCCATATTCTTAAGGGATAGTGCTCTACATTTTTATTTGCTTATGAGGTCTCTCTATATCTGGCTTTGGTATCACTGAGTTCACACATATTCCTTTACTCCTGAGATTTCTCCTTTGATTCGTGTTTCATTTAAAACAGCACATTACCAGTTCCACCATGGGGAGTTTCTAGTTAGTGCTCTATCATAATTTCTAGCACGATTATCTTATGATCACAAAACAAGAGAACATGTTCTCTGTGATTTCATTCCTCTGACATTGATGGAGACGAGCTTCAAGTCCAGAATAGAGTGATTTTTTTAAAAATACCACGTGTGCTTGAAAATAACATTTCCAGTACAGCTGTTAGGAATAATGAGATAAGCACATATATATATCGGTTTGCTATTCAAATGTTCCACATCCTTACTGATTTTTGTCTGTTTATTCTATCAGTTGCAGAGAGAGGGCAGGGGTGGAAATCCCCTGCTCTGCTTCTCTTTGTTTCTTCTAGAAGCTCTGTCACTGTTCACTCTATAAGTTTTGTAGCCAAAACTTCAGATGGGAAATTCTGGGAGCTAGGGAAAGAGGGGAACAATCCAGAATGTGGGGGACAAGGAAGATGGGTTGGGAAGGACCATAAATCACAAGTTTCTTGATGGTCCCAGAGAGGACCTGTAGTTGGTATGGCAGTTGCTGGGGGATGGTACATGGTGGGTTACCTGTGGTGTGTCAGGCTTGGGTTCCATTGTGATGCATCAGGGGCGAAGGCAGGGATTGGACGAGGGAGAATTTATAAGCCATGCAGGTTACTAAGGCATCGACCAGACAGGAGAAGGCTACTGATCCTGCGAGTCCAACTCTTCTGCTCTTGCTGCCTTACTCACCTACTGACCGACTTCGAAACTTCCTCCAACTTCTCTCCTGTGTGGCACCCTCGCTCAGCCATCCCACTCCTGCCATCTTTACCATTTTCCCTTCCCTTCCCTCCCCTTCCCCCCCTCCAGGAGAACAAGCACCCCCGTTTCTCCAGGCCATACTCCTTGTTCCACTCTCATATACAATCGGCCCTGTCCCCATCCCACACTTACCCGACTCCTACTTTGTGCCACTGAGCCTCCTCAACGGGACAGGACATGAAGGCACAAAGGGTATTGTTCTGGTTCCTGGTGCTCTGGACACCAACTACTCCATTGGAAAATGTGAGTAATCCTTGAACGTGCCGTACTTTCTCACCTTTTATTGGGCTCTTTCACACTAAACAACAGCTTTTCCTGGGGTGATTGAGGGGGACTCAGTCCAGCACAAAGGCTGACCAGCAGAACCACAGTGTTTAGTGGCCCCTGTCTGAGCTGACTTAGGGAGTAGGGCACTCCTGACACCGGCGTCTCGGCCATAGCCAGATGGGACAAGAGTGCCCAGAACTGGGGTGTTTGACCAGTGAGGAAAGGATGGCCTTGGTCTTTTCATGCATCTGATCCGCTTCTTTAATGAACCTGCTGAGAGTGACTGCTCCCTTGTAGACAGTGGGTACTCAAAGACACTGTGTTTTCTGAAAGCACACACGGTAGTCACCTCAGCTGTGAGGGCTGAGATGAAAGTGTTAGAGAGCTCAGAGTTTATTTTCCAGAGAGATTTTAATCTGCATGAAACTGAATCTCCATGTGGATTAGTATGAATTCCATTCCAAAGTTATTTTCTCCTAAAATACTTGTACAATCTTATTTTTAAAGAAACAAGATTTGCCTTTTGTTGTGGTGACCATACATTCCAGAAATTTTGATATTCCTTTTATGTATTAGTTTCCATGTTGCTATTCATTGGTTTAGGTGAAATACTATGAAATATGAAAGGAAATTCTTGTTAATGGCTATCTGGAATTGCGTTGCTAACTAGCTGCTATTTTCATAGTTTTAATCTATAATACACAAGATTCCTCTTTCATGCAAATATTTATGGACTTCAAAAATCTGACGTGACATGGCCTGGTTCAGAATGAAAATGAATGTTGAAAGAAAACTGCAATGGTTTTAGAAACTTGATGTTAACAGTATTCTGTACTTTTTATGGGAATATGAATTTATGATGGCAACTGCCTATCTCTCCTAGTTATGGCCGTAACTATATATATCTATATTTATCTCAAATATACTCTCTTTAATACAGAATTTTCATGCCTATTATTTCTCAGGCTTTCCTACACGTTGGGTGTACTCTTAACCATTGTAGAGTGCCAGGATTCCCACGTAATGTAAGTATTTTTTCCTCAATTCTAAATTGGCTTATACATTCATAACTTTTATCCTGTTGTCTTTTTTAAAATACTTACAATATTCTTTTGGTCAAGGAAATAGAAAACTATAACAGTTTGTATATCTAATCTTTTTTCCTACACCTCGTGTATAAGTGATGTATAATAATCAGCACCTAATTAAAGTATCCAGTTTGTCGAATTTGGACGTGTGTATACGGCCATGAAACCATTACCATAATCAAGATAATGAGCCTAACCCTCACCCCCAAAACACTCCTGCTGATTCTTTTAATTCATTCTGTCCTCTCCCTCCGTTTCTGCCACCCCTCTTCCAACCACTGATCTGCATTTTTAGAGAACTCTTATGTAATTGAAGGATACAAGATTTACTTTTTGTTTTTATTCAGGATTCTTTAAGTCAGCAGAATCATTTTTAGATTTATCCAGGATGTTTGGTGTGCTAATAGTTGCTTCGTTTTCATTACTGAGTAGAAGTTCTATATATGAATATGCCACAGTGTGTTTATCCTTTACCTTGATCCTTAACCTTGGAAAGAGACTTAGAGAGCTGGTTCTTCCCGTTAGGACATGGCCCTATAAACAAAAACCCAGAAAGCAGCACCTTTACAGGGTTGTTTGTCCCAGCTTATACTTCCATTTTGCAAGTTCATGATGAATCATTCTTGCCTGGTTCCATAATTCATTCGTTTCTATTGCTGAATCATATTCTGTCGAATGCATATCTCTGTTGAACACACTGTCTTGAAGGAAACGTTTAGAATGAAAATAATGAGTTTTCAAGAACAAACAGTTAAATCCAAAGCAATCTCTCCAGACCAGGTATTGGGGCAGTCAGAACTTACTCAGAGGATGTCTGTCTCCATTCACAGAGGAGAAGAATAGAATTAAAATCAAGGATCTTAGAGAAACTTCACATTGTTAGTGTCATCTTCATGGTCACCACTTTGCTTTTATTCAAGCCCTAAAAGTTCATTATTTCTGAATAAAGACATCTCTGTAGTGATCTTCTGTTTTTTTGTTTTGTTTTTTTGCCCTGTGCTTGTCCTTAAGATGCTAAAAACTCAATGTATCCATGAGAAAAGTGTGATTCAGCATTAGACACAAGGGCAGGTAGAGCCTCTGGGGAACCAGAGATTGAGCCCCATTTAGAGAAAGCACACTCACAACCTCTAACAACACTGCCAGACTCAGAAGAAACACCAAGTGGCCAGCTGTCAACCTTCCAGGAAGCAGAGAAATCCACTGGCGATATCTGGTGGGGGGGATGGTTCTCGGAGGCTGATGTGGGGTTTCTCTCCATGATTCCCTGGGACTGCTATCCTGTCCATTCCTTTGAGGCTTCTTGTGACTTTGAATATTGCTCTTTCAGCCCATTGACAATAGTCTTCCTGAGCCGGACGAAAAACTTTTAACGGCGTACCTCCTTCTGCAGATTGGTACTTTAGTAATACTCTTTCTCTTCCGTCTCCGTTTGGTGAGTATTTTAACATACCTTATGGATATCTTTGAATCATGGATAATCAGGACACAGTAGAATGGCCAATAGGGCTTCCAAGGAGCAGCAGGTGGACTGGAATGTCGACCTCTGGGTTAGCAGCCTTAGCTCTTAACCACGACACCACCAGGCCTGGGTTTTTCTCGTTTATACATATGCTTTGAATCATGAATAATCAGGAATTTTTATACTCACTGGCCTATTACTGGATTTGCCTTTAATCTACTAATGAGAACACAAATTCATGCGTGAAACCAAAGCTAACTTTGTACAACAGTCTCATCGTTTTTAGTGAAGAATCAGTGAATAAGACAACTATATAACTTTAATGAGAAAACTTTACATTGATAAATTCTATCAAAGAATTAAATATTAACTCTTCTGGGGCCCCTTTCACACACTGATAGTGGAATTTGAATTCTCACAACCATCCTAAAATGCAATGTAACACTGTCTACCCGAAGCCTTCCAAATACTCACACCCTTTTATTCAGCACAATCCCACGTCTAGTCATCTCCCCTAATGAAAGAACCACCACGTATCCAAAGACCTGGCAAGAGCACATTCAGTGGAACAGGATGGATTACAGTGCAAATGTGGCAACAAACTGAATCACTCATGGTAGAGGGATGGTGGAACTAGTGTAAACCCTTACACTGGAGGCAGCTCCTGAAACTCATATGTTTCAAAGACATTTCAGGACACAGAAAATGCTCTTAATGTAATGTCAAGTGGAAAGACCCAGAAACCAGGCTTTCTGTGTTGTGAAGGGAAGAGTGCATATGGTTCTGCACAGAGAGAGTGAACAAATGAAAATACCACAGAATGGAAGAACAGGGCTTTCTAAAGGGTGCTGTAACCACCTCTGTATCAACTTCTTGACAGTTATTTCTGGGGCTCTGAACACTCAATTCCGTCCTCACTCCAGCACTGAGGGTGGGGGCACTTTTCTCCTTCCTTTTTACCAAAGGCTTGGTTGGACTCTAAGTGAAAGGCCCAGGAGGGGCCTGGCTTCCTCTTTTCCTTCCTTACTCCTAAGTAAGATCTCAAAGTTTCTTGTGCACTGTGACTTACTCAATCTAGTTTTTATTTTTCGCTTTTTGGTTGGATCCTTTAGCACCCCTGAACTGTAGCGGAACAGCAGGAGGAATAGAATTTTCTGGCACCAATGCTCTTTTGAGACCTGGTGGAGGGAAAGGTGTTAGCTACGGACGCCTGCCTGCATCATTATGTTTCAGCTTTTATACTTTGTAGTGTTTTGGTCTGTCCTATTGAAGTATTTTAAAAATGAAACTGCTTCTATTCTGCAGGGTCTGCGGGCTTCAGCAGGGACCCTTCCTGGCCCCGGAGGATTGGCCACATGCTGCCCCATCAGATGCCCTCCAGCAGTACCCGTGGGCAGCGGGCCACCAGCTCCACCCAGATGTATTCCCCAGCCTTGGACTGACTGTTCACCATACCTTCTACCACCTCCTCCCAGATATGATCCCAAAAGTGGGCCAGACCCTCCCCCTCCTCCTCCCACCCATGTTCCCAGCCCTAGGCCAGATCTTCCCCCTCCTCCTCCCACTCATGTTCCTAAAGCCTGGCCAGACCCTCCCCCTTCTCCTCCCCCCTACGATCCCAGACCTAGGCCAGAAATTCCCCCTCCTCCTCCCACTCATGTTCCTAAAGCCTGGCCAGACCCTCCCCCTCCTCCTCCCATTCTTATTCCCCAAACCAGGCCAGACCCTCCCTCTCCTCCTCCCACCCATGTTCCCAAACCTAGGCCAGACCTTCCCCCACCTCCTCCCACCAGTGTTCCCAAACCTGGGCTAGACCCTCCCCCTCCTCCTCCCACTCTTGTTCCTAAAACCAGGCCAGACCCTCCCCTTCCTCCTCCCACCTGTGTTCCCAAACCTCAGCCAGAGCCTCCCCCTCCTCCTGCCAGCAGTATTCTGGGTCCTCCACTACAACCTCCCCCTCTTCCTCTCAGCCCTGTTCCTGGACCACCCCTAGACCCTTCCAGGCCTCCTCCCAGCTGGCCTCCCAAGGCTGGGACAGAGGCTCCACCTCCTTGCATACCATGCAAAGCTATCAAGCCTGCACCAGAGTGCTCACCTCTTCCACCCTTCTGGCCTCCACCACCTCCAAAAGGCCAGCAACCTCTTCCCCAATCCATCTGGTATGCCCCTCCCCCACCTGGATGGCATCCCCCTCCCCCACGCTCCAGGCCTCCCCCGCCCTCCAGGCCTCCCCCACCTGGCTGGCATCCCCCTCCCACTCCCTTCAGGCCTCCCCCACCTGGCTGGCGTCCCCCACCCCCACTTGGCTGGTGTCCTCCTCCCCCATCCTTCTGGCCACCCCCACCTGGCTGGCGACCCCCTCCCCCACCCTTCAGGCCTCCCCCACCTGGCTGGCATCCCCCTCCCCCACCCTTCCGGCCTCCCCCACCTGGCTGGCATCCCCCTCCCACACCCTTCAGGCCTCCCCCACCTGGCTGGGGTCCCGCTCCCCCGCTCGCCTGTGGTCCACTTGCACCACCCAAGAAGCCATGTGAGCCTCCAAAGCTGCCTGCACCAAGTACTCCTCGGCCTCAACGTCGTCAATGGCGACCATCTAAAAGCTTCCGGCCACTAGATACAATTCCAGAAGTGCCAGAACCTTCCCTCCAAGACCCTGATTCCTGTCGCTGTTATTAAATAGTCACATTCTACCTCCTCAGCTTTCTTGTAAATGTTTCTTCACATTTATTTCCACCTCTCCAGAGGTGTTGATGTAAGTGCAGCAAGAGGTGTTGGCTACTGCACAAACGCCTCCTTGTCCAGTTAGCAAGTAGCCCAAACTACATGATGCTCTAAGACCACCCTTGGCAGAAAGTCAATGCTCATTTGTTGATCTTCTATGGCTCGAGCAGTGGATTGCACAGTATTTTCTATAGACAAAGTCAGATTACGGAGAGTGGCTTCATGATACGCAAATCCTCCCCAAGGAGCCAGGAGCCCTATTACTACACCTGCCCCAGTCAGGATTAAACCTAGTGCTCTCTTTCATCTATTACCTGAGGTTCAGTTAGAGGCCTGGTATAATTGGACACTGGTGCCTGAGGGGGAGAAAAATCCTAGAGAGCACTGACTGGTGGTAGTGACAGGGTCCATGCAAGGAATCGCCCAGCCGGCTGGGCTCGAGCGGGACCCACGCACCCAGATACATCCACAGGGGGCAGACAAAGACCCAGCGATGGCACAGCCACTGAAGGCTATGCAAGCCCGCTGGACCCAAGCACCGCTCTGCAATTTCAGGGCCAGGAGAGCACAAAGCTCAGGTCAGCACACTTGGCTCTCGGGGGCCCTGGGTCTCTCTCCTACAGCACTGCGAATACGCCTCAGAGGCAGTGGAACCTATCCAGGCTGTAGGCCCCCTGTGGCTGGGCAAGAAACAGCCAAAGAGCAAACAAAAAACCCTTGGGAAATTCCTGGACACCCTCCCCAGCAGGTGCCCCTGTGCAGCAGACCCAGCCGGCCAGACCAGCCTCTACACAAGCTGTCCCACACCAACTGTCCAGGACTTCAGCACTGGAGTCAGCGAGACCCTGGACAGTTCGCCGGGCAAAATTTCCATTGCAACCATAGGCACGTGGGTGGCAAACACAAACACAGCCATGAACAGAGCTAGGTGACAGCTGGTTGCTGAGTCCAGTGGGAAACAGGCACCAGGCCATACAAAGCCAGAGCCAGAAAATAAACCACCAATGAGGCAAACAAGCCCCACAGCCACCAGGGGGTGACAATCAACGGAAACAATTGTCTATCACTTTAAATCCTCTAAAGCCTGAGTCTTCCAATTATCACTGCCCTGCCAACTCTTACTGTTTTGCAGTTGCTGGTTTGATGCGAGAGTGGTGGATTCCCACTCGCGTTCTGGAGACCTTGACTGCACTGTGTGTGTGTGTGTGTGTGTGTCTGGAGACCTTGACTGCACTGTGTGTGTGTCTGTGTGTGTGTGTGTGTCATCAACACCTCAAAAGGTCCCTTCTATTTTTCCTGTGAGGTCTGGTGTGTTCCAGGTCTGGACGTGGAGAGAGACTTCAGGCTCTGCAGGTGTCTGCCACACTGCGTACTTGTAAAGACAGTGAAGGACCCCCGCCACAAAATACAAATATTGTCAAATAGTGACCTAGCCTTGCTTGTGTATGTTCTTAGCCTCCAGGGTGTTTTCAGGACCCAAAGTATTTAAGTCCTCCCAAAAGTTACAGAGTTGGTGATGCCCATACATAAGCTCAAAAGGACTTACCTGAAGTTTGGTTTGAGGTGCAACCCTGAGGCTGAACAGAGCCAAGGGAAGGGTCTTCACCCATGTTAATTCGATCTTCTGGGAAAGGTTGGTCAGATAGATTTCCTTAGTTGGGTTCAGTCTTTCTACTTTTCTACTGAACTGGAGTCTCCAGGCACTGCGAAAACATCACTTAATCCTTAGTTGTCGGGACACAAGCTGTGTGACCTGAGCAGAACAGGTAAGGACTTGAAACCTCAACAGAGCCGATCACAGAGGGACTCGAACCCTCTGGTAGTGTCCACTCCTGATGGTTTGGAGAAGGCCATACCTGGGGATGATGTCTTCTAGTAGGCTTCTGGCAATTTATGTGGCCTTCTCAGTCCTGCAGGGGAATGCTTCTATGCAATTGGAAAGAGCTGTCTGCAAACACCAGCAGACACTGGCAATCACCTGGAGCCCTGGGTATCTCAGTGAAGTCTATCTGCCAGTCATTTCTTGGAACATACTCTTGGTACTTGGTCCACTCTGGCACTGCCTAGAATGTCCTGGGGTTGCTTTTCTGACAGGTGACACACTGTCTAATAATGTCTCTGAAAATTGCCTGCAAAGTCTGGCCGACAAAGTGTCTCTTTACCTGATCATAAATTATTTTCCACCTGTACTGAGTGGCCTCGTGTACGTGCTTTAGGATGTCTGCCATCCCTCATACAGAGTCACTCATACTTTTTCTCTAATGGGCCACATAAAGGTCTGTGTCACTGTAACCAGGGTCTTCTGTGGCTTGTGGCGGGCTAGGGTGTGGAAGAAGGCCACCACTACTGCTGGGGTCATTGTTCTTGCTGCCCACTTGGCCTCTAAATCGGCCCTTCCTTTGCCCTGGGCCTCTGGTGTAACGTTCTGCTGATGTCTTTGCAGTGTCCCACAGCCAGAGCACAGGGGAATAACACTGCCTCAAGAGGTTGAAAAATCTGTTGGCTGTCTTTGATTCCTGTATCAGTCGAATTCAAAGCCTCCCCTGTTTCCACAGTTCCCCGTGTGCATGTAAAACTGACAACACATTTTTCCAATCTGTACAAATGATCGCCCACTTCGGGGCTTGGCCAGCCACAAAGCCAGCATCGCTGCAACCAGCTCTGCTTTTTGGGCTGAGGTTCCGTTTGGGAGACTGTTTGCTTTGAGGTCCTTGGTGTGGCTGACGACTGTGTAGCCAGCCCTTTCTGGCCACCCTCTATGAAGCTACCACAGAGAGACTCAAATCCTCAGGTCACCAACAGGGAAGTCTGGGTGCCTGGCACAGGCCAGGTCCACTGTCTGGACACAGTCATGGTGGATGCGGTCTCCCAGGAGAAGAGTGGGGAGAGGTGTGGCTAGAAAATTGAGTAGGTTCTTCCTCCATATTCATTATAACCAGAGGCTCAGGTGGGGGTCCTGCCCCTGGTCCACCCTAGTCAGAGTCTTCCTCCAGAGTGAGGGCTAACATTTGAGTTACTCATTGCCCAATCTTTTTCTTGGGTCATACTCTTTTCCAGTGGCCCTCCTTCTTACAATATGTACACTGGTTCTTTCACAGTAGGGGTTGGGGTCGGGCCCTACTAGGGCCCACAGGTCTTCTCCTCTCAGGGAGCCTATCCTGTACTGCTGCTGCTAGTAAGGCAACCTGGCGCTTTCCGCCTTTGTCTGCCCTGTTGTTAGAGGCCTTGAATGCCATCTCCACTAGGTATCCTGGATCCTGATCTGTATATTGCCTAAAGACTCTATAAATCTTTCTTGAGGAAAGCTAAAGGATCCTTATCTTCACTCTGCTGAGATTCGAGCCAATAACTTTGAGTGCCTCTATCTAGCCAGACATCCAGTGCACTATCCATTGCACCACAGAACCAGAAAACTTTTCGTTCTGCTACCTTACTCCAATTTAAGTGCTTAGATACTCCATTTTTAAAGCCCACTAAGAGACATTGCCGATAATGGGTGAGCATACCATACTCTGCTGCGTGATTGTGATCCCAGGGAGGGTCTCTAAGGGGGACATGTCATCAACTGCATCTCTGGTTGGCTGAGCATCACGTCATCTCTGGGCTTTCTCTCCAGCCCTGTCCAGGATCACCCACCTCTCTTCTGGGGAGAGGAGAGTGCTGAAGAGGGACTGCCAGTCTGCCCATGTGACATCAAAAGAGTTAAAGATGGTAGTAAAGACTTCATACATTTCTTTCGGGTTCTTGAGATATCCCACAATGTAATTCTTCTAGTTAATCAGGTTTGCTATACTAAAAGGAACACAAACCTGAACCTGGCCCCTGTCTGCTACTGGAGTTGTTTGGCGGAAGGGACACTAGCCAGAGACTGGCCCTTCCTGTTGGCTCTGTCCTGGCTCTGTGGCACCCTGGGCCACATTTGACCCTTGATAGGGTGCCCCCCCTTGTATGGGGTGATGGCTAAGGAAGATTCCCAGGGCACTTGCACAGCCTTGCTTTTCTCTTCAATTCTCCATCTCTCCCCACCCTCCACTCCGCTCCAGGAAACAACAATCGCCAAGAAGGGGAGCTGGAGCATGCTCTCTGCCCCCTCTCACCAGCCCACTCCTTCTTGCCCCAGCTGCCCTTCTCCAGCAGGTGCAGGTGAGGTAGGAGAGCTGTAGATAGACACACTGCTGGGGTTCAAACGGTCCTCTGCCACTAGCACTGGCCGCAGAGCGATGGGCTTTTCCTTGTCCTTTTGTACACAGAATTTGCAAGCCTTCTGAGTTTCATTAACATTTTGCAATGACATGAAGGCCTCCACATAATGCTTTTCATCCCACTTACCATTTCACGTACAATATAAATCTAGCTGAAGAATGGTGTTGCCGTTCAGCGACCCATTCAATCACCACCTTCCTTGGTCCCGTAAACAATATTGGGGCCAAGCACTATTACCTGAGAAAATTACCTTTTCTTCTTCATTCCCTCGGATTTGAAGAAGTCACAATTCTTTATGACATACCCCTAAGGGAAGTCACAAGCTATTCAACTTTTGTTCACCATTTCTTCTAAGTATTTACCACTACTAGGTTTTAAGTTACCACAATTCCTAAACTACGCCCACAGCCAAGGTTGGTAATTCTTGGGGTTACACTTTGCCTTGGAGTGAAAAGCCACCCTTTTCCACTTGGAGATGAAAGAGAAGGAAAATAAAGGATAGAGAGCAGACAGAGAAGAGTGTTCCCAAAGACAGAAGAATTCAAACCCTGCGGTTACCAACATGGTGACCACAGATGACTCAGAGGGACTCTAACCCTCAGGTCACCGATGGGGCAAGGGACCCCAACTAGGCTGAGGATGGGTCCCAGGGGCCATGACACTATCTGGTTTTAGAACCAACTAGATCACCCCGGTACTCAAAACAGTCCGGTACTGGTACAACAAGAGATACATAGACCAATGCAACAGAATTGAGAATCCAGACGTAAATTTGTCTACCTATGAGCACCTGATATTTGACAAAGGCCCAAAGTCCATTAAATGGAGAAAACACAATCTCTTTAACAAATGGTGCTGGCATAACTGGATTTCCACTTGCAAATAAATGAAATATCACCCATATCTCACACCATGCACAAAAACTAACTCAAAATGGATCAGAGACCTAAATATAAAATCAAAACCAATAAAGATCATGGAAGAAAAAGTAGGGACGCTGATAGGAGCCCTAATACATGGCATAAACAGAATACAAACATAACTAACAATGCATAAACAACAGAAGAGAAACTAGATAACTACTAGGAGCTCCTAAAAATCAAACACACTCATCAAAAGACTTCACCAAAAGAGTAGAAAGGTGACCTACAGACTGAGAAAAAAATTTTGGCTATGACATATTCAATCAGAATCTAGTCGCTAAAATCTACAAGATACTGCAAAACTTCAACAAGAAAAAGAAACATAACCCCATTACAAAATGGGCAAAGGATATGAACAGACACTTCATCAAAGAAGGCCTTCACGCAGCTTAGAGATACATAAGGAAATGCTCAGGATCATTAGCCTTTAGAGAAATGAAAATCAAAACTACAACGAGATACCATCGCACCCTAAGGAGGCTAGCATTAATCCAAAAACACAGAGTAATAAATGTTAGAAAGGTTGTGGAGAGCCTGAAACACTTACACACTGCTGGTGGAAATGGAAAATTCTACAACCACTTTGCAAAACAATTTGGTGCTTCCTTAAAAAGCTATAAATAGAAGTACCACAGGATCCAGCAATCCCACTCCTTGAGATGTATCCTAGAGAAATAAGAGTCATCACATGAATAGATATATGCACACCCACGTTCACTACAGCACTGTTCACAATAGCAAAAAGATGGAAACAACTTAGGTCCCCATCAATGGATGAATGGATAAACAGATTATGGTATATGCACACAATGGAACACTACGCAATCATAAAGAACAATGATGAATCCTCAAAAAATCTCATAACATAGATGAATCTGAAAGGCATTATGCTGAATGAAATTAATCAGACACAAAAGGACAAATATTGTATGAGACCACATTTATAAGAACTCAAGAAAAGGTTTCAACACAGAAGAAAACATTCTTTGATGTTTACAGGGTAGGGAGAGAGGGAGAGGGGAACTCACTGACTGGATGGTAGACAAGACTTATCTTAGGTGAAGGGAAGGATAACACAATACAGGAGAAGTCAGCACACCTGGACTAAAGCAAAAACTAAGAAGTTTCCTGAACACTACCAAACATTTCGAGGGACAGAGTGGCAGGGGCAGGGGTCTGGGGACCATGGTTTTTGGAGACATCTAGATCAGTTGGCATAATAAAGTTTATTAAGAAAATGTTCTGCATCCCTCTTTGGTGAGTGGCATCTGGGGCCTTAAACCTACGAGTGGCCATCTAAGATACATCAATTGGACCCAACTTACCTGGAGCAAAGGCGAATGGAGAACACCAAAGATACAAGGAATATATTACCCCAACAGACAAAAAAGTCCCCATAAACTGAAGATCCCAACAGCCTGAGACTAGAAGAACCAGGTGGTGCCCAGCTACCACCAATGACTGCCCTGATGGGGAACACAACAGAGGGTCCCTGATGGAGCACGAGAAAAGTGGGGTGCAGAACGGAAATTGACGTAAAAAGTCCAGACTTAATGGTTTGACTGAGACTAGAGAAACCCCAGAAGACATGGCCCCCAAACTCTGTTAAACCAAAACTAAAACCATTTCTGAAGCCAACTCTTTAGACAAATATTACACTGGACTATAAGACAGAAAATGATACTCTTGAAGATTGTGCTTCTTAGTTCAAGTAGATACACGAGATTAAATGGGCAGCTCCTGTCTGGAGATGGGATGAGAAAGCAGAAAGGGAGAGAAGGTGCTTGAATGGACACAGGAAATCTGGAGTGGAAAGGGGGAGTGTGCTGGCACAGCTACGAATAGGAACTAGGGTCACATAACAATGTGTGTGTACATTTTTGTATGAGAAACTAACGTGAGCTGTAAACTTTCGCCTAAAGCACAATTAAAATATGATAATGATGAGTTCTCAAAACATTTTATAAAATGGATGAATCTGGAGGACATTATGCTGAGTGAAATAAGGCAATCGCAAAAGGACAAATAGTGTGTGGTCTCACTTTTATAAAAAGACAAGAGAAGCTACATTAATTCATACAGAAAGCTATCTTCTTTGGTGGTTACCAGGGATGGGAGAGGGAGGGAGGAGAAATCACTTTCTAGAGAGCAGACACTTGTTATTTTCGGTGATGGGAAAGGCAATACCCAATATGGGTGATATCTGCACAATCTGGCCAAGGTGAACAATAACACTAAGGGCACGAGAATAAGGGACAATTTTGGTAAATGCTGTAACATATACAATTTGGCAATAACAACCAAAAAATATGTGTATGGCTACATAAGTAGATATGAGTGCAACTATGTGTACAGGAAGGCACTTGAGAATATATGGGTGTCCAGGTACAAGTGCCTCTGTAGGCATACGTATGTACATGTCTGTGTGTGCTGCATATATACTCATATATAACAAAGCACATAGGGGGCACGGTTACAAATACTTTCTAGACATAACCAAACACCTTTCAGGATTGGTTTACTGGGTTTGAAGGCTTAGGACCAGAGTCTCATGGGACAACTCGGTCAACTGGCATAACATAAGTTCATAAACATAATGTTCTACATACTAGTTTGGTGAGTAGTATCTGCAGTCTTAAACTTGCCAGCGGCCATCTAAGATACACCTACCAGTCTCTACTCACCTGGTTGAAAAGGAAACAGGGAAACCAAAGACTCAAAGAACAAACTAGTCTACAGAACTAATAGCCCACAAAAACCACGGCCTCATATATTCTTAGACCAGAGGAGCTAGATGGTGCACAGATACCATTACCAAATATTCTGATCAGGGACACAACAGATGGGCCTAGACAGAATGGGAGAAAAAAGCTGAACAAAGCTCAGATTCCTAAAAAAGGCCAGACTTCCTGGACCAGAACAGACAAAAGGAAGTCCCGAGGCTCTCACCCTGACAAACCCTTTAAACTTGGAACTGGAGCCACTCCCATAGGTCAACTTTCAAACAAATGACAGATTGGCTCATAAAATAATAAACAATATCCCCCTTGAGTACTGTCCTCCTTTATATAATCACCTATATGAGACCAAAGGATCAATATTTACCCTACAGGAAAGATGAGAAGATAAGGGGGTGGGGGATAGGGAAGCTAGATTAATGGAGGCAGATCAACCAGAATGGAAATAATGAGAATGCTGACACATTCTAAAAAATGTAACCAATGCCATGGAACAATATGTATAAAAAAAAAAAAAATAGAAATTGTTAAATGGAAACCTAATTTGCTGTGTAAACTTTCACTGAAATTACAATAAAATAATATAAAAAACTGAGTCCATTTAGAATCCAAAAGTTACAAGCACATAGTGAAAGAAGAAAATCACAGTGAGAATTTGCGATGGAAAAAAAACATCTGAAGTGTGTCAAAATAAGTTTATATTTAACCACATTTAGGTTATAATCGCAACTATGCTCTAATTCCTGGAATAAACCAAGAATGAATGGACGTCCATTGAGACGAGTTTAGGTACAAACTTTCCAACAAAATGATATGATGAGTATCAGGACATCTTTCACTCCATTGCTAACCTGTACACCACCATGACAAGATGGCCTTTTTTTTTTTTTTTTTCCTCAAAAATTTGAGGGCTTTAGCAATTTTCCCAAGAGACTCTAAACACCTGATAGGAAATTCATTCTCTTCTGAAGGGCCTATTCCATCTCCCCTCTTGTTCATTTTCCCTCTTTCAAATGTAAACTGCCCTAACTCTCTGAAGTCCATATTTGCCAATAGTTTTGTGAAGGTTCTTAGAATGCCTTCAACATCACCCTCCTCCCATTTTGAATCTTATGCCTCATGGACAATCAGCAAGAGAGGCCAAGCAACAAAGCCGCTGAAAGGAGGATCTGGCACACACACTCCTGAGAAAAACAGGGAGGGATACATAAGAAGAACACCCAAAGACAAAGCAGGGACTATGTACTCGGTTGTATGCAGCATAGTTGGACCATGTTCGGTGGAAGCATGTCTTTATTCGGACAGTAAGTATGCTTCAGGAGACGTGAATGGATGCCACACTGACACATTACAAACCATTACAGGGACCACTGACATAAGCAGTGAGTTCATTAGTAAAGATCACCATGTTTAGGACCAATGAGGCCCTGGGGTAATGAAGATGCCAGTGGGCCCTTCTCCAGGGTTCATTTGAACTGACTCCTTTAGGGCTGGCCCAGGAATAAAGCCCTGTAGTCCCCAGAGAACCCCATCCCACCAAACCATGAAAGGTGGTGGCACCATCGCTCCCACCCATCCCTGTCCTGATCTTCCTGCTCTTCCATGAAAAAGCCTGCCCTAGGGAGCGAGCTTGGATCTGATCAGCCCACTTTGCTTCAGTCGGGGAGGAGCCAAGACCCATCCTTCTCGGTCACAGCCTTTCTGGTAACTACTCTTGTTGCTGGTGGTTGTCGTGGAGTCAGTTCCAACTCATGCTGACCCCACACGTTTCACGGTAGAGCTGTGCTCCACAGGGTTTTCAGTGCTGTGACCTTTCAGAAGCAGACTGTCAGGTCTGTCTTCTGAGGCACCTCTGGGGGAGTTTGAACCGCCGACGTTTCAGCCAGAAGTGAAGAACTTACACATTTGTGCAACCCAAGGACTCCTGTGAACTACTAAGGGGCTTTAAATGGCTATTGGTTGTCTTCCGGGGTTGCCGAGTAGGACAGGGCCTGAGGGAGTCACTGGGAACTGGAGCGATTCTGAGGGTCATGATCTTAGTGGTGTTTACACAGGTGTACGCATATGGGGTTAAGAGCTTGCACTTCACAGGTTAAGGAGCTCTGCTGCTGTAGTGGTTAAGGGCTTGGCTGCTAACCAAGAGGTCAGCAGTAAGAATCTACCAGCTGCTCCTTGGAAACCCTATGGGGCAGTTCTGCTGGGTCTTATAAGGCTGTTGTGAGTCGGAATCAACTCGACGGCAACGGGTTTTGTATTTTGGTTTCACAGAGTACTTAGGATGTGAAAACACTCTCCTAAAGCTTCATACCCATTAACTCATTTAACCCAGCCCCCAGTGTTCTGCTGCTCTTCGCTGCCATAGAGTTGGCCCCAGACTCCTGGAGACGCCATGTGTTATAGAACAGAACTGTTCCGTAGGGTTTTCTTGGCAGATCACTGGGCCTTTCTTCCACGGTATCACTGGGTGGGTTCCACCTGCCAACCTTTGGGTTAGTAGCTGATCACAAACTTCTCGCACCACCCAGGCTCCTTCAATGGTAGGAGGCAGACACTACTTTTATACCATTTTAGGATGAGGAAACTGAGTCACAGATCAGTGAAGAAGGTTGCCTTCAGTCTCAAACCTATCATATGGTATAGTTCAGATTTTAATCGAGGTTGTCTGACTCCGAATTCATGTTCCAAGACCCTACACTAAGAAAAAAAAAATAAACACATTACCCTACACCAATAATCTTAGATATTAAAAGAAATCAAGTTTTTTTTTTTTTAATTTCTAAAGCAAACATTACACATTAGGGGAAAGATGCTAAATTTACATAAATGATTATGATAAAATTTGAGACGTCTAAGTAATTTCACACTGGTGGAAGCTGCTTGAGCCAAGGACATAGAGCTCTGGGAAGACAAAGCATCGCCCTCTCTGTCATCTGAGGTCATGACTGCCCTGGAAGGCACCTGAGTGTCGGTATTTCTTAGCATAGAGTGTCGAGGGTTTTACTTTTTGAGTCCAGGACATAGGCAGATTGCGAGTCTCAGGCTCCCTATGCCAGTTACTCTCTGTGCCAAAGGAAGTCGTGACCCTTCAAAGCGGATATCTTGGCAATGGGTCACCCCAATTCTGGCACCTGCCTCCAAACCCCGTGAAGGAACAGCAGATCTTCCAGGTACTGAGTTGCTCTAGCAGAGGTGGAGAATGCCCTGGCGGAGCACCCAGAGGTGGCTGAATCAGCCGTGGTGAGCAGTCTGGACCCCATTCCAGGGGAGGTGAGTAGAGGATCATATCTGCATGTGGGCACTGGGAAGCCAGAAGCAGGATCAACTTCAAGGCACTATCTAGCCAGTCTTGGTCCTCTGGCAGGGGGCATAATTGATGTGTGTGTGGACTTACACTGTGTGGTCAGCAGGTGGCATTGGCCTCCTCTGAGGCACTGTAAATAATAATTATGAATGATGATGATGGCGACAATGATGACAGCTAATATTTAATGAGTACTTACTATGTGCCAACTCATTTAACCCTCACAACAACCCAGTAAGGTATAAGAGAAAAAAAAAAAAAAAAACCCGTTGCTATCGAGTCAATACCAACTAATAGTGACCCTATAGGACAAAGTTGAAGTGCTCCAAGGAGCGGCTGATGGATTCAAACTACCAGCCTTTGGGTTAGAAGCCAAGTTCATAATGACTGCGCCACTAGGGTTTCGAATGAGTTAAGGACTCTTATTATACCCTTTTTATAGATGAGCAGCAATCCCTGGCTGGGCAAGAGGTCAGAAATTAACTTAAAGGTTGACAATCTGAACCCACCTAGTGGCACTGCAGAAGAAAGGCCTGGCGATCACCATGTATAAAGAGTATAGCCAAGACGATCCTACGGAGCAATTCTACCCTGTAACACATGGTGTCTCCATGAGTCAGAATTGACTGGAAGGCAATGAGTTTGGTTTGGTTTGTATAATTGAGGACACAGGCATAAAGAAATTAACTCACCTGGATCACACAGCTAATAAGTGATGGGGTCTGAATGAGAAACTAAGCAATCTGGCTCCACAGCCTGTATTCCTTGATTTAACAAGTATTTATTGAAAACCTACTATGTGCTGAGCCCTATGCAGTTAAATTGGGGACATCATTAATCATCATCATCAATGACCAATATTTAGTACTCACTAGGTTCCATGTAGGGAACTGCACATAAAATAATAATAACTATGATGATACTACTACTTAGAACAACAGTAACAATAAATTTAAACTAGCCAGATGTTTCACATATATCATCATTTGGAATATTTACAGATACCCAGTAGAGGATGAAATTTTACTGTCCCCATTTCACAGAGAAGGAAACTGAATTTAAGAGAGTTAAATAATTTTGCAAACACATAGATAGAATTAGAAGTACTGGGATTTGAACCTGATTCTTTCTTTCCCAAAGTCGCCACGCTCTTATCAAGTACATGTCTGAAGCATCATCTTGCTTTTCCACTCATTCAATAAACATGGCATTTTTGGTGTTGCGGTGGTTAAATGCTCGGGTGCTATCCAGAAGGTCGGCGGTTCAAACACACCAGCCCCTCTGCTGGACAAACATGTGGCAGTCTGCTTCCATAAAGCCTTGGAAGCCCTATAGGGCAGTTCTACTCTGCCCTATACGGTCGCTACTGGTGGGAATCAACTCTATGGCAATGGCTGGGGGTATAATTTGTTGACACTCACCATGAATTCACTCCTGAGCTGCAGGGGGTGAAGGTGTTCATTGTCATGTCCCCACAGTTCCTGTCCCATGACTGGGACCAGCTCACCAAGGAACTGCAGCAGCATGTGAAGGGAGTGACAGCCCCGTACAAGCACCCCAGGAACGGGAGCATGCAGATGGATGGGGTCTGGTCCTCCTGGCTGCCTCTGGTGCTCAGCTCTCCTAAGTCCTCCAGGGTGGTTAGGTAAGCTTAGGTAAACAACAGCACTAGCTTTTTCCACCACAATTCAACTTAAGATGCAATTCAACTTAAGGACAGTGTGAAGCAGACTTTATTAGATGGGAGCCTCTAGCCTGTGTCAGAAACCATAAAGGAACTCACTGCTGGCAAGTTAACCTAAAGAAAAAAATCGTGTCCAAAGACATACCTGCAAGAAGGTTATTTATAATCCTGCAGAATCTGAAAATGAAGTACAAACCAGCAGCTTTCAAACTTTTTGTAACATGATTCACAGGGAGAAACACATTTTCTATTGCAACCCAATACATATACACATTAATATAACATTAAAAACCTAATAAAATACTTATCCTTCTATCTTGCAATACATTCAAAATATTCTATTCTACTTCATTTTTTTTAATGCTGCCTGCAACCTACAAAATTCCTTTGAAAACTCACTAATGAGTGGCAGCCTACGGTTTGAAAATCACTGATCTCAATGTCCAAAATAGGGAAGTGATTCAATTATTCATGGAATTAACATGGGCTCCTCACGGTGGCACAGTGGTGAAGTGCTCGGATGCTACCAAAAAGGTTGGCGGATCAAGCCCACGAGGTGCTCCCTGGGAGAAAGATGTGGCAGTCTCCTTCTGTAAAGATTTCAGCCTTGGAAATCCTCAGGGGCAGTTCTGCTCTGTCCTCAAGGGTCACCATGAGTCAGAATCGACTTAATGACAGTGGGTTTGGTTTTTTCATACTTAAAAATGATGATGCACATATTTTATTTTTTGACCTAAAGAGATCTCAGCAACACATTATTAAGAGAAGAAAGCAGAATATGGAATAGTATATGTAGTATGATCCTACTTGCTTAAAAATAAAGTTGGAAAGGATACAGATGCCAAAGACTTAACATTTCTTTCTTATCTAACACTTTGCTGCATTGTCTGAATTTTTACAATCAATACCCATCATATAAAAAAAATATATAGCTAACTTTTATTCATCACTTATTCTACATGCCAGGCCCTGTAGTAAATCTTCTACATGTCGCATTCAATCCCTGCCACAGCCTGCTATGGTGTAACTATCCTGTTCTACATAGAGGAAACTAAGGCACAGACAAAGGAAATGGCCTCAAATTACAGCTAATACAATGCAGGGCTGGAGCTCAAACCCAGGTGTGTCTGACAACAAAGTTCATTCTTTTCATTTTCGGCTGTTGCCTCATAGCTTTCACATCATAGTAACACCCAAGCACCACAGAAACACCAACCGGCAGAGAAGTATTGCAAACATCAGCAGGGCCACCCATGCTGGACAGGTTTCAGTGGAGCTTCCAGACTAAGGCAGACTAGGAACAAAGGCCTGCCAATCTACTTCCCAAAATTACCTGATGAAAATCCTATGGATTACAACAGAATATTTTCTGATACAGTGTTAGGGATGAGCCTGCTAGGTAGGAAGGTACCCAGAATCCATAGTGGCCAAAACAAAGGGCTTGAGCATCCAATGACCATGAAGATGGCACAGGACCAGGCAACATTTCATTCTGTTGTCCTTGGGTGATCACAAGCTGGAGCTGGCTCAATGGAAACTAGGAGCAACAGCCATGCTGTCTCGTAGAGAACAGAACAAATGATGCACAGCATTAGGTGGGCTAGGTTATACTGTGGGTAACGAACAGCCCCAAAGTCTTATTCGCTGGCCTAGAGCGATGAAACTTTATTACTATGGGTCTTCTGGGAACTCTGCTCCATGTTTCCTCACCCCGGGACCAGGATAAAGGACAGTTAGCATATAGAAACCTGCCAGGTGCTATGCCGATACGAAGACAGGTGGCCAGCATCCAGAACTCTTCTACCTAGAGGTGACACACTTCACACTTCCTTGATCAAAGGAAGTCACGTGGCTACATCCACAGACAGGGAGTCAGTAGGAGGACCTGAGATACCTGGTGAACCCCATGGAGACCCCCACATGGCATTAGCATATCTAGGGTCTATACAGGTGACAAGTAGGTGAGTGAGAAATGGAAGGAATTGAGAGCAGGATCAAGTCAGGTTGGATATGCTTTCTCCTTCTTCAGGCGGAGTTTGTCCCAGAGCTGCCCAAAACCATCACTGGCAAGTTCAAACGGAGTGAACTTCAGAAAAGGAGTTTCAGTAGATGAAATTGGCAGTCAACTCAGGCCCACTGAGTGAACTTGGACACATCTCCGGCTGACTCAGTTTCCCCAGTATGGTGGGGTGGAGGTGTGTTGAGAGAGTTGATTTCAAAGTGGATCAGGAGCAGCTAGGTTCCCACATTTTTCCTCTCTGAAGGTAAATTCAGTCACTACCCTTTCTTCCCCTGCTCTGCCCCCTTAGGTTTGACCAGGTGAGCTCTGGGACTGGGGCTGGCAGGTAATAAAATGCCACCATCAACATCAACAGAGCCTCTGTTTTGTGAGCTTCCTCTGTGCCTGGGCCTGTGCTAAGTGCTTCTCATAACTTCCTCTGCGATTCTCCCCAACTCCCAATGTGAGATATTCTGAGGCAGATGGATTCTCCTTACTGGACCCAGCACCATCTAGTGACGCCCTGTGTCTATTCCCATGGCCAGGGACACTCAGGTTGGGAGGGAAACGCCATGTGACCCTAGGCTCTGGCCCTGCTGGGCTCCTCCTGGGCACCTAAGGAGGGTAAGCCCAAAGGTGGGGTGAGAGGGGCATCTGGGGGCTCGGCCCTTGATGACTGTACTTGATGGCCGGATACCACAGAACCTGCCACCATCCAGTGGGTCTGTCACCTTTGTGCCTGACACTAATGCTGCTGCTGCCCCAGCTCCTGGCCATAACGGTGAGTGGGATACCAGGGCTCTCTGGGGATCCAAGATCCCCAAGGACTTCTCCAATCCTCCCGAGATGTGCTGCCCACTCACCCCTAACCAGGGACCCAAGAGCCCTCCCCTCAGACTTCCATAGAGATCTCCCCCACTTGACTCCTCTCCAGGGATCCAGGACTTCCCCCACGCTCCCATCAACCTCCAGCTACTCACCCCACCCCAGGGACACAGAGCACTACAGACCCCCAGCTCTCCCTACAGACACTCACTCAATCATGTTTCCCAGGGACCCAGTACCCCCTCAGCCCTTCCCAGGGGCCCAAGCAGCTCCGTAGACACCCACTCACTTTAACCCTCTACATCAAACCCTGGGTGGGGTTCCCGTGAACAAACTCTTCACTTCCTCAATCCTTGAGGTGTGTGGTGGGACCACCAAGAGGACACCAGGGGCTAAGGGAGCAGGGGCAGAAGGGCCCAGCCCCGCCTGAGGGAGGAGGATTGACATACTGTCACCTTTCACCCACCTCTGGCGGTGGCCCTAGAAGAAGTCCCCTCTGTGTCTGCTTGTTCCTGGGGTGCACACTCACAGACACACATACACACACTCAGAAGTGTGCTGAGACAACAACCAGGGAGATGTACACATAAGGACCTCCCAGACTCAGCGGGGCACATGGGTGTGGGCTCATGGACAAGTTCACATGGACCCACATTGTAGACCCTGGCACAGACACTGGAGGGAGTACACAAACACACAGACACTCAAGATCATCCAAGACAGCCCCAGGATGAGATGACACATGATGGATGCACGCACACACAGATCCACACTCAAAAACACCCAAAGATCAAATTTACACACACACAGAGACACAGATCAGAAACACAGACACTCCAGGAGGGACACACACGCCCAGATACACACTGTTCTGGTTTGATTCTCTAGAGAAGCAAAACCAGTAAAGCATATAAATATATAGAGAGAGAAACAGATTTACATCAAGGCAATGGCTCACTCGGTTATAGAGGTTGCAATGCCCCAAGTCCATGGGTCAAGATAGAGGCTTCTCCTGATTCACGTAGCTGCAGGGGCTGGCAAACACAAGGGCGGTAGGTTGGATAGCAGGGCTCTTGCTCACTAGCTTGGAAGATTGATGAATCCCAAGACTGGAAGGCAAGATCACAGGAAAGCTGCTAGCTCAAGTCCCAAGAACTGGGGGTCACATAACGGGAGCCAGGTACAGGATCCAGCACCAGCAAAAAGCTCCCAAGCCTTGCCAGAATGTCCACTTATATTCCATGCACCCACACGCCCAAGGAAACTCCCTTTTCACTGACTGGCTGCTCACATCAGATCCCATCATGGGGGTGATCACATATCAAATCTCAACAGGAAGTCATCACAACACTGCACGAACTGCCAAAACACTAAATATCCTGGCACAGCCAAGTTGGCACGCAATCTAAACCATCACAGTTCACCCTTTGTCAACTTGGCACCTACATACATTTTATTAAACCATACAAAACCTCTGAATAAAGACTATTTAAAAGTCATATTTGGGCATAATATGATACAGTGAACACACACAACCAAACATGACCTAGGCCTGTTTACATCTTATTTTTATGAGTGAAGAAAACAAAAATATTTGACGGATGTACACATACAAAGCAGAAACACTCATAAAAATTACAGTCTTCATTTTTGCAACTGGTCACGTGGTTGTAACTGGTATTTAGAACTACCTTCTTCCACCACCCATTCCGTATCCCCTTTGCCTTTAGCAAGCCCCTCAGCTAGTCGTGGTTCTTTGTTTGGTGGGGTAACTCAAACCTTCATTTATGCTGGAATTTACATGTTGGAATTAGGTTGCTATAGTATTCCATTGACTTTAATCACAGGGCATGGTAAGACTAAGAGACACCTTAAGAGATCACCTGCTTTCCAAACATACTCTTCTTTGCCTTCATGATGTAAAATAAATCCGATTTCCTCTTGGTAATCAGGATCAATCACACCAGCCAGTATGGCAACTCCCTTCTTTGCCTGCTGATCCAGAGGCATGAGGAGCCCAAAGTGGTCAGGTGACATTCTTAGCTTCCACTTCAATGGACTCTGATGTTTCTCCTGGTGGGAACATTCCTCCCTTTGAACTAAGACCTCTAGATCTGCAGAGCATAAGGTCGTGGGGACGTGGAGCAAAAATCTTGTGAGTGGGTGACTAGGGATAAAAGTGAGCAGTTCCATTCCCATTTCCACCTCTGATTCCTTGATGCATGAGTCCTAGCTATGGGAGAAAGAGAACCACATATTGGACACTGGTTCAGAGCACATGCAGCCTCCTGGAGAACACTGCCCCAACCCTGCAAGGTATTGCCACCTAGCTGTTGCTCTAATTGTGTCTTTAGAAGGCCATTCCATTGTTCTATCACATGAGGTACTTCAGGATGATGAGGAACATGGTAAGACCACTGAATTCCGTAAGAATGGGCCCATTATTGCATTTCATTTCCTATGAACTGAGTCCTTGATCCAAGGCAATGCCATGTGGGATACCATGACAGTGGATAAGGTATTCTCTAAGTCCACAGATGGTAGTTTTGGCAGAAGCATTACATAAAGGGAAGGCAAATCCATATCCAGAGTACGTGTCTATACTAGGAAGAACAAAACACTGCCCTATCCATGATAGAAGTGGTCCAACATAATGAACTTGCCACTAGCTTATTGGCTGATCACCTCGACGGATGATACCATATCAGGGACTCAGGGCTGGTCTGCTGCTGGCAGACTGGGCACTTAGTAGTGGCTGTAGCCAAGTTGGCCTTGGTGAGTGGAAGCCCACATTGCTGAGTCCATGCATAACCTCCATCCCTGCCACTATGGCCACTTTTTTCATGAGCCCTTTGAGCAATAAGAGGAGTAGCTAGGGAAACAGAACACCTGGTTTCCACAGAATACGACATCCCATCCACTTGATTGTTAAAATCTTCCTCTGCTGAGGTCACCCTTTGGTGAGCATTCACATGATACACAAATATCTTCAATTCTATGGCCCATTTGGACATGTCTATCCACATACCTCTTGCCCGTACTTCTTTGTCTCCAATTTTCCAGTCACATTCCTGCCAATCCCTGAACATCCAGACCTTTGGCCACAGCACATGAATCAGTACACAATTGCACATCTGGCCATTTCTCCTTCCAAGCAAAGTGAACAACCAGGTGCACTGCTAGAACTTCTGCCCACTGCGAGGATTTGTCTCCACCACTGTCCTTCAGGAGGTCCCTGAAAGGGGCTGTGGTGCTCCTGCAGTCCACTTTTGAGTAGCGCCTGTATATCACGCAGAACCATCTGTAACCAGGCACACATTTTCTCTTCCTCAGTCAACTCATGATGAGGAGGCCATACGTGCAGACTGGGAGATGGAAGGCAATGTGACAGAAGCAGAGACCATGGGCATTTTCAACACTTCCTCATGCCACTTACTTGTGTCTTCAGGTCCTGCTCAGGCCCGATCTCGTATATACTACTTCCAGTTAATGACGGAGTGCTGCTGTGCACATCCAACTGTATGACTCTGTGGGTCAGACAACACCTAGTTCATGATGGGCACCACAGGCCACACCTTGACTTGGTGGTCCATGGTTAAGCATTTAGTCTCTACTAAGGCCCAGTAACAAACCTAAAGTTGTTACTCAAAAGGACAGTAGTTATCAGCACAGGATGATAGGACTTTGTTCCAAAATCCTAAGGGTCTGCACTGTGATTCACAAATAGCAACCTACCAAAGACTCCAGACAGCATCTCTATCTGCCACTGACACTGCAGGCACCATTGGATCAGCCGGATCCTATGGCCCAAGTGGTAGAGTGGCTTGCACGGCAGCCTGAACCTGTTGCAGAGCCCTCTCTTTTTCTGGGCCCCACTCAAAACTAGCAGCTTTTCGAGTCACTTGATAAATAGGCTGGAGTAGCACGCCCAAATGAGGAATATGTTGTCTCCAAAATCCAAAGAGGCCTATCTGGCACTGTGCCTTGTTTTTACTTGTGGGAGAAGTCAGATGCTATAATGTATCCTTCCCTTTAGAAGGAATATCTCCACATGCCCCACACCACTGGACCCCTAGAAATTTCACTGAGGTGGAAGTCTTCTGAATTTTTGTAGTGTTAATTTTCCACCCTCTAGCACACAAAAAGTTTCACCAATAAGTCCAGAGTCATTGACGCTTCTTCCTTGCTAGGTCCAATCAGCATGATGACAACAATGTAATGGACCACTGTGATGTCTAGTTTAAGGGAAAGGTTATCAAGTTCCCTGCAGAGTAAATTATAACATGAGGCTGGACAGCTGATGTAGACCTGAGGTAGGCAACTGAAGGTACACTGCTGGCCTTCCCAGCTGAAGGCAAACCGCTTCTGATGGTCCTTCAAAACAGGTATGGAGAAAAGCCAGATCAAAAGCTGCATACCAGTTACCAGGAGAAGTCTTAATTTGCTTAAGCAATGAAACTACATCTGGAATAGGAGCTGCAATTGGAGTCACCACCTGGTTAAGTTTTAGACACTCCACTGGCTTTCCCTAAGATTCATCTGTGTTTTCCAAAGGCCAAACTGAAGAGCTGAATGGGGATATGGTGGGAATTACCACCCTGCATCCTTCAAGTCCTTGATGGTGGCTGTAATCTCCACAATCCCTCCATGAATGTGATATTCCTTTGCTTTACTATTTTCCTGGGTAGCGGCATTTCTAATGGCCTCCACTTGGCTTTTCCTACCATGATAGCCCTTACTCCATTTGTCAGGGATCCAATGTGGGGGTTTTGCCAGTTACTGAGTATATCTATTCCAATTTTGCATTCCTTAACTGGGGAAATTACTACAGGATAGGTTCAGGGACCCACTGAGCCTACTTCAGACGGATATGAGCTAAGGCTCCATGAATAACCTGACCTGCATATGTCCCCACTCTGACTGGTGGACCACAGTGGTCTCCCAGAATCACTGTCAGTTCACAACCAGTGTCCAGTAATCCCTGAAAAGTCTGATTATTTCCTCTTCCCCAATGAACAGTCACTCTCCTACAAGGACATCCCTTTGAGGAAGGCTGGGAGAAACAATACCAGTGTAAGTTTTTGGAAGCATATTGGAGTCTTTTCTCAAGGGGACCCGGCATCCCCTTTATTCAAGGGGTTGTGGGTTTTTAAACTCGCTTAAGTTTTTTTTTTTTAAGTCTAGGAACTGATTGATGAACGCTGACTCTATTCTGGAGGCTCCGAGTTAGACTGTTGTTCACTTGACCTAGAATTCATCCGCTTGTACAGATCAAGTAAATATTTAGTAGATTTCCTATCTATTTCACTCTAAGGGACACCAAGATTAAGTAGCCCATGCTGTAAATCCATAAGAGTCAGATTATTCTGATTACCACTTTGACTCTGCTGTCCACTACAGTAACCACGCCCACCTTGTCTTCATTAATCAAGTGCTGCCACTTGGCCCCTACCATCACAGAGTCCGACCAGCCCCATTATACTTAGGTGCCTTAATTCACTTCGACCAGTTCCCACTGTCAAATCTGACTTGCATAATAGAGCAATCACAGCAGTCTTCAAGGGCCCTGGGGTCCCTTCACAAATTTGTTCCTCAACATTGTGGTAAAAGGTGTGTCCTCTGTGTGTGTCTGTGGGTCTAACCTGATAAATCCACTCTAGCATGCCATTTTCCCTAAGCCTTTGAATACTTTCTTCTACAGTATATGAAAGCAGGTCTGCTACTTCAACTTGATTTAATGTAGGCCGATGCATAATTCATGCTCCAGCAACCCAGTTAAATAAACTATTAGATTCTTTCCTCACTTCTAGAGCTGAAACACTGAATGAAAGAATCTGTGCTTAGTAGACCTGTATCAATAAACTCAGACTGATCCATCCTCATGTTCCTTTCACTATTATCCCACACCCTTAACAGCCATTCCCATATATATTCCCCAGGTTTTTGTTGGTACATAGTAGAAAAGTCAAGCAATTCTTTTGGAAAGTAGTGCACCTCGTCCTGGGTCACACTTTGTACTTTACCTTTTGGGGCTCACTGGGATGTAAGTCTAGGTATAGGTCAGTGGGGAAATGTTTTGAGAACATTCAGCATTGTCTTGTAAAACATTTGCCTCAGGCGAGGTGCTAGGCAATGACTCAGAAAAGGTGCTTTAGACTCAGCTGGGTTAATCTCATTAGATGGGAGTGGAAGGGCTAATGGTATTACTGGGCAAGGTGGTTTAGCAGGCAAACACGGAATGGTCTCTTCAGACGGGAGTGAGAAGGCTGGTTCTATTGGCAGGAGTAAATGGAGTTTTGGGGCTCGGTATCTCCAGCTTCCTGATTATCTGCCCATATGTCCCCATCTCAAGTTTCAGGATCCCATTTCTTCCCAATCAATGCTCTCACTTTAACTTCAGACACCTTTCCAGGCTGACAGTTGACTTGGCATTGTAATTCAACCACTGTTACAATAAGATTCTGGATTTGGTTTTTGGCACTATCCGCTCTATTACTGCAAGATTCAAGGCTTTCTTTCAAGGCACAAGTGGAAACTTTCAAGTCATTTATGCGGCACTTGAGTTTTGACTCTGAAGCCCTCAGCACATCTCTTTCTTTCACCAGTTTGTCTAGGAATAGTAGGATCAACCAACCAGCTACCTTATATTTCTTATTCTGGCAAAACTGTAGAAAGATATCACACATGCAATCACCCAGAGCCTTGCCTTTCACCAATATCTGATCTATTGGTGGTGATGTTTTGCATATTTGTATTGCCACCTCATACCATTGATTAGCAATTGATTAGCAAAGTCATCAACATCTTGAAGACTAACCAGACTTGAGAACCAATTTAGAAGACTCACCCTTACAATTTTGTTTCTCTAGAACCACTCTCGGTACCAAATGTCTTAGGCTGGGTTCTCTAGAGAAGCAAACCAGTGAGGTGTATAAATCTATATACAGAGAGAGATTTATATCATGGAAATTAGTCATGCTGTTTTTGAGGCTGGAATGCTCCCAAGTCCGTGGGTCGGAATAGAGACTTCTCCTGATTCATGTAGCTGCAGTGGCTCGTGAGCCCAAGATTGGAAAGTAGGAGAGTAGGGCTCTTGCTCACAAGTTGTGAGATTGACAAATCCCAAGATCAGCAGGCAAGACCACAGTAAGCTGGTAGCTGAAGTTCCAAGAATCGGAGGTCAGATGAACAGGTGCCAGCTGCAGGATCTAGAATGACAAAAGCCTACAAGCCTTGCCAGAATGTCTGCCTATATTCGATGCAGGCCACATGCCCAAGGAAACATCCTTTCAACTGACTGGCTACTCAGACAAAATCCCATCACGAGGGTGTTCACATAGCAAATCTCAACAGGGAAGGGATCACAACATGAAAAGGCTGCCAAAACACTGAGATTCATGGCCCAGCCAAGCTGATACAAAATCTTAACCATCACACAGACCGACACGCACAGAGACATACACAGATTTCAACAACTGACACACACCATTCACTGACACAGACTCGCATACGCACACACAGAAAAACACACAGAAGTAAACAACAGCCACACAGGGGAAAATACAAAACACAACCGATATATTCACAGAGTCAGAATCCCAGACACACATGGACACCCACACAGATTACACAACTGCACACACACACTCACACATCCACAAACTCTTAGCCGCACTGGATACACAGGAAGCCCTGGCACTCCCAACAGAGGCCACTGCAGGCAAACGGGGCTTCATTCCCAGCATGTCTTACTGCACTGAAGCTGTTACAACAGGAAGCGCTTCCTGGTTCAAAATTCAGGCTGGGGCCCTCTGGAGGGCTGTGCCCAGGGCACTGAGGTGCCAGAGAGTGGCCAGGGCATGGTGGCTCTGGTAAGAGCCTCTGGGCATGAGGTTGGGACTCTGACGCTGTCAAGGGCCCTTAGAGTGGGGGTGTCCTGTGGGGACTGGTGGACACAGGGGTCAAGGGAGGCCACAGGAACTGTTCTTAATTTTCATAGGTGTTGTGATGATTAATTCTGTGTGTCAATCCTACCTGTGTGCGTAAATGTAAGGAAAGGTAAGGGGCCTGTCATAGAGGATCAACAGAGGAAATGCCCAGCTAATAAAGAAAGCCTATTCCAGATAGGAGTAACATTACAAATAATCAGAACTGCAGAACACTCCATTGTGCTCATGCCTAACCTGTACATGGATCAAGAGGCAACTGTTTGAACGGAATGAATTACAAAACGTCTGCAGCTGGGTTTATCCTTTCACCTTAATTATTCAATCTGCACGAGAAACAAGTACTCCTAGAAGATGGATTATATGAAGAAGACAGCATCAGGATGGGAGGAACACTCATTAACAAACTCAATAGTCAATTGACACAACCTTGCTTTCTGAAAATGAAGACGACTTGAAGCACTTTTGACCAAAGTCAAAGGCTAGAGCCTTCAGTAGAGATTACGCCTGAATGTGAAGAAAACAAAAACCTTCAAAACTGGACCAATAAACAACATCGTGATGAATGGCAAAGAAACTGAAGTTGTCAAGGATTTCATCCTACTCGGATCAACAATATCCATATAAGCAGCAGTCAAGAAATCAAAAATCATATTACATTGGGCGAATCGGCTGCACACGACCTCTTTAAAGTTTTAAAAACTGAAAATGTCCCTTTGATAACTAAGATGCCCCTGACCTAAGCCATGGTCTTTTCAATCAGCTCATATACATGTGAAACTTGGACAATGAAAAAGGAAGGCAGAAGAAGAATTGATGCCTTTAAATTACAGTGTTGGCAAAGAATATAGACTACCCTGTGGAGTGCCAGAAGAACAAACAAATCAGTCTTAGAGGAAATACAATCACAACCCTCCTTAGAAGTGAGGATGACAAGACTTAACTTTGGCTCTCTTCTTGTGAACATGTCATCAGGAAGGAAGAATCTCTAGAGAAGGACACCGTGTTTGGTAAAACAGAGGGTCAGCAAAAACACGGGAAAACCTCAATGAGATGGATTGACACTATGGCCACCACAATGGGCCTCATTACGTTATATAAGCCTGCTGTGATTTGGAATGGACTCCACGGCAGATACTGACAATAACCTTTTAAAATGTAGAACAAAGGATATAACACTTTTTTTAAATTAAATGAGCAGATAGGATGTTCTCATGTGTATTCTAAAAACTACATTATAAACACATAAGGATACCCAATGGATGTCAAGGTCTGATGTACAGTAATTAGGGCAATGACCATACAAACTCACATATTATCCCAATACTAATTTACATATCAAATGGAGAAATCTCCTCTACTGAAATGAACAGCATACTTGTGCAAATAGATTCTAACATTTCATGCAACTCCTCAATGTGAAAAGATATTTTGAATGAAGTGAAAAAGGTCCATAAAGCCATCCAATGAGTAATCCAGAGTGTATATAAAGCTCCATGCCTATTAGAAGGTCTAGCCCCTTGCTTACAGCAAATGAGAAAAAGTAGCTTTGAGAGCTATTTGGGGAATGTAAAACTTCAACAAGCCACATGAGTGTATTTCTGAATTTGAAAATAAAGAAAAGGGATGGGAAATGTATGATTCACTGGATCCAAGTATCAATTATGGGAAAAGATATATTTTAAACAGGACATTATGGACATCCTGATTTCGCCTTAGAAGTGAAGACATAAAAAAAGTCGCTGTATTCAAATCTTGAATTTTTAGTTGAAAAATATTTATTTTCAATAAATACATCTAAATTACAGCACTGGCTTAGTTCTTAAATATTCTAGCAACTTTATATCCAGTGGAAATTTCACCTAAAAGAGTTTTAAGCTCTGTAAAATATCAAGAGTTAAAAAAAGATATCACCGTTCTTTGTTCATCTAAATCTCATTCATGAATTCTGCTTAGTACAGTATTATTCCGACTTGGAACGAGCCTTGGTCATTTTTTTTTTTTAAATAACATTCATGGTCACAATGTGTCCTATGAAAGACAGCTCAGAAAGCTGAAATTTCAAATTATTTCAGGTCATCATAGGATTATGAAAATCATTAAACATGGCAATTATCTGAACTGAAAACAAGACAAACTAAGAATGACATTTTAGAAATATTATTGATGACTATGCTTCCATGGGAGCCCTGGTGCTGCAGTGGTTAAGAGCTATGGCCGCTAACCAGAAGTTTGGCAGTTCAAATCCACCAGCAGCTCCTTGGAAACCCTAAGGAGCAGTTCTACTCTGCACACATGGCTTGGCTCTGAGTCAAAATTGAATCCACTCCACCACAACTAAAGCAACAACACTTTCATGAAAAATAGGATAGTAAAATTAGAATAATTTCTAATATTCCAATGAGGAAAATTAATTAAACTTAACATAAGGTTGAGAATATTAATACATCTACTTTTCCATTTTTTACTATTTCCCAGCTACTTTAAAGTTATAGGTCAAAACAAACAAACAAACCCACTACCATCAAGTCAATTCCGACTCCCAGAGACTCTGTAGGACACAGTAGAACTGTCCCATAGGGCTTCTAAAGCTGTAATCTATAGGAAGCCTACTGCCACACTTTTCTGCAGCTGAGCAGCTGGTGGGTTCCAACCGGAAACCTTTTGGTTAGCAGCCGAGCGCTTAACCACTGCGCTACCACGGCTTCTTCTATAAGTAAAACAGTCATGAAAAAGTTAACAGCACCCTGTACACAGGGACCGGCACCTTCCCTTTCATCTCGGGCTCCACCATGGGTGGCCTGGAGAAGCCACAGCAAAGCCCCTTCTCCTCATCACTCAGGGCCCCAGAAGGAAGCTTGGCACTTACTGTTGACTCTCGGGTTCCGAAGCTAAGGGGCGCCTCCCTTAGGCTGGATCCTGTGGAAATGAAGCTCACCTTCCCGCCGCAGCTGCACCATCACCCACCAGGCCTAAGCCCAGAACCACCAACCCTTCCAGGAGCCACCGGTCAGATAAGGCGAGGTGCGCCCTCTGCTGGCTATTGGCGCACAGGGATGGTCGCTTTGTGCCGGCTGCTTAAAGGTAGCAGTGCCCCATGGGAATGATGGATATTCTCAATTCTAAGTGATATTTACACCAAAAAATAGGTTAATTCCACTTTTATGTAGGGAATCATTTAAATAAGAATTTCACCAGCAACACTGACCTCCAGGAACAATTCTCCATCATCACGTTAAAATGAAAACACGTTTATTTCTTGAGGATGTCTCCTCAGACCTTGAGTGGAATATCTAAATTCTTTATTTGGAAATGGGTATTTTATCAGAGACCTCTTAGGCACCATTTCTAATCCTCTTGGCTCTCCTATCTCTGTTTCACATGCTACTGTGACAATCAGCTCTGAAGGCTCAGATTTACCTCATGAGGACCAACATCACAACCTCCTGCACTTTGTCCTTGTGTCACCTGACTCCCCACCCTTCTCTGGGTTTCTATGTTGATGCTGAGGTGGGCGATGCCCCAGGATCAGAGCCCACACATGCACAGCCAGGTGCCTTGTTGACTCTGGGTGTGTGTGTGGTCTGTCTGTGTATTCAATGAATGGTCATTGTGATGGGGGTCAGTATGATGTTAGGGTATGTACATATGATTTTCATATTTGGGTACAATCAGAAGGGAGATGGTCATTTCAGGGTCTCTGTATGTATCTTTGCTACGGTCAATTGGGTGTATCGACATGTGGGATCTTGGACAATGTGCAACAAGTGTATGCTTGTTCTCAGCATTTTGTACGTTTTAAAGGTAGATTAATGTGAGAATGTGTGGTCAGTGTGTGAATTCAGGATGTGAGTGTGGTCAGAATATGTGTGAGTTCTCAGTGTAGATGTGTTGTCAGAATACACAATCATTTGCAATATCTAAGTGTGTCTTGCATTGATTTTCATGTGGTCAGAAGTTTTCTGGTCAGTGTGAATGTGTGTCTTTGTGTGCGTTTACGATGTGGTTAGAGAGGGTTAGTGAGAGCCCTATTAGAGACAGCACACTGCAACACTGCCAGGCTCCTAAGAAACACCAGGTGGCCAGCTGCCAGTCTTCCTGGGAGCAGTGGAATCCACTGGAGATATTTGATGGGTGGGGCTACTTCTTGGAGGTTGAATTAGGGTTTCTCTCCATGATAACATCTTACTCCTACATTGTACATTTCTTTGAAGCTGGTTAAGCTCTTTGACAATTGTTTCTCTGGGCCAGATCAAAAACTTGCCAAAGTTTTTCTGTTCCTGGGCAGTTATTTTAGCAATAGTCTTTGTGTGCACTGTCCTTTCAGTGAGTATTTCAGCATACCTTGTAAATCTGCTTTGAATCATGAATAATGAGGGCAGAGTATAGCTATCCCATATTGTTTCCAAGGAGGAGCTGGTGGATTCGAACTGCTGACCTTTTGCTTAGCGGCAGTAGCTCTTCACCACTGTACCACAAGGCTGGGTTTTTTTTTTTTTGGATTATAGAAATGCTTTGGAAACCCTGGTGGTGTAGTGGATAAGGGCTAAGGCTGCTAACCAAAAGGTCGGCAGTTCAAATCCACCAGGCGCTCCTTGGAAACTCTGTGGGGCAGTTCTACTCTGTCCTATACCGTCACTATGAGTCAGAATGGACTCGACGGCAATGGGTTTTAGATATGCTTTGAATCAGGACTAATCAGGAATTTTTATAGTCACTGGCCTATTATTGGATTTTCACATTATAAATGAGAACAAAAATTGATGAGTGAAATCAAGCTAACTCTGTAAAATAATCTCATCTTTTCAGTGAATAATCAGTGAACAAGACAACTGTATAACTTCAATGAGAAAACTTTTAAGTGACAAATTCTTTCTGTCCAACGAAGTAATAAATATTAACTCTTCTGGGGCCCCTTTCACACACTGGTAGTGGAAATGTGATTTCTCACAACCATCCCGAAATACAATGTAACGCTGTCTACCCAAAGCCTTCGAAATGCTCACACTCTTTTCTTTATTCAGCACCATCCCACATCTAGTCATCTACCCTAATGGAACGAGCACCATGATTCCAAAGACCTGGTGAGAGCACATTCAATGGAACCGGATGGATTACAGTGAAAATGTGGCAACGAGCTGAATGACCCATGGTAGAGGGATTCTGTAACTAGTGTAAATCCTTACGGTGGAGGCAGTTCCTAAAAGTCATGAGCTTCAAAGACATTTCAGAACACAGAAAATGCTCTTAATGTAATGGCAAGTGGAAAGATGCAGAAAGCAGGTTTTCTACATTGTGTAGACAAGAGGACATGTGTTTCTGCACAGATAGAGTGAACAAATGCTCCATGAAAATACCATAGAATGGAAGAACCGGAATTTCTAAAGGGTGCTGTAACCATCACTGTATCAACTTTCTTGGCAGCTGTTTCTGGGCTCCAAACACTCAATTCTGACCTCACTCCAGCCTTGAGGGTAGGGGCACTTTCCTCCTTTTTAACAAAGCCTTGGCTGAACTACTATATATGATCTCAAAGTTTCTTGTGCACTTTGACTTGTTCAATCTAGTTTTTGTTTTGTTTTTGGCATTTCGGTTGCATCCTTTAAACCCCGTAATCTGCAATGGGATCAGCAGGAGCCATTGAGTTTCATGGCGCTAATGCTGCTTATCAAAGACCTGGTCGATGGGAAGGTGCCAGGTGCTGACATCTGCATCTTTCTGTATCAGCTTTTTTTTTTTAAGTGCTTTGGTCTGTCCTATAGAAGTATTTTAAAAAATTAACTGCTTCTATTCTGCAGAGTCAGAGGGCTGCAGCAGGGACCCTCTTTGTCCGGGACGATCGTCCACACATTGCCCAATAGATGACCTCCATCAGTACACGTGGGGAGTGGGCCATGTGCTCTACCCAGATGTCTTCTCAGGCCTTGGTTGGACCCTTCACCATACATTCCACCACATCCTCTTAGCTGTGTTCCCAGACTTCAGTCAGACGTCCACCAAATCCTCCCAGCTGTGTTCCCAGGCCTCTGCCAGATTCTGGACTTCTTCCTTCCAGATGTGTTCCTGGACCTTGGTCAGACCTTCCCCCTCCGCTTCCCAGCTGCGTTCCTGGATCTTGGCCAGATCCTCCACCTATTCCTTCCAGCTGAGTTCCTGGACCTTGAACAGACACTCCCCCTCCTCCTCCCAGCTGTGTTCTACCTGGGCCAGGCTCTGCCTCTCATCCTCCCAACTGTGTTCCTACAACTGGGACAGGACCTCTGGCCCCTCCTCCCAGCTGTATACCTGGGCCTTGGAGAGACCCTCTACCTCCTCCTCCCAAATGTGTTCCGAAACCTTGGCCAGACCCTCCCACTCCTCTTTCCAGCTGTGTTTCTGAACCTTGGCTAGATGCTGCCCCTTCAACTCCCAACTGTGTTCCTGGACCTTGGACAGACCATCCTCCTTCTCATCCCAGCTGTGTTCCTGGACCTTGACCAGATACTAACCCTTCTCCTGCCATCTGGGTTACTGGAACTTGGACAGACCCTTCCCAACACCCCCCATCTGTATTCTTGGACCTTGGTCAGATCCTCCACCTCCTCCTCTCAAGTGTGTTCCTGGACCTTGGACACACCATCTGCCTCCTCTGCCCAGCTGTGTTCATGGGCTTCAGCCACACCTTTCCATTCCTCCACCCAGGTGTCTTCCTGAACCTAGTTGAGACCCTCTCACCACTCCTCCCAGCTGTGATCCCGGGCCTGGGCTAGACCCTTCACCACTTCCTCCCAGCTGTGCTCCTGACCTTCGAAAGACCCTCTACATTCTCCTCTCAGCTGTATTCCTCAACCTCTGCCAGACCCTCTCCCTCCTCCTCTCAGATGTGTTCCGGGAACCTGGCCAGACCCTCCAACTCCTCCTTGCGGTTATGCTGCTGGATTTCAGCCAGGCCCTACCCCTACTACTCCCAGCTGTGTTCCTGGATTTCGGACAGACCCTCTATCTCCTCCTCCCAGCTGTTTCTAGACATTGGCTAGACCTTCCACCTCGTCCTCCCAGCTGTGTTCCTAGACCTTGGCCAGACACTCTGCTCCGTGCAGCGGTGTTCCTGGACCTTGGACAGACCATCTGCTCCGTCCAGTTGTGTTCATGGACCTTGGCCAGACCCTTCACCTCCACCTACCAGCTGTGTTCCTCGACCTCAGCCAAACCCTGTCCCTCATCCTCCCAGCTGTGTTCCTAGAACTTGGAGAGATCATTCCCCTCCTCCCCTCAACTGTGTTCCTGACCTTGGACAGACCCTTCCCTTACTCCTCCCAGCCGTCTTCCTGATTTCAGCCAGACCTTCCCATTCCTCCACCCAGCTGTGTTCCTGAACCTTGTCAAGACCCTCCCCATACTCCTCCCAGCTCTGTTCCTAGACCTTGGACATACCCTCCACACCCTCCTCCCAGATGTATACCTAGACCTTGGAGAAACCCTCCATCTCCTTCTAGCTATGTTCCTGAACCTTGGCCACACCCTCCCCCTCCTCCTCCCAGCTGTATTCTGGACATCTGCCAGACCCTCCTCCTTCTCCTCCAAGCTGTGGCCCTATACCTATACTTCAGACAGGCCCTACCCCTCCTCCTCTCAGCTATGTTCCTGGAACCTGGCCAGATCCTCCATCTCCTCCTCCCAGCTGTATTCCTGGACCTAGGCCAGGCCCTCCACCTCCTCATCTCAGCTATGCCTGGACCTCGTCCAGACCGCTCCGTTCCTCCTACTAGCTGTGTTCCTGGACCTTGGTCAGACCTTGGTCTACTCCTCCTCCCAACTATGTTCCTAGAACTTGGAAGAACCCTCCACCTCCTCCCACCAGCTGTATTCCTAGAACTTGGACACACCCTCCAACTCTTCCCAGCTGTGCTCCTGGATTCAGTCAGACCCTGCCCCTCCTCTTCTCAGCTGTGTTCCTCACCCTTGGCCAGAACCTATCTTTCCTCCTCCCAGCATGTTCCTGGAACTTGGACAGACCTTCCACCTTCTCTCCCCTACTGTGTCCCTGGACCTTGGTCAGACCCTCCCCATTATCCAACCAACTGTGTTCCTGGAATGTGGACAAAACCTCCCCATCCTCTTCCCAAGTGTGTTCTTGGACCTAGGCCACACCCTCCCCTTTCTCCTCCCAGCTGTGTTCCTGGACCTTGGCCAGATTCTCTCCCTCCTCCTCCCAGGTGTGTTCCTGGATCTTGGCCAAATCCTACCCCTCCTCCTCCCAGCTCTGTTCCTGGATCTTGGCCAGACCTTCCCTTTACTCTTTCCAGCTGTGTTCCTTAACCTTAGACAGAAGGTCCCCCCGCCTTCTGAAGCTGTATTCCTGGAAATTAAACATACCGTATACCTCCTCCCCCGGAATGTGTTCCTGGACCTTGGACAAACCCTCAACCTTCTCCCACCTATGTTGCTGGATATTAGCCAAGCTCTCCCCATCCTCCTTCCAAATGTTCCTGGACCTCAGCCAGATCTTCCTGCACCTCATCTCAACTGTGTTCCTCCCACAATGCCAGATTCTCCCCCTTCTCCTCCCAGTTGTGTTCCTAGACCTCAGCCAGAACCTTGACCTCCTCCTCCCAGCTGTGTTCCTGGACTTTGGACAGACCCTCCACTGCCTCCTCTCAACAATTTTCTCAACAAGGCCAGATCTTCCCTTTCCTTCTCCCAACTGTGTTCCTAGGCCTTGAGCAGATCCTCCCCCACTTCCTCTCAGCTGGATTCCTGGACCTTAGCCAGACAGTCCACTTGCTCCTCCCAGCTGTGTTCCTGGACCTTGGCCAAAAACTCCCCCCTCTCCTCCCAGCTGTGTTCCTGGACCTTAGCCAGACAGTCCACTTCCTCTTTCCAGCTGTGCTCCTGGATCTTGACCAAAACCTGCGGCACCTCCTGCCAGCTCTGTTCCTGGACCTTAGCCAGATAGTCCACCTTCTCCTCCTAGGTCTGTTATCGGACTTAGGCTAGACCCTTCCCCGCTCTTCACCCACCTGTGTTTCTCGACCTCTGCAAGACACTTCCCCCTTCCCTGCTCTCCCCCGACTGTGTTCCTGGACCTTGATTCCCCTCCAAAAGACAACTGGAGTCCCACTCCAAAACATGCCTGGGTTCCCCTCCCCCACATGGCTGGCTTTGCACTTCCCAACATGACTGGCAGCCCCCTCCACTACCCAGCTTTTGTCCACATTCCCCACCTCACTGGCTATTTAGGCCTCATCAGCTGCCTCCACTACATACTCCCAGGCCTCATTGTCTACGGCCTGGACCACCTCCATGCTTCCGGCCTCTAAAGACCATTACAGTGTTGCCAGAGTCTTCTCCTCCAATACCTTGATCACCAGTATTGTTGTTCCTGTTCTCAAGTGGTCTCGTTCTACCTCCTTCCATCTTCCATGGAAGAAAATCCTTGCCCCTCTAAAGAGACAATTCTTTACCTAACAAATCTTAGCTGTGTCAATAAACTCACTATAGAAAATTAGTTATCAACCAAAATTCGTAACATTTAAAAAAGAATCTCACAACTAGTGTTTCTTGTAATTTGATTAGATGTAAGATAAAGCCCACAACCAGTCAACACTGATATTTGTTCACTCAACAAACCCTTAGTGAGCACCTGCTGTCTGCTATGACAAACAATAGACTTGATCCTTGGCCTCACGGCCTTCAGACGCAACAGTCTGAAATGAGTGTGTGCACCAATTGTCTGTAGCTGTTCAGGTTGGAGAGGACATTAGTCCATTGCCGTAGAGTCCATTCCAACTTACAGCGACCCAAAAGGACAGAGAAGAACTGTCACATGGTGTTTCCAAGGAGCATAGATTTGAACTGTCAACCTTTTGGTTAGCAGCCAATCTCTTTATGACTGCACCACCAGGGCTCTGGAGAGAACATCAAGGCCCATCCTTACAGGTGAAAAAACTAAGGTTGAGTGACTTGTCCCTAATCTCCCAGTAAGGGTGCCCCAAAGCTGCATTCTTGCCCATATTCTCATCTCATTCTGTTCATTCAGAACCATTTTCATGACTTCAACTGCCCTGTATATACTAGTCATTCCCATTTCTATATTAGGTCAAGACCTCTTCCCCTAAGTTTTCACGTGTCGATATGCTATCTGTAAGACACACACTTTAGATCCAAAATACAAACAGGTTGAAACTGAAAGGGTGCGGGAGAAATTCTATGCAAATTGTAACCAAAAGAGATGGATACCTATATTAATATCAGACGAAATAGACTTTTAGGTCAGAATCTGTTACAACAGACAAGGACATTACATACTGATAAAAGGGTCGATTCATTAAGAAGATATTACCTATTACATAGGTACCAAACAACAGAGTCCTAAAATAGATGAAATAAACATGACAGAACCGAAAGGAGAGACACTTCTACAGTCCATAGTTATTTCAATAATGCACAGAATGTCTAGACAGAACATTCGTAGTGAAATAGAGGGTTAGAACAACACCAAAAAACAACTAGACCTAGTAGATATATATAGAACACTCCACCCAACATCACTAGAACACACATTCTTCTCTAGTGCACATAGATTATTCTCCAGGATAGGGCATATACTAGGCCACTGCATTAGTTATCAGGTGCTGCTATAACAGAAGTAAATTAAGTGGGTTGCTTGAACAAACAAATTTATTTTCTCACAGGTTAAGAGGCTAGAAGTCTGAGTTCAGGGTGCCAGATATAGGGGAAGACTCTCTATTGGCTCTGGGGGACAGTCCTTTTCTCTTTTCAGCTTCTGTTTCTTGGTTCTGTGGAGATCTCATGTGGTGTGGCATCTACTTTCCCCCATCTCTGCTTGCTTGTCTGTTAACTTGCTCAGTTTGCTCTTTTATATCTCAAAAGAGATTGACGGGAGGAGGGGTCAAGACGGTGGACCAGGCAGATGCTTCCTATGGTCCCTCTTACAACAAAAACCTGAAAAAACAAGTAAATCAATTTTATATGACAATCTAGGAGCCCTGAACATTAAAGACAAAGTTGAAGAGTCGGACTGAGCATCAGGGGGATGGAGAGACAATTCAGAAGCAGCAAGGATTTGCGAGACCTGACTTGGCCAGCACCCTGCAGCCTAGATTAGCTTGCGTGTGCTGGCTGAGGCAAGCAGTAGCGCTCGGGTGCCTTTTCCATATCGGCAGAAACCAAGCAGCGCAGTCTGCTCAAGCCTCTGGTTCCAAGGAGAAGTGACACTGAATCTGTGGAAGTTAAGTGCAAGCATCTAATCTACCACAAGGGATCCAAAAAACCTTTTTTCCTTCTGGGAAATACCTCTCTCCTATATACCCAGCTCCTCTCACTCTGCTTCAAGTACACCCTCACCCCCTGGGCCTGAAGTGGAACCCATCGCATGTCCTGAACCATTCTCTTGGCTTTTGAGAAAGAACAAATTAAGAAACAGGAAAAAATAATCTGCCAGCTCCCCTAAGCCAGGAACTCAGGGCAGACACAGACCCTTTGCCTAGGCACAGGCATAAGGAGACCACAGACTTAGAATGCCGTTCACCCCTGCCTAGACCTGTGTTGGCCCATTTCAACAGTGTATCCCCTCATTAGCACAGTACAACAGGGTATATAATTGGAGCCTATTTTCAACTGCAACCACTAAGGACGAGTGGCATATTCTTGATATTAGACACCACCCTGTCCATTAAGCAGGGTCCTTGACTACCCACATCAGACGCCTGAGGACTGGTGGCTTCAGCCACTCCACCTAGCCACCCACCACAGGGGTCCAAGAATAAGTGTTGCCTCCCAGCCTCTACAGCCAACAGCATGGGGTCCCCAAAGTCCGGATGCAAAGCCCACCCACTTACGAGCTCTAGAAAACACAGACATACCTTCCACCCACCCACTTGGTGGCAACTATCAGCCCCCTACCTTGCTCAGCACATAACCCTGACTATAGCCAGATAACACAAGCGCAGTGGCGTCGAGTTGATCAGATACCTATGCCTAATCCAATCAGCCCCATATAGGACTGTAGGTGAGAGCCTGCACCACACACCTGATGACCGAAGACATGGACACCTGAGCTGAATCCACACAAGAAAAATAAATGGACTCCTGGGCTCACATACCTAATAACAGCTATAACTGCCTGCTATCAGGATGTGAGAGCTTCAATAATGCCAATAATCAAAGCAGCTCAAATGACCAGCCTACTTGGGCATATCAAAGTGGAATAAAACAAGAAGCTAGGAAGCAGTAAGGAAACATAAAATAAATAAATATAACTTATTGATGGGTTAGAGACAACAGTCAATATCAAATCACAGAAAGAGGCAGACCATGATGGCTTCAGCAAGTGACCAAAACAAAGAACCAAGAAACCTCCTGGAGGATGAAAAAGTCTTGGAGTTATCAGAGGTAAAATTAAAAAGATTAACATACAGAGCTCTTTAAGAGATCAGGAAGGAGATCAGGCAAAATGTAGACCAAGTCAAGGAACACAGAGACAATGCAATAGTGGAACATAAGGATGCTAGACAAGAGCATAATGACAAATTTAACAAGCTGCAATAATCCACAGAGAAACAGCAAACAGAAACCCAATATATTAACAACAAAATTTCAGAATTATACAACTGAATAGAAATGCATAGGAGCAGAATTGAGGCAATGGAAGTCAGAATTAGTGAGACTGCAGAAAAAGCATTTGACAGCAATTTTTTGAGGAAAATCTGCTACAAGAATTTTCAAAAATGAAGAAACCCTAAGAATTATGTGGGACTCTATCAAGAAGAATAATCTATGAGTGACTTGAGTACTCGAACGGGGAGGAGGGGGAGGAGGTTAAAACAGACAGAATTGTTGAAGATATGCCGGCAAAAACTTCCTTGCTACCATAAAAGATGAAAAGATACCTGTCCAAGAAACTCATCAAGCCCCACAGAGGGTAGATTCCAAAAGAAACTCATCAAGACATAGTATAATCAAACCAAAAATACAGAGAGAATTTTAAGAGCAGTTGGGGATAAATGAAAAGTCATCTGAAAAGGAGAGTCAATAAGACTATATTCTGACTACTCAGCAGAAAACATGCAGGCAGGAAGGCAATGGGATGACATATATAAAACCTTGAACAAAAAAGAGAATGCCAGCCAAGGATTATATATCAGGCAAAACTCTCTGTCAAATATGATGGAGAAATTAGGGCATTTCCAGATAAACAGAACTTTCGGATATTTGTAAAAAACAAACCGAAATTACAAGAAATACTAAAGGGAGTTCTCCGGTTACAAAATCAATAATATCAGAAAACAACCCAAGACTAGAACACAGGACAGAACAACCAAATATCAACCCAGATAGGGAAGTCAAAAACATAAATCAAAGCTAAAACATTGAAAATAGGGAAACAGACATCAACATGTAAAAGATGACAACATTAAAACAAAAAAGGAGGGACTTAGTAATGTAGTCATATAACTTTCATATGGTGATGAAGTCAAGGCGGTATCTAGAAATAAAAGATTGGTTTAAACTTAGAAACACAGAGGTAAATATTAAGGTAACCACAAAGGAAACTATCCTACACAACCAATTAAAAAATAAGAAAAACATAAAGACTTAACAAATATAAAAGAAACAATAATGAAAAAATGTTGAAAAGAAAATACACAAAGAAAAATGACTCAGCACAGAAAATTAACTCAACAAAGAAACTGTCAAAAACAACACACATACACACACACACAGATACATCAGAATGACAGCACTAAACTCATACCTTTCAATAATTACACTGAATGTAAATGGAATAAATGCACTAATAAACAGAGAGTGGCAGAATAGATTCTAAAAAATGATCTGTCTATAGGCAGCCTACGAGAGACACACTTAGATTCAAAGGCGCAAACAATCTAAAACTCAAAGGACGGAAAAAAATATATTAAGAAAACAATCAAAAAAGAGCAGGAGTGGCAATACTCATCTCTGACAAAATAGGCTTTAAAGCAAAACCCACCACAAAGGTTAAGGAAGAACACTATATAATGCTTAAGGGTCAATACACCAGGAGGACATAACCATACTAAATATTTATGCACCCAAAAACAGGGCTCCAAAATACATAAAACAAACTCTAACAGCACTGGGAAGAGACATAGCTCCACGACAATAGTAGGAGACTTTGACAGACCACTTTTTGCTGAAGGACAGAACACCCGAAAAGAAGCTCAATAAAGACATGGGAAATCTAAAGGCCACAGTCACCCCAACTTGATCTCATAGACATATACAGAACACTCCACTCAACTGAAGCCCAGTATACTTTCTTTTCCAACACACATGGAACATTCTCCAGAATAGAACACGTATTAGGCCAAAAAAGCAAGCCTTAACAGAATCAAAAACATCAAAATATTACACAGCATCTTCTCTGACCATAAAGACATAAAAGTAGAAAGCAATAAAAGAAAAAGGAAAAAAAACAAAAAAATCAAATACATGGAAACTGAAGAACACCTTGCTCCAAAACTACTGGGTTATAGAAGAAATTAAAGATACAGCAAACAAATTCACAGAATTCAATGAGAACGAAAACACATCCAACAAGAACCTCTGAGGCAGGGCAAAAGCACTGTTCAGAGGTCAACTTATAGCAATAAATACACACATCCAAAAAGAAGAAAGGGTCAAAATCAAAACACTAACCCTACAACTCGAACAAACAGAAAAACAGCAGCAGAATAAGCTCATGGGCACCAGAAGAAGGAAATAATAAAAATTAGAGAAGAAATGAATGATATGGAGAATAGAAAAACAACTGAAAGAGTTAACAAGACCAAAAGCTGGTACTTTGAGAAGATCTACAAAATTGATAAACCATTGACCAAAGTCACTGAAGAAAAACAGGAGAGGAAGCAAATAACCCAAATAAGAAATGAGATGGGCGATAACAAAACAGACTCAACTGAAATTAAAAGAATCATAACAGAATACTATGAACAACTGTACTGCAACAAATTTGAAACCCTAGAGGAAATGGAAAAATTTCTAGAAACAAATTAGCTACCTAAACTAACACAGACAGGTAGAACAACCAAATAAACTCATAAGAAAAGAAGAGATTGAAGAGGTAATTAAAAAGCTTCCTCTCCCCCCCGCCCAAAAAGCCCTAGCCCTGATGGCTGCACTGGAGAATTCTACCAAACTTTCAGAAAAGAGTTAATACCACTACTACTAAAGGTATGTCAGTGGATAGAAAAGGATGGAATACTTCCGAACTCATTCTATGAAGCCAGCATAACTCTGATACCAAAACCAGGTAAAGACAACAACAACAACAAAAAAGAAAATTACACACCAATATCCCCCTAAAACAGGCGCAAAAATCCTCGGCAAAATTCTAGCCAATAGAATTAAAAAACATATCAAAAAAATAATTCACTATGACCAAGTGCGATTCATGCCAGTTATGCAGGGATGGTTCAACATTAGAAAAACAATGTAATCCCTCATATAAATAAAACAAAAGATAAGAATGACACGATCTTGTCAATTGACGAAGAAATGGCATTTGACAAAGTCCAAAACCCATTCATGATAAAAACTCTCAGCAAATTAGAATAGAAGCAAAATTCCTTAACATAATACAGGGCATATATACAAAGACAACAACCAACATCATCCTAAATGGAGAGGGTCTGAAAGCGTTTCCCTTGAGAAGGGGGTCCGCACGATGCCCTTTATCACCACTCTTATTCAATATTGTGCTGGAGGTCCTAGCCCCAGCTATAAGGTAAGAGAAAGAAATAAAGGGCATCCAAATTGGTAAGGAAGAAATAAAAGTATCCCTATTTGCAGATGATATGATCTTATACACAGAAAACCCCAAGGAATCCATAAGAGAATTACTGGAACTAATAGACAATTTCAGCAAAGTATCAGGATAGCAGATAAACATACAAAAATCAGTTGGATCCCTCTACACCAACAAACAGAAACCAGAGGAAATCACCAAGGTAATACCATTTACAATAGCCTCCAAGAAGAGAAAATACTTAGGAATAAATACAACCAGAGATGTAAAAGACCTATACAAAGAAAAATACAAGACACTACTGAAAGAAACCAAAAGAGACCCACCTAAGTGGAAAAATATACCTTGCTCATGGATAGAAAGACTCAACATTGTCAAAATCTCAATTTTACCCCAAACTATCTACAGATACAAGGCAATACAATCCAAATTACAATGACATTTTTTAATGAGACAGAGAAACAAACTGACAACTTCTTATGGAAAGGGAAAAGATCCCAGATAAATAAAGCATTACTGAAGGAGAAGAACAATGTGGGAGGCCTCACACTACCTGATTTTAGAACCTATTATACCATGGCAGTCAAACAACAGTAAAACAGCTTGGTACTAGTACAAGAGATACACAGACCAATGCAACAGCATTGAGAATCTAGACGTAAATTCATCCGTCTAGGAGCAGCTGATATTTGACAAAGATCCAAACTCCATTAAACGGGAAAAAGACAATCTCTTTTACAAGTGGTGCTGGCATAACTGGATACCCATCTGGAAAAAAATGAAACAAGACTCACACCTCACACCATGTACAAGCTATCTCAAAGAAGATCCAAGACCTAAATATAAAGTCTAAAATGATAAAGATCATGGAAATAAAAATAGGGACAATGCTAAGAGCCCTAATACATGGCAGAAACAAAACACAAAACATAACTAACAATTCACAAAGAACAGAAGAGAAGGTAGATAACTGGGAGCTCCTAAAAGTCAAACACTTATGCTCATCAAAAGACTTCACCAAAAGAGTAAAAAGACAACCTACAGACCACGAAAAAATTTTGGTCACAACATATCCGATCAGGATCTAATCTCTGAAATCTACAAGATACTGCAAAACTTCAACAGCAAAACGACAAATTACCCATTAAAAAATGGGCAAAGGATAGGAACAGAAACTTCACCAAGGAGACATTTAGGCGACTAACAGACATATGAGGAAATGCTCATGATCATTAGCCATTAGAGAAATGCAAATCAAAACTACAATGAGATACCATCTCTCCACAACAAGGATGGAATTAATCCAAAAAATACAAAATAATAAATGTTGGAGAGGTTGTGGAGAGCCTAGAACACTTACATAATGCTGCTGGGTATGTAAAATGGTTCAACCACTATGAAAATCGATTTGGTGCTTCCTTACAAAGCTAGAAATGAAGAAATAGAAGTACCATACAATCCAGCAATCCTATTCCCTGCAATATATTCTAGAGCAATAAGAGCCATCACGCAAACAGATATATGCACACCCATCTTCATTGCAGCACTGTTAACAATAAGAAAAACATGAAAACAACCTAGGATCCCATCAATGGATGAATGGATAAACAAATTATGGTATATTTCACACAATGGAATACTATGCAATGATAAAGAACAACGATGAATCTGCAAAACATCTCACAACATGATGAATCTGGAAGGCATCATGCTGAGTGAAATTAGTAAATCGCAAAAGGACAAATATTGTATGAGACCACTATTATAAGAACTCAAGAAATGTTTAAACACAGAAGAAAACATTCCTTCATGCTTATAAGGGTGGGGAGGGAGGGAGAGGGGTATCCACTAACTAGATAGTAGACAAGAATTATATCTTAGGTGAAGGGAAGGACAACGCACAGTACAGGATAAGTCAGCACAACTGGACTAACCCAAAAGCTGACAAGGTTCCTGAACGCTACCAAACACTTTGAGGGACAGAGTACCAGAAGTGAGGGTCAGGGGACCTTAGTTTCGGGGGACATCTAGGTCAGCTGGCATAACAAAGTTGATGAAGAAAACGTTCTGCATCCCACTTTGCTGAATTGCATCTGGGGTCTTAAGAGCTTGGGAGCAGCCATCGAAGATGCATCAATTGGTTCCAACCTACCTGGAGCAAAGGAAAATGGACACCAAACACACAAGGAAAATATTAGCCCAAGAGACAAAAGGGCCACGTAAATCAGACGTTCCATCAGTGTGAGAACAGAAGAACTAGGTAGTGCCCAGCTACCACCAATTGTTACCACCAATGACTGCCCTTAGAAGGAACACAACAGAGTCCTTGATGGAGCAGGAGAAACCTGTGGTGCAGAACACAAATTCACGTAAAAAGACCAGACTTGACGGTTGACTGAGCCTAGAGGAACCCCAGAAGGCATGGCCCCCAGATTCTCTGTTCACCCAGAACTAAAACCATTCCCAAAGCCAACTCTTCCGACAAAGATTAGGCTGGACTTTACAGTACTTTAATAATACCCATGGAGAGTGTGCTTCTTAGTTCAAGTACATACATGAGATTAAATTTTTTTTTTAAACTTTTAAAATAAATACATAGTACATAGAAAAAAAGGAAAAGAAATGTGAGAATTTGCCTTGGGAAAAGAAAATCTGAAGTGTATGAAAATAAGTTTACTTCATATTTAACCATATTTAGGTTAGAATTCCAACTATGCTCTAATTCTCAGAATAAACAAAGAGTGAATCAACATCGATGGAAAGTTTAGGTATAAATATTTTTTTACCCCAAATTTTGAGGGCTTCGACAATTTTCCCCAGAGACTCTAAATGGCTGATAGGAAATTCATTCTCTTCTGAACGGCCTTCAGCCCTCTTGTTCATTTTCTCTCTTTCAAATGGAAGCTGCCCTAACTCTCTGAAGTCCTTATTTGCCAATAGTTTTGTCAAGGACGTTAGAGTTTCTTCAGCATCACCCTCCTCCCATCTTGAATTTTAAACCTCATGGACAATCAGTAAGAAAGGCCAAGTAACAAAGCTGTTGAGAGGAGAGTCTGGAATATACACCCCTGACTTAAACAGGGAGGGATACATAAGAAGAAGACCCAAAGAAAATGTACTCAGTTGTATGCAACACAGTTACACCATGTTAGATGGAAGCATGGCTTTATTTGGAGAATAATTATGTTTAAGGAGACATGAACCGATGGCCACACAGACACAGGACAACTCACCCAGGGAACACTGACATAAGCAGGGAGTTCATTAGTAAATATCATTGTGTTTAGGGCCAATGGAGCCCCAAGGTAATGAACATGCCAGTGGTCCCTTCTTCACGGTTCAATCTGAACTGACTGAGTCCTCTAGAGCTGGACCAGGAATAAAGCCCTATGCTCCCCAAACAACCCCACCTCACCAGACCATGAAAGGTGTTGTTGCCATCGCTTCCACCTATCCCTCTCCTGATCTGTCTGCTCTCCCCTGAAAAGGAAGCACGCCCTAGAGAGCAAGCATGGATCTGATCAGCCCTCTTGGATTCAACCCTGGAGGAGACAAGACACGTCCTTCTATGTCATAGCCTTTCTGTTAACTACTGTTGTTGGTAGTTGTTGTTGAAACAATTTCGACTCATATATTTCACAGTAGACATGGGCTCCATAGGGATTTCAATGTTGTGACCTTGCAGAAGCAGATTGCCAGGACAGTCTTTCAAGGCACCGCTGGGTGGGTTTGAACTGCCAACCTTTCAGTTAGTAGTGAAGCACTTAACAGTTTGTGTAACCCAAGTACTCCTATGAACTACTAAAGGGTTTTAAAATGGCTAGTGGCTACTTTCAGGTAATACTGAGTGGGACAAGGCTGTAAGGGAGTTAACTGGGAACTGGCCCTATTCTCAGGGTCATGATCTTGGTGGTGTTACAGAGGCGTATGCATATGTGGGTAAGAAATTGCACTTTACAGCTTATGGAGTTCCAGCGGTGAAGTGGTTAAGAGCTCAGGCTGCTAACCAACAGTTCAGCAGTAACAATCTACCAGCCACTCCCTGGAAACCTTCTGGGACAGTTCTACTGTGTCCTAGAGGGTCGCTATGAGTCAGAATCGGCTCAGTGGCAACAGGTTTGGTGTTTTTGGTTTCATAGAGTACTTAGGATGTGAAAGCACTCTCCTAAAGCTTGATACCTATTAACTCATTTCACCTAGCCCTCAATACTGTGTTGTTGTTGTTGTTAGCTGCCATCGAGTCAGCCCCAGGCTCCTGCAGATCCCATGTGTTACAGAGTAGAACTGTTCCATAGGGTCTTCTTGGCAGATCACCAGGCCTTTCTTCCACAGTATCACTGGGTGGGTTCGACCCACCAACCTTTGCATTAGCAGCTGATGGCAAACTCCTTGCACCACCCAGGCTCCTTCAACAGTATGAGGCAGATGCTATTTTTATCCCATTTTAGGATAAGGAAACTGTGTCACAAAGCAGTGAAGAATGTTCCCTTAATTCTCAAAGATATCACCCGGTGGAGTTCATATTTTAACCGAGCTTGTCTGCCTCTAAATCCACGTTCCTAACCCCTACGCTAAAAAAAAAAAAGGAGAGAGAGAATGAGACAATACCCTAGAGCTATAATGCTTGGATATTACAGGAAATAGAGTTTTTTTTTTTTTTTTTTAATTTCCAAAGCGAATACTTAGGTATTGGTGAATAAGATGCTGAATTTACATAAATGATTAGGATAAAATTTGGAGTTTCTAAGAAATTTCATACTGGTGGAAGCTGCTTGAGCTAAGGACCCAGAGCTCTGGGAAGACAAAGCATCCGCCCTCTGTCATCTGAGGTTGTGAGAGCCCTTGGGTGTGCCTGAGCATTGGTGTTTCATAGCATAGAGTGTCGAGGTCTTCACTTTTTGGGTCCAGGTCCCAAGCAGGTCACGAGTCTTGGGCTCCCTATGTTAGTCACTCTCTGTGCCAAGGGAAGATGTGACCTTTCAAAGGCAATATTTGGCCTTGGGTCACCTCAATCCTGGCATCTGCCTTTGAACTCATAATGGAATAAAGAGCTGATCTTGCAGTTACCAAATCAGTCAGGCACAGATGGAGAATGCCCTGGCCGAGCTCCCAGAGGCAGGTGAGTCAGCCGAGGTGAACAGTCCAGATCCCATTAGATGGGAGGTGAGTACAGGATACGATGTGATCATGTCTGCATGTGGGCACTTGGAAGCCAGAATAACGAGAAACTTCAAGGTACTATCTAGCCAGCCTTGGTCCTCTGGCACAGAGGGCATAACTGATGTGTGTGTGGACTTCACTATGTGGTCAGCAGGTGGCAGTGGGCCTCATCTGTGGCTCTGTACATAAGGAGTATGAATGATGATGATGAAGGCTGTGATGGTTAAGGTTGTGTGTCAACTTGGCTCGGCCATGATTCTTGGTAGCTTGACAGTCATATGAAGTTGTGATCACTTCCATAATGAAATTTGATATGATGTGATCACGTCCATGATGGCAGCTGGTCTGAGTAGCCAAACAGTTGAAAGGGACTTTCCTTGGTCATTTGTCCTGCATTGAATATAAGTGGATATTCTGACAACGCTTGTGGGCTTTTACTCCTTCTGGATTCTGCACCGGGCTCCTGTTTGTCTCATCTCCAGTTCTTGAGACTAGCTAGCAGCTTACCTATGGTCTTGCCTGCTGATCTTTGGATTCATCGATCTTCACCACCTGTGAGCAGCAATCCTTACTATGTGCCAACTCACTTAACCCTCACAAAAATCCAAGGAGTTAAGTATTCTTATATACTGTTTTTACAGATAAGGTGTGGTCCTGGCAAGCAGAGGTCTTTTTAACCTGACCTGAAGGTTGGCGGTTTGAACCCACCCAGTAGCACTGGAGAAGAAAAGCCTGGTGATCTACTTCCATGAAGATTATATCCAAGAAAACCCTATGGAGCAATTCTACCCTGTAACACATGGCTTTGCCATGAGTCAGGATCAACTGGAAGGCAATTGGGTTTGGTTTGGTTTTATAGATGAGGAGACAGGCATAAAAAAGTTCTGTAACTCACCTGGATCACACTTGTAATAAGTGATGGAGCTAGAATGGGAATCTAAGCAACCTGGCTCCACAGCCTGTATTCCTTCGTTCAAGAAGTATTTATTGAAAACCTACTATGTACTGGGCCCTGTGCAGTCAGTTTGGGGATATCCTTAATCATAATCATCAATTGCCAATAGGTATTCCTCACTAGGTCCCATGTAGGGAACTGTACATACATACAATAAGATTAATAATTATGATGATACTACTACTACTAAAAAAAAAAAAAAAAAATAGTAACAATAAATTTAAACTAGCCAGATGGTTCACATATATCATTACCTGGAATACTTACAGATACCAGTAAGGGATGAACTTCTATTATATCTGTTTCATAGACAAGGAAACTGAAGTTAAAAGAAGGAAATAATTTTCCAAGACATAGATGGAATGGGAAGTAGTTAGATTTGAACCCGACTCTTTCCTTTTCCAAAGTCGATGTCATGGATTCAATTGTGTCTCCCAAAAGTATGTGTCAACTTGGTTAGGCCACGATTCCCAGTAATGTGTGGTTGTCCTCCATTTTATAATTGTAATTTTATGTTACAGAGGATTAGGGTGGGATGGTAACACCCTTACTAAGGTCACATCCCTGATCCAATGTAAAGGGAGTTTCCCTGGAGTGTGGCCTGCACGAAATGTTACCTTGTAATAGATAATAGGAAAGAGAAGCAAGACCAGAGTGGGGACCTCATACCACCAAGAAAGCAGTGCCAAGAGCAGAACGTGTCCTTTGGATTGAGGTTCCTGAGCAGAGAAGCTCCTAGACTGAGGGAAGATTGATGAGAAGGATCTTCCCCCAGAGCCTTCCTGTGAAGCTGATGCCCTGAATTTGAACGTCTAGCTAGTAGGCTGTGAGCAAGTAAATTTCTCTTTGTTGAAGCCATCCACTTGTGGTATTTATGTTATAGCAAAGCTACATAACTAAGACAGTCACGATGCTCTTATCAAGAACACAGCACAAGCATCACCTTGTTTTTCCATTCATTCAATAAACATTACATTTTTGCCATCACAGTGATTAAGTGCTTGGCTGTTACCTGAAAGGTTGGCGGTTCAAACCCACCAGCCACTCCGCAGGAAAAAGATGTGGTAGTCTGCTTCCATAAAGCCTTGTAAACCCTATGGGGCAGTTCTCCTCTGTCCTATAGGGTTGCTATGGGTGGCAATTGATGTGAAGCCAGTGGGTGGGGGTATCATTTCTTGGCACTCACCATGGCTTCACTCCTGTGCTGCAGGTGGTGATAGTGTTCATTGTCCTGGCCCCACTGTTCCTGTCCCATGGCCAGGACCATCTCACCAAGGAGATACAGCAGCACATGAAGGGAGCAACAGCCCCACACAAGTACCCGAGGAAGATGAGCATGGCAGATGGATGGGGTCTGGCCCTCTTGGCTGGTTCTGGTGCTCAGCTCTCCCAAGTCCGCCAAGGTGGTTAGGGTAAGCTTAGGTAAACAACCACACTACCTTTTTCTACTGCAGAAGACCCAATTCAACTGAAGGATGTGGTGGAGCGGACTTAATTGATTGGGATGCTTGAGCGTGTGTCAAAAACCAAAAAGGAACTCACTGCTGGTAAGTTAACCTAAAGAAAAAAAATCAGACAAGTGTCCACAGACGTAAGTGCAAGAAGGTTATTTATAAGCCTCCAGAATCCGAAAAAAAAAATCCAAATCAGCAGCTTCAAAACTATCTCTAACATGATTCATCGTAAGAAATACATTTTGTATTGTAGCCCAATACATATATACATAAATATGACATATAAAAGTTAATATCATTATAACTCAATACATTCAGTACTTTCTGTTCTACTTCTTTGTTTTTAAATGCTACTTGCAACCAACAAAATTTCTTTTACAACTATCTAATGGGCCACTGTATGGTTTGAAAATCACTGATCTCAATGTCCAACATAGAGAAGTGATTCAGTTATTCCCAGAATTAATATGGGCAACTCCTGATGGCACAGTGGTTAATTGCTTGGCTGCCAACAAAAAAGTAGACAGTTGGAACTCTCTAACTGCTCTCTGAGAGAAAGATGTGCCAGTCTGCTTCTGCAAAGATTATAGCGTTGGAAACCCTATGGGGCAGTTCCACTCTGTCCTGTAGGAGCACTATGAGTCGTAATCAACCTTAAGGGCAACAGGATTTTTTTTTATATAGTTAGAAATGATTGCACATATTTAATTTTTTACAAAAACAGATCTCGACAGCACATGGCAGAATATGGAATGGTATACGATGTATGATCCTACGTGCTCAGAGTTTGAAAGGGTACAGATGCCAAAGATTTAACATTTCCTTCTTTTGTAATACTTTGCAGCATTGTTCGGATCTTTACAATCAATGCATATTATGTAGCTACGTGGCTAAAATTTGTTTGATCACCTACCCTGTGTCCTGGGCCCTGTAGTAAATGCTCTACATGTAGTATTATTTCACTTAATCCTTGCCATAACCTGCTATGGTATAACTCTCCTGTTCTACGTGGAGGAAACTCAGACACAAAGTAAATGGCCTGAAATTACACCTAATAAAAGGCAGAGCTGGAACTCAAACCCAGGTGTATCTGACAACAGAGTTCATGCTTTCCATTTTAGGCTCCGTTGCCTCATAGCTTTCATATCATGGCAACACCCAAGCCACCACAGTACGATCAACGGACAGACAAGTATTGCAAACATCAGCAGGACCACCCATGGCAGACAAGTTTCAGTGGAGTTTCCAGACTAAGGCAGAAAAGGAACAAAGGCCCAGAAATCTACTTCCAAAAGTTAGCTAATGGAAATCCTATGGATCACAACAGAATATTTTCTGATGTAGAGTTGGAAGATGAGCCCCATAAGTTGGGACGTACTCAAAATACATCGTGGCCAAAACAATCGGCTTGAGCATAACAATGATCATGGAGATGGCACAGGACCAGTCAACATTTCTTTCTGTTGTCCTTGGGGTCGTCATGAGCTGGAGCCGACTTAATGCCAACGAACAGCAACAACAACGCTACCTCACAGAGAACAGAGAAAATGACGCATAGCATGAGGTTGTACCGCGGGGAACTGTGATGGTTAAGATTGTGCATCAGCTTGGCTAGAGCCTGATTCTCAGTGTTTTGGCAGTCGTTTCATGTTGTGATCACGTCCCTATTGAGATTTGATATGTGATCACCCCTATGATGGGATCTGCTGTGAGTGGCCAATCAGTTGAAGGAGTTTTCTTGGGCATGTGTCATGCATCAGGTGTGGGGGGACATTCTGGCAGGGCCCAGGGGCTTTTGGTAGTTCTGGATCCTACAGCTGGCTCCAGTTCATCTGAACTCCCATTCTCGGGACTTGAGCTAGCAGCTTACCTGCCGTCTTGCCGGCCGATCTTGGGATTCATCAATCTTCATAGCCTGTGAACAACAGCCGGCTCTCCAACCAGATGATCTTGGGTTCACCAGCCCCTGCAGCTACGTGAATCAGGAGAACCCTCCATCCTGATCCACGGACATGGGATGTTCCAGCCTCTACAACTGCATGAGCCATTTCCTTTATTTAAATCTTTCTCTCTTTATATATATTTATAAGTTTTACTGGTTTTTCTTCTCTAGAGAACCCAGCCTCAAACAATAATGAACAGCCCTAAAATCTTAGTGGCTTTATAGTGAAGAAAGCTTATTACCGTGGGTATTCTGGGAACTCTGCTCCACATCCCGTCACTCTGGGACCTGGATAAAGCACAGCCACTATAGAGACACCTGCCAGGTGCTATGCTGATGGGAAGAAATGGTGGTCAGCCTTCCATCTAAAAGGTTCTGAACTCTTCTGCCTAGAGGTAACACACTTCACAGTTCATTAGCCAAAGGAAGTCATGTGGCTACGTCCACCCTCAGGGAGACAGGAGGAGGACCTGAGATACCCCTCATGATGCCAGCCTGTCTGGGGTCTCTGCAGGTGACAAGGATGGGAGTGGGAAAGGGAAGGAAACGATAGCAGGACCAAGTCAGGCCAGATCTGCTTTCTCCTGGTCCAGGTGGAGTTTGTTAAATAGCTGCCCAAAACCATCACTAGCAAGATCAAACAGAGTGAACTTCGGAAAAAGAGTTGCAGCTGATGTAATCGACAGTCAACTCAGGCCCATGGAGTGAACCTGGGCACACCCCATCTCAGTTTCCCCAGTATGGTCGGGGGGAGGTGTGTTCACAGACTGGATTTCAAGGGGATCAGGAGAGCCTAGATTCCTACATTTTTCTTCTTTGAAGTTAAATTCAGTCACCACACCTCCTCCAACTGCTCTGTCCCTTTGGGGTTGGCCAGGTGAGTGCTAGGACTGGGACTGAGGGGAGATAAAAATGCCTGGGCCTGTGTTAAGTGCTTCTCACAACTTCCTCTGAGATTCTCCCCAACCCCCAATTCAAGATCCCAGGCCAGATGGATTCTCCCTTCTGGAACCAGCACCATCTGGGGGCCCCGTGTGGCCATTCCCATGGCCAGAGACGCTGAGGCTGGGAGGGAAACTTCAGGTGGCCCTAGGCTCCAGACCTGCTGGGCTCCTCCTGACCCTACAGGAGGGTAAGCCTGGCGTGGCCCTGGAAGGGCATCTGGGGCCTCGGCCCTTGCTTGGTGGCTTCACCTGCTAGCTGGATAGTCTAGTACTTGCCACCACCCAGTGGGTCTGTCGCCTTTGTGCCTGACAGTAACGCTGCTGTTGCTGCTACCACCACAGCTCCTGGCCACCACAGTGAGGGAGGGACCGGGGCTCTCTAGGATTCCAAGAGCCCCAAAGACTCCCCGAGTCTACCTAGGTGTGCTGCATACTCACCATTAACCAGGGCCCCAGAAGCCCTCCCCCTCGAATTTCTCTAGAGATCTCCCTCACTCAACCCATCCCCAGGAATCCAGGACTCCCCCAAAACTCCCACCAATGCCTAGCTACTCACCTCACCCCCGGGCCACAGAGCCCTGAGACCCTAGCCCTCCGTAGGGACACTCCCTCAGTCACCTCTCCCAGGGGCCCAGGACCCCCTCCACCCTTCCCACTCACTATAAACCTCTGCAGTTGCCCCCTGGCTAGGGGGTCCTCTGAACTGACCCTTCACTCCCTCCATCTTGGGGCCTGAGATGGGACCACCAGAAGTTGAGAGGAGCAGGGGCAGAAAGGTCCAGCCCCGCCTGACAGAGGATGGACATACCGTCTCCTCTCACCCACCTCTGGGATGGCTCTCAAAAAAGTCCACTCTTTGTCTGCATGTTCCTGGGGTACATACACACACTCAGTGAGAAGGTACACACACAACGAGCATGGAGATGCACAGACAAGGACCACCTAGACTCACCTGGCAAAGGTTGTGGGCTCATGGAGAGGCTCACATGGCCCCACACTGCAGACCCAGGCAGACACAACGTGGGGAGCACACAGACACATACTCAGAATCACCCTAGATGGCCCCCCAGGGCAAACTTTCATACGATGGACACACGCATACACAGATGCACACTCAGGAATACCCAAAAGAGAAATTTACACACACACGGATCCAAAACACACATACTCCAATAGGGACACACATTCCCACACACATACACAGGCCCAGAGGCACATGGATTACATGCATTTCCACAACTGACACACACCCTTTCATTGACAGACACGAAAACACACACACACTGTAATGGATGGAATTGTTTCCCCCCAAAAAATATGTGTCAACTTGGTTAGGCCATGATTCCTGGTATTGTGTGGCTGTCCTCCATTTTGTGATTGTAATTTTAAGCTGAGAAGATTAGGGTGGGATTGAAACACTGCCCTTAATCATGTCACCTCCTTAATGCAAGGTAAAGGGAGTTTCCCTGGGGTGTGGCCTGGACCACCTTTTATCTCTCAAGAGATAAAAGGAAAGGGAAGCAAGCAGAGAGTTGGGGACCTCATACCACCAAGAAAGCAGCACCAGGAGCAGAGTGTGTGCTTTGGCCACAGGGCCCCTGTGCCTGTGAAGCTCCTCGACCAGGGGAAGATTGAGGACAAGGATCTTCCTCCAGAGCCAACAAAGCAAGAAAAGCTTCCCCTGCAGCCCACGCCCTCAATTTGTCCTTGTAATCTACCAGAGTATAAGAAAATAAAATTCTCTTTGTTAAAGCCATCCACTTGTGGTATTTCTGTTATGGCAGCACTAGATGACCAAGACACACACATGCACAGAGAAGGGCACAGAGAAACGCACAACAGCCACACAGGAGAAAGCACAGCACACAATCAATGCACTCACAGACTCAGAAACTCAGACAGAGACAACCACACAGATTACACACCTGCACGCACACAATCACACACATGCACAGGCCCTTGGCTCCCCAGGAGGCACAGATAGCCCCGGCACTCCCAACAGAGGCCACTGCAGGCAAATGAGGCTACAGTCCAGGCATGCCCTGCTCCACTGAAGCTGTCTCTACAGGGAGTGCTTTCCTGGCTCCAAATTCATGCTGGAGCCCTCTAGAGGGCTGTGCCCAGGGCGCTGAGAGTGGCCAGGGCAGGGTGGCTCTGGGGCTGAGATTAGGACTCGGGACTCTGTCAGGGGCCCTTAAAGTGGGGGTGTCCTGTAGAGCCTGGTGGATGCAGAGGTCAAGGGAGGCTTCAGGAACTGTTGTTAATTTTCATAGGTGTTGTGATGATTAATTTTGGGTGTCAGTTCTACCTGTGTGTGCAAATGTAAGGAAAGGGAAGGGGCCTGTCCTAGTGGATCAACAAAGGAAATGCCCAGTTAATAAAGAAAGTATATTCCAGACAGGAGTAACGTTATAAATAATGGCAACTCCAGAACACTTCATTGTGCTCATGCCTAACCTTCACATGGATCCAGAGGCAATTGTCGAAACAGAATAAATTGCAAAACGTGCAGCAGGGTTCTATCCTTTTACCTTACTTATACAGTCTGTACGCTAAACAAATAATCCTGGAAGCTGGGATATGAAGAAGACAGCATCAGGATTGAAGGAACACTCATTAACAAACTCAATAATCAAGTGACAGAACCTTGCTTGCTGAAAATGAAGAGACTTGAAGCACTTAGTGATCAAAGTCAAAGACTACATAGAGCCTTTGGTATAGATGATGCCTGAATGTGAAGAAAACAAAAATCCTCAAACTGAACCAATAAACAACGTCATGATAAATGGCAGAGAAACTGAAGTTGTCAAGGATTTCCTCCTAGTTGTATCAACAATCAATATCCATGCAAGCAGTAGTCAAGAAATCAGAGAATGTATTGCATTGGGCAAATCTGCAAAAGACCTCTTTAAAGTTTTAGGGTTTTTTTTCAGTTTTTATTGTTCTTTAAGTGAAAGTTTACATATCAAGTCAGTCTCTCACAAAAACTTATATACACCTTGTTACATACTCCCAACTGCTCTCCCCCTAATGAGACAACCCGCTCCCTCCCTCCACTCTCTTTTCCTGTCCATTTCGTCAGCTTCTAACCCCCTCCAGGGAGGAGATGCCAACATAGTCTCAAGTGTCCACCTGATCCAAGAGGCTCACTCCTCACTAGCATCCCTCTCCAACCCATTGTCCAATCCAATCCCTGTATGAAGATTTGGCTTTGGGGATGGATCCTGTCCTGGGCCAACAGAAGGTCTGGGGGCCATGACCACTGGGGTCTGTCTAGTCTCAGTCAGACCATTAAGTCTGGTCTTTTTATGAGAATTTGGGGTCTGCATCCCACTGTTCTCCTGCTCCCTCAGGGGTTCTCTGTTGTAGTCCCTGTCAGGGCAGTCATCGGTTGTAGCTGGGCACCATCTAGTTCTTCTGGTCTCAGGATGATGTAGTCTCTGGTTTATGTGGCCCTTTCTGTCTCTTGGGCTCGTAATTACTTGTGTCCTTGGTGTTCTTCATTCTCCTTTGATCTGGGTGGGTTGAGACAAATTGATGCACCTTAGATGGCCACTTGCTAGCGTTTAAGGCCCCAGACACCTCTCTCCAAGGTGGGATGCAGAATGTTTTCTTAATAGATTTTTATTGTGCCAATTGACTTAGATGTTCCCTGGAACCATGGTCCCCAAACCCCTACCCCTGCTAGGCTGGACTTCGAAGCATTCAGTTTATTCCGGAAATTTCTTTGCTTTTCCTTTAGTCCAGTTGTGCTGACCTCGCCTATATTGTGTCGTCTTTCTCATCACCTAAAGTAGTTCTTATCTACTATCTAATTAGCCAGTACCCCTCTCCCACCCTCCCTTCCTCCCCCTCGTAACCATCAAAGAATATTTTCTTCTCTGTTTAAACTATTTCTTGAGTTCATATAATAGTGGCCTTATACAATATTTGTTCTTTTGCAACTGACTAATTTCACTCTGCATAATGCCTTCCAGATTCCTCCATGTTATGAAATGTTTCACAGATTCATCACTGTTCTTTATCAATGCATAGTATTCCACTGTGTGAATATACCAGAATTTATTTATCCATTCATCATAAATAATTTATTTATTGGAACAAGCCTTGGTAAATTTTTTTTTTAAACATTGGTGGTCCCACTGGATCCTATGAAAGATGGTTCAGAAAGCTGAAATTTAGAATTCTTTCAGGGCATGAAAATCGACAAACATGGCAATTATTTCCATTGAAAATGAGACAAACTAATAATTATATTTCAAAGATGTAATTGATGACTATCCTTCCATGGGAACCCTGGTGGCACACTGGTTAAGACCTAGGCTGCTAACCAAATAGTTGGCAGTTCCAATCCACCAGCCACTCCTCAGAAACCCTACGGGGCAGTTCTACTCTGTCCTATAGAGTCTCTACAGGGTGGACGCCGCAGTAACGTGAGTTTGTTTTTTGTTGTTGTTTTGTTTTTTCATGGTTCCATGAGCACTCCCTGGGCTGTGCAGATGATTAAGCGCTAGACTATAAGCCAAATGGTTGGCGGTTGGAACCCACCCAGACGTGCCTTGTAATACAAACTTGGCAATCTGCTTCCAATAACATCACAGCCTTGAAAGCCCTATACAGCAGTTCTACTCTGCACACATGGGGTCGCCCTGAACCAAAAGGGAACCCACTCTACCGCAACTGAAAACATCAGCACTTTCACAAAAACCAGGACAATAAAATTAGAGTAATTTCTAATATTTTAATAAAGAAAAATAATTCAACTTAAAGTAATGTTGAGTGTTTTCATACACCTACTTTTCATTTTTTTATTATTTCCCAGCTACTTTAAAGTTATACGTAAAAATAACAACAAAACCCCGCTGCCATCAAGTCCACTGCAACTCATATCAACCCTACAGGACAGAGGAGAACTGGCCCCTAGGGGTTCCTAGGATGTCATCTTCAAGGAAGCTGACTGCCACATCTTTCTCCAGCTGAGCGGCTGGTGGGTTCCACATGCCAACATTTCGGTTAGCAGCCGAGCGCTTCACCACTGCGCCTCCACCTGGGTTCCTTCTTTAGGTAAAAAGAACCATTAAAAAGGCAACAACAGCCTGTACACAGGGGTAGCGTCTTCCCTTTCCCCTCGGGCTCCACCGTGGCTGGCCTGAGAAGCCACATCAAGCCCCTTCTCCTCAGCACTCAGGGCCCCAAAAGAAAGCTTTGTACTCACTGTTGACTCTCGGGTCCCATAGCCGCGGGGCCTCCCTGACGCTGGGTCCCCTGGAAACTAAGGTCTTTGTCCTTCCCCTACAGCCCGGTCACCCTCCAGGCCGAAGCTCCGATCCACCAGCTCTTAAGGCGCCGCCGGTCAAAAAGGCGACGGGGCGCCCTCTGCCGGCTGCTGCCGCCCAGGAAAGGTGGCTTTGTGCAAACTGTTAGCGGTGGCCGCACCGCCCCTTGGGAATGACATTCTCAATTCTAAGTGATGTTTTAAACCAAAAAAAAAAAAAGGTTAATTACAGTGTTATCTAGAGAAGCATTTAAATAGGAATTTCACCAGCAATATTGACTAATCTCCAGGAAGAATTCTCCATTATCACATTAAAACGAACACACGGTAATTCCTCGAGGAATTCTCCTCAGAGCTTGAGTGGAATATCTATATTCTTGATTTGGAAATAAGTATTTGTCAGAGACGTCTTATGCATCATTTCTGACCCTCTTGGCTCTCCTATCTCTTTTTCACATGCTGCCACTATAACAACCAGCTCTGAAAGCTCAGATGTACTTCATGAGGGACAAACATCACAATCTCCTGCACTTTGTCCCTGTGTCCCATGACTCCCTGTCCTTCTCCGGGTTTCTGTGTTGATAGTGAGGTGGGACATGCCCCATGATCAAAGCCCACACATGCATAGTCAGGTGCCTTTTTGAATCTAGGTGTGTGTCTGGTCTCTGTGTGTATTCAGAGAGTGAATGGTCATTGTGGTGGGGGTCAGTGTGTTGTTAGGGTGTGTACATATGATTTTCATGTTTATGTATGATCAGAGGGTAGATGGTCATTTCAGGGTGTCTTTGTATGTGCATTTTACTATGTTTGCTATGGTCAGTGAGAGTATGGACATGTGGAATCTTGGCGAATGTGCAATGTGTGTTTGTTGTCAGTGTTTTGTGTGTTTCCAAAGTGGACTGACATGTGAAAATGTGTGATCAGTGTGTGAATTCAGGATGTGAGTGTGGTCAGAATATGTCTGAGTTCTCAGTGTTGATGTGCTGTCAGAAGAATACAATCATTTGCATTATCTCTGTGTGTGCTGCATTCATTTTCATGTGGCCAGAAGTTGTGTGGTCAGTGTGAATGTGTGTATGTGTGTGTGTTTGTGATGTGGTTAGAGAGTGTTAGTGAGGAGCAGCATTGAACACTTGCCCAACTATTCAGCAGTCACCTTCCCTGGAGCCCCAGTTTATCCAGGAATTGCCCAAAGATTACCTGAGGGTCTGCAAAAAGGAGGAAAGAACAGAGGAATCTGGACAATGGGAGCTACCAATGCTCAGGACAGGTTCTTGATCAGCTAGAGACAGGGATTTGGGTTCTGTAGGTTCAAGGGGTTGGGGAACCTGCAGGCATCAGTAACTGTAGAACTTTATGGGATCCTGATTAAGGGCTTTGTGCAAGATAGGGATTTGGGACTAAAAATGCTGAACTACTTTTCATGTGCCTATTGGCCATTTGTGATCTTCTTTGGAGAAATGTCTATTCAAGTCCTTTCCTCAGTTTTGCATTGGCTGGTTTATGATTTCGTTCTTAGTGTTCTTTGTATCTTCTGGATACTAGACCTTTATCAAATGTATGATTTGCAAACATTTTCTCCCATTCTGTGGTTTGTTTTCCACTCTCTGGTTAGCATCCTTTGATGCAAAAATTTGTTTTAATTGGATGAAAATCAGTTTCTCTATTTCTTCTATAGTTGCTTGTGCTTTAGGTGCCATTTCTAAGAGACCATCGCCAAATGCAAGGTCGTGAAAATTGCACCTATGTTTTCTTCTAAGACTTTTATAATTTTGGTACCTATATTTAGATCTTTGATTATTTTGAATTCATATTTGTATATGAGGTGAGGTAAAAGTCCAACATCAGTTTTTGTATGTGATATCCAGTTCCTCTAACATCATTTGTTGAAAAGACTCTTCTTTCTCCATCCAATGGACTTGGCAGCCTTGTGGAAAAGCAATTGGCCTCATACGTGAGGGTTCAATTCTGGATGCTCTGTTGATCTATATGTGTATTTCTATGCCAGTATGACGCTGTTTTAATGACTGAAGGTTTCCAGTAAGTTTTGAAATTGGAAAGTATGCGTTCTGCCACTTGGTTCTTCTTTTTAAAATTTTGGCTACATGAGATTCCCCGAAATTCTATACCAAGTTTAGGACTGGCTTTATCATTTCTGTAAAAAAAGGTTGGCATTTTGATAGGCAAGGCATCGCATATGTGAATTCCCTTAGGGAATATTGCCATTTTAAGAGTATTAAATCTTTCTATTCACAAACACAGGATCTTTGCATTCATTTAGGTCTTTTTTAAATTCCTGCAGAGATATTTTGTAATTTTCAGGGTACAAATCTTTCACCTCATTGGTTAATTTTATTCCTAGGTAGTGTATTCATTTGGATGCTATTGTAAATGGAATTGTTCTCTCAGTTTCCTTCCTGGAGTTTTCAACGCTAGCGTATAGATATTCAACTGATTTTTTGTGTTGGTCTTGTATCCTGCAACCTTGCTGAATTCGTTGATTAGCTCTAACAGTGTTTGTTGTTAATTCTTTAGGATTTAATCTTTACACTATCATATCAACTGTGAGTACAGATAGTTTGACTTCTTCCAGTTCAGCCTGGATACGCTATTTCTTTTTCTTGCCTGACTAATCTGGCTAGAACTTCCAATACAAGTTGAATTGTAGTATTGACACCAACAATCTTTGTCCTGTTCCTGATGTTAGGGGGAAAAGCTTTTAGTCTTTCACCGTCGGGTATAATGTTAGCTGTTGGTTTTTCCATACATGGCCTTTATTATGTTGAGGAAATTCCCTTAGTTCAAACTTTCTGAACATTTGTTTCATGACAGACTATTGGGTGTTCTCAAATGCTTTATCTCCATCAATTAACATGATCATGTGTGGGCTTGTGTGCTTCCTTATATTAATGAAGCATATTACATTGATTGATTGTTAAACCACCCATCGATTTCTGGGGTAAACTCCTCTTGCTCACAGTGTATAATCCTTTTGCTGTACTGCTGGATTTGTGTTGCCCTTGTTTGGTTGAAGATTTTTATGTCTATATTCTTAAGGAATAGTATGCCACATTTTTCTTTTCTTGTGAAGTCTATATCTGCCTTTAGTATCAGAGTAATGCTGACCTTATAGAATGAGTTAGGAAGTATTCCCTCGTCTTCTTTTGTTTTTGAAGATTTTGAGAAGAATTGGTGATAAATCTTTAAATGTCTGGTGGAATTTAGCCACAAAAGCTTCTGTTCTCAGGCTTTATTGTTGGGAGCGTTTTTATGCCTGATTCAATCTCTTGTTATAAGTCTATACACATTTCCTATTTCTCTTTCAACTCTTTTGTAGTATGAGTGTTTCTTGGAATTTGCTCATTTGATTTACCCTATTTATTTGGTTGGTTTTCAGTTGTTCAAAGCATTCACTTACAACCTATTTTTACTTCTGTAAGGCTGATAGTAATGTCATCACTTTCATTTTTGATTCTTGTAATTTGAGTTAATGTAACAATCTTGAAGCTGCCATGGGCCTGAATAAATTTCAGAATCACTGTGTCCAATCCTGCAGATAAACACCTACATATGAGTTCAACTCAGGACAGGGCCTGGGGAAGATGATCACCTATGTGGGTTTGTCCTAGTCACGGGTGCCTCTAGGCCCTGCCTATCTTCTTGACATTCACCACCCATTATTCCTGGGGTTGCCATGCTCTCTGGGTATTGTTCAGTGGTCCCCTAGGAGAAAAAAAAATTTTTTTTTTTTTTTTAGGAGAGAAGCTGAGAAACTTTCTCTCTTAAAATGCACGAATTCTTTGGAGATCCCAGGAAGATCAAGTGTGAGAGTTAGATTGATACATTCCCCATTTACGTGCATCATTTAAAGTCCACACTAATGAATAGTGGGGTGACAGAGTTAACTGACATTTTATAACTATTTAAGGTGTGATATTTTCTAAGTTAATAAGGGATGATTTTGAGACCTGAATATCTTCCCAACCCAAATCGGAATTCCCAGGGCAAAAGGAGTTGCATTTGAGTTCCGTTTTATGTTATCCTTATCACCGAGGTCCCATATATTCCTTTTCCCTTGAGATTTCACCTCTGATTAGTATTTCATTTAAAAGGGCACATTACCATTTCCAACATGGGGAGTTTCTAGTTAGTGCTGTATCGTTATTTCTAGAACAGTTATGTTATGATCACAAAACAAGAAAATGTGTTCTCTGTGATTTCATTCCTCTGAAATTGATGGAGACGAGCTTCAAGTCCAAAGTAGAGTGATTTTTGTAAATGTGTACTTGAAAATAACGTTCTTAGGAAAAATGAGATAGACGCATATATTCAACTGCTATTCAAATGTTCCACATCCTCACTGATTTTTGTCTGTTTATTGTATCAGTTACAGAGAGGGGGCAGGGGTGTGAACTCCCCGTTCTGCTTTTATTTGTTTCTTCTCACAGCTCTGTCATCATTCATGCTATAAGTTTCACAGCCATCAGTTAGGATGGGAAATTCTGGGAGTGCAGGAAAGGAGGAACCCAGAATGTGGGGGACAAGGAAGATGGGTTGGGAAAGACCATAAATCACAAGTTTCTTGATGGTCCCAGAGAGGACCTGTAGTTGGTATGGCAGTTGGTCTGGGATGGTGCACGGTGGGTTACCTGTGGTGTGTCAGGCTTGGGGTCCATTGTGATGTGTCAGGGGCGAAGGCAGGGATTGGACAAGGGAGAATTTATAAACCATGCAGGTTACTAAGGCATCGACCAGATAGGAGAAGGCTACTGATGCTGCGAATCCAACTCTTCTGCTCCTTGCATCTTACTGACCTGCTGATCTACTCACTGACTGACTGACTTTGAACTCTCCTCCAACTTCTCTCCTGTGTGGCCTCCTTCCTCCTCCAACCCACTCCTGCCATCTCCACCGTTTTCCCATCCCTTTCCCTCCCTTCCCCCTCCCAGGAGTGCAAGCATCCCCTATCCCTCCAGGCCATACCCTTGTTCCACTCTCATACAAAATTGGCCCTGTCCCCATCCCACACTTACCAGATTCTTTCTTTGTGCCACTTGAGCTTCCTCAAGGGGACAGGACATGAAGGCACAAAGGGTATTGTTCTGGTTCCTGGTGCTCTGGCCACCAACTACTCCATTGGAAAATGTGAGTAGTCCTTGAACATGCCGTGTTTTCTCACCTTTTATTGGGCTCTTTCACACCAGTTTAAACAACAGCTTTTCCCAGGGTGGTTGAAGGGGACTCAGTCCAGCATGAAAGGTGACCAGCAGAACTGCAGTGTTTAGTGACCTCTGTCTGAGCTGACTTAGGGAGTAGGGCACTCCTGACACCAGCATCTCGACCATAGCCAGATGGGACAAGAGCGCCCAGAACTGGGGTGGTTGACCAATGAAGAAAGGATGGCCTTGGCCTTTTCATGCATCTGATCTGCTTCTTTAATGAATCTGCTGAGAGCGACTGCTCCCTTTTAGACAGTGGCTACTCAAAGACAGTGTGTTTCATGAAAGCACACATGGTAGTCACCTCAACTGTGAGGGCTGAGATGAAAGTGTTAGAGAGCTCAGAGTTTATTTTCCAGAGAGATTTCAATCTGCATGAAACTGAACCTCCATGTGGATTAGTATGAATCCCATTGCAAAGTTATTTTCTCCTAAAATACTTGTACAATCTTGTTTTTAAAGAAACAAGATTTGCCCTTTGTTGTGGTGATCATACATTCCAGAAATTTTTATATTCCTTTTACGTATTAGTTTCCATGTTGCTATTCATTGGTTCAGGTGAAGTACTATGAAATACAAAACTAAATTCTTATTAGTGGCTGTCTGGAATTGTGTTGCTAACTGGCTGCTAATTTCATAGTTTTAATGATAGAATACACAAAATTCCTCTTTTATGCAAAACATTTATGGACTTCAAAAATCTGACATGACATGGCTTGGTTCAGAATATAAATGAATGTTGAAAGAAAACTTCAATGATTTTAGAAACTTGATGTTAACAGTATTCTGTACCTTTTATTGGAATATGAACTTATGATGGCAACTGCCTCTCTCTCCTAGTTATGGCCATAACTATATCTACATTTATCTCACATATACTCTCTTTAACACCGAATTTTCATTCCTATTATTTCTCATGCTTTCAAACAGGTTGGGTGTACTCCTAACCATTGTAAAGTGCCAGGATTCCCACATAATGTAAGTATGTATTTTTTCCTCAATTCTAAACTGGCTTATAAATTCATAAATTATATCCCGTTGACTTTTTAAAGATACTTGCAATATTCTTTTGGTTAAGGAAATAAAAAACTATGACAGTTTGTATATCTAATCTTTGTTCCTACAGCTCATATATAAGTGATATATAATAATCAGCACCTAATTAAAGTATGCAGTTTATTGAATTTTGAATAATGAGCCTAACCCTCACCCCCAAACTCTCCTGCTGATTCTTTTAATTCATTCTGTCCTCTCCCTCCATTTCTGGCACCCCTCTTCCAACCGCTGATCTGCAGTTTTAAAGAACTTTTGTGTAATCGAAGCGTACGAGATTTACTTTTTGGTTTTACCCAGGATCCTTTAAGTCAGCATACTCGTTTTAGATTCATCCGGGATGTTTGCTGTACTAGTAGCTGCTTTGTTTTCCTTGCTCAGTAGAAGTTCTGTATATGAATATACCACAGTGGGTTTGCCCTTTACCTTGGGAAGAGACCTCGGGGGCTGGTTTTTCCAAATGGGCCATGGCCCTTTAATCAAAAGCCCAGAAAGCAGCCCCTTTACAGGGTTGTTTCTCCCAGCTTATACTTGCATTTTGCAAGTTCAAGATGGATCATTCTTGCCTCCTTCCATAATTCATTCGTGTCTGTTGCTGAATCATATTCTGTCGAATGGGTATCTCTGTTGAACACACTGTCTTGAAGGAAATGTTTAGAATGAAAGTAATGATTTTTCAAGAACAAATAGCGAAATCCAAAGCAATCTCTCCCGACCAGGCATCAGAAAAGTCCGAACTTACTCAGATGAAGTCTGTCTACATGCACAGAGGAGTGGAATAGAATTAAAATCAAGGATCTTAGAGAAGCCTCACGTTGTTAGTATCATCTGCATGGTCACCACTTTGCTTTTGTTCAAGCCCTAAAAGTTGATTAATTCTGAATAAAGACATCTCTGTAGTGATTTTGTTTTTGTTTTTTTGCCCTGTGCTGGTTTTTAAGAGGCTAAAAAGTCAATGTATCCACGAGAAAAGTGTGATTCAGCATTAGACACAAGGGCAGGTAGAGCCTCTGGGGAACTAGAGATTGAGCCCCATTACAGACAGGACACTCACAACCTCTAACAACACTGCCAGACTCAGAAGAAGCACCAGGTGGCCAGCTGCCAACCTTCCTGGAAGCAGAGAAACCCACTGGAGATATCTGATGGGTGGGGCTCGTTCTCGGAGGCTGATTTGGGGTTTCTCTCCAGGAGTCCATATCACTGCTATATTGTACATTTCTTTTGAGGCTTCACGTGACTTTGAATACTGCTCTTTCAGCTCATTGACAATAGTTTTCCTGGGCTGGACCGAAAACTTGTAATGATGTTCCTCTTTCTGGAGATTGCTGTTTTAGCAATAATCTTTCTCATCAGTCTCTGTTCGGTGAGTATCTTAACATACCTTATAGATACACTTCGAATCATGGATAATCAGGACAGAGTAGAGTGGCCAGTAGGGTTTCCAAGGAGCAGCTGTTGGACTGGAATGCCGACCTTTGGATTAGCAGCCTTAGCTCTTAACCACGACACCACCAGGGCTGGGTTTCTTTTGGTTTATACATATGCTTTGAATCATGAATAATCAGGAATTTTTATACTCACAGGTCTATTATTGGATTTCCCTTTAAACTACTAATGAGAACACAAATCGATGAGTGAAACCAAAGCTAACTTTGTACAACAGTCTCATCTTTTTTAGTGAAGAATCAGTGAACAAGACAACTATATAACTTCAATGAGAAAACTTTTATTTGATAAATTCTTTCTATCAAAGGAATTAAATATTAACTCTTCTGGGGCCCCTTTCACACATTGATAGTGGAATTGTGAATTCTCACAACCATCCTGAAATGCAATGTAACACTGTCTACCCGAAGCCTTCCAAATACTCACACCCTTTTATTCAGCACAATTGCACTTCTAGTCAGCTGCCCTAATGAAAGAACCACCATGTATCCAAAGACCTGGTGAGACCACATTCAAGTGGAACAGGATGGATTACAGTGAAAATATGGCAACGAGCTAAATGACTCATGGTAGAGGGATGGGGGAACTAGTGTAAATCCTTACAGCGGAGGCAGCTCCTAAAAGTCATATGTTTCAAAGACATTTCAGAACACAGAAAATGCTCTTAACATAATGTCAGGTGGAAAGACCCAAAAACCAGCCTTTCTATGTTGTGTAGAGAAGAATGTATATGTTTCCGCACAGAAAGAGTGAACAAATGCTTCAGAAAACACCACATAATGGAAGAACAGGACTTTCTAAAGGGTGCTGTAACCACCTCTGTATCAACATCTTGACAGTTATTTCTGGGGCTCCAAACACTCAATTCTGTCCTCACTCCACCATTGAGGGTGGGGGCACTTTCCTCCTTTTTACCACAGGCTTGGTTGGACTCTAAGTGACAGGCCCAGGAGGGGCCTGGCTTCCTCTCTTCCTTCCTTACTCCTATGTACGATCTCAAAGTTTCTTGTGCACTCTGACTTCTCAATCTAGTTTTTGTTTTTTGCTTTTTGGTTGCGTCCTTTACCACCCCCTAAACTGTAGTGGGGATCAGCGGGAGGGACAGAGTTTTCTGGCACCAATGCTCTTTTGAGACCTGGTGGAGGGGAAGGTGCCAGGTGTGGACACCCGCCTGCATCATTATGTTTCACCTTTTATAATTCATAGTGTTTTGGTCTGTCCTATTGAAGTATCTTAAAAATTTAACTGCTTCTATTCTGCAGGGTCTGCAAGCTTCAGCAGGGACCCTTCCTTGCCCAGAAGGATCAGCTACACGCTGCCCCATCAGATGGCCTCCATCAGTACCCATGGGTGGTGGGCCACCAGCTCCACCAGGATGTCTTCCCCAATCTTGGAATGACCCTTCACCATACCTTCTACCATCTCCTCCCAGATACATTCCCAAAACTGGGACAGGCCCTCCCCAACCTCCTCCCACCCGAGTTCCCAAACCTGGGCCAGACCCTCCCCCTCCTCCTCATCCCACCTGTGCTCCCAAACCTGGGCCAAACCCTCCCCCTTCCACCCGTGTTCCCAAACATCTGCCAGACCCTCCCCCTCCTCCTTGTCCCACATGTGCTCCCAAACCTGGGCCAGAGCCTCCCCAACCTCTTCCACTGGTGTTTCCAAATTCCGGCCAGACCCTCCCACTCCCCCTCCCTCCCGTGTTCCCAAAACTGGGCCAGAGCATCCCCTTCCTCCTCCCAGCAGTATTCTGGATCCTCCATTACACCCTCCCTCTCCTCCTTCTAACTCTGTTCCTGGACCTCGCCTAGACCCTTCCCCTCCTTCTCCCTGCTGGCCTCCCAAGGCTTGGCCATAGTCTCTACCTCCTTGTACACTCTGCTGTCCTCCCAAGCCTCCACCAGGGTGCTCACTTCCCCCTCCCTTCTGGCCTCCACCTCCTCTACCAGGCTGGCACCCTCCTCCCCGACCTGGCTGGCTTCCCCCTCCCTTACCCTTCTGGGATCCCTCTCCCCAACCCAGCTCGCTTCCCCTGCCTCCATGTAGCTGGCTTCCGCCTACGACAGGAGGCTGCCCTCCACCCAACCCCCCAGTATGCCGTCCACCCACTCCAGCTGGCAGCCGTCCATCCCCCCTACTCGGATGCTGCGACCCTTGTCAACCTGGCTGCTGTCCCTCTCCCCCACATGGCTGGGGCCCCCCTCCCCCTGGTGGGTGGGGTCAACCTCCCCCTCATGAGTTGGGTCCCCCTCCTCCACCCCAGTGGTATCCCGCTCCCCCACCCACCTGGGGGCCCAGTAACCCACCTGGCTGGCATCCCCCTCCATCCCTTGGTGTCCTCCATCTTCCCTGCCCAATCTGCCATAGGGGCCTCAGTAGCTGCCTCTGTAACCCAAGGCCTCATAGGTTCTTAGCATCTACCATTAAAACAAAAAAAAGCCAAACTGGTTGCCATCAAGTCAATTCCTACTCATAGCAACCCTACAGGACAGAGTAGAAAGGCCCCACAGAGTTTCCAAGAAGCGCCTGGTGAATTCACACTGCTGACTTTTGGTTAGCAGCCCTAACACATAACCATAGGCCCCAAGGTTCCCTGTTGAAGTAAGAGGGACAACAGTTTTAAGGGAAACAGAAAGTGGCAAGTTTATTATCGGCGCAGATAAGGAGCAACGCAGGGTCTAGACCATGAACTCCCCAAGATGCTAACTTGGGGGTCTTTAAGGGGGAGACTAGTTCCGGGTCTTATACCTCAGTCCCTTTAGCCTGCCCATTCCTGGAATTCCCCTCCCCTGTCCAAGTTTGGGAGTCTGTTGAGTCATCTTGGGTTGCATGTACTGGTAGATGGAACTTTCGCTCCAGAATGGGCTCCAGGTACAACGGTGGGCTAGTGATTGTGCACCCCTCCAGAGGAGGGAAGTTCCAAGGTCAGAATCTGCAAGAGCCTGGGGGGCCGCTTGGAGCTGATTCTCAAGGTGCAGCCTTTTGACTTGAAGAATGTTACTAAGGGAGGCGGAGCCAAGAGGGCAGATTAGACAGACGCTTCCATCTAGCCCTCTTTACAACAAAGATCCGGAAAAACAAGTGAAATCAGTATATTTGTGACAAGCTGGGAGGCCTGAGCATCAAAGGCAAGCTTAGACAATGAACTGAGGGGCGGGGGAGGAACAGGCCATTCAGAAGTGGAGAAGAGTCACTGGACCTCCACCACGGGGAGCCCTCAGGCACCATTTCCGGGTCCTACAGTCTTAGAGGGGCAGGGGTGATTGGTGTAGGTAATGGTATCTGGTCGAGGCAGGGGGTCACACTCTGAACAAGGCAGGGGGCTGAGAAACGTCCCCCATGTGTCTCTGAGGAAAGCGTGTCCCTGTCCCTAGAGCATACAGATAGGTGGGTTCTGCAGACAGACCACGGGCACCCAAAGTTTTTGGATGTAAGGACTGGGAGGTACCAGTTATCTTTGGACCTCTTTCGCGGGTGGCTGGGTGACCTGAGTGGAGCTACCAGTCCTTAGGACCATGATGTGGGTAGGTGAGGATCCTGTTTCATAGGCAAAGCAATGCTTTTCATTTTAGGCTATGTTGCCTCATAGCTTTCACATCATGCAACACCAGTAAGACCAACAGGCAGATAAGTATTACAAACATCAGCAGGACCACCCATGGTGGACAGGTTTCAGTGGAGTTTCCAGACTAAGACAAAACAGGAACAAAAGCCTGGCAATCTACTTTCAAACCTTAGCTAACGGAAATCCTATGGATCACAACAGAGTATTTTCTGGTATAGAGTTGGAAGATGAGCCTTCTCAGTTGGAATGTGCTCAAATACATCATGGCCAAAACAATGGGCTTGAGCATAACAATGATCATGGAGATGGCAACACTTCATTCTATTGTCCTTGGGGTCGTCATGCATCACAACTGACTCAGTGGCAGCTCACAGCAACAACAATGCTGCCTCACAGAGAATAGAGAAAATGATGCATAGCATTAGGTGGGCTACGTTATACTATGGGTAACTGTGATGGTTAAGATTGTGTGTCAACTTGACTGGGGCATGATTCTCAGTGTTTTGGCAGTCACATGATGTTGTGATCACTTCCCTGTTGAGATCTGATGCGTGATCACCCCCATGATGGGATCTGCTGTGAGTAGCCAGTCAGTTCAAAGGAAGTTTCCTTGGGTGTGTGGTCTCCATTGAGTGTGCGGGGACATTCTGACACAGCTCAGGGCCTTTTGCCAGATCTGGATCCTGCAGCTGACTCCTGTTCATCTGACCTCCAGTTCTCGGGGCCTGAGCTAGCTGTTTATCTGAGGTCTTGCCTGCCGATCTTGGGATTCATCAGTCTTCACAGTTTGTGAACAACAGCCCTGCTCTCCAACCTGATGATCTTGAATTTGCCTGCCCCTTCAGTTGCGTCAATCAGGAGAAGCCTCCATTCTGACTCACGGACTTGGGACATTCCTGCCTCTACAATGGCGTGAGCCATTTCCTTGATATAAATCTCTCTCTCTCTCTATATATACGTGTGTGTATATGTATGCATGTATATATATATATACATATATATATACATACATATATACGCAATGGATCATATACATATATATGGAAAGCCTCGTGGCATAGTGGTTAAGTGCTACAGCTGCTAACCACAGGGTCGGCAGTTTGAATCCACCAGGCGTTCCTTGGAAACTCTATGCGGCAGTTCTACTCTGTCCTATAGGGTCGCTACGAATAGGACTCAACTCGAAGGCACTGGGTTTCATTTTGGTTTGGTTTATATATATATTTTTCTTTATAAAAATATATATATTTTTCTTTATACATATACATATATAAGGTATACGGCTTTTTCCTCTCTAGAGAACCCAGCCTAAGACAATAACAAACAGCTCTAGAGTCTTAGTGGCTGATAGCGAAGAAAGTTTTTTACCATGGGTCTCCTGGGAACTCTGCTCCATGTTCCGTCACCCTGGGACCTGGATAAAGCACGAATACCATGTACACACCTGTCATGTACTATTCTGATGGGAAGACAGGGTGGTCAGCTTCCCATCTGAAGGGTTCTGAACTGTTCTGCCTAGAGGTGACACACTTCACAGTTCACTGGCCAAAACATGTCTTGTGGCTACATCCACCCTCCAGAAGTCAGGAGGAGGACCTGAGATACCTGGTGAGCCCCATGGAGACCCCTACATGGTGTTACGCTGTCTGGGGTCTGTGCAGGTGGCAAGGAAGAGAGTGGGAAATGGAAGGAAATGATAGCAGGACTGAGTCAGGTTGGATATGGTTCTTCCTTATCCAGGTGGAGTTTATCTCAGAGCTGCCCAAAACCATTGCTGGCAAGAACAAAGAGAGTGAACCTCGGAAAAATGAGTTTGGGTGGATATAATCAACAAGTTAACTCAGGCCCATTGAGTGAACTTGGACACACCCCCAGCAGCCTCAGTTTCCCCAACATGGTGGGGGGAGTTGTGTTAAGAGAGTTGATTTCAAAGGGGATCAGGAGTGCCTAGATTCCTACATTTTTCTTCTTTGAAGTTAAATTCACTCACTGCCCCTCCTTTCCTGCTCTATCCCTTTGGGATTGGCCAAGTGAGTGCTGGGACTGGGGATGAGGGGTAATAAAATGCCACCATCAACGTCTACAGTGCCTTTGTTTTGCGAGCTTGTTCCATGCCTGGGCCTGTGCTAAGTCTTCTTACAACTTCTTCTGCCATCCTCCCCAACCCCCAACCTGAGATAACCCCGGCCAGATAGGTTCTCCCTCCTCGATTCAGCACCATCAGGTGGCCCAGTGTACCCATTCCCATGGTCAGGGACACTGAGATTGGGAGGGAAATTCCAGGTGGCCCTAGGCTTTAGCCCTTTGGGCTCCTCTTGGCTCCACACGAGGGTGAACCCAGGAGTGGCCTGGGAGGGGCTTCTGGGGGCTCGGCCCTCCCTTGGTGGCTGCACTTGCTGGATAGACAGTTCAGCACCTGCCACCATCCAGTGGGTCTGTCACTTTGTGCCTGACAGTAACGCTGCTGTTGATGCTACCACCACAGCTCCTGGCCACCATGATGACTGAGGGATCAGGGCTCTCTGGGGACCCAAGTCCTCCCCAGGTGTGCTGCCCACTCAACCCTAACCAGGGCCCCAGAAGCCTTCCCCCTTGAATTTCCCTACAGAATTCCCCAACTCAACCTATGCCCAGGAATCCAGGACTCCACCAAAACTCCCAACAAACTCCAGCTACTTGCCCCACCCCAGGGACACGAAGCCCTCAGAACCCAGCCCTCCCAAGGGACACCCACTCAATCACCCCTCCCAGGGACCCAGGACTCCCCCAGACCCTCCCCTGGAACCCAGGACCCTCTCTAGCCCTCCCACTCACTCTAGCCCTCTGCAGTTGCCCCCTGGCTGGGGACCACGTGAACTGACCCTTCACTGCCTCCATCCTTGAGGCTGAGGTGGGACCACCAGGAGGACAGCAGAGGCTGAGAGGAGCAGGGGCAGAAGGGTCCAGCCCCACCTGACGGAGGAGGATGGACATACTGTCTAGTCTCACCCACCTCTGGAGTGGCTCTCGAGGAAGTCCCCGCTGTGTCTGTGTGTTCCTCGGGTACACACACACAAACACACTCAGTGAGAAGTGTACACACACAACGAGCATGGAGACGTGCAGACAAGGACCACGCAGACACACCTGGGCAAAGGGTGCGGGCTCATGGAGAGGCTCACACAGACACACACTCAGGGCCACACTAGACGTCCACCCAGGACAAACTGCCACATGATGGGCACATGCACACACAGATCTACACTCAGGAACACCCAAAGGTGCAAATTCACACACACATGGATCCAGAATACACATACTCCAACAAGGACACACATTCCCACACACACCACAGGCACAGAGGCACATGGATTACATGGATTTCCACAACTGACACACACCCTTTCACTGACAGATGCACAAACACACACACACACATATACAGAGAAGGGCACAGAGATACACACAACAGCCACACAGGGGAAAACAAAACACACAATCAATATACTCATAGACTCAGAAACTCAGACAGACACAGCCACACAGATTACACAACTGCACACAGACACACACACGCACAGTCCTTTGGCGCCACAGGACAGACAGACAGACCCGGCACTCCCAACAGAGGCCACTGCAGGCAAATACGGCTAAAGCTCAGACATGCCCTGCTCCACTGAAGCTGTCACAACAGGGAGTCCTTTCCTGGGTCCAAATTCATGCTCTGCCCAAGGCGCTGAGAGTGGCCAGGGCAGGGTAGCTTTGAGAAGAGCCTCTGGGCCCGAGGTTGGGGCTCGAACCCTGTTAGGGGCCCTTAAAGTGGGGGTGGGGGGGGTCCTATGAAGCCTGGTGGATGAATGGGTCAAGGGAGGCCACAGGAACTGTTGTTCATTTTCATAGGTGTTGTGATGATTAATTTTGTGTGTCAATCTTACCTGTGTGTGTAAATGTAAGGAAAGGCAAGGGGACTGTCCTAGAGGATCAACAGAGGAAATGCCCAGTTAATAAAGAAAGCATATCCCAGACAGGAGTAACATTACAAATAATGGGACCTTCAGAACACTACATTGCGCTCATGCCTACCCTCTACCCAGATCAAGAGGCGATTGTTCCAACAGAATAAACTACAAAAGGTGTGCGGCAGGGTGGTATCCTTTTACCTTACTTATAAAATCTGCACACTAAACAAATAATCTTAGAAGCTGGACTATATGCAGAAGACAGCATCAGGATGGGAGGAATACTCATTAACAAACTCAACCGACACAACCTTGCTTGCAGAAAATGAAGACGACTTGAAGCACTTGCCAATGAAGTTAAAGACAGAGCCTTCCGTATAGATTATGCCTGAATGTGAAGAAGAGAAAAATACTCACACCTGGACCAATAAACAACGTCATGATAAATGGCAAAGAAACTGAAGTTGTCAAGGATTTCACCCTACTTGGATCAACAATCAATATCCATGCAAGCAGCAGTCAAGAAATCAAAAAATGTATTGCATTGGGCAAATCTGCTGCACACGACCTCTTTAAAGTTTTGAAAACTGAAAAGTTACTTTGATGACTAAGATGCCCCTGGCCTAAGCCATGGTCTTTTCAATCACCTCATATACATGGGAAACTTGGACAATGAAAAAGGAAGGCAGAAGAAGAACTGATGCACTTAAATTGTGGTGTTGGCAAAAAATATTGAATATACTGTGGAGTGCCAGAAGAACAAACAAGTCAGTCTTGAAAGAAATACAAGCAGGAGGCTCCTTAGAAATGAAGATGTCAAGATCTACTTTGTTTTGCTTATTTTGGACGTGTCATCAGGAAAGACCACTCGCTAGAGAAGGACATTGTGTTTGGTAACATAAAGAGGCCACAAAAACAAGGGAAACCCCCAAGGAGATGGACTGACACAACAGCCACAACGATGGACTTCATTATGTCGTATAAAGTTGCTGTGAGTCGGAATGGACTCCATGGCAAATAACAACAAAAAACACAAACAACAACCTTTTAAAATACAGCACAGTGCAGAACTGCCCCACAGGGTTTCCAAGGAGTGCCTGGTGGATTTCAACTGCCGACTGTTTGGTTAGCAGCTGCAGCTCTTAACTACTAAGCCACCAGGCTTTCCTTAAAATATAGAACAATGATACATCACCTTCTTTTTAATTAAATGAGAAGATAGGATATTCTCTGTTTATTCTAAAAACTGCATTATAAACATATAAGGATATTCAAGGGATGTCAAGCTCAGATGTATGCTGATCAGGGCAATGCCCATACAAATTCACATATTATCCCAATAAAATATACATAAAATACCAAAGAGAGAAAGTGCCGCTGCTCAAGATGAAAAGCATATTTCTGCAAACAGATTACAACCTTTTATGCAACTCCTGAATGTGGGATGATATTTTAAACCAAGTGGAAAGAGTCAATAAAGCCATCCAATAAGAAATCCAGAGTGTATATCAAGCTCCAGGCCTATGAGAAGGCCTAGCCCCTTGCTTACAGCGAATGAGAAAAAGTAACTTTGAAAGCATGTTCGGTGAATGTAAAACTTTAACAAGACATATGAGTACATTTCTGAATTTGAAAATAAAGAAAAGTAAAGGAATGGGACATGTATGACTCACTGGATCCAACTATCAATTATTATGAGAATAGATATATTTTAAACAGGACATTATGGACATTCTCATTTCACCTTTGAAGTGAAGATATAAAAAAATTCAGTTTTCAAATCTTGACCTTTTAATAGAAAAAATGTATTTTCAATGAAAACATCCAAATTGCAGTCATTCGATTGGCTCTTAAATATTCTAGCAAATTATATCTTGTAGAAGATTCATCTTATAGAGTTTTAAGCTGTGTAAAATATCAATAGTTGGTACTAAAAAATATTTTATTAATGTTCTTTGTTCGTCAACATCTGACTCATGAATTGTGCTTTGTACAATATTATCCCAGCTTGGAACGAACGTTGGTAATTTTTTTTAAACATTAATGATCCCAATGGATCCTATGAAAGATGGTTCAGAAAGCTGAAATTTAAAATTCTTTGAGGTCATCAAAATCGACAAACACAACAATTATCTCCATTGAAAATGAGACAAACTAAAAATTACAGTTTTAAAATATTATTGATGACTATGCTTGCGTGGCAGCCCTGGTGGCACAGTGGTTAAGAACTAGGCTGCTAACCAAAAGGTTGGCAGTTCCAACCCACCAGTCACTCCTTGGAAAGCCCAGGGGGCAGTTCTACTCTGTCCTATAGGGTTGCTGTAGGTTGGACGCAACAGCAACGTTTTTGTTGTTGTCGTTTTAATGCTCTCATGAGGATTCCCATTGCCTTCTTACCTGCATGTTTTGCTAAGTAGTCTGAGTTTATTCTTTTTGGCTCTCCTTTGTAGGTGACTTTTCATTTATCCATAGCTGCTATTATAATTCTGTCTTTATCTTTGGTTTTGGCTAATTTGATTATGATATGTCTTGGTGACTTTCTTTTAACATCTACCTTATGTGGAGTTCGACCAGCATCTTTGATAGATATCTTTTCATCTTTCACAATATCAGGGAAGTTTTCTGCCAACAAATCTTCAACAATTCTCTCTGTATTTTCTGTTATCCCTCCCTGGTCTGGCACTCCAATCACTCAGAGGTTATTTCTCTTGATAGAGTCCCACATGATTCTTAAGTTTTCTTCATTTTTTAAAATTATTTTATCTGATTTTTCTTCAAATATATTAGTGCCAAGTGCTTTATCTTCAAGTTCAGGAATTCTGCCTTCCAGTTATTCAGTTCTGCTTCTCCGACTTTCTATTGCATTTACTTCTGTAGTTTTATTGTTAATCTTCCAGATTTCTGATTGCTGTCTGCCTGTGGATTTTTCCGGCTTATTAAATTTTTCATTATATTTCTGAACAATCTTTTTAATTTCTTCAATTGCTTTATCTGTGTGTTCCTTGGCTTGTTCTGCATATTACCTCATTTCCTTCCTGATGTCTTGAAGGGTTCTGTATATTAATCTTTTGTATTCTGCCTCTGATAATTCCAGGAATGCACTTTCACCTAGAAGATCCCTTGACTCTTTGTTTTGAGAGCTTGTTAAGGCGATCAGGGTCTGTTTCTTTACGTGACTTGATATTGACTGTTGTCTCTGAGCCATGTATAAGTTATTGTATTAGCTTATTTTATGTTTCCTTACTGTGTTGTAGCTTCTTGCTTTTTTTTTTTTAAGATTTTTGTTTGTATTTCACAGATAGTGCTGCTGTTCCAACCTTATAATGTAAAGCTGCCTGCTTTCCAAATTCCAAAAATTAAAATCCTCCCCCTCTCACCATACTAGCCAGTGCCCTTTGGTTTCTTCAGAACAAGGAGGGGTTAAAGAGTTGTTTAAAGAAGTACAATTTTGATTTGGGGACCTTTCAAATATACGAATCATACTGAAGGGCCAGACACTTATTTTACATAGGTTAAATATTATGCATTAGCCAAATCAAACTATTCCACCACTCTGTTGGAGGGGGAAAAAATCCATACCCATGTAACTACTTCACTCGACAGGATTTGTCTATCAACAATAAGCTTAAACAACTTTCACCTATAAAGTATCTAATTGGCTTTTTAAAATGGAAAAGTCATATAGTTAAAATCTTGAATCAAGTATAATTTGAACCTAATGAACCATGCATCACTGCAGGAGCAAGCGTTAATGAACCAATGTGCTCTGAATTTGTCCAAGTACTGATATTTTTCTATATAAAGATTTAGCATATATAACAGCTATCATGAGAATTGAAAAAAGATTTTTCCCAAAAAATGAAAATATTAAAACTAAGTTAAAATACATAAAGGAGTTAGTATTCCACACAGCATAAAATTTGACAAATCAAGTTTACATGTCTCAGCTGACCATGTGTGAAAATGCAAAGCAGGTATTAAAACCAATATTATGTCCATATTTAAAATCACTTTGTAATTGAGGGAACATCTAAATCCTTAATTAAAAAAAACAAATGAAGTGAAAGCTTTAAACTGGTACACACTGTTCGCACCTATATTTCAAGGTTGGAAATGCTTATTTGCAAGCAGCAATACAAAAGTATTCATGAAGAATGCATAATCTCTAAAAATTATGAAAACATCCCTGTTACCAATACATTTCTAAATACAAAACTGACTACCATATTTGTTACTTCTGTGTAGCAAGAGAAGTTCATTTTCAAAACAGATAAAATTCAGTCTTTAGGTGTGAATGGTATGAATGAGTCTTTTTTTTTTTTTTTAATTTCTTAGTTGTTTGGGATCCTTAAGCATGCAAAGCCTCAGAGAGGAGGGTCCACGAAGGAACCAGGGTTGTCTTATGGCATCCAGTTAGGCCAGAGCTGGGAATGCCTCTGGGTCATCTACATCAGGGGCAGAAGCACTTGACTTGTCAGTCCTGCTGCCACGATTGGGACATTCACCATGCCCACGTCTACCTCTTCCTGCCACCACGTCCTGGACGGCCAAGGTCTCCAAGGTTGATCTCCAGCTGGGACGTTATATCATTTGCTGGCTTCCGGAAATGATGATCCATGACCGAATCTTCAGCATGAGCTTCTTCGCTCTTTGACTTGTGAAGAACAAATCCCTTCTTCCACTGCCCATCAGCACCTTCATTTGGTTTTCGGATATTAAATTCTACTTTTGCCCGGTCCTTATCTTGAATAGCCTTCCATTCATCCAATGTCATCTCTTTTGGACCCTCTTCCTTTACCTCTTCAACTTCGTTCTTCTTATTCTCAGTGTCTGCCACTGGATGTTCTTCACCTTCAGGTGTTTCCTCAGTCACATTCGATTGATCCAAGTCAGTTAATTCATCTTTGACAGTCCCGCAGTTGTGAGATTTGCTACCTCCCCGTTTGTCTTCATGTTTCAGGCCAGATCTATCACTTCCACTATGCCTATCAAATTCACATTTGCCATGAGAATCAAATCCATCTCCTTGGCCCATTCCACATCCACGGCCTCCTCGACCTCTTCCAGGAGCACCACGGCCCCGAATAGGCCAGTCAATGATTGGTCTATCAACTGAAAATTCTCCTCCTTCACCCTTTTCTTCAAGTGGTTTTTCAAATCGTCTTTCCCGAGGTAGTCACCTTTCTAGTCTTCTATCAGTTATTTTCCCTTCACCCTGAAGTTGCTGATCAGGTCTTCTTCCAACACGTCTAATTCCTTCTTTTTTAAGTGCCACGGGTGGCTGCATCTCCTCTTTCTTGTCAACCATGCCAGCACTGGGAGGCAGTGGGTTCTTGCGGTCTTTCTGGGACTCTTTATGCAGTTGTTTGCCTGCCTCATAGGAGTTGGTCTGGGCTGCGGCCTGAGCTGCGCTCTTGGCCCCAGGGCCCCCAACACTGCCCCCGCCGGCTTCTTTTTTCTTGTTCTCCACCACCTTCAACACCTCGACGGGATCCGATTCATCGTCAAATAACTGGTCGAATCGGTTGGTAACCACGCAGCCGAAGCCTTCCTGTAAGTGCCCAGGCATGATGGTGGCTGGGCGGCACGTTCATCCACAGATTGCAGTGGGCTGCACTGTGCCAAGAGTGCCTGCTTCAGCTCTTCCCACAAGATGGCCTTTGTTTTGTTTTGATATGCCCAAATGGGTTGCTTGAGTGAGCTAATTTGATGATTTTCGCCTTTGGAGCTCTGACATCCTTTCCCCAGATGGCTAGAGCTGTTATCAGGTATATCAGTCTAGGAGTCCATTCACTTTTCTTGTATGAATTCAGCTCAGGTGTCCAGGTAGCTGATCATCAATTGTGTGGTACAGGCTCTGTCCTATAGTCTTAGAGGGGCAGGGGTGATTGCTATAGGTAATGGTATCTGGTTGGGGCAGGGGGTCACACTCGGAACAAGGCAGGGGGCTGAGAATCGCCCCCCATGTGTCTCTGAGGAAAGCATGTCCCTGTTTCCTAGAGCATACAGATAGGTGGGTTCTGCAGACAGACCATGGGCACCCAATGTTTTTGGTTGTAAGGACTGGGAGGTACCAGTTATCCTTGGACCCCTGTTGTGGGTGGCTGGGTGACCTGAGTGGAGCCACCAGGCCTTACGCCCATCATGTGGGTTCGGGAGGACCCTGTTTAATAGGCAAAGCGATGTCAAACATCAAACACCCATCTCTCCACTGCACAGCTGAAACGGTTTGAGTCTGCCAACAGGGGCCTATTTTCCTAAAATAGGCCCACACAGGTCCATGCAGAGGGGAAAGGTACTCAAAGTCCATGAACCATTTATGCCTGGATGGGAGATGCATCTGTCCTGAGCTCCCCCAGTTAGTGGAGCTGGCAAATTATCTTTTCCCCCAGTGTCAAGTTTATTCCATCTCCAAGGCTGGGAGGATGGCTCTAGGCACTCAACAGGGCCTATCTCGGCCCAAAGAAGTCAGCCACTGAAGCCGGCGTGGGAGTAGGCAGGGGTGGGGGTGTGGTGAAATCCATACAAGTACTTAGCTTTTGCCAAGAGCGCCATTCTTCTCTGCTTCCGGAGGTGTGACTAGGCTGTGTGGCTGGCTGCTTCTCCCTGAGGAAACTGTGGCCAAACGCTACTGCCAGCCTGCCACCACCGCTCCCAGGAATGGTGCCTGAGGGCACTCCACGATGCAGGTCTGGTAAGTCGTCTTTGCTTCTGAACCATCTCTTCCTCCCCCTGCCCCTCAGTTTGTTTTCTTCCTCCCCCGGCACCTCAGTTTGTTTTCTAAGTTTGCCTTTGATGCTCAGGGCGCCTAGCTTGTCATAAATATACTCATTTCACTTGTTTTTTCGGGTCTTTGTTGTAAAGAGGGCCCACCAGAAGCGTCTGTCTATTCTGCCATCTTTGCCTCGCCTCCTGATGCTGATCTTCAGAGAGCTGGTGGAGGGGAAGGTGCCAGGTGATGACACCCACATCTTTTTGTTACAGCTTTTATATTTTGAAGTGCTTTGGTCTGTTCTACAGGAACATTTTTAAAAAATTTAACTGTTTCTTCAACAGAATCAGAGGGCTGAGGAGAGACCTTCTTTGCCCAGGACGATTGGCCACACACTGCCCAATAAACTTCCTCCATCAGCACACATGGGGAGTGAGCCATGTACTCTACCAGGATGTCTTCCCAGGCCTTGGTTGGATCCTTCACCATACACTCCACCACGTCCTCCCAGGTGTGTTCCTTGACCTCAGTCAGACCCTCCACCAACTCCTCCCAGCTGTGTTCCTGGACCTCTGCCAGACTCTGGACTTCCTCCTCCCAGATGTGCTGAGGACCTTGTTCAGACCTTCCCCTTCCTCTTCCCCACTGTGTTCCTGGACCTAGGCTAGACTCTCCTTCCACTCCTCCCAGCTGTGTTCCTGGATCTTGGCCATACCCTCCATCTGTTCCTCCCACCTGAGTTCCTGGACCTTGGCCAGACCCTCTCCCTCCTCCTCTGAGCTGTGTTCCTGGAACTTGGATAGCTATCCTGCTCTTCCTCCCAGCTGTGTTCCTGGACCTCAGTCAGTACCTCCACCTCTTCATCCCAACTGTGTTCCTAGAACTTGGAAAGACCCTCCACCTCCTCCCAGCTGTGCTCCTGGACCTAGGCCAGACCACCCATCTCTTCCTCTCAGCTGTGCCTGGACTTCTGCCAGACCCTTACCATTTCTCCTATCAGCTGTGCCCTAGGACCTTGGTCAAGCCCTACTCCTCCTCCCAACTGTGTTCCTAGAACTTGGAAGGACCCTCCACCTCCTCCCACCATCTGTGTTCCTGGATCTTGGACAGACCCTTCACCTCCTCCTTCCAGCTGTGTTCCTAGACTTCAGCCAGACCCACCTCCTCCTTCTCCCAATATTTTCCTCAACAAAGCCAGGCCCTCCCTTTCCTCCTCCCAACTGTGTTCCTAGAACGTGGACACACCCTGTCCCTATTCCTCCCAGCTATGTTCCCAGACCTTGGCCAGATCCTCCCCTACCTCCTCCTAGCTATGTTCCTGGACCTTGGCCAAAAACTCCCTTACCTCCTCCCAGCTTTGTTCCTAGACGTTGGACAAAACCTGCCTCTCCCCCTCCCCTTCCCAGCTGTGTTCCTGGACCTTGACCCAAACCTTCCCTGCCTCCACTCAGCTGTATTCCTGGATCTTAGCCAGCAAGTCCACCTCCTCATACCAGCTCTGTTCCTGGACCTTGGCCAAAACCTCCCCCACCTCCTCTCAGCTGTGTTCCTGGACCTTAACCATATAGTCCATCTTCTCCTCCCAGCTGTGTTACTGGACCTAGGCCACACCCTCCCCCTCCTCCTCCTAGCTGTCTTTCTGGACCTCTGCCAGACTCTTCCCCTTTACCCCCACAACGGTGTTCCTGGGCCTTGATTCCCCTCCCAAACACAGCTGGAGCCCCACTCCCTAATTTGCCCACAGGGAAGGGGCCCCCCTCCCCCACATGACTGGCATCACACTCTACCACATGACTGGCGCTCTACTTTGCTACCCAGCTCTTGTCCACCTTACCCATCCAACTGGCCATGTGGGTCTCATCAGCAGCCTCCTCCACATACTCCCAGGTCGAAATGTCCACGGCCTCAACCACCTTTATTCTTCCAGTCTCTAAATAGCATTACAGAGTTGTCAGAGTCTCCTCTTCCAATACCTTGATCACTAGAGAAAATCAGTTATCAACCAAAATTCATAACATTTAAAGAAGAATCTTACAACTGCTATCTGGCATAACTTCATTAGATGTTAGATAAGTACACGACCAGTCTACACTGATATTTGTTTACTCAACAAAGCTTTATTGAGCACCTGCTATCTGGTATAACAATACACTTGATCCTTGGCCACATGGACTTCAGATGCAACAGTCTGAAATAAGTGTGTGCAACAATTGTCAAAAGCTCTTCGGGCTGGAGTGGACATTAACCTGTCGCCATAGAGTCCATTCCGACTCATAGCAACCCCATAGGACAGAGTAGAACTGTCCCATGGTGTTTCCAAGGAGTGTGGATTTGCACTGTCAACCTCTTGGTTAGCAGGTGATCTCTTCACCACTGTGCCAACACGGCTCCAGACAGGACATCAGGGCCCAAAAAAGTCACCTCTGAAGAAACTACAGTTCAGTGACATGCCCCTATCTCCCAGTAAGAATGCCCCAAAGTTGTGTTCTTGACTGTATTCTCACGTCATTCTGCTCATTCACAACCACTTTCATGACTTAAATTGCCCTCTACATACTAGTGATTCCCATTTGTATAGTAGGTAAAGACCTCTTTCCCTAAGTATTCATGTGTTGATATGCTGTCTACAAGAGACACACTTTAGATTCAATACACAAATGGGTTGAAACTGAAAGGATGGGAAAAAGAAATTCTATGCAAATAGCAACCAAAAGAGTTGGATGGCTGTATTAATATCAGACGAAATAGACTTTAGGTCAAAATCTGTTACAACAGACAAGGACATTACATACTGATAAAAGGGTCAATTCATTAAGAAGATATTACCTAACAACAGAGCCCTAAAATAGATGAAGTAAACATGACAGAACTGAGCGTAGAAATAGTTCTACAGTCATAGTTGTTTCAAAAATGGACAGAATGTCTATACAGAACATCAGTAGGGAAATAGAGGCTTTGAACAACACTCTAAACCAACTAGACCTAGTAGAACTATATAGAACACTCCACCCAACATCAGTAGTACATACATTCTTCTCCAGTGCACATAGACTTTAGGATAGAGCATATAGTAGGTTATTGTCTTAGTTACCAAGTGCTATTATAGCAGAAATACCTCAAGTGGGTGGCTTTAACAAATGCATTTTCTCACAGTTTAAGATGCTAGAAGTCTGAATTCAGAGTGCCAGCTATAGGGGAAGACTCTCTGTTGGCTCTGGGAGACGGTCCCTATCACTCTTCAACTTCTCTTTCTTGGTTCTGTGGAGATCTCATGTGGTGTGGCATCTATCTCTGTTTGCCTGCTTACTTGCTCCATCTGCACTTTTATATCACGAAAGAGACTGAGGGAAGGTGGCGCCAAGATGGTGGGCTAGTCAGATGCTTCCTATGTTCCCACGTACAGCAAAGACCTGAAGAAACAATTGAATCAATTATATATGACAATCTAGGAGCCCTGAACACCAAATACAAAGTTGAGGATCTGGACTGAATGTTACAGGGAGGGAGACACAGTTCAGAAGCACCAAGGATTTGCCAGACCTGATCTGGCCAGCACCCTGGAGCCTAGATCGGCTGGCTCACACTGCCTAAGGCAAGCAGCAGTGCTCGGGATGCACTTTCCACACCTGAAGAAACTGAGCGGTGGAGAGTCTGCTCAAGCCTCCAGTACCAGGGAGAAGCAGTGCTGAATCTGTGAACGTTAAGTGGAAGCGTCTAACCTACGGATAAAAAAAATCCCTTCTCCCCTTTGGGAAATACCTCTATCCCACTTACTCACCCCCTCCCCACTCTGGTACAGCCATTGCCTTGCCCCCTGGGCCACAAGTACAACCTGTAGCTCATCCCAAGCCATTCTGCCAGCTGTGGAGAGGGAACAAATTAACAAAAAGGAAAAAATAATCTGCCAGCTCCCCTAAACCAGGAACTCAGGGCAGGCACAGTCCCTTTGGCTAGATACAGCCACAAAGGATCCACAGACTTTGAATGCCCTTCACTCCTGCGTTGACCTGTGTGGGGCCATTTCAACAGCATACCCCTCATTACCACAGTACAACAGGGTATATACCTGAAGCCTATTTTCAACTGCAACAGCTAAGGGGGAGTGGCAGATTCGTGACATCTGACACCACCCTGCCCATAAAGCAGGGTCCTTACCTACCCACATCAGGGGCCTGAGAACTGGTGGCTCCACTCACTCCACCAGCCACCCGCAACAAGGGTCTGAGAATAAGTGTTGCCTCTCAGTCTCTACAGCCAACAGTACTGGGTGCCCGGAGACCAGCTACAAAATTCACCCACTTATGCGCTCTAGGGAACAGGGACGTGACTTCCACCCCGGCGCTCAGTGGCAGCTGTCATCCCTGTAACCTTGCTCAGCACATAACCCCCAACTGCAACCAGATACCTGTGCCTGTTCCAATCACCCCTACGCAGTCCTGCCCTTCTAGGATTGTAGGTGATGCCCTGCACCACACACTCGATGACCAATGACCTGGACACCTGAGGTGTACCCACACAAGATGGGATCTGCTACTAGTAGCCAATCAGTTGAAACGGAGTTTCTGTGGGCTTGTGGCCTGCATGGAGTGTGGGGGGACATTCTGGCAGGGTTCAGTGGCTTTTGCTAGATCTGAATCCTGCAGCTGGCTCCTGTTCATCTGACCTCCGGTTCTCAGGACTTGAGCTAGCAGCTTCCCTGCGGTCTTGTCTGCCAATCTTGGGATTCATCAATCTTCACAGCCTGTGAACAACAGCGGTACTCTCCAACCTGCCGAACTTGGGTTTACCAGCCCTTGCAGCTACGTGAATCAGGAGAAGCATCCAACCTGATCCGTGGACTTGGGACTTTCCAGTCTACAACTGCGTCAGCCATTTTATTGATATATACATATATGCTTTTCTGGTTTTCCTTCGCCTCAGAATCCAGCCTAACATAATAACAAACAGCCCAAAAATCTTAGAGGTTGATACCAATGAAAGTTCATTGCCATTGGTCTTCTGGGAACTCTGCTCCACGTCCCATCATCCTGGGACCTGGATAAAGTGCAGCCACCCTGTAGACACTTGCCAGGTATTATGCTGATGGGAAGACAGGATGGTCAGCCTCCCATCTGAGGGGTTCTGAACTCTTCTGCCTAGAGGTAACACGCTTAACAGTTCATGGGCCAAAGCAAATCGTGTCGCTACATTCACTTTCAGAGAGTCAGGATGAGGACCTGAGTTACCTGGTGAACCCCACAGAGACTCCCACATGGTGTCAGCCTGTCTGAGGTCTGTGCAGGTGACAAGGTAAAAGAGCCGGAAATGGAAGGAAATGATAGCAGGACTGAGTCAGGTCAGGTTTGCTTTCTCCTTGTCCAGGTGGAGTTTGTCCCAGAGCTGCCCAAAACCATCACTGGCAAGATGAAACTCAGTGAACTTCGGAAAAAGGAGTTTGGGTGGATTGAACCGGCAGTCACCTCAGGCCCCCTGAGTGAACATGGGCATACCCCTCACCGCCTCAGTTTCCCTTATGTGGTGGGGGGAGGTGTTGTTGAGAAAGCTGATCTCAAAGGGGATCAGGAGCGCCTAGGTTCCTACATTTTTCCTCTTTGAAGTTAAATTCAGCGAGGACCCTTCCTCCTGCGGCTCTGTCCCTTTGGGGTTGCCAGGAGGGTGCTAGGACTGGGGTGAGGAGTAATACAATGCCACCATCAACGTCTACACTTGTCCTGTTTTGTGAGCTTGCTCTGTGCCTGGGCCTGTGCTAAGCACTTCTCACAACTTCCTCTGCGAGTCTCCCCAATCCCCAATCCAAGATAACCCAGGCCACAAAGGTTCTCCCTACTGGATCTAGCACCATCTGGTGGCCCCATGTGCCCGTTTCCATGGCCAGGGACACTGAGGCCTGAAGGGAAACTCCATGTGGCCCTAGGCTCGGGCTCTGCTGGGCTCCTACTGGGCCTCACAGGAGGGTGGGCCCAAAAGTCACCCAGGAGCAGTGTCTGCAGGGTTGGCCCTTGCTTGGTGCCTGTACTCATTTCCCAGTTACTCCACCACCTGCTACCATCCAGTGGGTCTGTCGCCTTTGCTCCTGACAGTAACGCTGCTGTTGCTGCTACCACTGCCCGACCTCCTAGGCACCACGGTGAGTGAGGGACGAGGGCTCTCTGGGGATCCAGGAGCCCCAAGGACTCCCCGAGTCCTCCCCAGGTGTGCTGCCCATTCACCACTAACCAGGCCCCAGGAGCCCTCTTCCTTGGATTTCCCTAGAGATCTCTCCTACCCAAAACTTTGCCAGGGATCCAGAACTGCCCCAACTCTCTCCCCAACTCCCAGCGACTGACACCACCCCAGGGACACAGAGCCCTACAGACCCCCAGGCCTCCCTAGGACACCCACACAATCACCCCTCCCAGGAACCCAAGACTCCCCCAACCCCACCCCCGATCCTTTCCCACTCACTATAACTCACTGCAGCTGCCCCCTGGTTGGGTGTCCTGTCAACTGACCCTTCACTCCCTCCATCCTTGGGGCCTGAGGTGGGACCACCAGGAGCACACCAGAGGCTGATGGATCAGTGACGGAAGGACCCAGCCCTGCCTTAGGGAGGAGGGTGGACAAACTGTCTCCTCTCACCTACATGGGGGTGGCCCTCGAAGAAGTCCCCTCTGTGGCTGCATGCTCCTGGGGAACACACAAACGCATACACACACTCATTGGGAAATGTATAGATGGAACGAGCACACAGACGCATAAACAGAGAATACCCGCTCTCAGCTGGGAACACTGATGTGGGCTCATGTATAGGCTCACAGGGCCCCACACAGCAGATCCAGGCAGAGACACTATGGGGAGTACACGCACACACAGACACACACTCAGGGTCACCTGAGACAGCCCCCAGTCAAACTGACACACGATGGACACACACACACAGATACACAGTCAGGAAAACACAAAGGAGCAAATTTACACAAGCACACAGATCCAAACCACCGATACACACAGACACTCCAGCAAGGAAACACATGCCCAGATACACACACACAGAGGCACAGGCACAGAGATACATGGATTTCCAGAAATGACATACACCTCTTCACTGAGACAGACACACAGACACATACAGAAGAGCATAGAGACACAACAGCCACACGAGAAAACACAACACACAATCAATATACTCACTAACTCAGAAAGTCAGAGACAGCCACACAGATTACACAACTGCACGCACACACTCACACACATGCACAGACCCTTGGCCCCACAGGACACACAGAGGGCCCTGGCACTCCCAACAGGGGCCACTGCATGCAAACGGGGCTATGGTCCAGGCATGCCCTGCTCCATCGAAGCTGTCACAACAGGGAGTGCTTTCCTGGCTCCAAATTCATGCTGGGGCCCTCTAGAGGGCTGTGCCCAGGGCTCTGAGAGTGGCCAGGCCTGGGTGGCTGTGGCAAAAGCCTCTGGGTACAAGGTTGGGACTTGGATCCTGTCAGGGACCCTGAGAGAGGGGGTGTCTTGTATAGCCTGGTGGATGCAGAGGTCAAGGTAGGACACAGGAACTGTTGTTAATTTTCATAGGTGTTGTGATGATTAGTTTTGTGTGCTAGTCCTACCTGTGTGTACAAATGTAAGGGAAGGCAAGGGGCCTGTCCTAGAGGATGAACAGAGGAAATGTCCAGTTAATAAACAAAGCATATTCCACACATGAGGAACATTATAAGTAAAGGGAACTCCAGAACACCTAATTGTGCTCATGCCTAACCTCGACATGGAACAAGAGACAATTGTTCAAACAGAACAAATTGCAAAAGGTGTGTGGCAGGGTTGCATTTTTTCACCTTATTTATTTAATCTGCATGTTGAACAAATAATCCTACAAGCTGGGCTATATAAGACAGCATCAAGAAAGGAGGAACACTCATTAACAAATTCAATAATCAATTGACACAACCTTGCTTCCTGAAAATGAAGACGACTTGAAGCACTTACTGATCAAAGTCAAAGACTAGAGCTTTCACTATAGATTTCGCCCAAATGTGAAGAAAACAAAAATTCTCACAACTGGACCAATAAACCACGTCATGCTAGATGGCAAATATATTGAAGTTGTCAAAGATTTCATCCTACTTCAGTCAATAATAAATATCCACTCAAGCTGTTGTCGTTAGGTGCCGTTGACTCATATCGACCCTATGTACAACATAATGAAACACTGCCCAGTCTTGGGTCATCCTCGCAACGGTTGTTATCCTTGAGCCCATTGCTGCAGTCACTATTTCAGTCCATCTTGCTGAGGGTTTTCCTTTTTTTCACTGGTCCTCTACTTTACCAGGCATGATGTCCTTCTCCAGGGACTGATCCCTCCTGACAACATGTCCAAAAGATGTGAGACACAGTCTCGCCATCCTTTCTTCTAAGGAGCATTCGGGTTGTTCTTCTGCCAAGACAGATTTGTTTGTTCTTTTGGGGGTTCAGGGTGTATTCACTATTCTTTGCCAACACCACAATTCAAAGGTGTCAATTCTTATTCTGTCTTCGTTATTCATCGTCCAGCTTTCCCATGCATATGAGGTGATTGAAAGCACCATGGCTTGGGTCAGGTGTGCCTTACTCTTCAAGATGACATCTGTGCTTTTCAACCCTTTAAAGGAGTCTTTTGCAGCAGGTGTGTCCAATGCAATGCGGCTTTTGATTTCCTGACCGCTGCTTCCGTGGGTGTTGATTGTGGATCCAAGTAAAATGAAATCCCTGACAACTTCGGTCTTTTCCCGTTTATCATGATGTTGCTTATTGGTCCAGTTGTGAAGATTTTGTTTTCTTTTTGTTGAGGTGTAATCCATACTGAAGGCTGTGGTCCTTGATCTTCATCAGTAAGTGCTTCAAGTCGTCTTCACTTTCAGCAAGCAAGGTCGTTCACCTGTATATCGCAGTTTTCTTCCAATCCTGATGCCCCATTCTTCTTTATACAGTACAGCTCCTGAGGTTATTTGTTCAGCATACAGGCTGAATAAGTATGGTGAAAGGATACAACCTTGATGCACACCTTTCCTGACTAAACCACACAGTATCCGCTTCTTGTGTTCCAACAACGGACTCTTCATCTATGTATAGGTAACTCATGAGCACAATTAAGTGTTATAGAATTCCCATTCTTTGCAACGTTATCCGTAATATCTTATGATTCACACAGTTGAACACCTTTGCATAGTCAATAAGACACAGGGAAACATCTTTCCTGTGTTCTCTGCTTTCAGCCAGGATCCATCTGACATCAGCAATGATATCCCTGGTTCCACTTCCTCTTCTGAATTTCATTTGAATTTCTGGTAGCTCCTGGTCGATACAGTGTTTCAGCCGCTTTTGAATCATCTTCATCAAATTTTACTTGCATGTGACATTAATGATATTGTTCAATAATTTGTGCGTTTGGCTGGATTACCTTCCTTGGGAATAGACATAAATACGTACCTCTTCCAGGCGCTTGACCAGGTGTCTGTGTTCCAAATTTCTTGTAGTGATGAGTGAGCACTTCCAGTGCTGCATCCATTTCTTGAAACACCTCAGTATGTATTCCATCAATTCCTGCAGCCTTGTTTTTTGCCAGTGCCTTCAGTGAAACTTGGACTTCTTCCTTCAGTACCATTGGGTCCTGATCATATGCTACCTCCTGAAATGGTTGAATGTTGATGAATTCTTTTTGGTATAGTGACTCTGTGTAGTCCTTCTTTTAATGCTTTGTGCGTTGTTTAATATTTCCCTGTAGAATCCTTCAGTATTGCAACCCGAGGCTTGAATTTTTTTTTTTCAGTTCCTTCAGCTTGAGAGATGCCAAAGGTGTTCTTCCCTTTTGGTTTTCTATCTTCAGGCCTTGGCACATGTCATTACAACCCTTTACTTTGTCTTCTTGAGACGCCTTTTGAAATCTTCTATTCAGTTCTTTCACCTCATCATTTCTTCCTTTCATTTTAGTTGCTGGACGTTCAAGAGCAAGTTTCAGAGTCTCTTCTGACATTCATTTTGGTCTTATCTTTCTTTCCTGTCTTTTTAATGACCTCCCCTGGTGGCGTAATGGTTAAGTGCTATGGCTTTTTGGTTAAAAGGTTAGCAGTTCGAATCCACCAGGTGCTTCTTGGAAACTCTATGGGGCAGTTCTTATTCTATCTTATAGGGTTGCTATAAGTCAGAATCAAGTCAATGGAAATGAGTTTTTGTATTTTTTTGCTTTCTTCATGTATGATGTCCTTCCACAACTCATCTGATCTTCGGTCATTAGTATTCAATGTGTCAAATCTATTCTTGAGATAGACTCTAAATTCACATGTGATATGCTCAAGGTCATGCCTTGGCTCTTGTGGACTTGTTTTAATTTTCTTCAGTTTCAACTTGAACTTGCATATGAGCAACTGATTGTCTGTTTTGCAATCAGCCCCTGGCCTTGTTTTGGCTGATGGTATTGAGCTTTTCCATCGTCTCTTTCCACAGATGTAGTTGATTTGATTCCTGAGTATTCCATCTAGCAAGATCCACGTGTACTGTAGCCATTTATGTTGTTGAAAAAAGGTATTTGCAATGAAGAAGTCACTGGTCTTGCAAAATTCTATCATGTGATCTCCAGCATCATTTCTATCACCGAGGCTATATTTTCCAAGTACCAATTCTTCTTTGTCTCCAACTCTCGCATTCCAGTCACCAGTAATTATCAATGCATCCTGACTGCATGTTTGATCAATTTCAGACTGCAGAGGTTGGTAAAACTCTTCAATTTCTTCATCTTTGGCCTTAGTGATTCATGTGTAAATTTGAATAACATTCTTACTAACTGGTCTTCCTTTCAGGGATATGGGTATTATCCTATCACTGACAGCAATGTACTTCAGGATACATCTTGAAATGGTCTTTTTGACGATGAATGCATCCATGTAAACAGCAGTCAAGAAATCAAAAAATGCATTGCATTGGGCCAATCTGCAAAAGACCTCTTAAAACTTTAAAAAACTGGAAATGTCACTTTGATGACTGAGATGCTCCTGACCTAAACTATGGTCTTTTCAATCCCCTCATGCATGCAAAACCTGAACAATGAAAAGGGAAGGCAGGAGAAAATCTGGTGCATTTAAAAGGGAAGGCAGGAGAAAAACTGTGGTGTTGGCAAAGAATATAGAATATACTGTGGAGTGCCAGAAGAACAAACAAATCAGTCTTAGAAGAAATACAATCAGAAGGCTCCTTGAAGTGAGGATGGCAAGGTTTACTTTGGCTCTCCAGTTTTGGACATGTCATCAGGAAAAACCAATCACTAGACAAAGGACATCGTGTTTGGTAAAACAGACGGTCAGCAAAAACACGGGAAGCCTTCGATGAGATGGATTGACACAATAGCCACAAAAATGTGTCCCATGATGTCCTATAAGGTTGCTGTGAGTCGGAATGGACTCCATGGCAAATAACAACAACCACTCTTTAAAATGTAGAACAAAGAATATACTACTTTGGTTTAAATTAAATGAGCAGATAAGATATTCTCATATGTATTCTAAACACTACATTATAAACACATAAAGATACTCAATGGATGTGAAGATCAGATGTACAGTTATCAGAGCGATGCCCATACAAACTGACATATTATTCTAATACTCACATACATAAAATATCAAATGGAGAAAGCTCCTATGCTGAAATGAAAAGCATATTTGTGCAAATAGATTCCAACTTTTTGTGTAACTCCTCAGTGTGGGATGATATTTTGAACCCAGGAGAAAAAGTCAATAAAGCTGTCCAGTGAGAAATCCTGAGTACATAGAAAGCTCCATGACTATTAGAAGGCCTAGCCCCTTGCTTACAGCAAATGAGAGAAAGTAACTTGGAAAGCATGTTTTGTGGAGGTAAAACTTTAACAAGACATATACTTCTGAATGCAAATATAAGAAAATGAAGGAATGGGAAATGTATGGTTCACTGGATCCAAGTATCAATTATTACAGGAATAGATGTATTTTAAACAGGACATTATGAACACCCCGACTTTGCCCTTAAAGACAGAAAAAGTTTACTGTGTCTAAATCTTGAATTTTTAATAGAAAAAAAAATTATTTTCAATGACTACATCCAACTTACAGCCATTGGCTTGGCTATTAAAAATTCTAGCAACTTAAGTCCTGCAGAAATTTCATCTTAAAGAGTTTTAAGCTGTGTCAAATATCAATAGCTGGTACTAAAATAGATATCAACGTTCTTTATTCATCTAAATCTGATTCAGGAATTGTGCTTAGGACAATATTATACCGACTTGGAGCAAGTTTTGGTAAATTTTTTTTTTTTCAACATTAATGGCCACGATGGGGTCCTATGAAATACCTTTCAGAAAGCTGAAATTCGAAATTATTCGAGGTCATCACTGAGTCATGAAAATCCTCAAACTCGGCAATTATCTCAATTGAAAATGAGACAAAAAATAGAATTATATTAAAAAAATGTTATTGATGACTATCCTTCCATGGGAGCCCTGGTGTGCAGTGGTTAAGAGCCACAGCTGCTAATCAAAAGGTTGACAGTTGGAATCTACCAGCCGCTCCTTGGAAACTCCATGGGGGAGTTCTATTCTGTCCTACAGGGTCGTCATGAGTCAGACATGATGGCAAAGTTTTTGTTTGTTTGTTTGTTTGTTTTTGGTTTGGGTTTGTTTTTATGCTTCTATGAGGATTCCCTGGGTTGCAAAGATGGTTAAGCACTGGACTATAAGCCAAAAGGTTGGCGGTTGGAAGTCATCCAGAAGCACCTTGTAAGACACACCTGGCAATTTGCTTGCGAAAGCTCACAGCCTCGAAAGCCCTATGGAGCAGTTCTACTCTGCTCACATGGGTTGCTCTCAGTCAGAATCCAGTTCACTCCACCACAACTAACAACAGCAATGCCTTCATGAAAACTAGGACAGTAAAATTACAGTAATTCCTAGTATATTAATAAAGAAAATAATTAAAATTAATGTTCAGGGTTTTAATACATCTACTTTTCAATTTTTTTACTATTTCCCAGCTACTTCAAAGTTATAGGTAAAAACTGAAACAAAAACCAAACCCACTGCCTTCAAGTCAATTCCGACTCATTAAAAAAAAACCCAAACCCATTGTTCGTCCAGTCCATTCTGACTCATAGCGGCCCTATCGGACAGAGTAGAACTGCCTCATAGGCTTTCCAAAGAGCGCCGGGTGGATTCGAACTGCCAACCTAGCACTGAACCACTACGCCACCCAAGTTTCCACAAGGCTTCCACCAGAGTTTCTACAGGGTTTCCTCGGCTGTCATCTTTACGGAAACAGACTGCCACATCTTTGTCCCGCTGAGCGGCTGGTGGGTTCCAACCGCAGCCGAGCGCTTAAACACTGAGCCATCAGGGCTCTTTCTAAAAGTAAAAACCAAACCAAACCATTGCGGTCGAGTGCATTTCGACTCATAGCGAAAAGTAAAAGCAACCATTAAAAAGTTAACAACAGCCTGTAGGCAAGGCCCCGCATCTTTCCTTTGACCTCAGGCTCCACCATGACTGGCCTGGAGAAGCCACAGCAAAGCCCCTTCTCCTCAGCAGTCTGGGCCCCAAAAGGAAGTTTGTACTCACTGTTGACTCTCAGGTCCCAAAGCCTGGGACGTCTCCCTGGGGCTGGGTCCTGTGGAAACGAAGCTCTTCTTCCCGCCCCAGTGACACCATTACCAGCTAGGCTGACCTCCAGCTCAGCGCCTCTGCTCTCTGAGGAACCAAGGGCCAGAAAAGGAGACGGGGCGCCCTCTGCCGGCTGTTGGAGCGCAGGCAAGGTGGCTTTGTGCCTGCTGTTTAGCAGAGGCCGCACACCCCTGCGAAGGACAGACATTTTCAGTTCTAAGTGATATTTTAAACAAAAAATAAGATTTAATAGAAATTGAAATAGGAATTTCACCAGCAATACTGGCTGATCTCCAGGGAGAATTCTCCATCATCACGTTAAAATGAAAACACGTTAATTAACTCCTTGACGAATTCTCTTCATAGCTTGAGTGGAATAACTACATCCTTTAGTTGGAAATGGGTATTTTATCAGAGACCTCTTAGACACCATTTCTGATCCTCTTGGCTCTCTTATCTCTGTTTCACATGCTACTGTGACAACCAGCTCTGAAGGCTCAGATGTACTTCATGAGGGACCAACATCACAATCTCCTGCACTCTGTCCCTGTGTCACATGAGTCCCCACCCCTCTCTGGGTTTCCATGTTGATGCTGAGGTGGGAGATGCCCCATGATCAAAGCCCACACAAGCACAGCCAGATGCCCTGTTAACTCTGGGTGCATGTGTGGTCTGTGTTTGTGTGTGTGCAGAGAGTGAACGGTCAGTGTGGTGGGGGTCCGTATGTTGTTACGGTGTGTACATGATTTTCATATTCGGGTATGATTAGAGGGTAGATGGTCATTTCAGGGTCTCTTTGCATGTATGTTTGCTATGGTCAGTTGGGTGTATGGACACGTGGGAATTTGGACAATATGCAATGAGTGTGTGCATGTCAGAGTTCTGTGTGTTTTTAAGGTGGACTAATGTGAGAATGTGTGGTCAGTGTGTGAATGCAGGATGTGAGTGTGGTCAGAATATGTGTGAGTTCTCAGTGCTGATGGGTTGTTAGAAGATAAAAAATCATTTACAATATCTGTGTGTGCTGCACTCATTTTCATGTGGTCAGAAGTTGTGTCATCAGTGTGAATGTGTGGCTTGAGCGTGTGTTTATGATGTGGTTAGAGTGTTAGTAACGAGCATCGAACACTGGCCCAACTACTCAGCAGTCACCTTCCCTGGAGCCCCAGTTCGTCTAGGAAGTGCCCAAAGGTTATCTGAGGGGCCTGGAAAAAGGAGGAAAGAACAGAGGGGCAGGGCAATGGGAGTTACTAATGCTCAAGACAGAGAAGTGCCCGGGTTCTTGACAAGTTGGAGACAGGGATTTGGGCTCTGTAGGTTTAAAGGGTCGGGGAGCCTGCAGGCACCAGTAATTGTGGACCCATATGGGATCCTGATTGAGGCCTTTGTGCAATAGGGTTTGTGACTAACAATGTTCAGCATCTTTCCATGTGCCTGTCGGCCATTTGTAATCTTCTTTGGAGAAATGTCAATTCCTTTGCCCAGTTTTGCATTGGGTGGTTTGTGATTTTGTGCTTAGTTTTCTCAATACCTTCTGGATACTAGACCTTTATCAAATATATGATCTGCAAACATTTGCTCTCTTTATGTATTTGTTTTCCACTCTCTGGTTAGCAGCCTTTGATGCACAAGAATTGTTTCTTCTGATGAAATTCAATTTCTCGACTTCTTTAGTAGGTGCTTGTGCTTTAGGTGCCACTTCTAAGGAACCATTGGCCAATCCGAGGTCACGAAAACTACACCTGTGTTTTCTTCTAAGAAGGCTTTTATAGTTGAAGTACCTATATTTAACTCATTATTTTGAATTAATGTTTGTATACACGGTGAGGAAAAGTCCAACATCAATTTCTGTATGTGATATCCAGTTCCCCTAGCATCATTTGTTGAAAAGCCTCTTCTTTCTTCATTGAATGGACTTGGCAGCCTTGTGGAAAAGCAATTGGCCTCGTAGGTGAGGGTTCAGCTCTGGATGCTCAGTTCTATTCTATTGATCTATACGTGTATCTCTATGCTAGCACCACACTGTTTTGATTATTGAACCTTTGTAGTAAGCTTTGAAATTGGAAAATGAGAGTCCTGCCACGTGGTCTTCTTTTTCAAGATTATTTTGGCTACTTGAGTTTCCTTGCAATTCTGTACCAACATCAGAACCCACTTTACCATTTCTACACAAAAAGGGTAGCAATTTTGATAGGCAGGGAATTACACATGTGGATTACTTTAGGGAATACTGCCATTTGAAGGATATTAAATCTTTCCATTCACCAACACAGGACCTTTCCATTTATTTAGATCTTCTTTAAATTCCTGCAGAAATGTTTTTTAGTTTTCAGGGTACAAATCTTTCAACCTTACCTCATTGGTTATATTTATTCCTAGGTACTGTATTCATTTGGATGCTATTGTAAATGGAATGTTTTTCTCGGTTTACTTCTTGATTTTTCAATGCTACTGTATAGACATTCAGCTGATTTTTTCTGCTGGTCTTGTATCCAGTAACCTTGTCAAATTTGTTTCTTTGCTCTAACAGTGTTTTTTGTTAATTCTTTAGGCTTTAATCTTTACAAGATCACATCAACTGTAAGTAGGGATAGTTTGACTTCTTCCAATCCAATGTGGGTAATTATTTCTTTTCTTGCCTAGTCTGGCTAGGACTTCTGTTACACGTTGAACAGAAGTATTCACAGCAAGGATCCTTGTCCCGTTCCTGATGTTAGGGGAAAAGCTTCCAGTCATTCACCATCAAGTATAACGTTAAAAAAGAAAAAAAATGTGGGTTTTTCCTATTTGCCCTTTATCACGTTGAGGAACATCCCTCTTAGTTCAAACTTTCTGAAAGCTGTTTTCACGACAGAGTATTGGATATTCTCAAATGCTTTATCTGCATCAATTAGCATGATCATGTGTGGGCTTTTGTCCTTCATTCTATTAATGTAGTCTGTTACATTGATTGATTTTTATGTTAAAGCACCCTCGCATTTCTGGGATAAACCCCTCTTGCTCACAGTGTATAATGCCTTGGATGTGCTGTCAGATTTACACTGAGGATTTTTACATCCATATTCTTAAGGGATAGTGCTCTACATTTTTATTTGCTCATGAAGTCTTTCTATATCTGGCTTTGGTATCACTGAGTTCATACATATTCCTTTAGCCCTGAGATTTCTCCTTTGATTCGTGTTTCATTTAAAACAGCACATTACCAGTTCCACCATGGGGAGTTTCTAGTTAGTGCTCTGTCATAATTTCTAGCACGATTATCTTATGATCACAAAACAAGAGAACATGTTCTCTGTGATTTCATTCCTCTGACATTGATGGAGACGAGCTTCAAGTCCAGAATAGAGTGATTTTTGTAAATGTACCACGTGTGCTTGAAAATAACGTTTCCAGTACAGCTGTTAGGAATAATGAGATAAGCACATATATATCGGTTTGCTATTCAAATGTTCCACATCCTTACTGATTTTTGTCTGTTTTATTCTATCAGTTGCAGAGAGAGGGCAGGGGTGGAAATCCCCTGCTCTGCTTCTGTTTGTTTCTACTCAGAGCTCTGGCTTCATTCACGCTGTAAGTTTTGTAGCCAAGACTTCGGATGGGAAATTCTGGGAGCTCAGGAAAGAGGGGAACAACCCACAATGTGGGGGACAAGGAAGATGGGTTGGGAAGGACCATAAATCACAAGTTTCTTCATGGTCCCAGAGAGGACCTGTAGTTGGTACGGCAGTTGGTCTGGGATGGTACATGGTGGGTTACCTGTGGTATGTCAGGCTTGGGTTCCATTGTGATGCGTCAGGGGCGAAGGCAGGGATTGGACGAGGGAGAATTTATAAGCCATGCAGGTTACTAAGGCATCGACCAGACAGGAGAAGGCTACTGATCCTGCGAGTCCAACTCTTCTGCTCCTCGAATCCTACTGACCTGCTGACCTGCTGACCTGCTGACCTACTGACCGACTTTGAAACCTACTCCAACTTCTCTCCTGTGTGGTCTCCTCGCTCATCCATCCCACTCCTGCCATCTCTACCATTTTCCCTTCCCTTCCCCCCCTTCCCCCCTCCCAGGACAACAAGCACCCCCGTCTCTCCAGGGCATACCCCTTGTTCCACTCTCATATACAACTGGCCCTGTCCCCATCCCACACTTACCCGACTCCTACTTTGTGCCACTGAGCCTCCTCAACGGGACAGGACATGAAGGCACAAAGGGTATTGTTCTGGTTCCTGGTGCTCTGGCCACCAACTACTCCACCGGAAAATGTGAGTAATCCTTGAACATGCTGTACTTTCTCACCTTTTATTGGGCTCTTTCACATTAGTTTAAACAACAGCTTTTCCTCGGGTGATTGAGGAGGACTCAGTCTAGCACAAAGGGTGACCAGCAGAACCACAGTGTTCAGTGGCCCCTGTCTGAGCTGACTTAGGGAGTAGGACACTCCTGACACCAGCGTCTCGACCATAGCCAGATGGGACAAGAGTGCCCAGAACTGGGGTGTTTGACCAGTGAGGAAAGGATGGCCTTGGTCTCTTCATGCATCTGATCCGCTTCTTTAATGAATTTGCTGAGATGACTGTTCCCTTTTAGACAGTGGCTACTCAAAGACAGTGTGTTTTCTGAAAGCACACACGGTAGTCACCTCAGCTGTGAGGGCTGAGAAGAAAGTGTTAGAGAGCTCAGAGTTGATCTTCCAGAGAGATTTCAAGCTGCAGGAAACTGAACCTCTATGTGGATGAGTATGAATTCCATTGCAAAGTTATTTTCTCCTAAAATACTGGTACAATCTTGTTTTTAAAGAAACAAGATTTGCCTTTTGTTGTGGTGACGATACATTCCAGAAATTCTGATATTCCTTTTATGTATTAGTTTCCATGTTGCTGTTCATTGGTTTAGGTGAAATACTATGAAATATGAAAGGAAATTCTTGTTAGTGGCTATCTGGAATTGCATTGGTAACTAGCTGCTATTTTCATAGTTTTAATCTATAGTACACAAGATTCCTCTTTGATCCAAAAATCTGACATGACATCGCCTGGTTCAGAATGAAAATGAATGTTGAAAGAAAACTGCAATGGTTTTAGAAACCTGATGTTAACAGTATTCTGTACTTTTATTGGAATATGAATTTATGATGGCAACTGCCTATCTCTCCTAGTTATGGCCGTAACTATATATATCTATATTTATCTCAAATATACTCTCTTTAATACAGAATTTTCATGCCTATTATTTCTCAGGCTTTCCTACACGTTGGGTGTACTCTTAATCATTGTAGAGTGCCAGGATTCCTACGTAATGTAAGTATTTTTTCCTCAATTCTAAAGTGGCTTATAAATTCATAAATTTTATCCTGTTGGCTTTTTAAAAATACTTACAATATTCTTTTGGCCAAGGAAATAGAAAACTATAACAGTTTGTATATCTAATCTTTTTTCCTACACCTCGTGTATAAGTGATTTATAACAATCAGCACCTAATTATAGGATCCAGTTTCTCGAGTTTGGACGTGTGTATATGGCCATGAAACCACTACCATAATCAAGATAATGAGCCTAACTCTCACCCCCAAAACACTCCTGCTGATTCTTTTAATTCATTCTGTCCTCTCCCTCCATTTCTGCCACCCCTCTTCCAACCAGTGATCTGCATTTTTAGAGAACTTTTATGTAATTGAAGGATACAAGATTTACTTTTTGTTTTTATTCAGGATTCTCTAAGTCAGCAGAATCATTTTTCGATTTATCCAGGATGTTTGGTGTACTAGTAGTTGCTTCGTTTTCATTACTGAGTAGAAGGTCTACATATGAATATGCCAGAGTGTGTTTATCCTTTACCTTGATCCTTTACCTTGGAAAGAGACTTAGAGAGCTGGTTCTTCCCATTAGGACATGGCCCTTTAAACAAAAACCCAGAAAGCAGCACCTCTACAGGGTTGTTTGTCCCAGCTTATATTTTCATTTTGTAAGTTCATGATGAATCATTCTTGCCTGGTTCCATAATTCATTCGTTTCTATTGCTGAATCATGTTCTGTCGAATGCATATCTCTGTTGAACACACTGTCTTGAAGGAAACGTTTAGAATGAAAATAATGAGTTTTCAAGAACAGTTAAATCCAAAGCAATCTTTCCAGACCAGGTATTAGGGCAGTCAGAACTTACTCAGAGGATGTCTGTCTCCATTCACAGAGGAGTAGAATAGAATTAAAATCAAGGATCTTAGAGAAACTTCACGTTGTTAGTGTCATCTTCATGGTCACCACTTTGCTTTTATTCAAGCCCTAAAAGTTCATTAATTCTGAATAAAGACATCTCTGTAGTGATCTTCTGGGTTTTTTTTTGGTTTGGTTTGTTTTTTTGCCCTGTGCTTGTCTTTAAGATGCTAAAAACTCAATGTATCCATGAGAAAAGTGTGATTCAGCATTAGACACAAGGGCAGGTAGAGCCTCTGGGGAACCAGAGATTGAGCCCTATTTAGAGAAAGCACACTCACAACCTCTAACAACACTCCCATACTCAGAAGAAACACCAGGTGGCCAGCTGCCAACCTTCCAGGAAGCAGAGAATTCCCCTGGAGATATCTGGTGGGTGGGGATGGTTCTTGGAGGCTGATTTGGGGTTTCTGTCCATGATCCCCTGTGACTGCTATACTGTCCATTCCTTTGAGGCTTCTTGTGACTTTGAATATTGCTCTTTCAGCCCATTGACAATAGCTTTCCTGAGCCGGACGAAACACTTTTAACGGCGTACCTCCTTCTGCAGATTGGTACTTTAGTAATACTCTTTCTCTTCAGTCTCCGTTTGGTGAGTATTTTAACATACCTTATGGATATCTTTGAATCATGGATAATCAGGACACAGTAGAATGGCCAATAGGGTTTCCAAGGAGCAGCAGGTGGACTGGAATGTCGACCTTTGGATTAGCAGCCTTAGCTCTTAACCACGACACCACCAGGCCTGGGTTTTTCTGGTTTATACATATGCTTTGAATCATGAATAATGAGAAATTTTTATATTCACTGGCCTATTATTGGATTTGCCTTTAATCTACTAATGAGAACACAAACTGATGAGTGAAACCAAAGCTAACTTTGTACAACAGTCTCATCGTTTTTAGTGAAGAATCAGTGAATAAGACAACTATATAACTTCAATGAGAAAACTTTAAATTGATAAATTCTATCAAAGAATTAAATATTAACTCTTCTGGGGCCCCTTTCACACACTGATAGTGGAATTGTGAATTCTCACAACCATCCTGAAATGCAATGTAACACTGTCTACCCGAAGCCTTCCAAATACTCACACCCTTTTATTCAGCAGGATCCCACGTCTAGTCATCTACCCTAATGAAAGAACCACCACGTATCCAAAGACCTGGTGAGAGCACACTCAGTGGAACAGGATGGATTACAGTGAAAATGTAGCAACAAACTGAATCACTCATGGTAGAGGGAAGGTAGAACTAGTGTAAATCCTCACAGTGGAGGCAGCTCCTGAAACTCATATGTTTCAAAGATATTTCAGAACCCAGAAAATGCTCTTAATGTAATGTCAAGTGGAAAGACCCAGAAACCAGGCTTTCTGTGTTGTGAAGGGAAGAGTGCATACGGTTCTGCACAGAGAGAGTGAACAAATGAAAATACCACAGAATGGAAGAACAGGGCTTTCTAAAGGGTGCTGTAACCACCTCTGTTTCAACTTCTTGACAGTTATTTCTTGGGCTCTGAACACTCAATTCTGTCCTCACTCCAGCATTAAGGGTCGGGGTACTTTTCTCCTTCCTTTTTACCAAAGGCTTGGATGGACTCTAAGTGAAAGGCCCAGGAGGGGCCTGGCTTCCTCTTCCTTCCTTACTCCTAAGTAAGATCTCAGAGTTTCTTGTGCACTGTGACTTACTCAATCTAGTTTTTGTTTTTCACTTTTTGGTTGGATCCTTTGGTACCCCTGAACTGTAGCGGAACATCAGGAGGAATAGAATTTTCTGGCACCAATGCTCTTTTGAGACCTGGTGGAGGGGAAGGTGTTAGCTGCAGACTCCTGCATACATCATTATGTTTCAGCTTTTATACTTTGTAGTGTTTTGGTCTGTCCTATTGAAGTATTTTAAAAATGAAACTGCTTCTATTCTGCAGGGTCTGCGGGCTTCAGCAGGGACCCTTCCTGGCCCCGGAGGATTGGCCACACGCTGCCCCATCAGATGCCCTCCAGCAGTACCCATGGGCAGTGGGCCACCAGCTCCACCCAGATGTATTCCCCAGCCTTGGACTGACTGTTCACCATACCTTCTACCACCTCCTCCCAGATATGATCCCCAAAGTGGGCCAGACCCTCCCCCTCCTCCTCCCACCCATGTTCCCAGCCCTAGGCCAGACCTTCCCCCTCCTCCTCCCGCCCATGTTCCCAGACCTAGGCCAGACCTTCCCCCTCCTCCTCCCACTCATGTTCCTAAAGCCTGGCCAGACCCTCCCCCTTCTCCTCCCCCCTACGTTCCCAGACCTAGGCCAGAACTTCCCCCTCCTCCTCCCACTCATGTTCCTAAAGCCTGGCCAGACCCTCCCCCTCCTCCTCCCATTCTTATTCCCCAAACCAGGCCAGACCCTCCCTCTCCTCCTCCCACCCATGTTCCCAAACCTAGGCCAGACCTTCCCCCACCTCCTCCCACCAGTGTTCCCAAACCTGGGCTAGACCCTCCCCCTCCTCCTCCCACTCTTGTTCCTAAAACCAGGCCAGACCCTCCCCTTCCTCCTCCAACCTGTGTTCCCAAACCTCAGCCAGAGCCTCCCCCTCCTCCTGCCAGCAGTATTCTGGGTCCTCCACTACAACCTCCCCCTCTTCCTCTCAGCCCTGTTCCTGGACCACCCCTAGACCCTTCCAGGCCTCCTCCCAGCTGGCCTCCCAAGGCTGGGACAGAGGCTCCACCTCCTTGCATACCCTGCAAAGCTATCAAGCCTGCACCAGAGTGCTCACCTCTTCCACCCTTCTGGCCTCCACCACCTCCACCAGGCCAGCAACCTCCTCCCCCATCCATCTGGTATGCCCCTCCCACACATGCCTGGCGTCCCCCTCCCCCACCCTCCAGGCCTCCCCCACCTGGCTGGCATCCCCCTCCCACTCCTTTCAGGCCTCCCCCACCTGGCTGGTGTCCCCCACCCCCACTTGGCTGGTGTCCTCCTCCCCCATCCGTCTGGCCACCCCCACCTGGCTGGCGACGTCCTCCCCCACCCTTCCGGCCTCCCCCACCTGGCTGGCATCCCCCTCCCCCACCCTTCCGGCCTCCCCCACCTGGCTGGCATCCCCCTCCCCCACCCTTCCAGCCTCCCCCACCTGGCTGGGGTCCCCCTCCCCCTCTCGCCTGTGGTCCACTTGCACCACCCAAGAAGCCATGTGAGCCTCCAAAGCTGCCTGCACCAAGTACTCCTCGGCCTCAACGTCCTCGGTGGCGACCATCTAAAAGCTTCCGGCCACTGGATACAATTCCAGAAGTGCCAGAGCCTTCCCTCCAAGACCCTGATTCCTGTCGCTGTTATTAAATAGTCACATTCTACCTCCTCAGCTTTCTTTGTAAATCTTTCTTCACATTTATTTCCACCTCTCCAGAGGTGTTGATGTAAGTGCAGCAAGAGGTGCTGGCTACTGCACAAACGCCTCCTTGTTCAGCTAGCAAGTAGTCCAAACTACATGATGCTCTAAGACCACCCTAGGCAGAAAGTCAATGCTCATTTGTTGATCGTCGATGGCTCGAGCAGTGGATTACACAGTATTTTCTATAGACAAAGTCAGATTATGGAGAGTGGCTTCATGATACGCAAATTCTCCCCAAGGAGCCAGGAGCCCTATTACTACACCTGCCCCAGTCAGGATTAAACCTAGGGCTCTCTTTCGTCTATTACCTGAGGTTCAGTTAGAGGCCTGGTATAATTGGACACTGGTGCCTGAGGGGGAGAAAAATCCTAGAGAGCACTGACTGGTGGTAGTGACAGGGTCCATGCAAGGAATCGCCCAGCCGGCTGGGCTCGAGCGGGACCCACGCACCCAGATGCATCCACAGGGGGCAGACAAAGACCCAGCGATGGCACAGCCACTGAAGGCTATGCAAGCCTGCTGGACCCAAGCACCGCTCTGCAATTTCAGGGCCAGGAGAGCACAAAGCTCAGGTCAGCACACTTGGCACTCGGGGGCCCTGGCTCTCTCTCCTACAGCACTGCGAATATGCCTCAGAGGCAGTCGAACCTGTCCAGGCTGTAGGCCCCCTGTGGCTGCGCAAGAAACAGCCAAAGAGCAAACAAAAAACCCTTGGGAAATTCCTGGACACCCTCCCCAGCAGGTGCCCCTGTGCAGCAGACCCAGCCGGCCAGACCAGCCTCTACACAAGCTGTCCCACACCAACTGTCCAGGGCTTCAGCACTGGAGTCAGCGAGACCCTGGACAGTTTGCTGGGCAAAATTTCCATTGCAACCATAGGCACGTGGGTGGCAAACACAAACACAGCCATGAACAGAGCTAGGTGACAGCTGGTTGCTGAGTCCAGTGGGAAACAGGCACCAGGCCATACAAAAGCCAGAGCCAGAAAATAAACCACCAAGGAGGCAAACAAGCCCCACAGCCACCAGGGGGTGACAATCAACGGAAACAATTGTCTATCACTTTAAATCCTCTAAAGCCTGAGTCTTCCAATTATCACTGTCCTGCCAACTCTTACTGTTTTGCAGTTGCTGGTTTGATGCAAGAGTGGTGGATCCCCACTCCCCTTCTGGAGACCTTGACTGCACTGTGTGTGTGTGTGTGTGTGTGTGTGTGTGTGTGTGTCTGGAGACCTTGACTGCAGTGTGTGTGTGTGTGTGTCTGTGTCTGTGTCTGTGTCTGTGTCTGTGTCTGTGTCTGTGTCTGTGTCTGTGTCTCTGTGTGTGTCATCAACACCTCAAAAGGTCCCTTCTATTTTTCCTGTGAGGTCTGGTGTGTTCCAGGTCTGGACGTGGAGAGAGACTTCAGGCTCTGCAGGTGTCTGCCACAGTGCATACTTGGGAAGACAGTGAAGGACCCCCGCCACAAAATACAAATATTGTCAAATAGTGACCTAGCCTTGCTTGTGTATGTTCTTAGCCTCCAGGGTGTTTTCAGGACCCAAAGTATTTAAGTCCTCCCAAAAGTTACACAGAGTTGGGGATGCCCATACATAAGCTCAAAAGGACTTACCTGAAGTTTCGTTTGAGGTGCAACCCTGACGCTGAACAGAGCCAAGGGAAGGGTCTTCACCCATGTTAATTCGATCTTCTGGGAAAGGTTGGTCAGATGGATTTCCATAGTTGGGTTCAGTCTTTCTACTTTTCTACTGAACTGTAGTCTCCAGGCACTGCGAAAACATCACTTAATCCTTAGTTGTCCGGACACAAGCTGTGTGACCTGAGAAGAACAGGTAGGCACTCGAAACCTCAACAGAGCCGATCACAGAGGGACTCGAACCCTCTGGTAGTGTCCACTCCTGATGGTTTGGAGAAGGCCATACCTGGGGATGATGTCTTCTAGTAGGCTTCTGGCAATTTATGTGGCCTTCTCAGTCCTGCAGGGGAATGCTTCAATGCAATTAGAAAAAGCTGTCTGCAAACACCAGCAGATACCGGTAATCACCTGGAGCCCTGGGTATCTCAGTGAAGTCTATCTGCCAGTCATTTCTTGGAACATACTCTTGGTACTTGGTCCACCCTGGCACTGCCTAGAATGTCCTGGGGTTGCTTTTCTGACAGGTGACACACTGTCTAATAATGTCTCTGAAAATAGCCTACAAAGTCTGGCCGACAAAGTGTCTCTTTACCTGATCATACATGATTTTCCTCCTGTACTGAGTGGCCTCGTGTACGTGCTTTGGCATGTCTGCCATCCCTCATACAGAGTCTCTTATACTTTTTCACTAATGGGCCACATAAAGGTCTGTGTCAGTGTAACCAGGGTCTTCTGTGGCTTGTGGCGGGCTAGGGTGTCGAAGAAGGCCACCACTACTGCTGGGGTCATTGTTCTTGCTGCCCACTTGGCCTCTAAGTCGGCCCTTCCATTGCCCTGGACCTCTGGTGTAACGTTCTGCTGATGTCTTTGCAGTGTCCCACGGCCAGAGCACTGCAGAATAATACTGCCTCAAGAGGCTGAAAAATCTGTTGGCTGTGTTTCATTCCTGTATCAGCCGAATTCAAAGCCTCCACTGTTTCCACAGATGCCCGTGTGCATTTAAAACTGACAACACATTCTTCCAATCTGTACAAATGATCGCCCACTTCGGGGCTTGGCCAGCCACAAAGCCAGGATCAACGCAACCAGCTCGGCTTTTTCGGCTGACGTTCCGTTTGGGAGAGCGTTTGCTTTGAGGTCCTTGGTGTGGCTGAGACTGCGTAGCCAGTCCTTTCTGGCCACCCTGTATGAAGCTACCACAGAGAGACTCAAATCCTCAGGTCACCAAAAGGGAGGTCTGGGTGCCTGGCACAGGCCAGGTCCACCGTCTGGCCACAGTCATGGTGGATGCGGTCTCCCAGGAGCAGAGTGGGGAGAGGTGTGCCTAGAAAACTGAGTAGGTTCTTCCTTCATATTCATTATAACCAGAGGCTCAAGTGGAGGTCCTGCCCCTGGTCCACCCTAGTCAGAGTCTTCCTCCAGAGTGAGGGCTAACATTTGAGTTACTCATTGCCCAATCTTTTTCTTGGGACATACTGTTTTCTAGTGGCCCTCCTTCCTACAATATGTACACTGGCTCTTTCCCAGGAGGTGTTGGGGTCGGGCCCCACTAGGGCCCACAGTTCTTCTCCTCTCAGGGAGCCTATCCTGTACTGCTGCTGCTAGTAAGGCAACCTGGCGCTTTCCGCCTTTGTCTTCCCTGTTGTTATAGGTCTTGAATGCCATCTTGGCTAGGTATCCTGGATCCTGATCAGTATATTACCTAAAAACTCTATAAATCTTTTTTGAGGAAAGCTAAAGGATCCTTATCTTAACAACTCTGGTGAGATTTGAGCCCATAACTTTGAGTGCCTCTATCTAGCCAGACATCCAGTGCACTATCCATTGCACCACGGAACCAGAAAACTCTTCTTTCTGCTATTTAATTTCATTTACCTTACTCCAATTTAAGTGCTTAGATACTCCATTTTTAAAGCTCACTAAGAGACAGTGCCAATAATGGGTGAGCATACCATACTCTGCTGCACGATTGTGATCCCAGGGAGGGTCTCTAAGGAGGAGATGTCATCAACTGCATCTCTGGATGGCTGAGCATCATGTCATCTCTGGGCTTCCTCTCCAGCCCTGTCTAGGATCACCCACCTCTCTTCTGAGGAGAGGAGAGTGCTGAAGAGGGACTGACAGTCTGCCCATGTGACATCAAAAGAGTTAAAGATGGTAGTAAAGACTTCATACATTTCTTTAGGGTTCTTGAGATATCCCACAATGTAATTCTTCTAGTTAATCAGGTTTGCTATACTAAAAGGAACACAAACCTGAACCTGGCCCCTGCCTGCTGCTGGAGTTGTTTGGCGGAAGGGACACTAGCCAGAGGCTGGCCCTTCCTCTTGGCTCTGTCCTGGCTCTGTGGCACCCTGGGCCACATTTGACCCTTGATAGGGTGCCCCCCCTTGTATGGGGTGATGGCTAAGGAAGATTCCCAGGGCACTTGCACAGCCTTGCTTTTCTCTTCAATTCTCCATCTCTCCCCACCCTCCACCCCGCTCCAGGAAACAACAATCGCCAAGAAGGGGAGCTGGATCATGCTCTCTGCCCTCTCTCACCAGCCCACTCCTTCTTGCCCCAGCTGCCCTTCTCCAGCAGGTGCAGGTGAGGGAGGAGAGCTGTAGATAGACACACTGCTGGGGTTCAAACGGTCCTCTGCCACTAGCACTGGCCGCAGAGTGATGGGCTTTTCCTTGTCCTTTTGTACACAGATTTTGCAAGCCTTCTGAGTTTCATTAACATTTTGCAATGACATGAAGGCCTCCACATAATGCTTTTCATCCCAGTTACCATTTCACGTACAATATAAATCTAGCTGAAGAATGGTGTTGCCGTTCAGCAACCCATTCAATGACCACATTCCTTGGTCCCGTAAACAATAATGGGGCCCAGCACTATTACGTGAGAAAATTAGCTTTTCTTCTTCATTCCCTCGGATTTGAAAAAATCACAATTCTTTATGATATACCCCTAAGGGAAGTCACAAGCTATTCAACTTTAGTTCACCATTTCCTCTAAGTATTTACCACTACTAGGTTTTAAGTTACCACAATTCCTAAACTACGCCCACAGCCAAGGTTGGTAATTCTTGGGGTTACACTTTGCCTTGGGGTGAAAAGCCACCCTTTTCCACTTAGAGAGGAAAGAGAAGGAAAATAAAGGATAGAGAACAGACAGAGAAGAGTGTTCCAAAACACAGAAGAATTCAAACCCTGCGGTTACCAACATGGTGACCACAGACAACTCAGAGGGACTCTAACCCTCAGGTCACCGATGGGGTAAGGGACCCCAACTAGGCTGAGGATGGGTCCCAGGGGCCATGACACTATCTGATTTTAGAACCAACTAGACCACCCCGGTACTCAAAACAGTCTGGTACTGGTACAACAAGAGATAACATAGACCAATGCAACAGAATTGAGAATCCAGACGTAAATTTGTCTACCTATGAGCACCTGATATTTGACAAAGGCCCAAAGTCCGTTAAAGGGAGAAAATGCAATCTCTTTAACAAATGGTGCTGGCATAACTGGATTTCCACTTGCAAATAAATGAAATATCACCCATATCTCACACCATGCACAAAAACTAACTCAAAATAGACCAGAGACCTAAATATAAAATCAAAAACAATAAAGATCATGGAAGAAAAAGTAGGGATGGTGATAGAAGCCCTAATACATGGCATAAAAAGAATACAAACATAACTAACAGTGCATAAACAACAGAAGAGAAACTCTATAACTACTGGGAGCTCCTAAAAATCAAACACACTCATCAAAAGACTTCACCAAAAGAGTAAAAAGGCAACGTACAGACTGAGAAGAAAAATTTGGCTACGACATATTCAATCAGAATCTAGTCGCTAAAATCTACAAGATACTGCAAAACTTCAACAACAAAAAGAAATATAACCCCATTAGAAAATGGGAAAAGGATATGAACAGGCACTTCATCAAAGAAGGCCTTCACGTGGCTTAGAGATACATAAGGAAATGCTCAGGATTATTAGCCTTTAGAGAAATGAAAATTAAAACTACAATGAGATACCATCGCACCCTAACAAGGCTAGCATTAATCCAAAAACACAAAGTAATAAATGTTAGAAAGGTTGTGGAGAGACCGAAACACTTATACACTGCTGGTGGAAATGGAAACAACCACTTTGCAAAACAATTTGGCTCTTCCTTAAAAAGCTATAAATAGAAGTACCACAGGATCCAGCAATCCCACTGCTTGAGATGTATCCTAGAGAAATAAGAGTCATCACACGAATAGATATATGCACACCCACGTTCACTACAGCACTCTTCACAATAGCAAAAAGATGGAAACAACTTAGGTGCCCATCAATGGATGAATGGATAAACAGATTATCGTATATGCACACAATGGAACACTACGCAATGAGAAAGAACAATGATGAATTCTCAAAATATATCAGAACACAGATGAATCTGAAAGGCATTATGCTGAATTAAATTAATCAGACGCAAAAGGACAAATATTGTATGAGACCACATTTATGAGAACTCAAGAAAAGGTTTAAACACAGAAGAAAACATTCTTTGATGTTTACAGGGTAGGGAGAGAGGGAGGGGGAACTCACTGACTGGATGGTAGACAAGACTTATCTTTGGTGAAGGGAAGGATAACACAATACAGGAAAAGTCAGCACACCTGGACTAAAGCAAAAGCTAAGAAGTTTCCTGAACACTACCAAACATTTCGAGGGACAGAGTGGCAGGGGCAGGGGTCTGGGGACCATGGTTTTTGGAGACATCTAGATCAGTTGGCATAATAAAGTTTATTAAGAAAATGTTCTGCATCCCTCTTTGGTGAGTGGCATCTGGGGTCTTAAACCTACGAGTGGCCATCTAAGGTACATCAATTAGACCCAACTCACCTGGAGGAAAGGCGAATGGAGAACACCAAAGATACAAGGAAAATATTACCCCAACAGACAAAAAAGTCCCCATAAACTGAAGACCCCAACAGCCTGAGGCTAGAAGAACCAGGTGGTGCCCAGCTACCACCAATGACTGCCCCGGTGGGGAACACAACAGAGGGTCCCTGATGGAGCAGGAGAAAAGTGGGGTCCAGAACTGAAATTGATGTAAAAAGACCAGACTTAATGGTTTGACTGAGACTAGAGAAACCCCAGAAGACATGGCCCCCAAACTCTGTTAAACCAAAACTAAAACCATTCCTGAAGCCAACTCTTTAGACAAATATTACACTGGACTATAAGATATAAAATGATACTCTTGAAGATTGTGCTTCTTAGTTCAAGTAGATACACAAGATTAAATGGGCAGCTCCTGTCTGGAGATGGGATGAGAAAGCAGAAAGGGAGAGAAGCTGCTTCAATGGACAGGGGAAATCTGGAGTGCAAAGGGACACTGTGCTGTCACAGTATATGGATAGCAACTAGGGTCACATAATAATGTGTGTATACATTTTTACACGAGAAACTAACTTGAGCTGTAAACTTTCGCCTAAAGCACAATTAAAAAATGATAATGATGAGTTCTCAAAACATCTTATAAAATGAATTAATCTAGAGGACATTATGCTGAGTGAAATAAGGCAATCACAAAAGGACAAATAGTGTATGGTCTCACTCTTATAAAAAGATAAGAGAAGCTACATTAATTCATACAGAAAGCTATCTTCTTTGGTGGTTACCAGGGATGGGAGAGGGAGGGAGGAGAAATCACTTTCTAGAGAGCAGACACTTGTTATTTTTGGTGATGGGAAAGGCAATACCCAATATGGGTGATATCCGCACAATCTGGCCAAGGTGAAAAATAACACTAAGGGCACAAGAATAAGGGACAATTTTGGTAAATGCTGTAACACATACAATTTTGCATTAACAATCAAAAAATTTGTTTATGGCTACGTAAGTAGATATGAATGCAACTATGTGTACAGGAAGGCACTTGACAACATATGGGTATTCAGGTACAAGTGCCTCTGTAGGCATAGGTATGTACATGTCTGTGTGTGCTGCATATACACTCATATATAATAAAGCACATAGGGGCCACGGTTATGAATACTTTCTAGACATAACCAAACACCTTTCAGGACTGGTTTACTGGGTTTGAAGGCTTAGGACCAGAGTCTCATGGGACAACTCGGTCAACTGGCATAACATAAGTTAATAAACATAATGTTCTACATACTAGTTTGGTGAGTAGTATCTGCAGTCTTAAACTTGCCAGCGGCCATCTAAGATACACCTACCAGTCTCTACTCACCTGGTTGAAAAAGAAACAGGGAAACCAAAGACTCAAAGAACAAACTAGTCTACAGGACTAACACAAACCATGGCCTCATGTATTCTGAGACCAGAGGAGCTAGATGGTGCACAGATATCATTACCAAATATTCTGATCAGGGACACAACAGATGGGCTTAGACAGAATGGGAGAAAAAAAGCTGAACAAAACTCAGAGTCCTAAAAAAGGCCAGACTTCCTGGACCAGAACAGACAAAAGGAAGTCCCGAGGCTCTCACCCTGACATACCCTTTAAACTTGGAACTGGAGCCACTCCCATAGGTCACCTTTCAAACAAATAACAGATTGGCTCATAAAATAATAAACAATATCCCCCTTGAGTACTGTCCTCCTTTATATAATCATGTATACGAGACCAAAGGATCAATATTTACCCTACAGGACAGATGAGAAGATAAGGGGGTGGGGGATAGGGAAGCTAGATTAATGGAGGCAGATCAACCGGAATGGAAATAATGAGAATGCTGACACCTTGTAAAAAATGTAACCAATGCCATGGAACAATATGTATAGAAATTGTTAAATGGAAACCTAATTTGCTGTGTAAACTTTCACTGAAATCACAATAAAATAATATAAAAAACGGTGAGTCCATTTAGAATCCAAAAGTTACAAGTACATGGTGAAAGAAGAAAATCACAGTGAGAATTTGCGATGGAAAAAAAACATCTGAAGTGTGTCAAAATAAGTCTATATTTAACCACATTTAGGTTATAATCGCAACTATGCTCTAATTCTTGGAATAAACCAAGAATGAATGGACGTCCTTGGAGAGGAGTTTAGGTACAAACTTTCCAACAAAATGATATGATGAGTATCAGGACATCTTTCACTCCATTGTTAACCTGTAGACCACCATGACAAGATGGCCTTTTTTTTTTTTTTTTTTTACTCAAAAATTTCAGGGCTTTAGCAATTTTCCCAAGAGACTCAAAATACCTGATAGGAAATTCATTCTCTTCTGAAGGGCCTATTCCATCTCCCCTCTTGTTCATTTTCCCTCTTTCAAATGTAAACTGCCCTAACTCTCTGAAGTCCATATTTGCCAATAGTTTTGTGAAGGTTCTTAGAATGCCTTCAACATCACCCTCCTCCCATTTTGAATCTTATGCCTCATGGACAATCAGCAAGAGAGGCCAAGCAACAAAGCCGTTGAAAGGAGGATCTGGCACACACACCCCTGAGAAAAACAGGGAGGGATACATGAGAAAAACACCCAAAGACAAAGCAGGGACTATGTACTCGGTTGTATGCAGCATAGTTGGACCATGTTAGGTGGAAGCATGTCTTTATTCGGACAGTAAGTATGCTTCAGGAGACGTGAATGGATGCCACACTGACACATTACAAACCATCACAGGAACCACTGACATAACAGTGAGTTCATTAGTAAAGATCACTGTGTTTAGGACCAATGCGGCCCTGGGGTAATGAAGATGCCAGTGGGCCCTTCTCCAGGGTTCAATTTGAACTGACTCCTTTAGGGCTGGCCCAGGAATAAAGCCCTATAGTCCCCAGAGAACCTCATCCCACCAAACCATGAAAGGTGGTGGCACCATCGCTCCCACCCATCCCTCTCCTGATCTTCCTGCTCTTCCGTGAAAAAGCCTGCCCTAGGGAGCGAGCTAGGATCTGATCAGCCCACTTTGCTTCAGTCGGGGAGGAGCCAAGACCCATCCTTCTCAGTCACAGCCTTTCTGGTAACTACTGTTGTTGCTGGTGGTTGTTGTGGAGTCAGTTCCAACTCATGCCGACCCCACACGTTTCAGGGTAGAGCTGTGCTCCACAGGGTTTTCAATGCTCTGACCTTTCAGAAGCAGACTGTCAGGTGTGTCTTCCGAGGCACCTCTGGGGGAGTTTGAACCGCTGACGTTTCAGCCAGAAGTGAAGAACTGAAACATTTGTGCAACCCAAGGACTCCTGTGAACTACTAAGGGGCTTTAAATGGCTATTGGTTGTCTTCCGGGGTTGCCGAGTAGGACAGGGCCTGAGGGAGTCACTGGGAACTGGAGCGATTCTGAGGGTCATGATCTTAGCGGTGTTTACACAGGTGTACGCATCTGGGGTTAAGAGCTTGCACTTTCCAGGTTAAGGAGCTCTGGTGCTGTAGTCGTTAAGGGCTTGGCTGCTAACCAAGAGGTCAGCAGTAAGAATCTACCAGCTGCTCCTTGGAAATCCTATGGGGCAGCTCTGCTTGGTCTTATAGGGCTGTTGTGAGTCGGAATCAACTCGGCGACAACGGGTTTTGTATTTTGGTTTCACAGAGTACTTAGGATGTGAAAGCACTCTCCTAAAGCTTCATACCCATTAACTCATTTAACCCAGCCCCCAATGTTGTGCTGCTCTTCGCTGCCATAGAGTTGGCCCCAGACTCCTGGAGACGCCAGGTGTTACAGACCAGAACTGTTCCGTAGGGTTTTCTTGGCAGATCACTGGGCCTTTCTTCCACGGTATCACTGGGTGGGTTCCACCTGCCAACCTTTGGGTTAGTAGCTGATCACAAACTTCTCGCACCACCCAGGCTCCTTCAGTGGTATGAGGCAGATACTACTTTTATACCGTTTTAGGATGAGGAAACTGAGTCACAGATCAGTGAAGAAGGTTGCCTTCAGTCTCAAACCTATCATATGGTGTAGTTCAGATTTTAATCGAGGTTGTCTGACTCCGAATTCATGTCCCAAGGCCCTACACTAAGAAAAAAAAAAATAAACACATTACCCTACACCAATAATCTTAGATATTAAAAGAAATCAAGTTTTTTTTTTTTAATTTCTAAAGCAAACATTACACATTAGGGGAAAGATGCTAAATTTACATAAATGATTATAATAAAATTTGACGCTTCTAAGTAATTTCACACTGGTGGAAGCTGCTTGACCCAAGGACCCAGAGCTCTGGGAAGACAAAGCATCGCCCTCTCTGTCATCTCAGGTCATGACTGCTCTGGAAAGCACCTGAGTGTTGGTATTTCTTAGCACAGAGTGTCGAGGGTTTTACTTTTCGAGTCCAGGAAAGAGGCAGATTGCGAGTCTCAGGCTCCCTATGCCAGTTACTCTCTGTGCCAAAGGAAGTCGTGACCCTTCAAAGCGGATATCTGGGCAATGGGTCACCCCAATTATGACACCTGCCTCCAAACCCCGTGAAGGAACAGCAGATCTTCCAGGTACTGAATTGCTCTAGCGGAGGCGGTGAATGCCCTGGCGGAGCACCCAGATGTGGGTGAAACAGCCGTGGTGAGCAGTCTGGACCCCATTCCAGGGGAGGTGAGTAGAGGATCATATCTGCATGTGGGCACTGGGAAGCCAGAAGCAGGATCAACTTCAAGGCACTATCTAGCCAGTCTTGGTCCTCTGGCAGGGGGCATAATTGATGTGCGTGTGGACTTACACTGTGTGGTCAGCAGATGGCGTTGGCCTCCTCTGTGGCACTGTAAATAATAATTATGAATGATGATGATGGTGACAATGATGACAGCTAATATTTAATGAGTACTTACTATGTGCCAACTCATTTAACCCTCACAACAACCCAATGAGGTATAAGAGAAAAAAAAAAAAAAACCCCGTTGGAAACAATACAAACTAATAGTGACCCTACAGGACAAAGTTGAAGTGCTCCAAGGAGCGGCTGATGGATTCAAACTACCAGCCTTTGGGTTAGAAGCCAAGTTCATAACGACTGCGCCACCAGGGTTCCCAATGAGTTAAGGACTCTTATTATACCCTTTTTATACATGAGCGGCAATCCCTGGCTGGGCAAGAGGTCAGAAATTAACTTAAAGGTTGACGATTTGAACCCACCTAGTGGCACTGCAGAAGAAAGGCCTGGCGATCACCGTCCATAAACAGTATAGCCAAGACAATCCTACGGAGCAATTCTACCCTGTAACACACGGTGTCTCCATGAGCCAGAATCGACTGGAAGGCAATGAGTTTGGTTTGCTTTTTATAATTGAGGACACAGGCATAAAGAAATTAACTCACCTGGATCACACAGCTAATAAGTGATGGGGTCTGAATGGGAAACTAAGCAATCTGGCTCCACAGCCTGTATTCCTTGATTCAACAAGGATTTATTGAAAACCTACTATGTGCTGAGCCCTATGCAGTTAAATTGGGGACATCATTAATCATCATCATCAATGACCAATATTTAGTACTCACTAGCTTCCATGTAGGGAACTGTACACAAAATAATAATAACTGTGATGATACTACTACTTAGAACAACAGTAACAATAAATTTAAACTAGCCAGATGTTTCACATATATCATCACTTGGAATATTCATAGGTACCCAGTAACGGATGAAATTTTATTGTCCCCATTTCACAGAGAAGAAAACTGAATTTAAGAGAGTTAAATAATTTTGCAAACACGTAGATAGAATTAGAAGTACTGGGATTTGAACCTGATCGTTTCTTTTCCAAAGTCGCCACACTCTTATCAAGTACATGGCTCAAGCATCATCTTGCTTTTCTACTCATTCAATAAACATGGCATTTTTGGTGTTGCGGTGGTTAAATGCTCGGCTGCTATCCGAAAGGTCGGCGGTTCAAACACACCAGCCCCTCTGCTGGACAAACATGTGGCAGTCTGCTTCCATAAAGCCTTGGAAACTCTATAGGGCAGTTCTACTCTGTGCTATAGGGTCGCTACTGGTGGGAATCAACTCTATGGCAATGGCTGGGGGGATAATTTGTTGACACTCACCATGAATTCACTCCTGAGCTGCAGGTGGTGAAGGTGTTCATTGTTATGTCCCCACAGTTCCTGTCCCATGACCGGGACCAGCTCACCAAGGAACTGCAGCAGCATGTGAAGGGAGTGACAGCCCCGTACAAGCACCCCAGGAACGGGAGCATGCAGATGGATGGGGTCTGGTCCTCCTGGCTGCCTCTGGTGCTCAGCTCTCCCAAGTTCTCCAGGGCAGTTAGGGTAAGCTTAGGTAAACAACAGCACTAGCTTTTTCCACCACAATTCAACTTAAGAAGCAATTCAACTTAAGGACAGTGTGAAGCAGACTTTATCAGATGGGAGCCTCCAGCCTGTGTCAGAAAACATAAAGGAACTCACTGCTGGCAAGTTAACATAAAGAAAAAAATCGTGTCCAAAGACATACCTGCAAGAAGGTTATTTATAATTCTGCAAAATGTGAAAATGAAGTACAAACCAGCAGCTTTCAAACTTTTTGTAACATGATTCACAGGGAGAAACACATTTTCTATTGCAACCCAATACATATACACATTAATATAACATTAAAAATCTAATAAAATATTTATCCTTCTATCTTGCAATACATTCAAAATATTCTATTCCACTTCATTTTTTTTAATGCTGCCTGCAACCTACAAAATTCCTTTGAAAACTCACTAATGAGTGGCAGCCTACGGTTTGAAAATCACTGATCTCAATGTCCAAAATAGGAAAGTGATTCAATTATTCATGGAATTAACATGGGCTCCTCATGGTCGTACAGTGGTGAAGTGCTCGGATTCTACCAAAAAGGTTGGCAGATCGAGCCCACGAGGTGCTCCCTGGAAGAAAGATGTGGCAGTCTGCTTCTGTAAACCTTTCAGCCTTGGAAATCCTCAGGGGCAGTTCTGCTCTGTCCGCAAGGGTCACCATGAGTCAGAATCGACTTAATGACAGTGGGTTTCGTTTTTTCATACTTAAAAATGATGATGCACATATTTTATTTTTTGACCTAAAAAGATCTCAGCAACACATTATTAAGAGAAGAAAGCAGAATATGGAATAGTATATGTAGTATGATCCTACTTGCTTAACAATAAAGTTGGAAAGGATACAGATGCCAAAGACTTAACATTTCTTTCTTATCTAACACTTTGCTGCATTGTCTGAATTTTTACAATCAATACCCATCATATAAAAAAAAATCATCATATAGCTAACGTTTATTCATCACTTATTCTACATGCCAGGCCCTGTAGGAAATCTTCTACATGTCGCATTCAATCCCTGCCACAATCTGCTATGGTGTAACTATCCTGTTCTACATAGAGGAAACTAAGACACAGACAAAGCAAATGGCCACAAATTACAGCTAATACAACGCAGGGCTGGAGCTCAAACCCAGGTGTGTCTGACAACAAAGTTCATTCTTTTCATTTTCGGCTGTTGCCTCATAGCTTTCACATCATAGCAACACCCAAGCACCACAGAAACACCAACCGGCAGAGAAGTATTGCAAACATCACCAGGGCCACCCATGCTGGACAGGTTTCAGTGGAGCTTCCAGATTAAGGCAGACTAGGAACAAAGGCCTGCCAATCTACTTCCCAAAATTACCTGATGAAAATCCTATGGATTACAACAGAATATTTTCTGATACAGTGTTAGGGATGAGCCTGCTAGGTAGGAAGGTACTCAGAATCCATAGTGGCCAAAATAAAGGGCCTGAGCATCCAATGACCATGAAGCTGGCACAGGACCAGGCAACATTTCATTCTGTTGTCCTTGGGTGATCACAAGCTGGAGCCGAATCCATGGCAACTAAGAGCAACAGCAATGCTGTCTCGTAGAGAACAGTGCAAATGATGCACAGCATTAGGTGGGCTAGGTTATACTGTGGGTAACGAACAGCCCCAAAGTCTTAGTGGCTGGCCTAGAGCGATGAAAGTTTATTCCCATGGGTCTTCTGGGAACTCTGCTCCATGTTCCCTCACACCGGGACCAGGATAAACCATAGTTAGCATATAGAAACCTGCCAGGTGCTATGCCGATACGAAGACAGGTGGCCAGCATCCTGAACTCTTCTACCTAGAGGTGACACGCTTCACAGTTCCTTGATCAAAGGAAGTCATGTGGCTACATCCACATACAGGGAGTCAGTAGGAGGACCTGAGATAACTGGTGAACCCCATGGAGACCCCCACATGGCATTAGCATGTCTGGGGTCTATGCAGGTGACAAGTAGGTGAGTGAGAAATGGAAGGAATTGAGAGCAGGACTAAGTCAGGTTGGATTTGCTTTCTCCTTCTTCAGGCGGAGTTTGTCCCAGAGCTGCCCAAAACCATCAATGGCAAGTTCAAACGGAGTGAACTTCAGAAAAGGAGTTTCGGTAGATGAAATCGGCAGTCAACTCAGGCCCACTGAGTGAACTTGGAAACACCTCTGGCAGACTCAGTTTCCCCAGTATGGTGGGGTGGAGGTGTGTTGAGAGTGTTGATTTCAAAGTGGATCAGGAGCAGCTAGGTTCCCACATTTTTCCTCTCTGAAGGTAAATTCAGTCACTACCCTTTCTTCCCCTGCTCTGCCCCCTTAGGGTTGACCAGGTGAGCTCTGGGACTGGGGCTGGCGGGTAATAAAATGCCACCAACAACATCAACAGAGCCTCTGTTTTGTGAGCTTCTTCTATGCCTGGGCCTGTGCTAAGTGCTTCTCACAACTTCCTCTGCGATTCTCCCCAACCCCCAATGTGAGATATCCTGAGGCAGATGGATTCTCCTTACTGGACCCAGCACCATCTAGTGACGCCGTGTGTCTATTCCCATGGCCAGGGACACTCAGGTTGGGAGGGAAATTCCATGTGACCCTAGGCTCTGGCCCTGCTGGGCTCCTCCTGGGCCCTCAAGGAGGGTAAGCCCAAAGGTGGGGTGAGAGGGGCATCTGGGGGCTCGGCCCTTGATGACTGTACTTGATGGCCGGATACCACAGAACCTGCCACCATCCAGTGGGTCTGTCACCTTTGTGCCTGACACTAATGCTGCTGCTGCCCCAGCTCCTGGCCATAATGGTGAGTGGGATACCAGGGATCTCTGGGGATCCAAGATCCCCAAGGACTTCTCCAATCCTCCCGAGATGTGCTGCCCACTCACCTCTAACCAGGGACCCAAGAGCCCTCCCCCTCAGATTTCCAAGGAGATCTCCCCCACTTGACCCCTCTCCAGGGATCCAGGACTTCCCCAACCCTCCTATCAACCTCCAGCTACTCACCCCACCCCAGGGACACAAAGCACTACAGACCCAGAGCTCTCCCTAGGGACACTCACTCAGTCATGCTTCCCAGGGACCCAGTACCCCCTCAGCCCTTCCCAGGGGCCCAAGGAGCTCCGTAGACACCCACTCACCATAACCCTCTACATCCACCCCTGGGTGGGGTTCCAGTGAACAAACTCTTCACTTCCTCAATCCTTGAGGCATGTGGTGGGACCACCAGGAGGACACCAGGGGCTAAGGGAGCAGGGGCAGAAGGGCCCAGCCCCGCCTGAGGGAGGAGGATTGACATACTGTCACCTCTCACCCACCTCTGGCGGTGGCCCTAGAAGAAGTCCCCTCTGTGTCTGCTTGTTCCTGGGGTGCACACTCACAGACACACATACACACACTCAGAAGTGTGCTGAGACAACAACCAGGGAGATGTACACATAAGGACCACCCAGACTCAGCGGGGCACACGGGTGTGGGCTCATGGACAAGTTCACATGGACCCACATTGTAGACCCTGGCACAGACACTGGAGGGAGTACACGAACACACAGACACTCACTCAAGATCATCCAAGACGGCCCCAGGAAGAGATGACACATGATGGATGCACACACACACAGATCCACACTCAAAAAACACCCAAAGGATCAAATTTACACACACACACACACACACACAGATCAGAAACACAGACACTCCAGGAGGGACACACACGCCCAGATACACACTGTCCTGGTTCGAACCTCTAGAGAAGCAAAACCAGTAAAGCGTATAAATATAGAGAGAGAGAAACAGATTTACATCAAGGCAATGGCTCACTCGGTTATAGAGGTTGCAATGCCCCAAGTCCATGGGTCAAGATAGAGCCTTCTCCTGATTCATGTCGCTGCAGGGGCTGGCAAACACAAGGGCGGTAGGTTGGATAGCAGGGCTCTTGCTCACAAGCTTAGAAGATGGATGAATCCCAAGACTGGAAGGCAAGATCACAGGAAAGCTGCTAGCTCAAGTCCCAAGAACTGGGGGTCACATAACGGGACCCAGCTACAGGATCCAGTACCAGCAAAAAGCCCCCAAGCCTTGCCAGAATGTCCACTTATATTCCATGCACCCACACCCCCAAGGAAACTCCCTTTTCACTGACTGGCTGCTCACATCAGATCCCATCATGGGGGTGATCACATATCAAATCTCAACAGGAAGTGATCACAACATTGTACCAACTGCCAAAACACTAAAAATCCTGGCACAGCCAAGTTGGCACACAATCTTAACCATCACAGTTCACCCCTTGTCAACTTGGCACCTACATACATTTTATTAAACCATACAAAACCTCTGAATAAAGACTATTTAAAAGTCATATTTGGGCATAACATGATACAGTGAACACACACAACCAAACATGACCTAGGCCTGTTTACATCTTATTTTTATGAATGAAGAAAACAAAAACATTTCACGGATGTACACATACAAAGCAGAAACACTCATAAAAATTACAGTCTTCATTTTTGCAACTGGTCATGTGGTTGTAACTGGTATTTAGAACTACCTTCTTCCACCACCCATTCCGTATTCCCTTTGCCTTTAGCAAGCCCCTCAGCTGGTCGTGGTTCTTTGTTTGGTGGGGTAACTCAAACCTTCATTCATGTTGGAATTTACATGTTGGAATTAGGTTGCTATAGTATTCCATTGACTTTAATCACAGGGCATGGTAGGACTAAGAGACACCCTAAGAGATCACCTGCTTTCCAAACATACTCTTCTTTGCCTTCATGATGTAAAATAAATCTGATTTTCTCTTGGTAATCAGGATCAATCACACCAGCCAGTATGGCAACTCCCTTCTTTGCCTGTTGATCCAGAGACATGAGGAGCCCAAAGTGGCCAGGTGACATTCTTAGCTTCCACTTCAATGGACTCTGATGTTTCTCCTGGTGGGACCATTCCTTCCTTTGAGCTAAGACCTCTAGATCTGCAGAGCATAAGGTCGTGGGGACGTGGAGCAAAAATCTTGTGAGTGGGTGACTAGGGATAATAGTGAGCGGTTCCATTCCCATTTCCACCTCTTGATTCCTTGATCCATGAGTCCTAGCTATGGGAGAAAGAGAACCACATATTGGACACTGGTTCAGAGCACATGCAGCCTCCTGGAGAATACTGCCCCAACCCTGCAAGGTATTGCCACCTAGCTGTTGCTCTAATTGTGACTTTAGAAGGCTGTTCCATTGTTCTATCACATGAGGTACTTCAGGATGATGAGGAACATGGTAAGACCACTGAATTCCATAAGAATGGGCCCTTTACTGCATTTCATTGGCTATGAATGAGTCCTTGATCCAAGGCAATGCTATGTGGGATACCATGACAGTGGATAAGGTATTCTCTAAGTCCACAGATGGTAGTTTTGGCAGAAGCATTACATAAAAGGAAGGCAAATCCATATCCAGAGTTCGTGTCTATACTAGGAAGAACAGAACACTGCCCTATCCATGATAGAAGTGGTCCAACATAATGAACTTGCCACTAGCTTATTGGCTGATCACCTCGACGGATGATACCATATCAGGGACTCAGGGCTGGTCTGCTGCTGGCAGACTGGGCACTTAGTAGTGGCTGTAGCCAAGTTGGCCTTGGTGCGTGGAAGCACACATTGCTGAGTGCATGCTTAACCGCCATCCCTGCCACTATGGCCACTTTTTTCATGAGCCCATTGAGCAATAACAGGAGTAGCTAGGGAAACAGAATGCCTGGCTTCCACAGAATACGACATCCCATCCACTTGATTGTTAAAATCCTCCTCTGCTGAGGTCACCCTTTGGTGAGCATTCACATGAGACACAAATATCTTCAATTCTATGGCCCATTTGGACAGGTCTATCCACATACCTCTTGCCCGTACTTCTTTGTCTCCAATTTTCCAGTCACGTTCCTGCCAAGTTCCTGAACATCCAGACCTTTGGCCATGAATCAGTATACAATTGCACATCTGGCCATTTCTCCTTCCAAGCAAAGTGAACAACCAGGTGCACTGCTAGAACTTCTGCCCACTGCGAGGATTTGTCTCCACCACTGTCCTTCAGGAGGTCCCCGAAAGGGGCTGTGGTGCTCCTGCAGTCCACTTTTGAGTAGGGCCTGCATATCACGCACAACCATCTGTAACCAGGCACACATTTTCTCTTCCTCAGTCAACTCATGATGAGGAGGCCATAGATGCAGACTGGGAGATGGAAAGCAATGTAACAGAAGCAGAGACCATGGGCATTTTCACCACTTCCTCATGCCACTTGTGTCTTAAGGTCCTGCTCAGGCCTGATCTCATATATACCACTTCCATTTAATGACGGAGTGCTGCTGTGCACATCCAACTTTATGACTCTGTGGGTCAGACAACACCTAGTTCATGATGGGCACCACAGGCCACACCTTGACTTGATGGTCCATGGTTAAGCATTCAGTCTCTACTAAGGCCCAGCAACAAACCTAAAGTTGTTACTCAAAAGGACAGTAGTTATCAGCACAGGATGATAGGACTTTGTTCCAAAATCCTAAGGGTCTGCACTGTGATTCACAAATAGCAACCTACCAAAGACCCCAAACAGCATCTCTATCTGCCACTGACACTGCAGGCACCATTGGATCAGCCGGATCCTATGGCCCAAGTGGCAGAGTGGCTTGCACGGCAGCCTGAACCTGTTGCAGAGCCCTCTCTTTTTCTGGGCCCCACTCAAAACTAGCAGTTTTTCGAGTCACTTGATAAATAGGCTGGAGAAGCACGCCCAAATGAGGAATATGTTGTCTCCAAAATCCAAAGAGGCCTATCTGGCACTGTGCCTTGTTTTTACTTGTGGGAGAAGTCAGATGCTGTAATGTATCCTTCCCTTTAGAAGGAATATCTCCACATGCCCCACACCACTGGACCCCTAGAAATTTCACTGAGGTGGAAGTCATCTGAATTTTTGTAGTGTTAATTTTCCACCCTCTAGCACACAAAAGTTTTACCAATAAGTCCAGAGTCATTGACGCTTCTTCCTTGCTAGGTCCAATCAGCATGATGACAACAATGTAATGGACCAGTGTGATGTCTAGTTTAAGGGAAAGGTTATCAAGTTCCCCGCAGACTAAATTATGACATAAGGCTGGACAGCTGATGTAGCCCTGAGGTAGGCAACTGAAGGTACACTGCTGGCCTTCCCAGCTGAAGGCAAACTGCTTCTGATGGTCCTTCAAAACAGGTATGGAGAAAAGCCAGATCAAAAGCTGCATACCAGTTACCAGGAGAAGTCTTAATTTGCTCAAGCAATGAAACTACATCTGGAATAGCAGCTACAATTGGAGCCACCACCTGGTTAAGTTTTAGAAAATCCACTGGCTTTCCCTAAGATTCATCCATGTTTCCCAAGGGCCAAACTGAAGAGCTGAATGGGGATATGGTGGCAATTACCACCCCTGCACCCTTCAAGTCCTTGATGGTGGCCGTAATCTCCACAATCCCTCCATGAATGTGGTATTCCTTTGCTTTACTATTTTCCTGGGTAGCGGCATTTCTAACGGCCTCCACTTGGCTTTTCCTACCATGATAGCCCTTACTCCATTTGTCAGGGATCCAATGTAGAGGTTTTGCCAGTTACTGAGTATATCTATTCCAATTTTGCATTCCTTAACTGGGGAAATCACTACAGGATAGGTTCAGGGACCCACTGAGCCTACTTCAGACGGATATGAGCTAAGGCTCCATTAATAACCTGACCTGCACATGTCCCCACTCTGACTGGTGGACCACAGTGGTCTCCCAGAATCACTGTCAGTTCACAACCAGTGTCCAGTAATCCCTGAAAAGTCTGATTATTTCCTCTTCCCCAATGAACAGTCACTCTCCTACAAGGACATCCCTTTGAGGAAGGCTGGGAGAAAGAATAACAGTGTAAGTTTTTGGCAGCATATTGGAGTCTTTTCTCAAGGGGACCCGGCATCCCCTTTATTCAAGGGGTTGTGGGTTTTTAAACTCGCTCAAGTCTAGGAATTGATTGACGAACCTTGTCTCTGTATTCTGGAGATCCAAGTTAGACAGTTGTTCATCTGCTTGTACAGATCAAGTAAATATTTAGTAGATTTCCCATCTATTTCACTCCAAGGGACACCAAGATTAAGTAGCCCATGCTGTAAATCCATAAGAGTCAGATTATTCTGATTACCACTTTGACTCTGCTGTCCACTACAGTAACCACGCCCACCTTGTCTTCATTAATCAAGTGCTGCCACTTGGCCCCTACCACCACAGGGTCCGATCAGCCCCATAATACTTAGGTGCCTTAATTCACTTCGGCCAGTTCCCACTGTCAAATCTGACTTGCATAATATAGCAATCACAGCAGTCTTCAAGGGCCCTGGGGCTCCCTTCACAAATTTGTTCCTCACCATTGTGGTAAAAGGTGTGTCCTCTGTATGTGTCTGTGGGTCTAACCTGACAAATCCACTCTAGCATGCCATTTTCCCTAAGTCTTTGAATACCTTCTTCTACAGTGTATCAAGGCAGGTCTGGTACTTCAACTTGATTTACTGTAGGCCAATGCATAATTCATGCTCCAGCAACCCAATTAAATAAACTATTAGATCCTTTCCTCACTTCTAGAGCTGAAACACTGAATGAAAGAATCTGTGCTGAGTAGACCCGTATCAATAAACTCAGGTTGATCCATCTTTATGTTCCTTTCACTATTATCCCACACCCTTAATAGCCATTCCCATATATATTCCCCAGGTTTTTGTTGGTACATAGTAGAAAAGTCAAGCAATTCTTTTGGACAGTAGTGCACCTCATCCTGGGTCATACTTTGTACTTTACCTTTTGGGGCTCACTGGGATGTAAGTCTAGGTATAGGTCAGTGGGGAAATGTTTTGAGAACATTCAGCATTGTCTTGTAAAACATTTGCCTCAGGCGAGGTGCTAGGCAATGACTCAGAAAAGGTGCTTTAGACTCAGCTGGGTTAATCTCATTAGATGGGAGTGGAAGGGCTAATGGTATTACTGGGCAAGGTGGTTTAGCACGCAAACACAGAATAGTCTCTTCAGATGGGAGTGAGAAGGCTGGTTCTATTGGCAGGAGTAAATGGAGTTTTGGGGCTTGGAATCTCCAGCTTCCTGATTATCTGTCCATATGTCCCCATCCCAAGTTTCAGGATCCCATTTCTTCCCAATCAATGCTCTCACTTTAACTTCAGACACCTTTCCAGGCTGACAGTTGACTTGGCATTGTAATTCAACCACTGTTACAATAAGATTCTGGATTTGGTTTTTGGCACTATCCGCTCTGTTACTACAAGATTCAAGGCTTTCTTTCAAGGCACAAGTGGAAACTTTCAAGTCATTTATGCGGCACTTGAGCTTTGACTCTGAAGCCCTCAGCACATCTCTTTCTTTCACCAGTTTGTCCAGGAATAGTAGGATCAACCAACCAGTTACCTCATATTTCTTATTCTGGCAAAACTGTAGAAAGATATCACACATGCAATCACCCAGAGCCTTGCCTTTCACCAATATCTGATCTATTGGTGGTGATGTTTTGCATATTTGTATTGCCACCTCATACCATTGATTAGCAATTGATTAGCAAAGTCATCAACATCTTGAAGACTAACCAGACTTGAGAACCAATTTAGAAGACTCAACCTTACAATTTTCTTTCTCTAGAACCACTCTCAGTACCAAATGTCTTAGGCTGGGTTCTCTAGAGAAGCAAACCAGTGAGGTGTATAAATACATATACAGAGAGAGATTTATATCATGGAAATTAGTCATGTGGTTGTTGAGGATGGAATGCTCCCAAGTCCGTGGGACAGAATAGAGGCTTCTCCTGATTCATGTAGCTGCAGTGGCTGGCGAGCCCAAGATTGGCAAGTAGGAGAGCAGGGCTCTTGCTCACAAATTGTGACATTGACAAATCCCAAGATCAGCAGGCAAGACCACAGTAAGCTGGTAGCTGAAGTTCCAAGAATTGGAGGTCAGATGAACAGGTGCCAGCTGCAGGATCTAGAATGACAAAAGCCTACAAGCCTTGCCAGAATGTCTGCCTATATTCGATGCAGGCCACATGCCCAAGGAAACATCCTTTCAACTGACTGGCTACTCAGAGCAAATCCCATCACGAGTGTGTTCACATAGCAAATCTTAACAGGGCAGTGATCACAACATTAAAAGGCTGCCAAAACACTGAGATTCATGGCCAGGGCAAGCTGACACAAAATCTTAACCATCACACAGACCGACACGCACAGAGACATACACAGATTTCAACAACTGACACACACCATTCACTGACACAGACTCGCATATGCACACACACAAAAACACACAGAAGTAAACAACAGCCACACAGGGGAAAACACAAAACACAACCGATATATTCACAGAGTCAGAATCCCAGACATACATGGACAGCCACACAGATTACACAACTGCGCACACACACTCACACACCCACAAACTCTTAGCCGCACTGGATACACAGGAAGCCCTGGCACTCCCAACAGGGGCCACTGCAGGCAAACGGGGCTTCAGTCCCAGCATGTCCTACTGCACTGAAGCTGTTACAACAGGAAGTGCTTTCCTGGTTCAAAATTCAGGCTGGGGCCCTCTGGAGGGCTGTGCCCAGGGTACTGAGGTGCCAGAGAGTGGCCAGGGCATGGTGGCTCTGGTAAGAGTCTCTGGGCACAAGGTTGGGACTCTGACGCTGTCAAGGGCCCTTAGAGTGGGGGTGTCCTGTGGGGACTGGTGGACACAGGGGTCAAGGGAGGCCACAGGTACTGTTCTTAATTTTCATAGGTGTTGTGATGATTAATTCTGTGTGTCAATCCTACCTGTGTGTGTAAATGTAAGGAAAGGTAAGGGGCCTGTCATAGAGGATCAACAGAGGAAATGCCCAGTTAATAAAGAAAGCATATTCCAGATAGGAGTAACATTACAAATAATTGGAACTGCAGAACACTCCATTGTGCTCATGCCTAACCTGTACATGGATCAAGAGGCAACTGTTTGAACGGAATGAATTACAAAACGTCTGCAGCTGGGTTTATCCTTTCACCTTACTTATTCAATCTGCACGAGAAACAAGTACTCCTAGAAGATGGATTATATGAAGAAGACAGCATCAGGATGGGAGGAACACTCATTAACAAACTCAATAGTCAATTGACACGACCTTGCTTTCTGAAAATGAAGACGACTTGAAGCACTTTTGACCAAAGTCAAAGGCTAGAGCCTTCAGTAGAGATTACGCCTCAATGTGAAGAAAACAAAAACCTTCAAAACTGGACCAATAAACAACATCGTGATGAATGGCAAAGAAACTGAAGTTGTCAAGGATTTCATCCTACTCGGATCAACAATATCCATATAAGCAGCAGTCAAGAAATCAAAAATCATATTACATTGGGCGAATCGGCTGCACACGACCTCTTTAAAGTTTTAAAAACTGAAAATGTCACTTTGATGCCCCTGACCTAAGCCATGGTCTTTTCAATCACCTCAAGTACATGTGAAACTTGGACAATGAAAAAGGAAGGCAGAAGAAGAATTGATGCAGTTAAATTACAGTGTTGGCAAAGAATATAGACTACCCTGTGGAGTGCCAGAAGAACAAACAAATCAGTATTAGAGGAAATGCAACCACAAGCCTCCTTAGAAGTGAGGATGACAAGACTTAACTCTGGCTCTCTTCTTGTGAACATGTCATCAGGAAGGAAGAATCACTAGAGAAGGACATCGTGTTTGGTAAAACAGAGGGTCAGCAAAAACACGGGAAAACCTCAATGAGATGGATTGACACTATGGCCACCACAATGGGCCTCATTACGTTATATAAGGCTGTTGTGATTTGGAATGGACTCCATGGCAAGTGATGACAATAACCTTTTAAAATATAGAACAAAGGATATAACACTTTTTTTAAATTAAATGAGCAGATAGGATGTTCTCATGTGTATTCTAAAAACTACATTATAAACACATAAGGATACCCAGTGGATGTCAAGGTCTGATGTACAGTAATTAGGGCAATGACCATACAAACTCACATATTATCCCAATACTAATTTACATATCAAATGGAGAAATCTCCTCTACTGAAATGAACAGCATACTTGTGCAAATAGATTCTAACATTTAATGCCAACTCCTCAATGTGAAAAGATATTTTTGTGAAAAGATATGAAGTGAAAAAGGTCCATAAAGCCATCCAATGAGTAATCCAGAGTGTATATAAAGCTCCATGCCTATTAGAAGGCGTAGACCCTTGCTTACAGCAAATGAGAAAAAGTAGCTTTGAGAGCTGTTTGGGGAATGTAAAACTTCAACAAGCCACATGAGTGTATTTCTGAATTTGAAAATAAAGAAAAGGGATGGGAAATATATGATTCACTGGATCCAAGTATCAATTATGGGAAAAGATATATTTTAAACAGGACATTATGGACATCCTGATTTCGCCTTAGAAGTGAAGACATAAAAAAAAGTCGCTGTATTCAAATCTTGAATTTTTAGTTGAAAAATATTTATTTTCAATAAATACATCTAAATTACAGCACTGGCTTAGTTCTTAAATATTCTAGCAACTTTATATCCAGTGGAAATTTCACCTTAAAGAGTTTTAAGCTCTGTAAAATATCAAGAGTTGGTACTAAAAAAAGATATCACCGTTCTTTGTTCATCTAAATCTCATTCATGATTTCTGCTTAGTACAGTATTATTCCGACTTGGAACGAGCCTTGGTCATTTTTTTTTTTTTTAAATAACATTCATGGTCACAATGTGTCCTATGAAAGACAGCTCAGAAAGCTGAAATTTCAAATTATTTCAGGTCATCATAGGATTATGAAAATCATTAAGCATGGCAATTATCTGAACTGAAAACGAGACAAACTAAGAATGACATTTTAGAAATATTATTGATGACTATGCTTCCATGGGAGCCCTGGTGCTGTAGTGGTTAAGAGCTATGGCCGCTAACCAGAAGTTTGGCAGTTCAAATCCACCAGCAGCTCCTTGGAAACCCTAAGGAGCAGTTCTACTCTGCACACATGGCTTGGCTCTGAGTCAAAATTGAATCCACTCCACCACAACTAAAGCAACAACACTTTCATGAAAAATAGGATAGTAAAATTAGAATAATTTCTACTATTTTAATGAAGAAAAATAATTAAACTTAACATAAGGTTGAGAATATTAATACATCTACTTTTCCATTTTTTACTATTTCCCAGCTACTTTAAAGTTATACGTCAAAACAAACAAACAAACCCACTACCATCAGGTCAATTCCGACTCCCAGAGACTCTGTAGGACACAGTAGAACTGTCCCATAGGGTTTCCAAAGCTGTAATCTATAGGAAGCTTACTGCCACACTTTTCTCCAGCTGAGCAGCTGGTGGGTTCCAACCGGAAACCTTTTGGTTAGCAGCCGAGCGCTTAACCACTGCGCTACCACGGCTCCTTCTATAGGTAAAACAATCACGAAAAAGTTAACAACATCCTGTACACAGGGACCCGCACCTTCCCTTTCATCTCAGGCTCCACCATGGGTGGCCTGGAGAAGCCACAGCAAAGCCCCTTCTCCTCATCACTCAGGGCCCCAGAAGGAAGCTTGGCACTCACTGTTGACTCTCGGGTTCCAAAGCTAAGGGGCGGGTCCCTTATGCTGGATCCTGTGGAAATGAAGCTCTCCTTCGCGCCCCAGCTGCACCATCACCCACCAGGCCTAAGCCCAGAACCACCAACCCTTCCAGGAGCCACCGGTCAGATAAGGCGAGGTGCGCCCTCTGCTGGCTATTCGCGCGCAGGGATGCTCACTTTGTGCCGGCTGTTTAAAGGTAGCAGTGCCCCCATGGGAATGACGGACATTCTCAATTCTAAGTGGTATTTACACCAAAAAATAGGTTAATTCCACTTTTATGTAGGGAATCATTTAAATAAGAATTTCACCAGCAACACTGACCTCCAGGAAGAATTCTCCATCATCACGTTAAAATGAAAACACGTTAATTTCTTGAGGATGTCTCCTCAGACCTTGAGTGGAATATCTAAATTCTTTATTTGGAAATGGGTATTTTATCAGAGACCTCTTAGGCACCATTTCTAATCCTCTTGGCTCTCCTATCTCTGTTTCACATGCTACTGTGACAATCAGCTCTGAAGGCTCAGATTTACCTCATGAGGGACCAACATCACAACCTCCTGCACTTTGTCCTTGTGTCACCTGACTCCCCACCCTTCTCTGGGTTTCTATGTTGATGCTGAGGTGGGCGATGCCCCAGGATCAGAGCCCACACATGCACAGCCAGGTGCCTTGTTGACTCTGGGTGTGTGTGTGGTCTGTGTATTCAGTGAATGGTCATTGTGGTGGGGGTCAGTATGATGTTAGGGTATGTACATATGATTTTCATATTTGGGTACAATCAGAAGGTAGATGGTCATTTCAGGGTGTCTGTATGTATGTTTGCTATGGTCAATTGGGTGTATCGACATGTGGGATCTTGGACAATGTGCAATGAGTGTATGCTTGTTCTCAGCGTTTTGTATATTTTAAAGGTAGACTAATGTGAGAATGTGTGGTCAGTGTGTGAATTCAGGATGTGTGGTCAGAACATGTGTGAGTTCTCAGTGTAGATGTGTTGTCAGAATACACAATCATCTGCAATATCTAAGCGTGTCTTGCATTGATTTTCATGTGGTCAGAAGTTTTGTGGTCAGTGTGAATGTGTTTGTCTTTGTGTGTGTTTACGATGTGGTTAGAGAGGGTTAGTGAGAACCCTATTAGAGGCAGCACACTGCAACACTGCCAGCCTCCTAGGAAACACCAGGTGGCCAGCTTCCAGTCTTCCTGGGAGCAGTGGAATCCACTGCAGATGTTTGATGGGTGGGGCTACTTCTTGGAGGTTGAATTAGGGATTCTCTCCATGATAACATCTTACTCCTACATTGTACATTTCTTTGAAGCTGGTTAAGCTCTTTGACAATTGTTTCTCTGGGCCAGATCAAAAACTTGCCAAAGTTTTTCTGTTCCTGGGCAGTTATTTTAGCAATAGTCTTTGTGTGCACTGTCCTTTCAGTGAGGATTTCAACATAGCTTGTAAATCTGCTTTGAATCATGAATAATCAGGGCAGAGTATAGCTATCCCATATTGTTTCCAAGGAGGAGCTGGTGGATTCGAGCTGCTGACCTTTTGGTTAGCGGCAGTAGCTCTTCACCACTGCACCACCAGGTTGGGTTTTTTTTTTTTTTTTTTGGATTATAGAAATGCTTTGGAAACCCTGGTGGCGTAGTGGATAAGGGCTAAGGCTGCTAACCAAAAGGTCGGCAGTTCAAATCCACCAGGCGCTCCTTGGAAACTCTGTGGGGCAGTTCTACTCTGTCCTATACCGTCACTATGAGTCAGAATTGACTCGACGGCAATGGGTTTTAGATATGCTTTGAATCATGACTAATCAGGAATTTTTATAGTCATTGGCCTATTACTGGATTTTCGCATTATAAATGAGAACACAAATTGATGAGTGAAATCAAGCTAACTCTGTAAAATAATCTCACCTTTTTCAGTGAATAATCAGTGAATAAGACAACTGTATAACTTCAATGAGAAAACTTTTAAGTGACAAATTCTTTCTGTCCAACGAAGTAATAAATATTAACTCTTCTGGGGCCCCTTTCACACACTGGTAGTGGAAATGTGATTTCTCACAACCATCCCGAAATACAATGTAACGCTGTCTACCCAAAGCCTTCGAAATGCTCACACTCTTTTCTTTATTCAGCACCATCCCACATCTAGTCATCTACCCTAATGAAAGGACCACCATGATTCCAAAGACCTGGTGAGAGCACATTCAATGGAACCGGATGGATTACAGTGAAAATGTGGCAACGAGCTGAATGACCCATGGTAGAGGGATTCTGTAACTAGTGTAAATCCTTACGGTGGAGGCAGCTCCTAAAAGTCATGAGCTTCAAAGACATTTCAGAACACAGAAAATGCTCTTAATGTAATGGCAAGTGGAAAGATGCAGAAAGCAGGTTTTCTACGTTGTGTGGACAAGAGGACATGTGTTTCTGCACAGATAGAGTGAACAAATGCTCCATGAAAATACCATAGAATGGAAGAACCGGAATTTCTAAAGGATGCTGTAACCATCACTGTATCAACTTCCTTGGCAGCTGTTTCTGGGCTCCAAACACTCAATTCTGTCCTCACTCCAGCCTTGAGGGTAGGGGCGATATCCTCCTTTTTAACAAAGCCTTGGCTGAACTACTATATATGATCTCAAAGTTTCTTGTGCACTTCGACTTGTTCAATCTAGTTTTTGTTTTGGTTTTTGGCATTTCGGTTGCATCCTTTAAACCCCGTAATCTGCAATGGGATCAGCAGGAGCCATTGAGTTTCATGGCGCTAATGCTGCTTATCAGAGACCTGGTCGATGGGAAGGTGCCAGGTGCTGACACCTGCATCTTTCTCTATCAGCTTTTTTTTTTTAAGTGCTTTGGTCTGTCCTATAGAAGTATTTAAAAAAATTAACTGCTTCTATTCTGCAGAGTCAGAGGGCTGCAGCAGGGACCCTCTTTGTCCGGGACGATCGTCCACACATTGCCCAATAGATGCCCTCCATCAGTACACGTGGGGAGTGGGCCATGTGTTCTACCCACATGTCTTCTCAGGCCTTGGTCGGACCCTTCACCATACACTCCACCACATCCTTTTAGCTGTGTTCCCAGGCTTCAGTCAGACGTCCACCAAATCCTCCCAGCTGTGTTCCCAGGCCTCTGCCAGATTCTGGACTTCTTCCTTCCAGATGTCTTGCTGGACCTTGGTCAGACCCTCCCCTTCCGCTTCCCAGCTGCGTTCCTGGATCTTGGCCAGATCCTCCACTATTCCTTACAGCTGAGTTCCGGGACCTTGAACAGACACTCCCCCTCCTCCTCCCAGGTGTGTTCTACCTGGGCCAGGCTCTGCCTCTCATCCTCCCAACCGTGTTCCTACAACTGGGACAGGACCTCTGGCCCCTCCTCCCAGCTGTATACCTGGGCCTTGGAGAGACCCTCTACCTCCTCCTCCCAAATGTGTTCCGAAACCTTGGCCAGACCCTCCCACTCCTCTTTCCAGCTGTGTTTCTGAACCTTGGCTAGATGCTGCCCCTTCAACTCCCAACTGTGTTCCTGGACCTTGGACAGACCATCCTCCTTCTCATCCCAGCTGTGTTCCTGGACCTTGACCAGATACTAACCCTCCTCCTGCCATCTGGGTTACTGGAACTTGGACAGACCCTTCACATCACCCCCCATCTCTATTCTTGGACCTTGGTCAGATCCTCCACCTCCTCCTCTCAAGTGTGTTCCTGGACCTTGGACACACCATCTGCCTCCTCTGCCCAGCTGTGTTCATGGACTTCAGCCACACCTTTCCATTCCTCCACCCAGGTGTCTTCCTGAACCTTGTCAAGACCCTCTCGCCACTCCTTCCAGCTGTGATCCTGGACCTGGCCCAGACCCTTCACCACTTCCTCCCAGCTGTGCTCCTGACCTTCGAAAGACCCTCTACGTTCTCCTCTCAGCTGTATTCCTTAACCTCTGCCAGACCCTCCCCCTCCTCCTCTCAGGTGTGTTCTGGGAACCTGGCCAGACCCTGCAACTCCTCCTTGCAGCTATGCTGCTGGACTTCAGCCAGGCCCTACCCCTACTACTCCCAGCTGTGTTCCTGGATTTCGGACAGACCCTCTATCTCCTCCTCCCAGCTGTTTCTAGACATTGGCTAGACCTTCCACCTCATCCTCCCAGCTCTGTTCCTAGACCTTGGCCAGACACTCTGCTCCGTGCAGCTGTGTTCCTGGACCTTGGACAGACCATCTGCTCCATTCAGTTGTGTTCATGGACCTTGGCCAGACCCTTCACCTCCACCTACCAGCTGTGTTCCTCGACCTCAGCCAAAGCCTGTCCCTCATCCTCCCAGCTGTGTTCCTAGAACTTGGAGACATCATTCCCCTCCTCCCCCCAACTGTGTTCCTGACCTTGGACAGACCCTTCCCTTACTCCTCCCAGCCGTCTTCCTGGATTTCAGCCAGACCTTCCCATTCCTCCACCCAGCTGTGTTCCTGAACCTTGCCAAGACCCTCCCCATACTCCTCCCAGCTCTGTTCTTAGACCTTGGACATACCCTCCACACCCTCCTCCCAGCTGTATACCTAGACCTTGAAGAAACCCTCCATCTCCTTCTAGCTATGCTCCTGAACCTTGGCCACACCCTCCCCCTCCTCCTCCCAGCTGTATTCTGGACATCTGCCAGACCCTCCTCCTTCTCCTCCAAGCTGTGGCCCTATACCTATACTTCAGACAGGCCCTACCCCTCCTCCTCTCAGCTATGTTCCTCGAACTTGGCCAGATCCTCCATCTCCTCCTCCCAGCTGTATTCCTGGACCTAGGTCAGGCCCTCCACCTCCTCATCTCAGCTATGCCTGGACCTCATCCAGACCGCCCCGTTCCTCCTACTAGCTGTGTTCCTGGACCTTGGTCAGACTCTACCCCTCCTCCCAACTATGTTCCTAGAACTTGGAAGAACCCTCCACCTCCTCCCACCAACTGTGTTCCTAGACCTTGGACACACCCTCCAACTCTTCCCAGCTGTGCTCCTGGACTTCAGTCAGACCCTGCCCCTCGTCTTCTCAGCTGTGTTCGTCACCCTTGGCCAGAACCTAGCCTTCCTCCTCCCAGCTATGTTCCTGGAACTTGGACAGACCCTCCACCTTCTCGCCCCTACTGTGTTTCTGGACCTTGGTCAGGCCCTCCACCTTCTCTCCCCTACTGTGTTCCTGGACCTTGGTCAGACCCTCCCCATTACCAAACCGTGTTCCTGGAACGTGGACAAAACCTCCCCATACTCTTCCCAAGTGTGTTCTTGGACCCAGGCCAGACCCTCCCCTTTCTCCTCCCAGCTGTGCTCCTGGACCTTGGCCAGATTCTCTCCCTCCTCCTCCCAGGTGTGTTCCTGGATCTTGGCCAAATCCTACCTCTCCTCCTCCCAGCTCTGTTCCTGGATCTTGGCCAGACCTTCCCTTTACTCTTTCCAGCTGTGTTCCTTAACCTTAGACAGAAGCTCCCCCCGTCTCCTGAAGCTGTATTCCTGGAAATTAAACATACCATATACCTCCTCTCCCGGAATGTGTTCCTGGACCTTGGACAGACCCTCAACCTTCTCCCACCTATGTTGCTGGATATTAGCCAGGCCCTCCCAATCCTCCTTCCAAATGTTCCTGGACCTCAGCCAGATCTTCCTCCACCTCATCTCAACTGTGTTCCTCCCACAATGCCAGATTCTCCCCCTTCTCCTCCCAGCTGTGTTCCTAGACCTCGGCCAGAACCTTGACCTCCTCCTCCCGGCTGTGCTCCTGGACTTTGGACAGACCCTCCACCACCTCCTCTCAACAATTTTCTCAACAAGGCCAGATCTTCCCTTTCCTTCTCCCAACTGTGTTCCTAGGCCTTGAGCAGATCCTCCCCCACTTCCTCTCAGCTGGATTCCTGGACCTTAGCCAGACAGTCCACTTTCTCCTCCCAGCTGTGTTCCTGGACCTTGGCCAAAAACTCCCCCATCTCCTCCCAGCTGTGTTCCTGGACCTTAGCCAGACAGTACACCTCCTCTTTCCAGCTGTGCTCCTGGACCTTGACCAAAACCTGCGGCACCTCCTGCCAGCTCTGTTCCTGGACCTTAGCCAGATAGTCCACCTTCTCCTCCTACCTCTGTTATCGGACTTAGGCTAGACCCTTCCCCGCTCTTCACCCGCCTGTGTTTCTCGAACTCTGCAAGACCCTTCCCCCTTCCCCGCTCTCCCCCGTGTTCCTGGACCTTGATTCCCCTCCAAAACACAACTGGAGTCCCACTCCAAAACATGCCTGGGTTTCCCTCCCCCACATGGCTGGCTTCGCACTTCCCAACATGAATGGCAGCCCCCTCCACTACCCAGCTTTTCTCCACATTCCCCACCTCACTGGCCATTTAGGCCTCATCAGCTGCCTCCACTACATACTCCCAGGCCTCATTGTCTACGGCCTGGACCACCTCCATGCTTCTGGCCTCTAAAGACCATTACAGTTTTGCCAGAGTCTTCACCTCCAATACTTTGATCACCAGTATTGTTGTTCCTGTTCTCAAGTGGTCTCGTTCTACCTCCTTCCATCTTCCATGGAAGAAAATCCTTGCCTGTCTAAAGAGACAATTCTTCACCTAACAAATCTTAACTGTGGCAATAAACTCACTATAGAAAATTAGTTATCAACCAAAATTCGTAACATTTAAAAAAGAATCTCACAACTAGTGTTTCTTGTAATTTGATTAGATGTAAGATAAAGCCCACAACCAGTCAACACTGATATTTGTTCACTCAACAAACCCTTAGTGAGCACCTGCTGTCTGCTATGACAAACAATAGACTTGATCCTTGGCCTCCTGGCCTTCAGACGCAACAGCCTGAAATGAGTGTGTCCACCAATTGTCTATAGCTCTTCAGGTTGGAGAGGACATTAGTCCATTGCCGTAGAGTCCATTCCAACTTACAGCGACCCAAAAGGACAGAGAAGAACTGTCACATGGTGTTTCCAAGGAGCATAGATTTGAACTGTCAACCTTTTGGTTAGCAGCCAATCTCTTTACCACTGCACCACCAGGGCTCTGGAGAGAACATCAAGGCCCATCCTTACAGATGAAAAAACTAAGGTTGAGTGACTTGCCCCTAATCTCCCAGTAAGGGTGCCCCAAAGCAGCATTCTTGCCCGTATTCTCGTCTCATTCTGCTCATTCACAACCATTTTCATGACTTCAACTGCCCTGTATATACTAGTCATTCCCATTTCTGTATTAGGTCAAGACCTCTTCCCCTAAGTTTTCACGTGTCGATATGCTATCTGTAAGACACACACTTTAGATCCAAAATACAAACAGGTTGAAACTGAAAGGGTGGGGGAGAAATTCTATGCAAATTGTAACCAAAAGATACGGATAGCTATATTAATATCAGACGAAATAGACTTTAGGTCAGAATCTGTTACAACAGACAAGGACGTTACATACTGATAAAAGGGTCGATTCATTAAGAAGATATTACCTATTACATAGGTACCAAAGAACAGAGTCCTATAATAGATGAAATAAACATGACAGAACCGAAAGGAGAGACACTTCTACAGTCTATAGTTATTTAAATAATGGACAGAATGTCTAGACAGAACATCAGTAGTGAAATAGAGGGTTTGAACAACACCAAAAATCAACTAGACCTAGTAGATATATATAGAACACTCCACCCAACATCACTAGAACACACATTCTTCTCTAGTGCACATAGATTATTCTCCAGGATAGGGCATATGCTAGGTCACTGCATTAGTTATCAAGTGCTGCTCGAACAGAAATAAATTAAGTGGGTCGCTTGAACAAACAAATTTATTTTCTCACAGGTTAAGAGGCTAGAAGTCTGAGTTCAGGGTGCCAGATATAGGGGAAGATTCTGTATTGGCTCTGGGGGACGGTCCTTTTCTCTTTTCAGCTTCTGTTTCTTGGTTCTGTGGAGATCTCATGTGGTGTGGCATCTACTTTCCCCCATCTCTGCTTGCTTGCCTGTTAACTTGCTCAGTCTGCTCTTTTATATCTCAAAAGAGATTGACGGGAGAGGGCGGAGCCAAGATGGCGGACTAGGCAGACGCTACCTCGGATCCCTCTTACAACAAAGACAAGGAAAAACAAGTGAATCGATCACATACATAACAATCTACGAACCCTGAACAACAAACACAGATTTAGAGACGGAGAACGAACTAATACGGGGAAGCAGCGATTGTTTCCAGAGCCTGGAGCCAGCGTACCAGTCAGGTAAGGCACAAGCACAGAGAGCTGCTCCACCCCCCTGAACTAACCCCGGGAGGGAGACCAGCTAGTTCCGTGGGCGGCGTGGGACACAGCCGGTAGGAGAAGTCCCCGGAAGGCAGTGACTGGTCTTGGAGCAGGAAGAGCAGCGTCCCAGCGGGGGAACCGTCTCGCCAGGATTTGGACTGGACGCAGCGGATTTTCTGGAAAAACTAGTTTCCCAGTGATGGCTCGGAGACAACAATCCATATCAAACCACTTAAAGAAGCAGACCATGACAGCTTCTCCAACCCCCCAAACAAAAGAATCAAAATCTTTCCCAAATGAAGATACAATCCTGGAATTATCAGATACAGAATATAAAAAACTAATTTACAGAATGCTTAAAGATATCACAAATGAAATTAGGATAACTGCAGAAAAAGCCAAGGAACACACCGATAAAACTGTTGAAGAACTCAAAAAGATTATTCAAGAACATAGTGGAAAAATTAATAAGTTGCAAGAATCCATAGAGAGACAACATGTAGAAATCCAAAAGATTAACAATAAAATTACAGAATTAGACAACGCAATAGGATGTCAGAGGAGCAGATTTGAGCAATTAGAATGCAGACTGGGACATCTGGAGGACCAGGGAATCAACATCAACATAGCTGAAAAAAAATCAGATAAAAGAATTTAAAAAAATGAAGAAACCCTAAGAATTATGTGGGACTCTATCAAGAAGGATAACCTGCAGATGATTGGGGTCCAAGAAGGGAGGGGGGACAGAAAACACAGAGAAAATAGTTGAAGAACTCCTGACACAAAACTTCCCTGACATCATGAAAGACGAAAGGATATCTATCCAAGATGCTCATCGAACCCCATTTAAGATTGATCCAAAAAGAAAAACACCAAGACATATTATCATCAAACTCACCAAAACCAAAGATAAACAGAAAATTTTAAAAGCAGCCAGGGAGAAAAGAAAGGTTTCCTTCAAGGGAGAATCAATAAGAATAAGTTCAGACTACTCAGCAGAAACCATGCAGGCAAGAAGGGAATGGGACGACATATACAGAACACTGAAGGAGAAAAACTGCCAGCCAAGGATCATATATCCAGCAAAACTCTCTCTGAAATATGAAGGCGAAATTAAGATATTTACAGACAAACACAAGTTTAGAGAATTTGCAAAAACCAAACCAAAGCTACAAGAAATACTAAAGGATATTGTTTGGTCAGAGAACCAATAATATCAGATATGAGCACAACACAAGGTCACAAAACAGAACGTCCTGATATCAACTCAAATAGGGAAATCACAAAAACAAACAAATTAAGATTAATTAAAAAAAAAATACACATAACAGGGAATCATGGAAGTCAACAGGTAAAAGATCACAATAATCAAAAAGAGGGACTAAATACAGGAGGCATTGAACTGCCATATGGAGAGTGATACAAGGCGATATAGAACAATACAAGTTAGGTTTTTACTTAGAAAAATAGGGGTAAATAATAAGGTAGCCACAAAAAGGTATAACAACTCTATAACTCAAGATAAAAGCCAAGAAAAACGTAACGACTCAACTAACAAAGTCAAACACTATGAAAATGAGGATCTCACAATTTACTAAGAAAAACGCCTCAGCACAAAAAAGTATGCGGAAAAATGAAATTGTCAACAACACACATAAAAAGGCATCAAAATGACAGCACTAAAAACTTATTTATCTATAATTACCCTGAATGTAAATGGACTAAATGCACCAATAAAGAGACAGAGAGTCACAGACTGAATAAAGAAACACGATCCATCTATATGCTGCCTACAAGAGACACACCTTAGACTTAGAGACACAAACTAAAACTCAAAGGATGGAAAAAAGTATATCAAGCAAACAATAAGCAAAAAAGAAGAGGAGTAGCAATATTAATTTCTGACAAAATAGACTTTAGACTTAAATCCACCACAAAGGATAAAGAAGGACACTATATAATGATAAAAGGGACAATTGATCAGGAAGACATAACCATATTAAATATTTATGCACCCAATGACAGGGCTGCAAAATACATAAATCAAATTTTAACAGAATTGAAAAGTGAGATAGATACCTCCACAATTATAGTAGGAGACTTCAACACACCACTTTCAGAGAAGGACAGGACATCTAGTAAGAAGCTCAATAGAGACACGGAAGATCTAATTACAACAATCAACCAACTTGACCTCATTGACTTATACAGAACTCTCCACCCAACTGCTGCAAAATATACTTTTTTTTCTAGCGCACATGGAACATTCTCTAAAATAGACCCCATATTAGGTCATAAAACAAACCTTTGCAGAGTCCAAAACATCGAAATATTACAAAGCATCTTCTCAGACCACAAGGCAATAAAACTAGAGATCAATAACAGAAAAACTAGGGAAAAGAAATCAAATACTTGGAAAATGAACAATACCCTCCTGAAAAAAGACTGGGTTATAGAAGACATCAAGGAGGGAATAAGGAAATTAATAGAAAGCAACGAGAATGAAAATACTTCCTATCAAAACCTCTGGGACAGAGCAAAAGCAGTGCTCAGAGGCCAATTTATATCGATAAATGCACACATACAAAAAGAAGAAAGAGCCAAAAGCAGAGAACTCTCCCTACAACTTGAACAAATAGAAACTGAGCAACAAAAGAATCCATCAGGCAACAGAAGAAAACAAATAATAAAAATTAGAGCTGAACTAAATGAATTAGAGAACAGAAAAACAACTGAAAGAATTAACAAAGCCAAAAGCTGGTTCTTTGAAAAAATTAACAAAATTGATAAACCATTGGCTAGACTGACTAAAGAAATACAGGAAAGGAAACAAATAACCCGAATAAGAAATGAGAAGGACCACATCACAACAGAACCAAATGAAATTAAAAGAATCATTTCAGATTATTATGAAAAATTGTACTCTAACAAATTTGAAAACCTAGAAGAAATGGATGAATTCCTGGAAAAACACTACCTACCTAAACTAACACATTCATAAGTAGAACAACTAAATAGACCCATAACAAAAAAAGAGATTGAAACGGTAATCAAAAAACTCCCAACAAAAAAAAGCCCTGGCCCGGATGGCTTCACTGCAGAGTTCCACCAAACTTTCAGAGAAGAGTTAACACCACTACTTCTGAAGGTATTCCAAAGCATAGAAAATGACGGAATACTACCCAACTCATTCTATGAAGCCACCATCTCCCTGATACCAAAACCAGGTAAAGACATTACAAAAAAAGAAAATTATAGACCTATATCCCTCATGAACATTGATGCAAAAATCCTCAACAAAATTCTAGCCAATAGAATCCAACAACACATCAAAAAAATAATTCACCCTGATCAAGTGGGATTTATACCAGGTATGCAAGGCTGGTTTAATATCAGAAAAACCATTAATGTAATCCACCACATAAATAAAACAAAAGACAAAAACCACATGATCTTATCAATTGATGCAGAAAAGGCATTTGACAAAGTCCAACACCCATTCATGATAAAAACTCTTACCAAATTAGGAATTGAAGGAAAATTCCTCAACATAATAAAGGGCATCTATGCAAAGCCAACAGCCAATATCACTCTAAATGGAGAGAACCTGAAAGCATTTCCCTTGAGGACGGGAACCAGACAAGGATGCCCTTTATCACCGCTCTTATTCAACATCGTGCTAGAAGTCCTAGCCAGGGCAATTAGGCTAGACAAAGAAATAAAAGGTATCCGGATTGGCAAGGAAGAAGTAAAGTTATCACTATTTGCAGATGACATGATTATATACACAGAAAACCCTAAGGAATCCTCCAGAAAACTACTGAAACTAATAGAAGAGTTTGGCAAGTCTCAGGTTATAAAATAAACATACAAAAATCACTTGGATTCCTCTACATCAACAAAAAGAACACCGAAGAGGAAATAACCAAATCAATACCATTCACAGTAGCCCCCAAGAGGATAAGATACTTAGGAATAAATCTTACCAAGGATGTAAAAGACCTATACAAAGAAAACTACAAAGCTCTACTACAAGAAATTCAAAAGGACATACTTAAGTGGAAAAACATACCTTGCTCATGCATAGGAAGACTTAACATAGTAAAAATGTCTATTCTACCAAAAGCCATCTATACATTTAACGCACTTCCGATCCAAATTCCAATGTCATATTTTAAGGGGATAGAGAAACAAATCACCAATTTCATATGGAAGGCAAAGAAGCCCCGGATAAGCAAAGCACTACCGAAAAAGAAGAAGAAAGTGGGAGGCCTCACTTTACCTGACTTCAGAACCTATTACACAGCCACAGTAGTCAAAACAGCCTGGTACTGGTACAACAACAGGCACATAGACCAATGGAACAGAATTGAGAACCCAGACATAGATCCATCCACGTATGAGCAGCTGATATTTGACAAAGGACCAGTGTCAATTAATTGGGGAAAAGATAGCCTTTTTAACAAATGGTGCTGGCATAACTGGATATCTCTTTGCAAAAAAATGAAACAGGACCCATACCTCACAGCATGCACAAAAACTAACTCCAAGTGGATCAAAGACCTAAACATAAAGACTAAAACAATAAAGATCATGGAAGAAAAAATTGGGACAACCCTAGGAGCCCTAATACAAGGTATAAACAGAATACAAAATCTTACCAAAAATGATGAAGAGAAACCAGATAACTGGGAGCTCCTAAAAATGAAACACCTATGCTCATCTAAAGACTTCTCCAAAAGAGTAAAAAGACCACCTACAGATTGGGAAAGAATTTTCAGCTATGACATCTCCGACCAGCGCCTGATCTCTAAAATCTACATGATTCTGTCAAAACTCAACCACAAAAAGACAAACAACCCAATCAAGAAGTGGGCAAAGGATATGAACACACATTCCACTAAAGAAGATATTCAGGCAGCCAACGGATACATGAGAAAACGCTCTCGATCATTAGCCATTAGAGAAATGCAAATTAAAACTACGATGAGATTCCATCTCACACCAGCAAGGCTGGCATTAATCCAAAAAACACAAAATAATAAATGTTGGAGAGGCTGCGGAGAGATTGGAACTCTCATACACTGCTGGTGGGAATGTAAAATGGTACAAGCACTTTGGAAATCTATCTGGCGTTATCTTAAACAGTTAGAAATAGAACTACCATACAACCCAGAAATCCCACTCCTGGGAATATACCCTAGAGATACAAGAGCCTTCATACAAACAGATATATGCACACCCACGTTTATTGCAGCTCTGTTTACAATAGCAAAAAGTTGGAAGCAACCAAGGTGTCCATCAACGGATGAATGGGTAAATAAATTGTGGTATATTCACACAATGGAATACTATGCATCGATAAAGAACAGTGACAAATCTCTGAAACATTTCATAACATGGAGGAACCTGGAAGGCATTATGCTGAGCGAAATTAGTCAGAGGCAAAAGGACAAATATTGTATAAGACCACTATTATAAGATCTTGAGAAACAGTAAACCTGAGAAGAACACATACTTTTGTGGTTACAAGGGGAGGAGGCAACAATTGCATCAATTGGTCTCAACCCACCTGGATCAAAGGAGAATGAAGAACACCAAGGCCACACGACAACTAAGAGCCCAAGAGACAGAAAGAGCCACATGAACCAGAGACCTACATCATCCTGAGACCAGAAGAACTAGTTGGTGCCTGGCCACAATCGATGACTGCCCTGACAGGGAGCACAGCAGAGGACCCCTGAGGGAGCAGGAGATCAGTGGGATACAGACCCCAAATTCTCATAAAAAGACCAAACTTAATGGTCTGACTGAGACTAGAGGAATCCCGGCGGCCATGCTCCCCAGACCTTCTGTTGGCACAGGACAGGAACCATCCCCGAAGACAACTCATCAGACATGAAAGGGACTGGTCAGCGGGTGGGAGAGAGACGCTGATGAAGAGTGAGCTAATTATATCAGGTGGACACTTGAGATTGTGTTGGCAACTCTTGTCTGGAGGGGGGATGGGAGGATAGAGAGAGAGGGAAGCCGGCAAAATTGGCAAGAAAGGAGAGACTGAAAGGCCTGACTCAAGAGGGGGAGAGCAAGTGGGAGTAGGGAGTGAGATGTATGTAAACTTATATGTGACAGACTGATTGGATTTGTAAACGTTCACTTGAAGCTTAATAAAAGTTATAAAAAAAAAAAAAGAGAGATTGACGGGAGGTGGGGTCAAGACGGTGGACCAGGCAGATGCTGCCTATGGTCCCTCTTACAACAAAAACCTGAAAAAACAAGTAAATCAATTTTATATGGCAATCTAGGAGCCCTGAACATTAAAGACAAAGTTGAAGAGTCGGACTGAGCATCAGGGGGATGGAGAGACAATTCAGAAGCAGCAAGGATTTGCGAGACCTGACTTGGCCAGCACCCTACAGCCTAGATTAGCTTGCGTGTGCTGGCTGAGGCAAGCAGTAGCGCTCGGGATGCCTTTTCCATATCGGCAGAAACCAAGTGGCAGAGAGTCTGCTCAAGCCTCTGGTTCCAAGGAGAAGTGGCACTGAATCTGTGGAAGTTCAGTGCAAGCATCTAATCTACCACAAGGGATCCAAAAAACCTTTTTCCCTTCTGGGAAGTACCTTTCTCCTATATACCCAGCTCCTCTCACTCTGCTTCAAGTACACCCTCACCCCCTGGGCCAGAAGTGGAACCCATCGCATGTCCTCAACCATTCTCTTGGCTTTTGAGAAAGAATAAATTAAGAAACAGGAAAAAATAATCTGCCAGCTCCCCTAAGCCAGGAACTCAGGGCAGGCACAGACCCTTTGCCTAGGCACAGGCATAAGGAGTCCACAGACTTAGAATGCCTTTCACCCCTGCCTAGACCTGTGTTGGCCCATTTCAACAGTGTATCCCCTCATTAGCACAGTACAACAGGGTATATAATTGGAGCCTATTTTCAAGTGCAACCACTAAGGACGAGTGGCATATTCTTGACATTAGACACCACCCTGTCCATTAAGCAGGGTCCTTGACTACCCACATCAGACGCCTGAGGACTGGTGGCTTCACCCACTCCACCTAGCCACCCACAACAGGGGTCCAAGAATAAGTGTTGCCTCCCAGTCTCTACAGCCAACAGCACGGGGTCCCCAAAGTCCGGATGCAAAGCCCACCCACTTACGAGCTCTCAAAAGCACAGACATACCTTCCACCCAGCCACTCAGTGGCAACTGTCAGCCCCCTACCTTGCTCAGCACATAACCCTGACTATAGGCAGATAACACAAGCCCAGTGCCGTCGAGTCGATTAGATACCTATGCCTAATCCAATCAGCTCTATGTAGTCCTGCCCATCTAGGACTGTAGGTGAGAGCCTGCACCACACACCTGATGACCGAAGACATGGACACCTGAGCTGAATCCACACAAGAAAAATAAATGGACTCCTGGGCTCACATACCTAATAACAGCCATAACTGCCTGCTATCAGGATGTGAGAGCTTCAATAATGCCAATAATCAAAGCAGCTCAAATGACCAGCCTACTTGGGCATATCAAAGTGGAATAAAACAAGAAGCTAGGAAGCAGTAATGAAACATAAAATAAATAAATAAAACTTATTGATGGGTTAGAGACAACAGTCAATATCAAATCACAGAAAGAGGCAGACCATGATGGCTTCAGCAAGTGACCAAAACAAAGAACCAAAAAACCTCCTGGAGGATGAAAAAGTCTTGGAGTTATCGGAGGTAAAATTAAAAAGATTAGCATACAGAGCTCTTTAAGAGAACAGTAAGGAGATCAGGCAAAATGTAGACCAAGTCAGGGAACACAGAGACAACGCAATAGTAGAACATAAGGATGCTATACAAGAGCATAATGACAAGTTTAACAAGCTGCAATAATCCAAAGAGAAACAGCAAACAGAAACCCAATATATTAACAACAAAATTTCAGAATTATACGACTGAATAGAAATGCATAGGAGCAGAATTGAGGCAAGGGACGTCAGAATTAGTGAGACTGCAGAGAAAGCATTTGACAGCAATTTTTAGAGGAAAAATCTGCTACAAGAATTTTAAAAAATGAAGAAACCCTAAGAATTATGTGGGACTCTATCAAGAAAAATAATCTATGAGTGACTTGAGTACTAGAATGGGGAGGAGGGGGAGGAGGTTAAAACAGACAGAATTGTTGAAGATATGCTGGCAAAAACTTCCTTGATACCATAAAAGATGAAAAGATACCTGTCCAGGAAACTCATCAAGCCCCACAGAGGGTAGATTCCAAAAGAAACTCATCAAGACATAGTATAATCAAACCAAAAATACAGAGAGAATTTTAAGAGCAGTTGGGGATAAATGAAAAGTCATCTGAAAAGGAGAGTCAATAAGACTATATTCTGACTACTCAGCAGAAAACATGCAGGCAGGAAGGCAATGGGATGACATATATAAAACCTTGAACAAAAAAGAAAATGCCAGCCAAGGATTATCTATCAGGGAAAGCTCTCTGTCAAATATGATGGAGAAATTAGGACATTTCCAGATAAACAGAACTTTAGGTTATTTGAAAAAACAAACCGAAATTACAAGAAATACTAAAGGGAGTCCTCCGGTTACAAAATCAATAATATCAGAAAACAACCCAAGACTAGAACACAGGACAGAACAACCAAATATCAACCCAGATAGGGATGTCAAAAAAATAAATCAAAGCTAAAACATTGAAAATAGGGAAACAGACATCAATATGTAAAAGATGATAACATTAAAACAAAAAAGGAGGGACTTAGTAATGTAGTCATAGAACTTTCATATGGTGATGAAGTCAAGGCGGTATCTAGAAATAAAAGATTGGTTTAAACTTAGAAACACAGAGGTAAATATTAAGGTAACCACAAAGGAAACTATCCTACACACCCAATTAAAAAATAAGAAAAACATAAAGACTTAACAAATATAAAAGAAACAATAATGAAAAAAAGTTGAAAAGAAAATACATAAAGAAAAATGACTCAGCACAGAAAATTAACTCAACAAAGAAACTGTCAAAAACAACACACATACACACACACACAGATACATCAGAATGACAGCACTAAACTCATACCTTTCAATAATTACACTGAATGTAAATGGAATAAATGCACTAATAAACAGAGAGCGGCAGAATAGATTTTAAAAAATGATCTGTCTATAGGCAGCCTACGAGAGACACACTTAGATTCAAAGGCGCAAACAATCTAAAACTCAAAGGACGGAAAAAAATATATTAAGAAAACAATCAAAAAAGAGCAGGAGTGGCAATACTCATCTCTGACAAAATAGGCTTTACAGCAAAACCCACCACAAAGGTTAAGGAAGAACACTATATAATGCTTAAGGGTCAATACACCAGGAGGACATAACCATACTAAATATTTATGCACCCAAAAACAGGGCTCCAAAATACATAAAACAAACTCTAACAGCACTGAGAAGAGACATAGCTCCACGACAATAGTAGGAGACTTTGACAGACCACTTTTTGCTGAAGGACAGAACATCCGAAAAGAAGCTCAATAAAGACATGGCAAATCTAAAGGCCACAGTCACCCAACTTGATCTCATAGACATATACAGAACACTCCACTCAACTGAAGCCCAGTATACTTTCTTTTCCAACACACATGGAACATTCTCCAGAATAGAACACGTATTAGGCCAAAAAAGCAAGCCTTAACAGAATCAAAAACATCAAAATATTACACAGCATCTTCTCTGACCATAAAGACATAAAAGTAGAAAGCAATAAAAGGAAAAAAACAAAAAAAATCAAATACATGGAAACTGAAGAACACCTTGCTCCAAAACTACTGGGTTATAGAAGAAATTAAAGATACAGCAAACAAATTCACAGAATTAAATGAGAACGAAAACACATCCAACAAGAACCTCTGAGGCAGGGCAAAAGCACTGTTCAGAGGTCAACTTATAGCAATAAATGCACACATCCAAAAAGAAGAAAGGGCCAAAATCAAAACACTAACCCTCCAACTCGAACAAACAGAAAAACAGCAGCAGAATAAGCTCATGGGCAGCAGAAGAAGGAAATAAGAAAAATTAGAGAAGAAATGAATGATATGGAGAATAGAAAAACAACTGAAAGAGTTAACAAGACCAAAAGCTGGTACTTTGAGAAGATCTACAAAATTGATAAACCATTGACCAAAGTCACTGAAGAAAAACAGGAGAGGAAGCAAATAACCCAAATAAGAAATGAGATGGGCGATAACAAAACAGACTCAACTGAAATTAAAAGAATCGTAACAGAATACTATGAAAAACTGTACTGCAACAAATTTGAAAACCTAGAGGAAATGGACAAATTTCTAGAAACACACTACCTACCTAAACTAACAGAGACAGAACAACCAAATAAACTCATAAGAAAAGAAGAGATTGAAGAGGTAATTAAAAAGCTTCCCCCCCCCCCCCCAAAAAAGCCCTAGCCCTGATGGCTGCACTGGAGAATTCTACCAAACTTTCAGAAAAGAGTTAATACCACTACTACTAAAGGTATGTCAGTGGGTAGAAAATGATGGAATACTTCCGAACTCATTCTATGAAGCCAGCATAACTCTGATACCAAAACCAGGTAAAGACAACAACAACAACAAAAAAGAAAATTACACACCAATATCCCCCTAAAACAGGCGCAAAAATCCTCGGCAAAATTCTAGCCAATAAAATTAAAAAACATATCAAAAAAATAATTCACTATGACCAAGTGCGATTCATGCCAGTTATGCAGGGATGGTTCAACATTAGAAAAACAATGTAATCCCTCATATAAATAAAACAAAAGATAAGAATGACATGATCTTATCAATTGACGAAGAAATGGCATTTGACAAAGTCCAAATCCCATTCATGATAAAAACTCTCAGCAAATTAGAATAGAAGGAAAATTCCTTAACATAATAAAGGGCATTATACAAAGACAACAACCAACATCATCCTAAATGGAGAGGGTCTGAAAGCGTTTCCCTTGAGAAGGGGATCCACACGATGCCCTTTATCACCACTCTTATTCAATATTGTGCTGGAGGTCCTAGCCCCAGCTATAAGGTAAGAGAAAGAAATAAAGGGCATCCAAATTGGTAAGGAAGAAATAAAAGTATCCCTATTTGCAGATGATATGATCTTATACACAGAAAACCCCAAGGAATCCATAAGAGAATTACTGGAACTAATAGACGATTTCAGCAAAGTATCAGGATAGCAGATAAACATACAAAAATCAGTTGGATCCCTCTACAACAACAAACAGAATCTCAGAGGAAATCACCAAACTAACACCATTTACAATAGCCTCCAAGAAGAGAAAATACTTAGGAATAAATACAACCAGAGATGTAAAAGACATATACAAAGAAAAATACAAGACACTACTGAAAGAAACTAAAAGAGACCCACGTAAGTGGAAAAATATACCTTGCTCATGGATAGGAAGACTCAACATTGTGAAAATCTCAATTTTACCCCAAACTATCTACAGATACAAGGCAGTACAATCCAAATTACAATGACGTTTTTTAATGAGACAGAGAAAGAAACAAACTGACAACTTCATATGGAAAGGGAAAAGACCCCAGATAAATAAAGCATTACTGAAGGAGAAGAACAATGTGGGAGGCCTCACACAATCTGACTTTAGAACCTATTATACCATGGCAGTCAAACAACAGTAAAACAGCTTGGTACTAGTACAAGAGATACATAGACCAACGCAACAGCATTGAGAATCCAGACGTGAATTCATCCGTCTATGAGCAGCTGATATTTGACAAAGGCCCAAACAAAAGACAATCTCTTTTACAAGTGGTTCTGGCATACCTGGATATCCATCTGGAAAAAAATGAAACAAGACTCACACCTCACACCATGTACAAACTATCTCAAAGTGGATCCAAGACCTAAATATAAAGTCTAAAATGATAAAGATCATGGAAGAAAAAATAGGGACAATGCTAAGGGCCCTCATACATGGCAGAAACAAAATACAAAACATAACTCACAATTCACAAGTAACAGAAGAGAAGGTGAACAACTGGGAGCTCCTAAAAGTCAAACACTTATGCTCATCAAAAGACTTCACCAAAAGAGTAAAAAGACAACCTAAAGATCAGGAAAAAAAATTTGGTTACAACATATCCGATCAGGGTCTAATCTCTGAAATCTACAAGATACTGCAAAACTTCAACAGCAAAAAGACAAATAACCCATTAAAAAATGGGCAAAGGATAGGAACAGGAACTTCACCAAGGAGACATTTAGGCGACTAACAGACATATGAAGAAATGCTCATGATCATTAGCCATTAGAGAAATGCAAATCAAAACTACAATGAGATACCATCTCTCCCGAACAAGGATAGAATTAATCCAAAAAATACAAAATAATAAATGTTGGAGAGGTTGTGGAGAGCCTAGAACACTTACATAATGCTGCTGGGTATGTAAAATGGTTCAACCACTTTGAAAATCAATTTGGTGCTTCCTTACAAAGCTAGGAATAGAAGTACCATACAATCCAGCAATCCTATTCCCTGCAATATATCCTAGAGAAATAAGAGCCATCTCACAAACAGACATATACACACCGATCTTCACTGCAGCACTGCTAACAATAACAAAAAGATGAAAACAACATAGGATCCCATCAACGGATGAATCGATAAACAAATTATGGTATATTTCACACAATGGAATACTATGCAATGATAAAGAACAACGATGAATCTGCAAAACATCTCACAACATGATGAATCTGGAAGGCATTATGCTGAGTGAAATTAGTAAGTCGCAAAAGGACAAATATTGTATGAGACCACTATTATAAGAACTCCAGAAAAGTTTAAACACAGAAGAAAACATTCTTTCATGGTTATAAGGGTGGGGAGGGAGGGAGAGAGGTATTCACTAACTAGATAGTAAAAAAAGATAGTAGACAAGAATTATCTTAGGCGAAGGGAAGGACAACACACAATACAGGGTAAGTCAGCACAACTGGACTAAACCAAAAGCTGACAAGGTTCCTGAACGCTACCAAACACTTTGAGGGACAGAGTACCAGGGGTGAGGGTCGGGGGACCTTGGTTTCGGGGGACATCTAGGTCAACTGGCATAACAAAGTTGATTAAGAAAATGTTCTGCATCCCACTTTCCTGAGTCACATCTGGGGTCTTAAGAGCTTGGGAGCAGCTATCTAAGATGCATCAATTGGTTCCAACCTACCTGGAGCAAAGGAGAATGAAGGACACCAAAGACACAAGGAAAATATTAGCCCAAGAGACAAAAGGGCCACGTAAACCAGAAGTTCCATCAGTGTGACAACAGAACTAGATAGTGCCCAGCTACCACCAATTGTTACCACCAATGACTGCCCTCAGAAGGAACACAACAGAGACCTTGATGGAGCAGGAGAAAAGTGTGGTGCAGAAAACAAATTCACGTAAAAAAGACCAGACTTGACAGTTGACCGAACCTAGAGGAACCCCAGAAGGCATGGCCCCCAGATTCTCTGTTCACCCAGAACTAAAACCATTCCCAAAGCCGACTCTTCCGACAAAGATTAGGCTGGACTTTACAGTACTTTAATAATACCCATGGAGAGTGTGCTTCTTACTTCAAGTAGATACATGAGACTAAATTTTTTGTTTTAAACTTTTAAAATAAATATACAAAAAATATAGAAAAAAAGGAAAAGAAATGTGAGAATTTGCCTTGGGAAAAGAAAATCTGAAGGGTATGAAAATAAGTTTACTTCATATTTAACCATATTTAGGTTAGAATTCCAACTATGCTCTAATTCTCGGAATAAACAAAGAGTGAATCAACATCGATGAAGAGTTTAGGTATAAATATATTTTTACCCCAAATTTTGAGGGCTTCGACAATTTTCCCCAGAGACTCTAAATAGCTGATAGGAAATTCATTCTCTTCTGAAAGGCCTATGCCATCAGCCCTCTTGTTCATTTTCTCTCTTTCAAATGGAAGCTGCCCTAACTCTCTGAAGTCCTTATTTGCCAATAGTTTTGTCAATGACGTTAGAGTTTCTTTAGCATCACCCTCCTCGCATCTTGAATTTTAAACCTCACGGACAATCAGTAAGAAAGGCCAAGTAACAAAGCTGTTGAAAGGAGAGTCTGGAATATACACCCCTGACTTAAACAGGGAGGGATACATAAGAAGAAGACCCAAAGAAAATGTACTCAGTTGTATGCAGCATAGTTACACCATGTTAGATGGAAGCATGGCTTTATTTGGAGAATAATTATGTTTAAGGAGACATGAATGGATGTCACACAGACACAGGACAACTCACCCAGGGAACACTGACATAAGCAGGGAGTTCATTAGTAAATATCATTGTGTTTAGGGCCAATGGAGCCCCAAGGTAATGAACATGCCAGTGGTCCCTTCTTCACGGTTCAATCTGAACTGACTGAGTCCTCTAGAGCTGGACCAGGAATAAAGCCCTATGCTCCCCAAACAACCCCACCTCACCAGACCATGAAAGGTGTTGTTGCCATCGCTTCCACCTATCCCTCTCCTGATCTGTCTGCTCTCCCCTGAAAAGGAAGCACGCCCTAGAGAGCAAGCATGGATCTGATCAGCCCTCTTTGATTCAACCCTGGAGGAGACAAGACACGTCCTTCTATGTCATAGCCTTTCTGTTAACTACTGTTGTTGGTAGTTGTTGTTGAGACAATTTCGACTCATATATTTCACAGTAGACATGGGCTCCATAGGGATTTCAATGTTGTGACCTTGCAGAAGCAGATTGCCAGGACAGTCTTTCAAGGCACCGCTGGGTGGGTTTGAACTGCCAACCTTTCAGTTAGTAGTGAAGCACTTAACAGTTTGTGCCACCCAAGTACTCATATGAACTACTAAAGGGTTTTAAAATGGCTAGTGGCTACTTTCAGGTAATACTGAGTGGGACAAGGCTGTAAGGGAGTTAACTGGGAACTGGCCCTAATCTCAGGGTCATGATCTTGGTGGTGTTACAGAGGTGTATGCATATGTGGTTAAGAAATTGCACTTTACAGCTTATGGAGTTCCAGTGGTGGAGTGGTTAAGAGCTCAGGCTGCTAACCAACAGTTCAGCAGTAACAATCTACCAGCCACTCCTTGGAAACCTTCTGGGACAGTTCTACTGTGTCCTAGAGGGTCGCTATGAGTCAGAATCGGCTCAATGGCAACAGGTTTGGTGTTTTTGGTTTCATAGAGTACTTAGGATGTGAAAGCACTCTCCTAAAGCTTGATACCTATTAACTCATTTCACCTAGCCCTCAGTACTGTGTTGTTGTTGTTGTTAGCTGCCATCGAGTCAGCCCCAGGCTCCTGCAGATCTCATGTGTTACAGAGTAGAACTGTTCCATACGGTCTTCTTGGCAGATCACCAGGCCTTTCTTCCACAGTATCACTGGGTGGGTTCCACCCACCAACCTTTGCATTAGCAGCTGATGGCAAACTTCTTGCAACACCCAGGCTCCTTCAACAGTATGAGGCAGATGCTATTTTTATCCCATTTTAGGATAAGGAAACTGTGTCACAAAGCAGTGAAGAATGTTGCCTTAAATCTCAAAGATACCACGCGGTGGAGTTCAAATTTTAACTGAGCTTCTCTGGCTCTAAATCCATGTTCCTAACACCTACACCACAAAAAAAAAAAAAAAAAAAGGAGAGAGAGAGAATGAGACAATATCCTAGAGCTATAGTGCTTGGATATTACAGGAAATAGAGTTTGGGTTTTTTTTTTTAATTTCTAAAGCAAACACTTAGATATTGGGGAATAAGATGCTGAATTTACATAAATGATTAAGATAAAATTTGGAGTTTCTAAGAAATTTCATACTGGTGGAAGCTGCTTGAGCTAAGGACCCAGAGCTCTGGTAAGACAAAGCATCCGTCCTCTGTCATCTGAGGCTGGGAGAGCCCTTGGGTGTGCCTGAGCATTGGTGTTTCTTAGCATAGAGTGTCGAGGTCTTCACTTTTCGGGTCCAGGTCCTAGGCAGCTCACGAGTCTTGGGCTCCCTATGCTAGTTACTCTCTGTGTCAAGGGAAGATGTGACCTTTCAAAGCCAATATTTGGCCTTGGGTCACCCCAATCCTGGCATCTGCCTCCGAACTCATGATGGAACAAACAGCTGATCTTGCAGTTACCGAATCAGTCAGGCAGAGATGGAGAATGCCCTGGCGGAGCACCCAGAGGTGGGTGAGTCAGCCAAGGTGAGCAGTCCAGATACCATTAGATGGGAGGTGAGTAGAGGACACGATGAGATCATGTCTGCGTGTGGGTACTTGGAAGCCAGAAGCAGGAGAAACTTCAAGGTACTATCTAGCCAGCCTTGGTCCTCTGGCACACAGGGCACAGCTCATGTGTCTGTGGCCTTCACTATGTGGTCAGCAGGTGGCATTGGGCCTCATCTGTGGCTCTGTACATAAGGATTATGAATGATGATGATGAAGGCTGTGATGGTTAAGGTTGTGTGTCAACTTGGCTCGGCCATGATTCTTGGTAGCTTGACAGTCATATGAAGTTGTGATCACTCCCGTGATCAAATTTGATATGATGTGATCACCTCCACGATGGCACCTGCTCTGAGTAGCCAATCAGTTGAAAGGGAGTTTCCTTGGTCATTTGTCCTGCACTGAGTATAAGTGGATATTCTGACAACGCTTGTGGGCTTTTACTCCTTCTGGATTCTGCACCTGGATCCTGTTCGTCTCACCTCCAGTTCTTGAGACTAGCTAGCAGCTTACCTGTGGTCTTGCCTGCTGATCTTTGGATTCATCGATCTTCACAGCCTGTGAGCAGGAGTCCTTATTATGTGCCAACTCACTTAGCCCTCACAAAAATCCAAGGAGTTAAGTATTCTTATACACTGTTTTTACAGATAAGGTGTGGTCCTGGCAAGCAGAGGTCTTTTTAACCTAATCTGAAGGTTCGTGGTTTGAACCCACCCAGTGGCACTGGAGAAGAAAAGCCTGGTGATCTACTTCCATGAAGATTATATCCAAGAAAACCCTATGGAACAATTCTACCCTGTAACACATGGCTTTGCCATGAGTCAGGATCAACTGGAAGGCAATGGGTTTGGTTTGGTTTTATAGATGAGGAGACAGGCATAAAGAAGTTCTGTAACTCACCTGGATCACACTTCTAATAAGTGATGGAGCTAGAACGGGAATCTAAGCGACCTGTCTCCACAGCCTCTATTCCTTCATTCAACAAGTATTTATTGAAAACCGACTATGTACTGGGCCCTATGCAGTCAATTTGGGGATATCCTTAATCATAATCATCAATTGCCAATAAGTATTACTCACTAGGTCCCATGTAGGGAACTGTACACACAATAAGATTAATAATTATGATGATACTACTACTACTAATAGTAACAATAAATTTAAACTAACCAGATGGTTCACATGTATCATTACCTGGAATATTTACAGATACCCCAGGAAGGGATGAATTTTTATTGTATCTCTTTCATAGACAAGGAAACTGAAGTTAAGAGAAGGAAATAATTTTCCAAGGACATAGATGGAATTGGAAGTAGTTAGATTTGAACCTGACTCTTTCCTTTTCCAAAGTCGATGGCATGGATTCAATTGTGTCCCCCAAAAGTATGTGTCAACTCGGTTAGGCCACGATTCCCAGTATTGTGTGGTTGTCCTCCATTTTGTAATTGTAATTTTATGTTACAGAGGATTAGGGTGGGATGGTAACACCCTTACTAAGGTCACATCCCTGATCCAATGCAAAGGGACTTTCCCTGGAGTATGGCCTGTACCACCTTTTACCTTACAAGAGATAATAGGAAAAGAGAAGCAAACCAGAGTGGGGACCTCATACCACCAAGAAAGCAGTGCCAAGAGCAGAGCGTGTCCTTTGGACCGGGGTTCCTGAGCAGAGAAGCTCCTAGTCCAAGGGAAGATTGATGAGAAGGATCTTCCCCCAGAGCCTTCCTGTGAAGCTCATGCCTGAATTTGAACTTCTAGCTACTAGGCTGTGAGGAAGTAAATTTCTCTTTGTTGAAGCCATCTACTTGTGATATTTGTGTTATAGCAGCGCTACATAACTAAGACAGTCACCATGCTCTTATCAAGAACACAGCTCAAGCAACACCTTGCTTTTCCATTCATTTAATAAACATTACATTTTTGCCGTCACAGTGGTTAAGTGCTTGGTTGTTACCTGAGAGGTTGCGGTTCAAACCCACCAGCCACTCCGCAGGAGAAAGATGTGGTAGTCTGCTTCCATAAAGCCTTGTAAACCCTATGGGGCAGTTCTCCTCTGTCCCATAGGGTTGCTATGGGTGGCAATTGATGTGAAGCCAGTGGGTGGGGGTATCATTTCTTGGCACTCCCCATAACTTCACTCCTGTGCTGCAGGTGGTGATGGTGTTCATTGTCCTGGCCCCACTGTTCCTGTCCCATGACCATCTCACCAAGGAGTTACAGCAGCACGTGAAGGGAGCGACAGCCCCACACAAGTACCCGAGGAAGGTGAGCATGGCAGATGGATGGGGTCTGGCCCTCTGGGCTGGTTCTGGTGCTTAGCTCTCCCAAGTCCTCCAAGGTGGTTAGGGTAAACTGAGGTAAACAACCGCACTACCTTTTTCTACTGCAGAAGAACCAATTCAACTTTAGGATGTGATGGAGCGCACTTAATTGATTGGGATCCTTGAGCGTGCGTCAGAAACCAAAAAGGAACTCACTGCTGGTAAGTTAATCTAAAGGAAAAAAATCAGACAAGTGTCCACAGACATTAAGTGCAAGAAGGGTATTTATAAGCCTCCAGAATCTGAAAAAGAAAAGTCCAAATCAGCAGCTTCAAAACTATCTCTAACATGATTCATCGTAAGAAATACATTTTGTATTGCAGCCCAATATACATATATACATAAACATGACATATAAAAGTTAATAAAATATCAAAACTCAACACGTTCAGTACTTTCTGTTCTACTTCTTTGTTTTTAAATGCTACTTCCAAGCAAGAAAATTTCTTTTACAACTATCAAATGGGCCACAATATGGCTTGACAATCACTGATCTCAATGTCCAACATAGAGAAGTGATTCAATTATTCCCAGAATTAATATGGGCAACTCCTGATGGCACAGTGGTTGATTGCTTGGCTGCCAACAAAAAAGTAGACAGTTTGAACTCTCTAACTGCTCTCTGAGAGAAAGATGTGGCAGTCTGCTTCTGTAAAGATTAGAGCGTTGGAAACCCTATGGGGGAAGTTCCACTCTGTCCTGTAGGATCGCTATGAGTCGTAATCAACCTTAATGGCAACAGGATTTTTTTCTATATACTTAGAAATGATTGCACATATTTAATTTTTTACATAAACAGATCTCGACAGCACATGGCAGAATATGGAATGGTATATGATGTATGATCCTACGTGCTCAGAGTTTGAAAGGGTACAGATGCCAAAGATTTAACATTTCCTTCTTTTGTAATACGTTGTGGCATTGTTCGGTTCTTTACAATCAATGCATATTATGTAGCTGTATGTCTAATATTTATTGATCACCTACCCTGTGTCCTGGGCCCTGTAATAAATGCTCTACATGTAGCATTATTTCACTTAATCCTTGCCACAACCTGCTATGGTATAACTCTCCTGTTCTACGTGGAGGAAACTAAGACACAAAGCAAATGGCCTGAAATTGCAGCTAATAAAAGGCAGAGCTGGAACTCAAACCCAGGTGTATCTGACAACAGAGTTCATGCTTTCCATTTTAGGGTCTGTTGCCTCATAGCTTTCATGTCATGGCAACACCCAAGCCACCACAGTAACACCAACAGGCAGACAAGCGTTGCAAACATCAGCAGGACCACCCATGGCAGACAGGTTTCAGTGGCGTTTCCAGACCAAGACAGAAAAGGAACAAAGGCCCGGAAATCTACTTCCAAAAGTTAGCTAATGGAAATCCTATGGATCACAACAGAATATTTTTTGATGTAGAGTTGGAAGATGAGCCCCTAAGTTGGGAAAAAAAAAAAAAAAAAAAAGTTGGGAGGTACTCAAAATACGTCGTGGCCAAAACAATGGGCTTGAGCATAACAATGATCATGAAGATGGCACAGGACCAGTCAACATTTCTTTCTGTTGTCCTTGGGGTCGTCCTGAGTTGGAGCCGACTTAATGCCAACGAACAGCAACAACAACGCTACCTCACAGAGAACAGAAAAAACGATGCATAGCATGAGGTTGTACTGTGGGTAACTGTGATGGTTAAGATTGTGCATCAGCTTGGCTAGAACCTGATTCTCAGTGTTTTGGCAGTCGTTTCATGTTGTGATCACGTCCCTGTTGAGATTTGATATGTGATCACCCCTATGATGGGATCTGCTGCGAGTGGCCAATCAGTTGAAGGAGTTTTCTTGGGCATGTGTCATGCATCAAGTGTGGGGGGACATTCTGGCAGGGCTCAGGGGCTTTTGGTAGTTCTGGATCCTATAGCTGGCTCCAGTTCATCTGAACTCCCATTCTCGGGACTTGAGCTAGCAGCTTATCTGCCGTCTTGCCGGCCGATCTTGGGATTCATCCATCTTCATAGCCTGTGAACAACAGCCCGGCTCTCCAACCAGATGATCTTGGGTTCACCAGCCCCTGCAGCTATGTGAATCAGGAGAACCCTCCATCCTGATCCACGGACTTGGGATGTTCCAGCCTCTACAACTGCATGAGCCATTTCCTTGATATAAATCTTTCTCTCTTTATATATATTTATAAGCTTTACTGGTTTTTCTTCTCTAGAGAACCCAGCCTCAAACAATAATGAACAGCCCTAAAATCTTAGTGGCTTTATAGTGAAGAAAACTTATTACCGTGGGTATTCTGGGAACTCTGCTCCACATCCTGTCACTCTGGGACCTGGATAAACCACAGCCACTACAGAGACACCTGCCAGGTGCTATGGTGAGGAAGTTGTGAGAAGAAACAGTGGTCAGCCTTCCATCTAAAAGGTTCTGAACTCTTCTGCCTAGAGGTGACACACTTCACAGTTTATTGCCCAAAGGAACTCATGTGGCTATGTCCACTCTCAGGGAGACAAGAGGAGGACCTGAGATACCTGGTGAGATACATGGAGACCCCCTCATGATGCCAGCCTGTCTGGGGTCTCCGCAGGTGACAAGGATGGGAGTGGGAAATGGAAGGAAATGATAGCAGGACCAAGTCAGGCTGGATCTGCTTTCTCCTGGTCCAGGTAGAGTTTGTTAAATAGCTGCCCAAAACCATCACTAGCAAGATCCAACAGAGTGAACTTAGGAAAAAGAGTTGTAGCTGATGTAATCGACAGTCAACTCAGGCCCACGGAGTGAACTTGGGCACACCCCAGTCCATCTCAGTTACCCCAGTATGGTCGGGGGGAGGTGTGTTCAAAGACTGGATTTCAAAGGGGATCAGGAGAGCCTAGATTCCTACATTTTTCTTCTTTGAAGTTAAACTCAGTCACCACACCTCCTCTGTCCCTTTGGGGTTGGCCAGGTGAGTGCTGGGACTGGGACTGAGGGGCAATAAAAATGCCTGGGCCTGTGGTAAGTGCTTCTCACAACTTCCTCTGAGATTCTCCCCAACCCCCAATTCAAGATCCCAGGCCAAATGGATTCTCCCTTCTGGAACCAGCACCATCTGGGGCCCCGTGTGCCCATTCCCATGGCCAGAGACACTGAGGCTGGGAGGGAAACTTCAGGTGGCCCTACGTTCCAGACCTGCTGGGCTCCTCCTGACCCTACAGGAGGGTAAGCCTGGCGTGGCCCTGGAAGGGCGTCTGGGGCCTCGGCCCTTGCTTGGTGACTTCACCTGCTGGCTAGATAGTCCAGTACCTGCCACCACCCAGTGGGTCTGTCACCTTTGTGCCTGACAGTAACGCTGCTGTTGCTGCTACCACCACAGCTCCTGGCCACCACAGTGAGGGAGGGACCCGGGCTCTCTAGGATTCCAAGAGCCACAAAGACTCCCCGAGTCTACCTAGGTGTGCTGCATACTCACCACTAACCAGGGCCCCAGAAGCCCTCCCCCTTGAATTTCCCTAGAGATCTCCCCCACTCAACCCATCCCCAGGAATCCAGGACTCCCCCAAAACTCCCACCAATGCCTAGCTACTCACCTCACCCCCGGGCCACAGAGCCCTGAGAGCCTAGCCTCCGTAGGGACACTCACTCAATCACCTCTCCCAGTGGCCCAGGACCCCCTCCACCCTTCCCACTCACTATACACCTCTGCAGTTGCCCCCTGGCTAGGAGGTCCTGTCAACTGACCCTTCACTCCCTCCATCTTGAGGCCTGAGATGGGATCACCAGAAGGACAGCAGAGGCTGAGAGGAGTAGGGGCAGAAAGGTCCAGCCCCGCCTGCAAGGTAAATGGAGCTTCCCTGGGGTGTGGCCTGGACCACCTTTTATCTCTCAAGAGATAAAAGGGAAGCAAGCAGAGAGTTGGGGACCTCATACTACCAAGAAAGCAGCACCAGGAGCAGAGTGTGTCCTTTGGCCACGGGGTCCCTGTGCCTGTGAAGCTCCTCGACCAGGGCAAGATTGAGGACAAGGATCTTCCTCCAGAGCCAACAAAGCAAGAAAAGCTTCCCCTGCAGCCCACGCCCTCAATTTGGACTTGTAATCTACCAGAGTATAACAAAATAAAATTCTCTTTGTTAAAGCCATCCACTTGTGGTATTTCTGTTATGGCAGCACTAGATGACCAAGACACACACATACACAGAGAAGGGCACAGAGAAACGCACAACAGCCACACAGGGGAAAGCACAGCACACAATCAATGCACTCACAGACTCAGAAACTCAGACAGAGACAGCCACACAGATTACACACCTGCACGCACACAATCACACACATGCACAGGCCCTTGGCTCCCTAGGAGGCACAGATAGCCCCGGCACTCCCAACAGAGGCCACTGCAGGCAAATGAGGCTACAGTCCAGGCATGCCCTGCTCCACTGAAGCTGTCTCTACACGGAGTGCTTTCCTGGCTCCAAATTCATGCTGGAGCCCTCTAGAGGGCTGTGCCCAGGGCGCTGAGAGTGGCCAGGGCAGGGTGGCTCTGGGAAGAGCCTCTGGGGCTGAGATTAGGACTCGGACCCTGTCAGGGGCCCTTAAAGTGGGGGTGTCCTGTAGAGCCTGGTGGATGCAGAGGTCAAGGGAGGCTTCAGGAACTGTTGTTAATTTTCATAGGTGTTGTGATGATGAATTTTATGTGTCAGTTCTACCTGTGTGTGCAAAGGTAAGGAAAGGGAAGGGGCCTGTCCTAGTGGATCAACAGAGGAAATGCCCAGTTAATAAAGAAAGCATATTCCAGACAGGAGTAACGTTATAAATAATGGCAACTCCAGAACACTTCATTGTGCTCATGCCTAACCTTCACAGGGATCCAGAGGCAATTGTCGAAACAGAATAAATTGCAAAAGGTGCGGCAGGGTTCTATCCTTTTACCTTACTTATGCAGTCTGTACGCTAAACAAATAATCCTGGAAGCTGGCATATGAAGAAGACAGCATCAGGATGGAAGGAACACTCATTAACAAACTCAATAATCAATTGACAGAACCTTGCTTGCCGAAAATGAAGAGACTTGAAGCACTTACCGATCAAAGTCAAAGACTACATAGAGCCTTTGGTATAGATGATGCCTGAATGTGAAGAAGACAAAAATCCTCAAACTGGACCAATAAACAACGTCATGACAAATGGCAGAGAAACTGAAGTTGTCAAGGATTTCCTCCTAGTTGTATCAACAATCAATATCCATGCAAGCAGCAGTCAAGAAATCAGAGAATGTATTGCATTGGGCAAATCTGCAAAAGACCTCTTTAAACTTTTTTTTTTTTTAATTTTTATTGTGCTTTAAGTGAAAGTTTACATATCAAGTCAGTCTCTCACACAAAAACTTATATACACCTTGCTACATACTCCCAACTGCTCTCCCCCTAATGAGACAACCCGCTCCCTCCCTCCACTCTCTCTTTTCCTGTCCATTTCGTCAGCTTCTAACCCCCTCCAGGGAGGAGATGCCAACATAGTCTCAAGTGTCCACCTGATCCAAGAAGCTCACTCCTCCCTAGCATCCCTCTCCAACCCATTGTCCAATCCAATCCCTGTATGAAGATTTGGCTTTGGGAATGGTTCCTGTCCTGGGCCAACAGAAGGTCTGGGGGCCATGACCACTGGGGTCCATCTAGTCTCAGTCAGACCATTAAGTCTGGTCTTTTTATGAGAATTTGGGGTCTGCATCCCACTGTTCTCCTGCTTCCTCAGGGGTTCTCCGTTGTGGTCCCTGTCACGGCAGTCATCAGTTGTAGCTGGGCACCATCTAGTTCTTCTGGTCTCAGGATGATGTAGTCTCTGGTTTATGTGGCCCTTTCTGTCTCTTGGGCTTGTAATTACCTTGTGTCCTTGGTGTTCTTCATTCTCCTTTGATCCGGGTGGGTTGAGACAAAGTGATGCACCTTAGATGGCCACTTGCTAGCGTTTAAGGCCCCAGACACCTCTCTCCAAGGTGGGATGCAGAATGTTTTCTTAATAGATTTTTATTGTGCCAATTGACTTAGATGTCCCCTGGAACCATGGTCCCCAAACCCCTACCCCTGCTACGCTGGCCTTCGAAGCATTCAGTTTATTCCGGAAACTTCTTTGCTTTTCCTTTAGTCCAGTTGTGCTGACCTCGCCTATATTGTGTTGTCTTTCTCATCACCTAAAGTACTTCTTATCTACTATCTAATTAGTGAGTACCCCTCTCCCACCCTCCCTCCCTCCCCCTTGTAACCATCAAAGAATATTTTCTTCTCTGTTTAAACTATTTCTTGAGTTCGTATAATATAATAGTGGCCTTATACAATATTTGTCCTTTTGCAACTGACTAATTTCACTCTGCATAATGCCTTCCAGATTCCTCCATGTTATAAAATGTTTCACAGATTCATCACTGTTCTTTATTGATGCATAGTGTTCCACTGTGTGAATACACCATAATTTATTTATCCATTCATCATAAATAATTTATTTATCCACTCATTGGAACAAGCCTTGGTAAATTTTTTTTTTTTAAACATTAGTGGTCCCACTGGATCCTATGAAAGATGGTTCAGAAAGCTGAAATTTAGAATTCTTTGAGGGCATGAAAATCGACAAACATGGCAATTATTTCCATTGAAAATGAGACAAACTAATAATTATATTTCAAAGATGTAATTGATGACTATCCTTCCATGGCAACCCTGGTGGCACACTGGTTAAGACCTAGGCTGCTAACCAAATAGTTGGCAGTTCCAATCCACCAGCCACTCCTCAGAAACCCTATGGGGCAGTTCTACTCTGTCCTATAGAGTCTCTACAGGGTGGATGCCGCAGCAACGTGAGTTTGTTTTTTGTTGGTGCTTTGTTTTTTCCTGGTTCCATGAGGACTCCCTGGGCTGTGTAGATGATTAAGTGCTGGACTAGAAGCCAAACGGTTGGCGGTTGGAACCCACCCAGACGCGCCTTGTAACACAAACTTGGCAATCTGCTTCCAGTAACATCACAGCCTGGAAAGCCCTATAGAGCAGTTCTACTCTGCACACTTGGGGTCACTCTGAACCAAAATCGAACCCACTCTACCGCAACAAAAATAGCGCTTTCACAAAAACCAGGATAATAAAATTAGAGTAATTTCTAGTATGTCAATAAAGAAAAATAATTCAACTTAAAGTAATGTTGAGTGTTTTCATAACCTACTTTTCAATTTTTTACTATTTCCCAGCTACTTTAAAGTTATACGTAAAAATAACAACAAAAACCCGCTGCCATCAAGTCCACTGCAACTCTTATCAACCCTACAGGACAGAGGAGAACTGGCCCCTAGGGGTTCCAAGGATGTCATCTTCAAGGAAGCTGACTGCCACATCTTTCTCCAGCTGAGCGGCTGGTGGGTTCCAAACGCCAAAATTTCGGTTAGCAGCCGAGCGCTTCACCACTGCGCCTCCACCTGGGTTCCTTCTTTAGGTAAAAAGAACCATTAAAAAGGTAACAACAGCCTGTACACAGGGGTAGCGTCTTCCCTTTCCCCTCGGGCTCCACCGTGGCTGGCCTGAGAAGCCACAGCAAAGCCCCTTCTCCTCAGCACTCAGGGCCCCAAAAGAAAGCTTTGTACTCACTGTTGACTCTCGGGTCCCATAGCCGCGGGGCCTCCCTGACGCTGGGTCCACCGGAAACTAAGCTCTTTGTCCTTCCCCGACAGCCCGGTCACCCTCCAGGCCGAAGCTGGGATCCACCAAGTCTTCCAGGCGCCGCCGCTCTAAACGGCGACGGGGCGCCCTCTGCCGGCTGCTGCCGCCCAGGAAAGGTCGCTTTGTGCAAACTGTTAGCGGTGGCCGCACCGCCCCCTGGGAATGACACTCTCAATTCTAAGTGATGTTTTAAACCAAAAAAAAAAAAGGTTAATTACACTGTTATCTAGAGAAGCATTTAAATAGGAATTTCACCAGCAATATTGACTGATCTCCAGAAGAATTCTCCATTATCACGTTAAAACGAACACACGGTAATTCCTTGAGGAATTCTCCTCAGAGCTTGAGTGGAATATCTATATTCTTTATTTGGAAATAAGTATTTGTCAGAGACGTCTTATGCATCATTTCTGACCCTCTTGGCTCTCCTATCTCTTTTTCACATGCTGCCACTATAACAACCAGCTCTGAAAGCTCAGATGTACTTCATGAGGGACAAACATCACAATTTCCTGCACTTTGTCCCTGTGTCCCATGACTCCCTATCCTTCTCTGGGTTTCTATGTTGATGGTGAGGTGGGACATGCCCCATGATCAAAGCCCACACATGCATAGTCAGGTGCCTTTTTGACTCTGGGTGTGTCTGGTCTCTGTGTGTATTCAGAGAGTGAGTGGTCATTGTGGTGGGGGTCAGTGTGTTGTTAGGGTGTGTACATACGATTTTCATGTTTATGTATGATCAGGGGGTAGATGGTCATTTCAGGGTCTTTTAGTATGTGTATTTTATTATATTTGCTATGGTCAGTGGGAGTATGGACATGTGGAATCTTGGAGAATGTGCAATGTGTGTTTGTTGTCAGTGTTTTGTGTGTTTCTAAAGTGGACTGACATGTCTAAATGTGTGATCAGTGTGTGAATTCAGGATGTGAGTGTGGTCAGAATATGTCTGAGTTCTCAGTGTTGATGTGTTGTCAGAAGAATACAATCATTCGCAATATCTCTGTGTGTGCTGCATTCATTTTCATGTGGCCAGAAGTTGTGTGGTCAGTGTGAATGTGTGTGTCTGTGTGTGTGTGTTTATGCTGTGGTTAGAGAGTGTCAGTGAGGAGCAGCATTGAACACTTGCCCAACTATTCAGCAGTTACCTTCCCTGGAGCCCCAGTTTATCCAGGAATTGCCCAAAGGTTACCTGAGGGTCTGCAAAAAGGAGGAAAGAACAGAGGGATCAGGGCAATGGGAGCTACTAATGCTCAGGACAAGTTCTTGACCAGCTAGAGACAGGGATTTGGGTTCTGTAGGTTCAAGGGGTTGGGGAACCTGCAGGCATCAGTAACTGTAGAACTTTATGGGATCCTGATTAAGGGCTTTGTGCAAGATAGGGATTTGGGACTAAGAATGCTGAACTACTTTTCATGTGCCTATTGGCCATTTGTAATCTTCTTTGGAGAAATGTATATTCAAGTCCTTTGCTCAGTTTTTTTTTTTTAATTTTTATTGAGCTTCAAGTGAACGTTTACAAATCAAGTCAGTCTGTCATATATGAACTTATATACACCTTACTCCATACTCCCACTTGCTCTCCTCCTAATGAGTCAGCCCTTCCCGTCTTTCCTTTCGTGACAATTTTGCCAGCTTCCGACCCTCTCTACCCTCCCATCCCACCTCCAGACAGGAGATGCCAACACAGTCTCAAGTGTCCACCTGACACAAAAAGCTCACTCTTCATCAGCATCTCTCTCCTACGCACTGTCCAGTCCCTTCCATGTCTGATGAGTTGTCTTCGGGAATGGTTCCTGTCCTGGGCCAACAGAAGGTTTGGGGACCATGACCGCCGGGATTCCTCTAGTCTCAGTCAGACCATTAAGTATGGTCTTTTTGTGAGAATTTGGGGTCTGCATCCCACTGATCTCCTGCTCCCTCAGGGGTTCTCTGTTGTGCTCCCTGTCAGGGCAGTCATCGGTTGTGGCCGGGCACCAACTAGTTCTGGTCTCAGGATGATTTAAGTCTCTGGTTCATGTGGCCCTTTCTGTCTCTTGGGCTCATAGTTATCGTGTGACCTTGGTGTTCTTCATTCTCCTTTGATCCAGGTGGATTGAGACCAATTGATGCATCTTAGATGGCCGCTTGTTAGCATTTAAGACCTCAGACACCACATTTCAAAGTGGGATGCAGAATGTTTTCATAATAGAATTATTTTGCCAATTGCCTTAGAAGTCCCCTTAAACCATAGTCTCCAAACCCCTGCCCTTGCTCCACTGACCTTTGAAGCATTCATTTTATCCCAGAAACTTCTTTGCTTTTGGTCCAGTCCAGTTGAGCTGACCTTCCATGTATTGAGTATTGTCGTTCCCTTCACCTAAAGTAGTTCTTACCTACTAACTAATCAGTAAAAAACCCTCTCCCACCCTCCCTCCTTCCCCACCTTGTAACCACAAAAGTATGTGTTCTTCTCCGTTTTTACTATTTCTCAAGATCTTATAATAGTGGTCTTATACATTATTTGTCCTTTTGCCTCTGACTGATTTCGCTCAGCATAATGCCTTCCAGGTTCCTCCATGTTATGAAATGTTTCATAGATTCGTCACTGTTCTTTATCGATGCGTAGTATTCCATTGTGTGAATATACCACAATTTATTTACCCATTCCTCTGTTGATGGACACCTTGGTTGCTTCCAGCTTTTTGCTACTGTAAACAGAGCTGCAATAAACATGGGTATGCATATATCTGTTCGTGTAAAGGCTCTTGTTTCTCTAGGGTGTATTCCGAGGAGTGGGATTTCTGGGTTGTATGGTAATTCTATTTCTAACTGTTTAAGATAACGCCAGATAGATTTCCAAAGTAGTTGTACCATTTTCCATTCCCACCAGCAGTGTACGAGGTCCAGTCTCTCCGCAGCCTCTCTAACATTTATTATTTTGTGTTTTTTGGATTAATGCCAGCCTTATTGGAGTGAGATGGAATCTCATCGTAGTTTTAATTTGCATTTCTCTAATGGCTAATGATCGAGGGCATTTTCTCATGTATCGGTTAGCTGCCTGAATATCGTCTTTAGTGAAGTGTGTGTTCATATCCTTTGCCCACTTTTTGATTGGGTTGTTTGTCTTTTTGTGGTTGAGTTTTAATAGAATCATATAGATTTTAGAAATCAGGTGCTGGTCGGAGATGTCATAGCTGAAAATTCTTTCCCAGTCTGTAGGTGGTCTTTTTACTCTTTTGGTGAAGTCTTTAGATGAGCATAGGTGTTTGATTTTTAGGAGCTCCCAGTTATCTGGTTTCTCTTCGTCATTTTTGGTAATGTTTTGTATTCTGTTTATGCCTTGTATTAGGGCTCCTAAGGTTGTCCCTATTTTTTTCTTCCATGATCTTTATCGTTTTAGTCTTTATGTTTAGGTCTTTGATCCACTTGGAGTTAGTTTTTGTGCATGCTGTGAGGTATGGGTCCTGTTTCATTTTTTTGCAAATGGATATCCAGTTATGCCAGCACCATTTGTTAAAAAGGCTATCTTTTCCCCAGTTAACTGACACTGGGCCTTTGTCAAATATCAACTGCTCATATGTGGATGGATTTATGTCTGGGTTCTCAATTCTGTTCCACTGGTCTATGTGTCTGTTGCTGTACCAGTACTAGGCTGTTTTGACTACTGTGGCTGTATAATAGGTTCTGAAATCAGGTAGAGTGAGGACTCCCACTTTCTTCTTCTTTTTCTCTGTTGAGCTTCTTGCTGGATGTCCTGTCCTTCTCCAAAAGTGGTGTGTTGAAGTCTCCTACTATAATTGTAGAGGTGTCTATCTCACATTTCTGTTCTGTTAAAATTTGTTTTATGCATCTTGCAGCCCATCATTGGGTGAATAAATATTTAATATGGTTATATCTTCCTGGTCAATTGTCCCTTTTATCATTATGTAGTGTCCTTCTTTATCCTTTGTGGTGGATTTACCTTTAAAGTCTATTTTGTCAGAAATTAATATTGCTACTCCTCTTCTTTTTTGCTTATTGTTTGCTTGATATATTTTTTCCATCCTTTGAGTTTGTTTGTGTCTCTAAGTCTAAGGTGTGTCTCTTGTAGGCAGCATATAGACAGATTGTGTTTCTTTATCCAGTCTGAGGCTCTCTGTCTCTTTATTGGTGCATTTAGTCCATTTACATTCAGCGTAATTATAGATAAGTATGTTTTTTTTTTTTTCATGTGTTTGGTGTTGTCATTTTGATGCCTTTTTATGTGTGTTGTTGACAATTTCATTTTTCCACTTACTTTTTTGTGCTGAGACGTTTTTCTTTGTAAATTGTGTGTTCGTCATTTTCATAGTATTTGACTTTATGTTTGCTGAGTCGTTACGTTTTTCTTGGTTTTTATTTTGAGTTATGGAATTGTTATACCTCTTTGTGGTTACCTTAATATTTACCCCTATTTTTTAAGTAAAAACCTAACTTGTATTGTCTATATCGCCTTGTATCCGTCTCCATATGGCAGTTCTATGCCACCTGTATTTAGTCCCTCTTTTTGATTATTGTGATCTTTTACATATTGACTTCAATGATTCCCTGTTTTGATCGTTTTTTTTTTTTATTAATTTTAATTTGTTTTTGTGATTTCCATATTTGAGTTGATATCAGGATGCTCTGTTCTCCGACCTTGTGTTGTGCTGCTGTCCAATATTATTGGTTTTCTGGCCAAACAATTTCCTTTAGTATTTCCTGTAGCTTTGGTTTGGTTTTTGCAAATTCTCTAAGCTTGTGTTTATCTGTAAATATCTTAATTTCGCCTTCATATTTCAGAGAGAGTTTTGCTGGATATATGATCCTTGGCTGGCAGTTTTTCTCCTTCAGTGCTCTGTTTATGTCATCCCATTGACTTCTTGCCTGCATGGTTTCTGCTGAGTAGTCTGAACTTATCCTTATTGATTCTCCCTTGTAGGAGACCTTTCTTTTCTCCCTGGCTGCTTTTAAAATTTTCTCTTTATCTTTAGTTTTGGCAAGTTTGATGATAATATGTCTTGGTGTTTTTCTTTTCGGATCAATCTTAAATGGGGTTCGATGAGCATCTTGGATGGATATCCTTTCGTGTTTCGTGATGTCAGGGAAGTTTTCTGCCAGCAGATCTTCAACTATTCTCTCTGTGTTTTCTGTTATCCCTCCCTGTTCTGGGACTCCAATCACATGCAAGTTATCCTTCTTGATAGAGTCCCACATGATTCTTGGGGTTTCTTCATTTTTTTTAATTCTTTGATCTGATTTTTTTCAGCTATATTGGTGTTAATTCCCTGGTCCTCCAGATTTCCCACTCTGCATTCTAATTGCTCGAGTCTGCTCCTCTGACTTCCTATTGCGTTGTCTAATTCTGTAACTTTATTGTTAATCTTTTAGATTTCTGAATGCTGTCTCTCTATGGATTCTTGCAACTTATTCATTTTTCCACTATGTTCTTGAATAAGCTTTTTGAGTTCTTCAACTGCTTTATCAGTGTGTTTCTTGGCTTTTTCTGGAGATTGCCTTATTTCATTTCTGAGGTCATCCCTGATGTCTTGAAGCATTCTGTAAATTAGTGTTTTATATTCTGTATCTGGCAATTCCAGGATTGTATCTTCATTTGCGAAAGATTTTGATTCTTCAGTTTGGGGGGTTGTAGAAGCAGTCATGGTCTGCTTCTTTATGTGGTTTGACATTGACTGCTGTCTCCGAGCCATCACTAAGATATTGTAGTGATTTATTCTATATTTGCTCACTGAGTCTTATCTTGTTTTGTTTTCTTTCAATATACGTAGATGGGCTACTAGATTGCGCTGTCTTGAGTGTTGTAGCCCTTGACTCACTTATGACGTATTACCAGCTGGTTTGGGCTGTTAACAGATATATATGCCTGAGTCCATTCACTATTCTTGAGTAGAATCTGATTTTGGGTCATCAAGTGTGTGATTCAGACTGTCACCTATCCACCTTGAGAAGTAGTGGTGATAGTTGTGTGCACCAGATTCTAGTAGCAACTGGGGTTCACACTCCAGGGGAGGCAGGATGCTGACAGGCTTCCCCCAAGTGTCAGTGAGGTAGGTGTGTCTCTATTCCTAAAGCACCTTGGAGGGTGGGCTCTGCAGCTGTACCTTAGGCCCCCAGTGCAAGTACCTCTACAGATTGGTAGGTGTCACCCTCCTTAGACCCCTAAGGCAGGAGGCTAGGTGGTCGGGGGAGCTTCAGCCCTCAGTTCCCTGTTGTGGGTCAGTGAGGGCTCTGTTGAATACGCAGAGATATCAGACCTGGGAAACTTGTCTTTCCAGTAAATCCGCTAAAACAATTGCAGTCAGATCCCTATCAGAAATGCCTTTGCATTATAATAGCCACCTTGTTCCCTGTAGGGATGAAAGCCCGAGACTGTGGATCACATATGCTTGGCTGGAGCTGGTTCCATGTTTTTAGTCCAATTAGGGAAGGATTTTTGGTCCCTGGGTTTTTTGTGGTTGCTTCTCTCAGGCCAGAAGAATGGGTTAGGAAAAGACAAAAAAAAAAAAAAAGGAAAAGAAAATCCGCGGAGCAGTTCTCCCTCTGGCTCAGGAAATTCCAATGTTAATGAAGCCGCCTGGGAAGGGGAGGGAAGGGTTCAGAAAAACAGGAGAGAGTAGCACCCCGGAATATAGACAAAGTTACTTATCTTGCTTGGCATGACTGTTTTATCTGACATTCCCGAGGGACGCGTCGCCTGTGAGTGCTGGCTGGGTAGAGATTGCCCCTGAGGGTCAGGCCCATGTCCTGTGCTTGCGCTGTCTCAGAAGCCCCGGTCAGTTCCTCTGCTGCCAGTCCAAAGCCCAGCGTCAAGGTTCCCTGGCTGGGACGCTGCACTCCCAGCTTCAAAAACAGTTGCTGCCTCCCGGCGACTTCTCCTCCTGTCACTCGCGTTGCTGCACCGCCTGTGTGCACTGGCTAGGCTTCCCCCGAGGTCAGTTGAGGGGGCTGAGGCTGCGCCCTGTGTTTGCACCAACACAGGATGCCATGCTCAGCTCCCGTGCACCCAGTCCAAAGCCCTGCGCCAAGGTTCCCTGGCTGGGACGCTGGCTCCAAGCTCCGAAAACAGTCGCTGCTTCCCCGTAGCTGTTCGTTCTTGATCTTTGTCACTCAGGTCCACTCTTTAAATCTGTGTTTGTTGGTCAGGGTTCGTAGATTGTCGTGTATGTGATCGATTCACTTGTTTTTCCGAGTCTTTGTTGCAAGAGGGATCCGAGGTACCGCCTACCTAGTCAGACATCTTGGCCCCTCCTCTTCGCTCAGTTTTGCATTGGCTGGTTTATGATTTCGTTCTTAATGTTCTTTGTATCTTCTGGATACTAGACCTTTATCAAATGTATGATTTGCAAACATTTTCTCCCATTCTGTGGTTTGTTTTCCACTCTCTGGTTAGCATCCTTTGATGCAAAAATTTGTTTTAACTGGATGAAAATCAGTTTCTCTATTTCTTCTATAGTTGCTTGTGCTTTAGGTGCCATTTCTAAGAAACCATCGCCAAATACAAGGTCGTGAAAATTGCACGTATGTTTTCTTCTAAGACTTTTATAGTTTTGGTACCTATATTTAGATCTTTGATTATTTTGAATTCATATTTGTATATGAGGCGAGGTAAAAGTCCAACATCAGTTTTTGTATGTGATATCCGGTTCCCCTAACATCATTTGTTGAAAAGACTCTTCTTTCTCCATCCAATGGACTTGGCAGCCTTGTGGAAAAGCAATTGGCCTCATACGTGAGGGTTCAATTCTGGATGCTCTGTTGATCTATATGTGTATTTCTATGCCAGTGTGACGCTGTTTTAATGACTGAAGCTTTCTAGTAAGTTTTGAAATTGGAAAGTATGCGTTCTGCCACTTGGTTCTTCTTTTTAAAAATAATTTTGGCTACATGAGATTCCCCGAAATTCTATACCAAGTTTAGGACTGGCTTTATCATTTCTGTAAAAAAAGGTTGGCATTTTGATAGGCAAGGCATTGCATATGTGAATTCCCTTAGGAAATATTGCCATTTTAAGAGTATTAAATCTTTCTATTCACGAACACAGGATCTTTGCATTCATTTAGGTCTTTTTTAAATTCCTGCAGAGATATTTTGTAGTTTTCAGGGTACAAATCTTTCACCTCATTGGTTAATTTTATTCCTAGGTAGTGTATTCATTTGGATGCTATTGTAAATGGAATTGTTCTCTCAGTTTCCTTCCTGGAGTTTTCAACGCTAGCGTATAGATATTCAACTGATTTTTTGTGTTGGTCTTGTATCCTGCAACCTTGCTGAATTCGTTGATTAGCTCTAACAGTGTTTGTTGTTAATTCTTTAGGATTTAATCTTTACACTATCGTATCAACTGTGAGTACAGATAGTTTGACTTCTTCCAGTTCAGCCTGGATACGCTATTTCTTCTTCTTGCCTGACTAATCTGGCTAGAACTTCCAATACAAGTTGAATAGTAGTATTGACACCAAGAATCTTTGTCCTGTTCCTGATTTTAGGGGGAAAAGCTTTCAGTCTTTCACCATTGAGTATAATGTTAGCTGTTGTTTTTTCCATATATGGTTTTTATCATGTTGAGGAAATTCCCTCTTAGTTCAAACTTTCTGAACATTTGTTTCATGACAGACTATTGGATGTTCTCAAATGCTGTATCTCCATCAATTAACAGGATCATGTGTGGGCTTGTGTGCTTCCTTATATTAATGAAGCATATTACATTGATTGATTATGTTAAACCACCCATGGATTTCTGGGGTAAACCCCTCTTGCTCACAGTGTATAATCCTTTTGCTGTGCTGCTGGATTTGCGTTGCCCTTGTTTGGTTGAGGATTTTTATGTCTATATTCTTAAGGAATAGTATGCCACATTTTTCTTTTCTTGTGAAGTCTATTTCTGCCTTTGGTATCAGAGTAATGCTGACCTCACAGAATGAGTGAGGAAGTATTCCCTCGTCTTCTTTTGTTTTTGAAGATTTTGAGAAGAATTGGTGATAATTCTTCTCTAAATGTTTAGTGGAATTTAGCCACAAAAACTTCTGTTCTCAGGCTTTATTGTTGGGAGATTTTTTATGCCTGATTCAACCTCTTGTTATAAGTCTATACACATTTCCTATTTCTTTTTGAGCTCTTTTATAGTATGTGTGTTTCTTGGAATTTGCTCATTTGATTTACCCTATTTATTTGGTTGGCTTTCAGTTGTTCAAAGCATTTACTTACAACCCATTTTTATTTCTGTAAGGCTGATAGTAATGTCATCACTTTCATTTTTGATTCTTGTAATTTGAGTTAATGTAACAATCTTGAAGCTGCCATGGGCCTGAATAAATTTCAGAATCACTGTGTCCAATCATGCAGATAAACACCTACATAAGAGTTCAACTCAGGACAGGGCCTGGGGAAGATGATCACCTGTGTGGGTTTGTGCTAGTCACCGGCGCCCCCAGGCCCTGCCTACCTGCTTGACACTCACCACCCATTATTCCTGGGGTTGCCATGCTCTCTGGGTATTGTTTATTTGTCCCCCAGGACAGAAGCTGAGGAACTTTCTTAAAGTGCACAAGTTCTTGGGAGATCCCAGGAAGTTCAAGTGTGAGAGTCAGCTTGATACATACATACATTCATGTGCATCATTTAAAATCCATGCTAATCAATAGTGGGGTGACATAGTTAACTGACATTTTATAACTATTTAAGGTGTGACATTTTCTAGGTTAATAAGGGATGATTTTGAGACCTGAATATCTTCCCAACCCAAATCAGAATTCCCAGGGCAAAAGGAGTTGCATTTTAATTCCATTTTATGTTATCCTTATCATTGAGGTCCCATATATTCTTTCTCCCTTGAGATTTCGGCTTTGATTAGTGTTTCATTTAAAAGGGCACATTACCATTTTCAACATGGGGAGATTCTAGTTGGCGCTATACCGTTATTTCTAGCACAATTATGTTATGATCACAAAACAAGAAAATGTGTTCTCTGTGATTTCATTCCTCTTAAATTGACGGAGATGAGCTTCAAGTCCAAAGTAGAGTGATTTTTGTAAATGTACCATGTGTACTTGAAAATAACATTTCCTGTACAGTTCTTAGGAATAATGAGATAAACACATATATATGTCGGTTTGCTATTCAAATGTTCCACATCCTCACTGATTTTTGTCTGTTTATTATATGAGTTGCAGAGAGGGGGCAGGGGTGTGAACTCCGTGCTCTGCTTCTGTTTGTTTCTTCTCTGAGCTTTGTCATCATTCATGCAAAAAGTTTCCTGGCCAACAGTTAGGATGGGAAATTCTGGGAGTGCAGGAAAGAAGGAACCCAGAATGCGGGGGACAAGGAAGATGGGTTGGGAAAGACCATAAATCACAAGTTTCTTGATGGTCCCAGAGAGGACCTGTAGCTGGTATGGCAGTTGGTGGGGGATGGTACATGGTGGGTTACCTGTGGTGTGTCAGGCGTGGGTTCCATTGTGATGCATCAGGGGCGAAGGCAGGGATCGGACAAGGGAGAATTTATAAACCATGCAGGTTACAAAGGCATTGACCAGACAGGAGAAGGCTACTCATCCTGCGAGTCCAACTTTTCTGCTCCTTGCATCCTACTGACCTGCTGGCCTACTCATTGACTGACTGACTTTGAACTCTCCTCCAACTTCTCTCCTGTGTGGTCTCCTTCCTCCTCCAGCCCACTCCTGCCATCTCCACCGTTTTCCCATCCCTTTCCCTCCCTTCCCCCTCCCAGGAGAACAAGCATCCCCTATCCCTCCAGGCCATACCCCTTGTTACACTCTCATACACAATCGGCCCTATCCCCATCCCACACTTACCCGACTCCTACTTTGTGCCACCTGAGCTTCCTGAAGGGGACAGGACATGAAGGCACAAAGGGTATTGTTCTGGTTCCTGGTGCTCTGGCCACCAACTACTCCATTGGAAAATGTGAGCAGTCCTTGAACATGCCATGTTTTCTCAGCTTTTATTGGGCTCTTTCACATTAGTTTAAGCAACAGCTTTTCCTGGGGTGGTTGAGGGTGACTCAGTCCAGCATGAAAGGTGACCAGCAGAACTGCAGTGTTTAGTGGCCCCTGTCTGAGCTAAATTTGGTAGTAGGGCACTCCTGACATCAGCGTCTTGACCATAGCCAGATGGAACAAGAGTGCCCAGAACTGGGGTGTCTGACCAGTGAGGAAAGAATGGCCTTGGCCTTTTCATGCATCTGGTCTGCTTCTTTAATGAATCTGCTGAGAGTGACTCCTCCCTTTTAGACAGTGGCTACACAAAGACAGTGTGTTTCCTGAAAGCACACAGGGTAGTCACCTTAGCTGTGAAGCCTGAGATGACAGTGTTAGGGAGCTCAGAGTTTACTTTCCAGAGAGATTTCAATCTGCATGAAACTGAACCTCCATGTGGATTAGTATGAATTCCATTGCAAAGTTATTTTCTCCTAAAATACTTGTACAATCTTGTTTTTAAAGAAGCGAGATTTGCCTTTTGTTGTGTTGACCATACACTCCAGAAGTTTTTGTATTCCTTTTACATATTAGTTTCCATGTTGCTATTCATTGGTTCAGGTGAAGTACCATGAAATACAAAACTAAATTCTTGTTAGCAGCTATCTGGAATTGTATTGCTAACTGGCTGCTAATTTCATAGTTTTAATCATATAATACACAAAATTCCTCTTTTATGCAAATCTTTTATGGACTTCAAACATCTGACATGACATGGCTTGGTTCAGAATGAAAACGCATGCTGAAACAAAACTTCTATCATTTTAGAAACTTGATGTTAGCAGTATTCCGTACCTTTTATTGGAATAGGAACTTATGATGGCAACTGCCTCTCTCTCCTCGTTAGGGCCATAACTATATCTACATTTATCTCACATATACTCTCTTTAACACCGAATTTTCATTCTTATTATTTCTCATGCTTTCATACAGGTTGGGTGTACTCCTAACCATTGTAAAGTGCCAGGATTCCCACAAAATCTAAGTATGTATTTTTTCCTCAATTCTAAATTGGCTTATAAATTCATAAATTATATCCTGTTGACTTTTTAAAGATACTTGCAATATTCTTTTGGTCAAGGAAATAAAAAACTATAACAGTTTGTATATCTAATCTTTTTTCCTACAGCTCGTGTATAAATGATATATAATAATCAGCACCTAATTAAAGTATGCAGTTTGTTGAATTTTGAATAATGAGCCTAACTCTCACCCCCAAAACACTCCTGCTGATTCTTTTAATTCATTCTGTCCTCTCCCTCCATTTCTGCCACCCCTCTTCCAACCGCTGATCTGCAGTTTTAAAGAACTTTTGTGTAATCGAAGCATACGAGGTTTACTTTTTGTTTTTATTCAGGATCCTTTAAGTCAGCATACTCGTTGTAGATTCATCTGGGATGTTTGGTGTACCAGTAGCTGCTTTGTTTTCCTTGCTCAGTAGAAGTTCTGTATATGAATATACCACAGTGGGTTTGCCCTTTACCTTGGGAAGAGACCTCGGGGGCTGGTTTTTCCAAATGGGCCATGGCCCTTTAATCAAAAGCCCAGAAAGCAGCCCCTTTACAGGGTTGTTTCTCCCAGCTTATACTTGCATTTTGCAAGTTCAAGATGGATCATTCTTGCCTCCTTCCATAATTCATTCGTGTCTGTTGCTGAATCATATTCTGTCGAATGGGTATCTCTGTTGAACACAGTCTTGAAGGAAATGTTTAGAATGAAAGTAATGAGTTTTCAAGAACAAATAGCGAAATCCAAAGCAATCTCTCCTGACCAGGCATCAGAAAAGTCCGAGCTTAGTCAGATGAAGTCTGTCTACATGCACAGAGGAGTGGAATAGAATTAAAATCAAGGATCTTAGAGAAGCCTTACGTTGTTAGTGTCATCTGCATGGTCACCACTTTGTTTTATTCAAGCCCTAAAAGTTGATTAATTCTGAATAAAGACATCTCTGTAGTGATTTTGTTTTTTTGCCCTGTGCTGGTTTTTAAGATGCTAAAAAGTCAATGTATCCACGAGAAAAGTGTGATTCAGCATTAGACACAAGGGCAGGTAGAGTCTCTGGGGAACTGGAGATTGAGCCCCATTACAGACAGGACACTCACAACCTCTAACAACACTGCCAGACTCAGAAGAAGCACCAGGTGGCCAGCTGCCAAGCTTCCTGGAAGCAGAGAAATCCACTGGAGATATCTCAGGGGTGGGGCTCCTTCTTGGAGGCTGATTTGGGGTTTCTCTCCAGGAGTCCATGTGACTGCTATATTGTACATTTCTTCTGAGGCTTCACGTGACTTTGAATATTGCTCTTTCAGCTCATTGACAATAGTTTTCCTGGGCTGGACCGAAAACTTGTAACGATGTTCTTCTTTCTGGAGATCGCTGTTTTAGCAATATTCTCCTCAGTCTCTGTTCGGTGAGTATCTTAACATACTTTATAGATACGCTTCGAATCATGGATAATCAGGACAGAGCAGATTGGCCAGTAGGGTTTCCAAGGAGCAGCTGGTGGATTAGAAGCCGACCGTCGGGTTAGCAGCCTTAGCTCTTAACCACTATACCACCAGGGATGGGTTTCCTTTGGTTTATACATATGCTTTGAATCATGAATAACCAGGAATTTTTATACTCACAGGTCTATTATTGGATTTCCCTTTAAACTGCCGCTGAGAACACAAATCGATGAGTGAAACCAAAGCTAACTTTGTACAACAGTCTCATCTTTTTTAGTGAAGAATCAGTGAACAAGACAACTATATAACTTCAATGAGAAAACTTTTATTTGATAAATTTTTTCTATCAAGGGAATTAAATACTAACTCTTCTGCGGCCCCTTTCACACACTGATAGTAGAATTGTGAGTTCTCACAACCATCCTGAAATGCAATGTAACATTGTCTACCCGAAGCCTTCCAAATATTCACACCCTTTTATTCAGCACAATCCCACGTCTAGTCATCTACCCTAATGAAAGAACCACCACGTATCCAAAGACCTGGTGAGACCACATTCAAGTGGAACAGGATGGATTACAGTGAAAATGTGGCAACGAGCTAAATGACTCATGGTAGAGGGATGGTGGAACTAGTGTAAATCCTTCCAGTGGAGGCAGCTCCTAAAAGTCATATGTTTCAAAGACATTTCAGAACACAGAAAATGCTCTTAACATAATGTCAAGTGGAAAGACCCAGAAACCAGGCTTTCTATGTTGTATATGTTTCTGCACAGAGAGAGCGAACAAATGCTTCATGAAAACACCACAGAATGGAAGAACAGGACTTTTCTAAAGTGTGCTGTAACCACCTCCGTATCAAATTCTTGACAGTTATTTCTGGGGCTCCAAACACTCAATTCTGTCCTCACTCCACCATTGAGGGTGCGGGCACTTTCCTCCTTTTTACCAAAGGCTTGGTTGGACTCTAAGTGACAGGCCCAGGAGGGGCCTGGCTTCCTCTCTTCCTTCCTTACTCCTATGTATGATCTCAAAGTTTCTTGTGCACTTTGAGTTCTCAATCTAGTTTTTCTTTTTGCTCTTTCGTTGCATCCTTTACCACCCCCTAAACTGTAGTGGGATCAGCAGGAAGGACAGAGTTTTCTGGCACTGATGCTCTTTTGAGACCTCATGGAGGGGGAGGTGCCAGGTGTGCACACCCGCCTGCATCATTATATTTCACCTTTTATAATTCATAGTGTTTTGGTCTGTCCTATTGAAGTATTTAAAAAATTTAACTGCTTCTATTCTGCAGGGTCAGCAAGCTTCAGCAGGGACCCTTCCTTGCCCAGAAGGATATGCTACACGCTGCCCCATCAGATGGCCTCCATCAGTACCCACGGGCGGTTAGCCACCAGATCCACCCAGATATCTTCCCCAATCTTGGAATGACCCTTCACCATACCTTCTTCCTCCTCCTCCCAGATACATTCCCAAAACTGGGCCAGGCCCTCCCCACCTCCTCCCACTCGTGTTCCCAATACCGGGCCAGACCCTCCCCCTCCCGCCCGTTGTCCCAAATCTGGGCCACAGCCTCCCCAGTCTCCTCCCACTGGTGTTCCCAAATCCGGGCCAGACCCTCCCCCTCCTCCTCACTCCCATGTTCCCAAACCTGGGCCAGAGCCTCCCCTTCCTCCTCCCAGCAATATTCTGGATCCTCCATTACACCCTCCCCCTCCTCCTCCTAATCCTGTCCCCTGGACCTCACCTAGACCCTTCCCCTCCTTCTCCCTGCTGGCCTCCCAAGGCTTGGCCAGAGTCTCTACCTCCTTGTACACCCTGCTGTCCTCCCAAACCTCCACCAGACTGCTCACTTCCCCCTCCCCTCTGGCCTCCACCTCCTCTACAAGGCTGGCACCCTCCTCCCCCAGCTGGCTGGCGTCCCCCTCCCTTACCCTTTTGGGAACCCTCTCCCCAACCCAGCTCGCTTCCCCTGCTTCCACGTAGCTGGCTTCTGCCTACCACAGGAGGCTGCCCTCCACCCAACCCGCCAGTATGCCATCCATCCACCCCATCGGGCACCTGTCCACCAACCCCACCTGGCTACCGTCCACCTACCCCACCCGGATGCTGTCCACCCACTCTATCCAGCAGCCGTCCATTCCCCCACCCGGATGCTGCGACCCTTGTCAACCTGGCTGCTGTTCCTCTCCCCCACATGGCTGGGGCCCCCCTCCTCCTGGGGGGTGGGGTCGACCTCTCCCTCATGAGTTGGGTCCCCCTCCTCCACTCCAGTGGTATCCCGCTCCCCCACCCACCTGGGGGCCCAGTAACCCACCTGGCTGGCATCCCCCTCCATCCCTTGGTGTCCTCCACCTTCCCTGCCCAATCTGCCATATGGGCCTCAGCAGCTGCCTCTATAACCCAAGGCCTCATAGGTACTTAGCATCTACCATTAAAACAAACAAAAAAAAAGCCAAACTGGTTGCCGTCAAGTCAATTCCTACTCATAGCAACCCTACAGGACAGAGTAGAAAGGCCCCACACAGTTTCCAAGGAGCGCCTGGTGAATTCACACTGCCAACTTTTGGTTAGCAGCCCTAGCACTTAACCATAGGCCCCAAGGTTCCCCGTTGAAGTAAGAGGGACAACAGTTTTAAGGGAAACAGAAAGTGGCAAGTTTATTATCGGTGCAGATAAGGAGCAACTCAGGGTCTAGACCATGAGCTCCCCAAGATGCTAACTTGGGGGTCTTTAAGGGGGAGACTAGTTCCAGATCTTATACCTCAGTCCCTTTAGCCTGCCCATTCTTGGAATTCCCCTCCCCTGTCCAAGTTTGGGAGTCTGTCGAGTCATCTTGGGTTGCATGTACTGGTGGATGGAACTTTCGCTCCAGAATGGGCTCCAGGTACAACGGTGGGCTAATGATTGTGCACCCCTCCAGAGGAGGGAAGTTCCGAGGTCAGAATTTGCGAGAGCCTGGGTGGCCACTTGGAGCTGGTTCTCAAGGTGCAGCCCTTTGACTTGAAGAATGTTACTAAGGGAGGCGGAGCCAAGAGGGCAGAACAGACAGACGCTTCCATGGAGCCCTCTTTACAACAAAGACCCAGAAAAACAAGTGAAATGAGTACATTTGTGACAAGCTGGGAGGCCTGAGCATCAAAGGCAAGCTTAAACAACGAACTGAGGGGCGGGGGAGGAACAGGCCATTCAGAAGTGGAGAAGAGTCACTGGACCTCAATCCCAGGGAGCCCTCAGGCACCATTTCCAGGTCTTACAGTCTTAGAGGGGCAGGGGTGATTGGCGTATATACCGGTATCTGATTGGCGCAGGGGGTCATGCTCTGAACAAGGCAGGGGGCTGAGAACCAACCCCCAAGTGTCTCTGAGAAAAACATGGCTCTGTTCCCTAGAGTGTGCTGGTGGGTGGGATCTGCAGAGGGACCATGGGCACCCAAAGTTTTTGGTTGTAAGGACTGGGAGGTACCAGTTAACTCTGGACCCCTCTCACGGGTGGCTGGGTGACCTGAGTGGAGCTACCAGTCCTTAGGACCATGATGTGGGTATGTGAGGATCCTGTTTCATAGGCAAAGCAATGCTTTTCATTTTAGGCTATGTTGCCTCATAGCTTTCACATCATGCAACACCAGTAAGACCAACAGGCAGATAAGTATTACAAACATCAGCAGGATCACCCATGGTGGACAGGTTTCAGTGGAGTTTCCAGACTAAGACAAAACAGGAACAAAGGCCTGGCAATCTACTTCCAAAACTTAGCTTATGGAAATCCTAGGGATCACAACAGAGGATTTTCTGGTATAGAGTTGAAAGATGGGCCTTCTCAGTTGGAATGTGCTCAAAATACATTGTGGCCAAAACAATGGGCTTGAGCATAACAATGATCGTGGAGATGGCAAGGACCAGGCAACGTTTCATTCTGTTGTCCTTGGGGTCGTCATGCATCAGAACTTACTCAGTGGCAGCTCACAGCAATAACAATGCTGCCTCACAGAAAATAGAAAAAATGATGCTAGGTGGGCTACGTCATACTATGGTAACTGTGATGGTTAAGATTGTGTGTCAACTTGGCTGGGGCATGATTCTCAGTGTTTTGGCAGTCACATGATGTTCTGATCACTTCCCTGTTGAGATCTGATGTGTGATCACCCCCACGATGGGATCTGCTGTGAGTAGCCAGTCAGTTCAAAGGAAGTTTCCTTGGGTGTGTGGTCTCCAGCGAGTGTGGGGGACATTCTGACACGTCTCAGGGCCTTTTGCCAGTTCTGGATCCTGCAGCTGGCTCCTGTTCATCTGACCTCCAGTTCTCAGAGCTTGAGCTAGCTGTTTACTTGTGGTCTTGCCTGCCGATCTTGGGATTCATCAATCTTCACAGTTTGTGAACAACAGCCCTGCTCTCCAACCTGATGATCTTGAACTTGCCTGCCCCTGCAGCTGCGTCAATCAGGAGAAGCCTCCATTCTGACTACGGACTTGGGACATTCCGGCCTCTACAACCATGCGAGCCATTTCCTTGATATAAATCTCTCTCTCTATATATATACGTGTGTATTTATATATATGCATATATATATACATATATATGGAAACCCTCGTGGCATAGTGGTTAAGTGCTACAGCCGCTAACCAAAGGGTTGGCAGTTTGAATCCACCAGCTGTCCCTTGGAAACTCTATGCGGCAGTTCTACTCTGTCCTATAGGGTCGCTACGAATAGGATTCAACTTGAAGGCACTGGGTTTGGTTTTGGTTTGGTTTATATATACATATACATATATAAGGTTTACGGGTTTTTCTTCTCTATAGAACCCAGCCTAAGACAATAACAAACAGCTCTAGAGTCTTAGTGGCTGATAGTGAAGAAAGTTTTTTATCATGGGTCTCTTGGGAACTCAGCTCCATGTTCTGTCACCCTGGGACCTGGATAAAGCACGGCTACCATGTAGACACCTGTCACGTACTATTCTGGTGGGAAGACAGGGTGGTCAGCCTTCCTTCTGAAGGGTTCTGAGCTCTTTTGCCTAGAGGTGACACACTTCACAGTTCACTGGCCAAAGCAAGTCTTGTGGCTACATCCACCCTCCGGAAGTCAGGAGGACGACCTGAGATACCTGGTGAGCCCCATGGAGACCCCTGCATGGTGTTACCCTCTCTGGGGTCTGCGCAGGTGACAAGGAAGGGAGTGGGAAATGGAAGGAAATGATAGCAGGACTGAGTCAGATTGGATATGGTTCTTCCTCATCCAGGTGGAGTTTATCCAGAGCTGCCCAAAACCATTGCTGGCAAGATCAAACAGAGTGAACCTCGGAAAAATGAGTTTGGGTGGATATAATCGACAGTCAACTCAGGCCCCCTGAGTGTACTTGGGCACACCCCCAGCAGCCTCAGTTTCCCCATTATGGTGGGGGGGAGTTGTGTTAAGAGAGTTGATTTCAAAGGGGATCAGGAGTGCCCAGATTTCTACATTTTTCTTCTTTGAAGTTAAATTCAGTCACTACCCCTCCTTCTCTGCTCTGTCCCTTTGGGATTGGCCAGGTGAGTGCTGGGACTGGGGTTGAGGAGTAATAAAACGCCACCATCAATGTCTACAGTGCCTCTGTTTTGCGAGCTTGTTCCGTGCCCGGGCCTGTGCTAAGTCTTCTCACAACTTCTTCTGTCATCCTCCCCAACCCCCAATCTGAGAGAACCCCAGCCAGATAGGTTCTCCCTCCTCGATTCAGCACCATCAGGTGGCCCAGTGTACCCATTCCCATGGTCAGGGACACTGAGGTTGGGAGGGAAATTGCAGGTGGTCCTAGGCTTCAGCCCTTTGGGCTCCTCTTGGCTCCACACGAGGGTGAACCCAGGAGTGGCCCGGGAGGGGCTTCCGGGGGCTCGGCCCTCCCTTGGTGGCTGCACTTGCTGGCTAGATACTCCAGCACCTGCCACCATCCAGTGGGTCTGTCACTTTGTGCCTCACAGTAACGTTGCTACTGCTGCTACCACCACAGCTCCTGGCCACCATGGTGACTGAGGGACCAGGGCTCTCTGGGGACCCAAGTCCTCCCCAGATGTGCTGCTCACTCACCCCTAATCAGGGCCCCAGAAGCCTTCCCCCTCGAATTTCCCTACAAATTCCCCAACTCAACCTATGCCCAGGAATCCAGGACTCCCCCAAAACTCCCAACAAACTCCAGCTACTTGCCCCACCCCAGGAACACAGAGTCCTCAGAACCCAGCCCTCCCAAGGGACAACCACTCAATCACCCCTCCCAGGGACCCAGGACTCCCCAAGACCCTCCCCTGGAACCCAGGACCCTCTCTAGCCCCCCCACTCACTCTAGCCCTCTGCAGTTGCACCCTGGCTGGGGGCCACATGAGCTGACCCTTCACTGCCTCCATCCTTGGGGCTGAGGTGGGACCACCAGGAGGACAGCAGAGGCTGAGAGGAGCAGGGGCAGAAGGGTCCAGCCCCACCTGATGGAGGAGGATGGACATACTGTCTCCTCTCACCCACCCCTGGGGTGGCTCTAGAGGAAGTCCCCTCTGTGTCTGTGTGTTCCTGGGGTATACACACACAAACACACTCAGTGAGAAGTATACACACACAATGGGCACGGAGATGTGCAGACAAGGACCACCCAGACACACCTGGGCAAAGGGTGCGGGCTCATGGAGAGGCTCACACACACACACACTCAGGGCCACCCTAGACGTGCATCCAGGAGAAACTGTCACATGATGGGCACACACACACAGAGATCCACACTCAGGAACACCCAAAGGTGCAAATTCACACACACATGGATCCAGAATACAGATACTCCAACAGGGACATACATTCCCACACACACCACAGGCACAGAGGCACATGGATTACATGGATTTCCACAACTGACACACACCCTTTCACTGACAGATGCACAAACACACACACACACATACAGAGAAGGGCACAGAGATACACAAAACAGCCACACAGGGGAAAACAAAACACACAATCAATATACTCACAGACTCAGAAACTCAGACAGACACAGCCACACAGATTACACAACTGCACACAGACACACACACACACAGTCCTTTGGTGCCACAGGACAGACAGACAGACCTGGCACTCCCAACAGAGGCACTGCAGGCAAATACGGCTAAAGCTCAGACATGCCCTGCTCCACTAAAGATGTCACAACAGGGAGTCCTTTCCTCGGTCCAAATTCATGCTCTGCCCAAGGTGCTGAGAGTGGCCAGAGCAGCGTGGCTTTGAGAAGAGCCTCTGGGCCTGAGGTTGGGGCTCGAACCGTGTTAGGGGCCCTTAGAGTAGGGGTGGGGTGGGGGGGTCCTATGAAGCCTGGTGGATGAATGGGTCAAGGGAGGCCACAGGAACTGTTGTTCATTTTCATAGGTGTTGTGATGATTAATTTTGTGTGTCAATCCTACTTGTGTGTGTAAATGTAAAGCAAGGGGACTGTCCTAGAGGATCAACAGAGGAAATGCCTAGTTAATAAAGAACGCATATCACAGACAGGAGTAACATTACAAATAATGGGACCTCCAGAACACTACATTGCGCTCATGCCTACCCTCTACACAGATCAAGAGGCCACTGTTCCAACAGAATAAACTGCAAAACGTGTGCGGCAGGGTTGTATCCTTTTACCTTACTTATAAAATCTGCACACTAAAAAAATAATCTTAGAAGCTGGACTATATGCAGAAGACAGCATCAGGATGGGAGGAATACTCATTAACAAACTCAACTGACGCAACCTTGCTTGCAGAAAATGAAGACGACTTGAAGCACTTGCCGATGAAGTTAAAGACAGAGCCTTCTGTATAGATTACTCCTGAATGTGAAGAAGAGAAAAATACTCACACCTGGACCAATAAACAACGTCATGATAAATGGCAAAGAAACTGAAGTTGTCAAGGATTTCACCCTACTTGGATCAACAATCAATATCCATGCAAGCAGCAGTCAAGAAATCAAAAAATGTATTGCACTGGGCAAATCTGCTGCACACGACCTCCTCAAAGTTTTAAACACTGAAAAGTTACTTTGATGACTAAGATGCCCCTGGCCTAAGCCATGGTCTTTTCAATCACCTCATATACATGGGAAACTCGGACAATGGAAAAGGAAGGCAGAAGAAGAACTGATGCATTTAAACTGTGGTGTTGGCAAAAAATATTGAATATACTGTGGAGTACCAGAAGAACAAACAAGTCAGTCTTAGAAGAAATAGAAACAGAAGGCTCCTTAGAAATGAAGATGTCAGGATCTACTTTGTTTTGCTTATTTTGGACATGTCATCAGGAAAGACCAATCACTAGAGAAGGACATTGTGTTTGGTAACATAAAGAGGCAACAAAAACAAGGGAAACCCGCAATGAGATGGATTGACACAACAGCCACAACGATGGACTTCATTATGTCGTATAAAGTTGCTGTGAGTCGGAATGGACTCCATAGCAAATAACAACAAAAAAGCACAAACAACAACCTTTTAAAATACAGCACAGAGTAGAACTGCCCCACAGGGTTTCCAAGGAGTGCCTGGTGGATTTCAACTGCTGACTGTTTGGTTAGCAGCTACAGCTCTTAACTACTACGCCACCAGGCTTTCCTTAAAATATAGAAAAACGATACATCACTTTCTTTTTAATTAAATGAGAAGATAGGATATTCTCATGTTTATTCTAAAAACTACATTATAAACATATAAGGATACCCAATGGATGTCAAGCTCAGATGTATGGTGATCAGGGCAATGCCCATACAAATTCACATATTATCCCAATAAAATACACATAAAATACCAAAGGGAGAAAGTGCCTCTGCTCAAAATGAAAAGCATATTTGTGCAAATAGATTACAACCTTTTATGCAACTCCTGAATGTGGGATGATATTTTAAACCAAGTGGAAAGAGTCGATAAAGCTGTCCAGTGTGAAATCCAGAGTGTATATCAAGCTCCAGGCCTCTGAGAAGGCCTAGCCCCTTGCTTACAGCAAATGAGAAAAAGTAACTTTGAAAGCATGTTTGGTGAATGTAAAACTTTAACAAGACATGAGTACATTTCTGAATTTGAAAATAAAGAAAAGTAAAGGAATGGGATGTGTATGACTCCCCGGATCCAACTATCAATTATTACGAGAATAGATATATTTTAAACAGGACATTATGGACATCCTGATTTCACCTTTGAAGTGAAGATATAAAAAAATTCCATTTTCAAATCTTGACTGTTTAATAGAAAAAATGTATTTTCAATGAAAACATCCAATTTGCAGTCATTTGATTGGCTCTTAAATATTCTAGCAAATTATATCTTGTAGAAGTTTCATCTTACAGTTTTAAGCTGTGTAAAATATCAACAGTTGGCACTAAAAAATATATTAATGTTCTTTGTTCATCTACATCTGACTCACGAATTGTGCTTAGTACGATATTATCCCAACTTGGAACGTGCCTTGGTAATTTTTTTTTTTAAAACATTAATGATCCCAATGGATCCTATCAAAGACGGTTCAGAAAGCTGAAATTTAAAATTCTTTGAGGTCATCAAAATCGACAAACACAACAATTATCTCCATTGAAAATGAGACAAATTAAGAATTACAGATGTAAAATATTATTGATGGGCGGTGCCAAGATGGCTGACTAGGTAGATGCTACCTAGGATCCCTCTTGCATCAAAGACTCAGAAAAACAAGTGAATCGGTCACATACATGACAATCTACAAACCCTGACATCAAAGAGTTGACCTGAGTGACAGAGACTCAGCCAGCACAAGTAGGCTGCACACTTACGCGGCTAATGAGAGAACGAGCAACCACGGGAAGCAGCGACTCTTTTCAGAGCCTGGAGCCAGCATCCCACTGAGAAAACCTTGGCGCGGGGCTTTGGACTGGGCACCGGGGAGCTGAGCACGGTTTCCTGAGAGGGCGCAAACACGGGACGTAGCCCTAGCCCCCAGAGGCGACCTCGGGGGAAACCCAGCCAGGGCACACAGGCAATGCAGCGACGCGGCTCACAGCAGAAGTCACCGGGAGGCAACAATTGGTTTTGGAGCCTGGAGTGCGGCGTCCCAGCTAGGGAACCTTGGCGCTGGGATTTGGACTGGGAGCAGAGGAACTGACCACTGCTTCTGAGATAGCACAAGCACGGGACGCGGGCCTGACCCTCGGGGGCAATCTCGACCCAGCCAGCGCACACAGGCTACACGCCTCGCGGGAATCTCAGATAAAACATTCATCACCAAGCAAGATAAGTAACTTTGTCTATATTCCTGGGTGCTACTCTCTCCTATCTATCTGACCCCTCCCCTCCCTTCCCAGGTGGCTTCATTAACATTGGAATTTCCTGGGCCAGGGAGCAAAGTGTTCTGCGGTTTTTTGTTTTTGTTTTTTTTTGTCTTTTCCTAACCCATTCTCCTGGCCTGAGAGAACCCAGTACCCAGTAGGTACTGGGTTCTCTAACCCAGGGACCAAAATCCTTCCCTGACTTCCCAAAATTCGAATAAAAATACAGAACCAGCTCCAGCCAAGCATATGAGATCCACAGTCTTGGGCTTTCATCCCTACAGGGAACAAGGTGGCTATTATAATGCAAAGGCAATTCTGATAGTGATCTGACTGTAATTGTTTTAGCCAATTACTGGAAAAACACGTGTTCCAGGTCTGATATCTCTGCCTATTAAACAGAGCCCTGTTTTTTTTTCACTGACCCACAACGGGGAACTGACGGCTGAAGCTCCACCCAAACCACCTAGCCTCCTGCCAAAGGGGTCTGAGGATAGTGACACCTACCAATCTGTAGAGGTAAATGCATTGGGTGCCTAAGGTACAGCTGCAGAGCCCACCCACCAAAGTGCTTTAGCAATAGAGACACACCTACCTCACTGACACTTGGGGGAAGCCTGTCAGCATCCTGCCCCCCCCCGGAGTATGACCCCCTGCTGCTAGTACAATCTGGTGCACACAACTATCACCACTACTTCTCTAAGTTAATAGGTGACAGTCTACACCACACACTCAGTGACCCAAAATCAGATTCTACTCAAGAATAGTGAATGGACTCTTAGGCTTATATATCTGGTAACAGCCGAAACCAGCGGGGAATAGGACATAAGTGATTCAAAGGCTACAACAATCAAGAAAGCGCAATCTAGTAGCCCATCTACGTATATTGAAAGAAAACAAAACGAGACTTAGTGAGCAAATATAAAATAAATCATTACAATATCTTATAGATGGTTCGCAGACAGCAGTTGATATTAAACCACATAAAGAAGCAGACCATGATTGCTTCTACAACTCCCGAAATTAAAGAATCAAAATCTTTCCCAAATGAAGATACAATCCTGGAATTGCCAGATGCAAAATATAAAAACTAATTTACAGAATGCTTCAAGACATCAGGGATGACCTCAAAAATGAAATAAGGTAATCTACAGAAAAAGCCAAGGAACACACTGATAAAGCAGTTGAAGACACCAAAAAGATTATTCAAGAACATAGTGGAAAAATTAATAAGCTGCAAGAATCCATAGGGAGACAGCATTCAGAAATCCAAAAGATTAACAGGAAAATTACAGAATTAGACAATGCAATAGGAAGTCAGAAGAGCAGAATCAAGCAGCTGGAATGCAGAGTGGGGGGGTTGGAGGATAAGGCAATTCACACCAATATAGTTGAAGAAAAATCAGATAAAAGAATTTTAAAAAAAGAAGAAACCCTAAGAATCATCTGGGACTCTATCAAGAAGAATAACTTGCATGTGATTGGAGTTCCCGAACAGGGAGGGATAACAGAAAATACAGAGAGAATACCTGAAGATCTGTTGGCAGAAAACTTCCCTGACATCATGAAAGACGAAAGGATATCTATCCAAGATGCTCATCGAACCCCATATAAGATTGATCCAAAAAGAAAATCACCAAGACATACTATCATCAAACTTGCCAAAACCAAAGATAAAGAGAAAATTTTAAAAGCAGCCAGGGATAAAAGAAAGGTCTCCTACAAAGGAGAATCTATAAGAATAAGTTCAGACTACTCAGCAGAAACCATGCAATCTAGAAGGCAATGGGATGACATATATAGAGCACTGAAGGAGAAAAACTGCCAGCCAAGGATCATATATTCAGCAAAACTCTCTCTCACATATGAAGGTGAAATTAAGACATTTACAGATAAACACAAGCTTACAGAATTTGCAAAAACCAAACCAAAAAAAAAAAAAAAAGGTACAAGAAATACTAAAGGAAATTGTTTGGTCAGAAAATCAATAACATCAGATACCAACACAACACAGAACAGAACATCCTCATATCAACTCAAATAGGCAAATCACAAAAACAAATTAAGATTAATTTTAAAAAGAAAAAAATGCTCAAAACAGGGAATCACTGAAGTAATTATGTAAAAGATCACAATAATCAAAAAGAGGGACTAAATACAGGAGGCACAAAACTGTCATACGGAGAGGAAAACAAGGCGATATAGGACGATACAAGTTAGGTTTTTACTTAGAAAAATAGGGGTAAATATTAAGGTAACCACGAAGAGGTCTAACAATTCCATAACTCAAAATAAAAACCAAGAAAAACATAACGACTCAGCAAACATAAATTCAACTACTATGAAAATGAGGAACACACAATTTACAAAAAAAAAGTCTCAGCACAAAAAAGCAAGTGGAAAAATGAAATTGTCAACGACACGCACAAAAAGGCATCAAAATGACAGCACTAAACACACACTTATCTATAATTACGCTGAATGTAAATGGACTAAATGCACCAATGAAGAGACAGAGAGTCTCAGAGTGGATAAAGAAACACAATCCGTCTTATATATGCTGCCTACAAGAGACACACCTTAGACTTAGAGACACAAACAAACTAAAAATCAAAGGATGGAAAAAAATATATGAAGCAAATAACAATCAAAAAAGAGCAGGAGTAGCAATATTAATTTCTGACAAAATAGACTTTAGACTTAAATCCACCACAAAGGATAAAGAAGGACACTACATAATGATTAAAGGGACAATTCAACAGGAAGATATAACCATATTAAATATTTATGCACCCAATGACAGGGCTGCAAGATACATAAAACAAACTTTACCAGAACTGAAAAGTGAGATAGACACCTCCACAAGTATAGTAGGAGATTTCAACACACCACTTTCGGAGAAGGATAGGACTTCCAGTGAGAAGCTCAACAGGGACACGGAAGACCTAATTGCTACAATCAACCAACTTGACCTCATACACTTATACACAACACTCCACCCAACAGCTGCAAAGTATACTTTTTTTTTCTAGTGCACATGGAACATTCTCTAGAATAGATCACATATTAGGTCATAAAACAAACCTTTGCAGAATCCAAAACATCGAAATATTACAAAGCATCTTCTCAGACCACAAGGCCATAAAAGTGGAAATCAATAACAGAAAAATTAGGGAAAAGAAAACAAATACTTGGAAACTGAACAATACCCTGCTCAAAAAACCCTGGGTTATAGAAGACGTTAAGGAGGGAATAAAGAAATTCATAGAATTCAATGAGAATGAAAACACTTCCTATCAAAACCTCTGGGACACAGCAAAAGCAGTGCTCAGAGGTCAATTTATATTGATAAATGTACACATACGAAAAGAAGAAAGAGCCAAAATCAGAGAACTGTCCCGACAACTTGAACAAATAGAAAGCGGGCAACAAAAGAATCCATCAGGCACCAGAAGAAAACAAATAATAAAAATTAGAGCTGAACCAAATGAATTAGAGAACAGAAAAAGAATTGAAAGAATTAACAAAGCCAAAAGCTGGTTTTTTGAAAAAATTAACAAAATTGATAAACCATTGGCCAGACTGACTAAAGAAATACAGGAAAGGAGACAAATAACCCGAATAAGAAACGAGATGGGGCCATATCACAACAGACGCAACTGAAATTAAAAGAATCATATCCGATTATTATGAAAAATTGTACTCTAACAAATTTGAAAACCTAGAAGAAATGGATGAATTCCTAGAAAAACACTACCTTCCTAAACTAACACAATCAGAAGTAGAACAACTAAATAGACCCATAACAAAAAAAGAGATTGAAAAGGTAATCAAAAAACTCCCAACGAAAAAATGCCCTGGCCCGGACGTCTTCACTGCAGAGTTCTACCAAACTTTCAGAGAAGAGTTAATACCACTACTACTAAAGGTATTTCAAAGCATAGAAAAGGATGGAATACTACCGAACTCATTCTATGAAGCCAGCATAACCCTGATACCAAAACCAGGTAAAGACACCACAAAAAAAGAAAATTACAGACCTATATCCCTCATGAACATAGATGCAAAACTCCTCAACAAAATTCTAGCCAATAGAATTCAACAACATATAAAAAAAACAATCCATCCATGACCAAGTGAGATTTATACCAGGTATGCAAGGTTAGTTTAATATTAGAAAAACCATTAATGTAATCCACCATATAAATAAAACAAAAGACAAAAACCACATGATCTTATCAGTTGATGCAGAAAAGGCATTTGACAAAGTCCAACACGCATTCATGATAAAAACTCTCAGCAAAATAGGAATTGAAGGAAAATTCCTCAACATAATAAAGGGCATCTATACAAAGCCAACAGCCAACATCATTCTAAATGGAGAGAGCCTGAAAGCATTTTCCTTAAGAACGGGAACCACACAAGGATGCCCTTTATCACCGCTCTTATTCAACATTGTGCTAGAGGTCCTACCGAGAGCAATTAGGCTAGACAAAGACATAAATGGCATCCAGATTGGCAAGGAGAAAGTAAAATTATCTCCATTTGCAGATGACATGATCTTATACACAGAAAACCCTAAGGAATCCTCCAGAAAACTACTGAAACTAATAGAAGAGTTTGGCAGAGTCTCAGGTTACAAGATAAACGTACAAAAATCACTTCGATTCCTCTACATCAACAAAAAGAACATCAAAGAGGAAATCACCAAATCAAGACCATTCACAGTAGCCCGCAAGAAGATCAAATACTTAGGAATAAATCTTACCAAAGATGTAAAAGACCTATACAAGGAAAACTACAAAGTACTAGTGCAAGAAACTACAAGGGACCTACATAAGTGGAAAAACATACCTTGCTCATGCATAGGGAGACTTAACATAGTAAAAATGTCTATTCTACCAAAAGCCATCTATACATACAATGCACTTCCGATCCAAATTCCAATGACATTTTTTAATGTGATGGAGAAACAAATCGCCAACTTCATATGGAAGAGAAAGAAGCCCCGGATAAGTAAAGCATTACTGAAAAAGAAGAAGAAAGTGGAAGGCCTCACTCTATCTGATTTTAGGACATATATACAGCCACAGTAGTCAAAACAGCCTGGTACTGGTACAATAACAGGCAAATAGACAAATGGAATAGAATTGAGAACCCAGATATAAATCAATCCACATATGAGCAGCTGATATTTGACAAAGGCCTAGTGTCAGTTAATTAGGGAAAAGATAGTCTTTTTAACAAATGGTGCTGGCATAACTGGATATCCATTTGCAAAAAAATGAAACAGGATCCGTACCTCACAGCATGCACAAAAACTAACTCCAAGTGGATCAAAGACCTAAATATAAAGACTAAAATGATAAAGATCATGGAAGAAAAAATAGGGACAACGTTAGGAGCCCTAATACAAGGCATAAACAGAATACAAAACATTACCCAAAATGACGAAGAGAAACCAGATAACTGGGAGCTCCTAAAAATCAAACACCTATGCTCATCTAAAGACTTCACCAAAAGAGTAAAAAGACCACCTACAGACTGGGAAAGAATTTTCAGCTATGACATCTCCGACCAGCGCCTGATCTCTAAAATCTACATGATTCTGTTAAAACTCAACCACAAAAAGACAAACAACCCAATCAAAAAGTGGGCAAAGGATATGAACACGCAGTTCACTAAAGAAGATATTCAGGCAGCTAACAGATAACGTGAGAAAATGCTCTCGATCATTAGCCATTAGAGAAATGCAAATTAAAACTACGATGAGATTCCATCTCACACCAGCAAGGCTGGCATTAATTCGAAAAACACAAAATAATAAATGTTGGAGAGGCTGCGGAGAGAATGGAACTCTTATACACTTCTGGTGGGAACGTAAAATGGTACAACCACTTTGGAAATCTATCTGGCGTTTTCTTAAAAAGTTAGAAATAGAACTACCATACAACCCAGAAGTCCCACTCCTCGGAATACACCCCAGAGAAACAAGAGCCTTTACACGAACAGATATATGCACACCCATGTTTATTGCAGCTCTGTTTACAATAGCAAAAAGCTGGAAGCAACCAAGGTGTCCATCAACAGATGAATGGTTAAATAAATTATGGTATATTCACACGATGGAATACTACTCATCGATAAAGAAGAGTGATGAATCTGTGAAGCATTTCATAACATGGAGGAACTGGAAGGCATTATGCTGTGTGAAATTAGTCAGATGCAAAAGGACAAATATTGTATAAGACCACTATTATAAGATCTTGAGAAACAGTATAAACTGAGAAGAACACATTCTTTTGTGGTTATGAGAGGGGGGAGGGAGGGAGGGTGGGAGAGGGTTATTTACTGATTAGATAGTAGATAAGTACTAGTTTAGGTGAAGGGAAGGACAATACTCAATACAGGGAAGGTCAGCTCAACTGGACTGGACCAAAAGCAAAGAAGTTTCCGGGATAAACTGAATGCTTCGAAGGTCAGCGGAGCAAGGGCAGGAGTTTGGGGACGATGGCTTAAGGGGACTTCTAAGTCAATTGGCAAAATAAATTCTATTAAGAAAACATTCTGCATCCCACTTTGAAGGGTTGCGTCTGGGGTCTTAAATGCTAACAAGTGGCCATCCAAGATGCAACAATTGGTCTCAACCCACCTGGATCAAAGGAGAATGAAGAACACCAAGGTCACACAATAACTATGAGCCCAAAAGACAGAAAGGGCCACATGAACTAGAGACTTACATCATCCTGAGACCAGAAGAACTAGATGGTGCCTGGCCACAACCGATGACTGCCCTGACAGGAAGCACAACAGAGAACCACTGAGGGAGCAGGAGAACAGTGGGATGCAGACCCCAAATTCTCATAAAAAGACCAGACTTAATGCTCTGACTGAGACTAGAAGAATCCCAGCAGTCATGGTCCCCAAACCTTCTGTTGGCCCAGGACAGGAACCATTCTCGAAGACAACTCATCAGACATGGAAGGGACTGGACAATGGGTTGGAGAGAGATGCTGATGAAGAGTGAGCTACTAGTATCAGGTGGACACTTGAGACTGTGATGGCATCTCCTGTCTGGAGAGGAGATGGGAGGGTAGAGAGGGTTAGAAACTGGCAAAACGGTCACTAAAGGAGAGAGTGGAAAGAGGGAACGGACTGACTCATCAGGGGGAGAGTAAATGGGAGTATGTAGTAAGTTGTATATAAGTTTATATGTGACAGACTGACTTGATTTGTAAACTTTCACTTAAAGCACAATAAAAATTATTTTTTAAAAAGTTATTGATGACTATGCTTCCGGGGCAGCCCTGGTGGCACAGTGGTTAAGAACTAGGCTGCTAACCAAAAGGTTGGCAGTTCCAACCCACCAGTCACTCTTTGGAAAGCCCCTGGGGCAGCTCTACTCTGTCCTATAGGGTTGCTATAGGTTGGAAGCAACAGAAAAGTTTTTGTTGTTGTTGTTGTTTTAATGCTCTCATGAGGATTCCCTGAGTTGTGCAGACAGTTAAGGGCTGGACTACAAGCCAAACAGCTGGTGGTTGGAACCCACCCAGAGGCGCACTGTAAGACAAGCCTGGCAATCTGCTTCCAAAAAGATCACAGCCTTGAAAGCCCTATGGAGGAGTTCTACTCTGCACACATGTGATCTCCTTGAATCAGACTGGAATCCACTCTACTGCAACTAACTACCCCCACACTTTCACGAAAACAAGGACAGTAAAACTAGAGTAATTCCTAATATTTTAATAAAGAAAAATAAGTAATGTTCAGTGTTTTAATAACCTACTTTTCAGTTTTTTACTATTTCCCAGCTACTTTAAAGTTACACGTAAAAAAAAACAACAAAAAAAACCCCACTGCCATCAAGTCTACTGCAACTCATATCAACCCTACAGGACAGAGTAGAACTGGCCCACAGGGCTTCCAAAGTTGTCATCTTTAGGGAAGCTGACTGCCACATCTTTCTCCAGCTGAGTGGCTGGTGGGTTCCAACCGCAAACCGCCAAGCAGCCAAGCGCTTCACCACTGTACCACCAGGGCTCCTTCTATTGGTAAAAAAAGAACCATTAAAAAGATAACAACAACCGGTGCACAGGGGCGCATATCTCCCCTTTCACCTCTACCTCCACAATGACTGGCCTGGAGAAGCCGCAGCAAAGCCGCTTCTCCTCAACACTCAGGGCCAGAAAAGGAAGTTTTGTACTCACTGTTGAGTCTTGAGTCCCAAAGCCGCGGGGGACCTCCCTGGGGCTGGGTCCTATGGAAACGACGCTCTTTTTCCTGCCCCAGGGGCCCCGTCACCCCCCAGGCTGAAGCCGGCCTCCACCATCTCTTCTAGGCGCCCTGGGTCAAAAAGGCGACAGTGTCCGCTCTGCTGACTGTTGGGGCTCAGGGAGGGCCGCTTTGTGCTGGTTGTTTAGCGGTGGCTGCGCCCCCCTGGGAATGACGGATATTCTCAATTCTAAGTGATATTTTCACCCAACGCCACTTTTATGTAGAGAAACATTTAAATGGGAATTTCATCAGCAATATTGTGTATCCTGCTTTTCTTCTTCCAGTCTAATTTGGGTAATTACTTCTTTTTCTTGCCTGACTAATCTGGCTAGAACTTCCGCTACGTGTTGAATAGAAGCATTGGCAGCAAGGATCCTTGTCCTGTTCCTGATGTTAGGGGAAAAGCTTCTAGTCATTCACCGTTGAGTAAATGTTGGCTGTGGGTTTTTCACATATGGGCCTTATCATGTGGAGGACGTTCCCTCTGAGTTCAAACTTTCTGAACAATTTTTTCATCAAAGAGTATTGGATATTCTCAAGTGCTTTGTCTGCATCAATTAACACGATCATGTGTGGGATTTTGTGCTTCATTCTATTAATGTACTATATTACATTGATTGGTTTTATTTCAAATCATCATTACGTTTCTGGGATAAATCCTTCTTGCTCATGGTTTATAATCCTTTAGATGTGCTGCTGGATTTGCATTGCTGGTATTTGGTTGAGGATTTTTACATCTGTACTCTTTTTTTCTTGTAATCGAGATGAAGATTTACAGAACAAACTAGCTTTTCATTAAACAATATGTACACATTGTTTTTTGTGACTTTGGTTACCAACCCCACGACATGTCAACACTCTCCCCTTCTCGACCTCGGGTTCCTTCTTAACAGCTTTCCTCTCCCCTCCTGCTTTCTAGTCCTTGCCCCAGGGCTGGTGTGCCCCTTTAGTACGCTTTTGTTTTATAGGCCTGTCTAATCTTTGGCTGAAGGGTGAACCTCAGGAGTGACTTCATTACTGAGCTACAACGGTGTCTGGGGGCCATACTCTGAGGGTTTCTCTTGTCTGTGTCAAGCCATTAAACCTGGGCGGTTTTTGTTGTAATTTTGTTCTATATTTTTCTCCAGCTCTGTCTCAGATATTCTATTGTGATCCCTGTCACAGCAGTCAGTGGTGGCAGCCAGGCACCATCTACTTGTGCTGGACTAAGTCTGGTGGAATTGTGGTCCATCAGTCTTCTGGACTATCTTTCCCTTGTGTCTTTGGTTTTCTTCATTCTCCCTTGCACCAGATGGGGTGAGACCAGGGGAATATCTTATAGGCCACTCATAAGCTTTTAAGATCTCAGACACTACTCACCAAAGGAGAATGGAGAACATTTTCCTTGTAAACTATGTTATGCCAGTTGAGCTAGATGTTCCCCGAGACCATGGTCCCCACATCCCTCAGCCAGTGTTTCAGTCCCTCAGGGAGTTTGGATGTGTCTATGGAGCTTCCACAACCTTGCCTTGGACAGGTTACGCTTGCTTCCCAAGTATTGTGTACTGTCTTACCCTTCACTAAAATTACTGCATATTTATTGTCTATTTAGTGTTTTTCCATCGCCACCCCTCCCCTCTCTCATAACCATCAAAGGTCGTTTCTTTTCGTGCATAAACTTTTTTGTGAGATTTTATAATAGTGGTCTCATACAATATTTGCCCTTTTGTGATTGACTTACTTCACTCAGCATAATGCCCTTCAGATTCATCCATGTTGTGAGATGCTTCGCATCATTTTTCTTTATAGTTGGGAAGTACTCAGTTGTGTGTATGTACCATAGTCGTTTATCCATTCATCTACTGATAAGCACCTAGGTTGTTTGCACCTTTTCGCTACTGTACACAATGCTGCAAAGAACAAGGGTGACAGCTATTATTTCTCTAGGATATATTCCTAGGAGTGAGATTGCTGGATCATAAGGTATTTTCTATTTCTAGCTTTCTAAGGCAGCACCATATCGTTTCCCAAAATGGTTGTGCCCTTTTGCATTCCCACCATCCCTGCATAAGGGTTCCAATCTCCCTGCAGCCTCTCCCACATTTCTTACTTTTTGTTTTTATAATTTGTGTCAGTAATGCCAGGGTGAGATGGTATCTCATTGTCACTTTGATTTGCATTTCTCTAATGGCTAGCGATTTGGAGCATTTCCTTATGTCCGTTAGCTGCTTCAATGTCTTCTTTGGTGAAGTGTCTCTTCATATCATCGGGCCATTTTTTAATTGGATAATTTGTCTTTTTGTTGTAGATGTGTTTGGTTTTTCTTTAGATATTAGACCTTTGTCAGATTTGTCATAGCCAAAATTTTTCTCCCAGTGTGTAGGTTCTCATTTTACTCTTTTGGTGAAGTCTTCTGATGACCAGAATTGTTTAATTTTCAGAAGATCCCAGTTATCTAGCTTATCTTCTAGAGTTTGTGTCCTTAGTTTCGGTGTGTATCCTGTTAATGCCATGTATTAGGGCCTCTAGCACTGATCTTATTTTCACTTCTATGATCTTTATACTTTTGGCTTTTATATTTAGGTCTTTGATCCATTTGGAATCAGTTTTTGTGTATTGTATAACATATGGTTCCTGTTCTATTTGTTTGCAAATGGATATCCAGTTTTGCCAGTACCACTTGTTAAAAAGACTATCTTTTCCCCGTTTGATGGATTTTGGGCCCTTGTAGAAGATCAGGTGACCATAGATGGATGGATTTAAATTGGGGTTCTCGATTCTGTTCCATTTGTCAATGTATCTGTCCTTGGAACAGCACCAGGCTGTTTTGAGTACCGTAGCTGTAGAGTAGGTTCTCAGGTGAGGTAGTGTGAGTACCCCTACTTTATTCTTCCTCTTTAGTCGCACTTTACTTATCCGGTGCCACTTCCCCTTCCATATAAACTTAAGGATTAGGTTTCCCATCTCTTTAAAGAATGCTGTTGGTATTTTGGATCCAGATTGCATTGTGTTTGTAGATCGCTTTGGGTAGAAGTGACATTTTCCCAATGTTGAGTCCACCTATTTGTGAGCATGGTATGTTCTTCCATTTATGTAGTTCTCTTCTGATTTCTTGCAGTAGTGTTTTGTAGTTTTCTTTGTACACGTCTTTTACATCCTTGATTAGATTTATTCCTAAGTATTTTATGTTTTTAGGGGCTATTATAAATGGTATCGTTTTCCTGATTTCCTTTTTGTCCTTCCCTTTATCGATGTATAGGAATCCAAATGATTTTCCTATGTTTATCTTATATCCTGCTAATCTGCTGAATCTTTCTATTAGTTCCAGTAGTTTTCTCGTGAAGTCTTTTGAGTATTTTATGTATAGTATCATATCATCTGCAAATACAGACAGTTTTATTTCTTTGTTACCAGTTTGGGTACCCTTTATTTCTTTTTCTTGCCTTATTGCTCATGCTATGATATCTTTTACAATGTTAAATAGGAATGGTGATAAAGGCATCCTTGTCTTGTTCCTGTTTTCAAGGGTAATCTTTCAGCCTCTCTTCATTAGTAACGATGCTGGCAGTTGGTTTTGTATAGATACCCTTCATCACGTTGAGGAATTTTCTTTTTCTACCTATTTTATTGAGAGTTTTTTATCAGGAATGGTTGTTGGACTTTGTCAAATGCCTTTTCAGTCTCGATTGAGATGATCATGTGATTTTTTATTTATGTAGTGGACTACATTGATTGATTTTCTAATGTTGAGCCATCCTTGCATACCTGGTATGAATCCCACTTTGTTGTGGTGTTTTATTTTTTTGATATGATGCTGAATTCTATTGGATAGAATTTTGCTGAGAAATTTTGCATCTATATTCATGAGTGATATTGGTCTGTAATTTTCATTTTTTGTGGTGTCTGTGCCTGGTTTTGGTAACAAGGTTATGCTGGTTTCATAGAATGAATTCGGAAGCATCCCTTCCCTTCTATGTTCTGAAATAGTTTGAGAAATACTAGTGTAAGCTCTTCTCTGAATGTTTGGTAGAATTCTCCAGTGATGCCATTTGGGGCAGGGCTTCTGAAATTTTTATTTATTTATTTTTTACCTTTTCAATCTCTTCTCTTGTTATGGTCTATTCAGATTTTCAACTTCAGCTTATGTTACTTTGGGTTGGTAGTGTGTTTCTAGAAGTTTGTCCATTACCTCTAGGTTTTCAAATTTCTTGGAGTATAGATTTTCATAGTACTCTCATGTGATCCTTTTTATTTTAGTTGGGTCTGTTGTAATGTCCCCCATTTCATTTCTTATGTGGTTAATTTGCATCTTCTCCTGTTTTTCCTTTGTCAATTTGGCCAATGGTTGTCAATTTTGTTGATCCCTTCAAAGAGCCAACTTTTGGTTTTGTTGATCCTTCTTATTGTTTTTACATTCTCTATTTATTTCTGTTCTGATCTTTATTATTTCCTTTCTTCTGGTGTCTGTGGCCTTCTTTTGTTCTTCTCTTCCTATTTGTTTGAATTGTGTAGCTAGTATTTTGATTTTGTCTCTTTCTGCTTTTTTGATGTATGTCTATTGGTATAAATGGACCTCTGAGCACTGCCTTTGCTGTGTCCAGAGGTTTTGGAATGATGTGTTTCCATTCTCATTTGAGTCTAGGAATTTTTTTTATTCTGTCTTGGATTTTTTCTATCAACCAGTGGTTGTTACACAGGGTGTTATTCAGTTTCCATGTAGTTGAATTTTTTTTCTTACTCCTCATGCTGTTAATTTCTACTTTCATAGAGTTGTGATCAGAGAAGAAACTCTGCATTATCTCAGTGTTTTGTTGAGGGTTGCTTTGTGGCCTCAGATGTGGTCTGTTCTGGAGAATATTCCATGTGTGTTAGAAAAAATTGTGTCATTTGCAGCTGTTAAGTGAACTGTTCTATAGACATCTACCAGGTCAAGTTGGCTGATTGTGGCCTTTAAATCTTCTGTATCTTTGTTGGCTTTCTTTCTACATACTCCGTCCCTTATCGAGGGTGGTGTGTTGAAGCCTCTTACTATTAATGTGGAACAATCAATTTCTCTTTTCATTGCTGTTGGAGTTTGTTTTATGTGTTTCAGAGCCCTCTCACTGGCTGCGTAGATATTTATTATGCTTAAGTCTTCATGATGGATTGCCATTTTAATCATTATATCATGCCCCTCTTTGTCTTCTATGGTGGATTTTATTTTAAAGTCTATTTTAACTGAGATTAGCGTTGCCACTCCTGCTCTTTTTTTTTTTTTTTTTTTGGTAATTGTTTGTTTGACATATTTTTTTCATCCTTTGATTTTTAATTAATTTCTGTCTTTGTTTCTAAGGTGTGTCTTTTGTAGACAGTATATGGATCGGTCTTGTTATTCTTATTCCATTGTGTCACTTTCTGTCTCTTTATGCGTGCATTTAGGCCACTTACATCAGTGTAATTATTGATGGGTGTGAGTTTCTTGCTGTCATTTCATAGTGCTTTTTTTTTTTGTGTGTGGTGCTGGCATTTTCTTTATTTCTTTTCTTCTTCTGCGTTGAATTCCTTTTTGTCTGTGGATTTTTCTTTTCCTTTCTTTCATTTTTGTACATTTTGTGTTTACTGAGACTTTACATTTTTCCTCTTTGATGAGTAGGTTTGTTAACATTCTTTGTGGTCACCTTGAATTTACCCTTGTCTTCCTGAGTTTGAACCAGTCTTTTATTATTTGGCATTGTCTTGACTTCCTCCCCATTTGAAAGTTCTATACCTACACCAATTATTCCCTCTTTCATTGTTCTCACATTGTTATCATTTACAGCCTAACCTTTAGGATTTCTTCTGGTAAATCTTTTACTTTTGCTTTATCCTTGAGAATTCATTACCTACGTTGGTATCTGGCTGATGTAGTCTTGTTTCCTAGATTCAGGCTATTTTATGATGTTGTTTGTTCTCTAATCAAAGGACTCCCTTTAATAATTCTTGGAAATCTGGTTTGGGTTTTACATATTCCCTTAATTTCTGTTTATCTGGAAATGTCCTAATTTCACCATTATATTTGAGCAAGAGTTTTGCAGGATATATCATTTTTGATTAGCATTTTTTTTTCTTTCAAGGTTTTATATAAGTCATCCCATTGTCTTCTTGCCTGCATGGTTTCTGCCAAGTAATCAGAGCTTAGTCTTACTGTTTCCCCTCTGTGACTTTTCATTTTTCTCGAGCTGCTCTCAGAATTCCTTCTTTCTCTTTGGTTTTAGCAAGTGTGATTATGAGATATGCCTCAGTGATTTTCTTTTGGGGTCTATCCTATACGGTATTCGTTGAGTTTCTTGAATTGGTCAGTTTTTCATCCTTCATGATATTAGGGAAGTTTTCTGCCAGCAATTCTTCGATGGTCCTCTGTGTTGTCCATTTTCTCCCCCTGCTCTGGAACTCTGATCACTTGCAAACTCTTGCTTTTGATTGTATCCTACATCGTTCTCACCGTTTCTTCATTTTTCTCCTTCTTTTCTCTGATTTTTCCTCAAAGTAGTATCCAAGGATTGGTCTTCAATTTCACTGATCCTGCCCTCCATTGTTTCTAAGCTGCTCTTCAAACCTTGTATGACACTGTCCATTTCTGAAATTCGGTTGTTTTTCTTTTGGATTTCTAATTGCTGTTTTTGTATGATTTCTAGTTGTGAGTTTATTTTGACATTTGGTTCCTGAATTATCTTCCTAAATTCTTCCATTGTTTTTTGAGCCCTTTCCATGATTTTTTCTGTATTTTCCATGATTTGGTCTATTTTTATTCATTTTTGTCTGCTTTTCCTTTCATCTCTTGGATTTGAATTCCCTATCACGTAGTTTCACTGCCTTTTCTTCTACTTGAAAGTCATCTGGTGTTTGATTTTGGACACCTACTGCAACCACCCTGTCTCCTTTCTTTCTTTCTTTTTTTTTTTTTTTGATATATGTCTGCTGCCTTCAGGACATTCAGTAATTATTTTCTTCATTTATCGGTTGTATATTTGTTTCATCCTGTTTTGTTTTGTTTTGATTATGTCTAAGCAGATGGGGTGGGCGTTTCTTTGTTGTTTGTTCATCTGTGGGCATGATACTTCTCACCACCTTGTCCAATGGGCAGGGCTCATCTCTCAGCTATGGTGCAGCAGGGCAGATCTAGTGGAGGGGGAGGGCCTGGCATGGGTCGTTTGTACCACATACTGAGGCTGACAGAGCCATGCCAGGGGCAGTGCAGGGCAGGTTCCGATAGACCGTGACTGTGCTGCTTGGGTGTGTGATGTTCAGTGCAAGGTGCAAATAAGCAGGAGGGAGTGAGAAGGACATGATGTTTGGTGCTAAGTGTGTGTGGGAAAGAATAGAAAGAGGAGAGGAAAAACAAAAGCCAGATAAAAAATGATGAGGGAGCCTGTCTTGATAGTAGTGTAGATTCGGAGAGTGTGCGTGCTGGAGGCTTTCTAGCTTGGTGGTGTGGCACAGACCATTAAGAACGGACAGATATGGCACAGGCAGCTAGGTGGGTGGGATAAAGGAAAGGGAGGAAGGGAGAGAGAGATAAGAAACTAGATTTCTAAAAAACAGAGAAAGGCACACGCAGCCAGGCTACTAAGGCCTTGACCAGACAAGAGAAGGCTACTAATCGTGAGAATCCAATTCTTCTGCTCCTTGCATCCTACTGATTTGCTGTCCTACTCACTGACTGGTCAACTTTGAAACCTTCTCCAACTTCTCTCCTTTGTGGTCTCCTCACCCCTCCATCACACCCCTTCCATCTCTAGCCTTTCCGCATACCAATTGCCCCTAGCCATCTGCCTTCCCCCTTCAGGAGCTGACACACCCCCTGTCCCTCCCAGGCCCTGCCCTACCTCCTTTCTTGTGCTACTTGAGCTTTCTCAAGGGGACAGGACACGAAGGCATAAAGTCTATTCTTCTGGATCCTGCTGCTCTGCCCAACAGCTCCTCCAAATGAACATGGGAGTGATCCTTGGACATGTGTGGTTTCTCACATTTTATTGGAATGTTTCACACTGTAGTTTAAATAGCAGCTTTACTTGGGGGTGACTGAGGGAGTGATCAGCAGAACTGCAGCATTTAGTGGCCCTGTCTGATCTGACTTAGGTAGTAGGGCACTCCTGACACCGGCATCTCAACAATAGCCAGATGGAACAAGAGTGCCCAGAACTGGGCTGTTTGACCAGTGAGGAAAGGATGGCCTTGGTCTTTTCATGAATTTGATCTACTTCTTTAAAGAATGTGCAGAGAGTTAATGCTCCTTTTTAGACAGTGGCTACTCGAAGACAGTGTGTTTCCTGAAAGCACACACGGTAGTCACCTCAGCTGTGGGGGCTGAAATGAAAAGTGTTAAGAGAGCTCAGAGTTTATTTTCAAGAGAGATTTCAATCTGCATGAAACTGAACCTCCGTGTGGATTAATTTATTTTCTCCTAAAATACTTGTACAATCTTGTTTTTGAGGAAACAGTATTTAACTTTTGTTGTGACCATACATTCCAGAAATTTTTGTATTCCTTTCATGTATTAGTTTTCATGTTGCTATTCATTGGTTTAGGTGAAATACTATGAAACATGAAACTAAATTCTTGTTAGTGGCTATCTGGAATTGTGTTGCTAAGTAGCTTCTATTTTCATAATTTCAATCAGAAAGTACACAAGATTCCTCTCTTAGACAAGTCTTTTATGAACTTCAAAATTCTAACATTACCTGGTTCAGAATGAAAATGAATGTTGAAAGAAAACTTCAATGGTTTTAGAAACTTGATGTTAACAGTATTCTGTACTTTTTATTGGAATATAAAATTATGATAGCAACTGCTTGTCTCTCTTAGTTATTTATGTCCATAACTGTAGCTATATATCAACATTTCTGTATTTATCTCATACGTACTATTTTTAATGCGGAATTGTGATGCCTATTATTTCCCATTCTTTCATACAGGTTAGGTGTAATTTTAGCCATTATACAATGCCAGGATTCCCAAATAATGTAAGTATGAATTTTTCACTCAATTTAACAGTGCCAGGATTCCCACATAATGTAAGTATGAATTTTTCACTCAATTCTAAATTGCCTTATAAAGTCATAAAATATATCCTGTTGACTTTTTTAAAAATACTTGCAATATTATTTTGGTCAAGGAAATAAAGTATAATAGTTTCTGTGTCCAATTTTTTCCTTTAGCTTGATTATGTATAAGCGATGTAGAATAAACAGTACCTAGTTAAAGTATCCAATTTGTTAATTTCTGACATACATATACAGCCATGAAACCATTACGATAATCAAGATAAATAGCATATCCTTTATCCCAAAAAGATGTCTCTTGATTCTTTTAAGTCAATCTTCTGCCCTTTTCCTCCATTCATGCCATGCCTCTTCCAACCAGTGATCTGCATTTTTATAGAATTTTAATGTAATCAAAGCATATAGGATTTACTTTTTGTTTCTGTTCAGGATTCTTTAAGTCAGCGTAGCCATTTTTAGATTTACACATGATTTTGATGTACTAATGGTTTTTTCGTTTTCGCTCCTGTGTAGAATTCCTATATATGAATATACAACAATCTGATTATCCTTCACATTGGAAAGAGACTTAAGGCATGTTTTTCCCATTAGGCCATGGCCCTTTAAACAGAAACCCAGAAAGCAACACCTTTGCAGGGTTGTCCCAGCTTACATTTATATTTTGCAAGTTCACGATGAATCATTGTTGTTTGGATCCATAATTCATTCGTTTCTGTTGCTGAATCATATTCTGTTGAATGAGTATCTCGGTTGAACACACTGTCTTGGAGGAAACATTTAGAATTATAGTAGGGAGTTTTCAAGAACAGTTAAATTCAAAGCAATATCTCCATACCAGTTATCAGGACTGTTGAAACTTACTCAGAGGAAGTCTGTCTCCATTCACAGAAATGTGGAAAAGAATTAAAATCAAGGATCTTAGAGAAATCGCACATTGTTAGTGTCATCTTCATGGTCACCACTTTGGTTTATTCAAGCCCTGCAAGTTAATTAATTCTGAAGAAAGACATCGCTGACTTTTTTTTTCCCCCCTGTGCTGGTCTTTCAGATGTTAAAACATGAATGTATCCATGAGAAAAGTGTGATTCAGCATTAGACAAAAGGGCAAGTAAAGCATTTGGTGAACCAGGAATTGATCCCTATTAGACACAGCACACTCACAACCTCTAACAACACTGCCAGACTCAGAAGAAACACCAGGTGGCCAGCTTCCAATCTTCCTGGAAGCAGAGGAATCCACTGGAGATATCTGATGGGTGGGGATAGTTCTTGGAGGCCGATTTAGGGTTTCTCTCCATGATTCCAATTCGTGACTGCTATACTGTCCATTTCTTTGAGGCTTCTTGTGACTTTGAATATTGCTTTTTCGGCTCATTGACAATTGTTTCTCTGGGCCAGACCAGAAACTTACGAAGGCTTTTCCTTTCCTGGGCATTGCTATTTAACAATAGTCTTTGTCTGCACTGTCCTTTTAGTGAGTATTTTAACATACTTTATAGATGTGCTTTGAATCATGAATAATCAGGAGAGAGCAGAACTACCCCATAGGGTTTCCAGTAGGAGCCGGTGGATTCGAGCTGCTGATCTTTTGGTTCACAGCAGTAGCGCTTAACCACTGCACCACCAGGGATGGGTTTGTTTGTTTTGGTTTACAGATACACTTTGAATCATGAATAATCAGGAATTTTTATAGTCACTGGCCTCATATTGGATTTCCTTTCAGATTACAAATGAGAACACAAATTGATGGGTGAAATCAAACTAACTTTGTTAAATAGTCTCATCCTCTTTAGTGAAGAACCAGAGAACGAGAAAACTGTATAACTTCAAAGAGAAGGCTTTCGAGTGATAAATTCTATCAAAAGAATTAATAAATATTAACTCTTCTTAGGCCCCTTTCACACACTGGTAGTGGAATTCTGAATTCTCACAACCATCCTGAAATGCAGTGTAACACTATATACCCAAAGACTTCAAAATGTTTACACCCTTTTTTTCATTCAGCACAATCCCACATCTAGTCATCTATCCTAATGAAATGACCACCATGCATCCAAAGACCTGGTGAGAGCACATTCAATGGAACAGGCTGGATTACAGTGCAATTGTGGCAACAAGCTAAATGACCCATGGTAGGCAGATTGTGGAACTAATGTAAATCTTTACAGTGGAAGCAATCCTAAGTTTCCGAGACATTTCAGAACACAGAAAATGCTCTTAACGTAAAGTCTAGTCTAAAGACGCAGAAACCAGGCTTTCCATGTTGTGTAGAGAGGCGTGTATACGTCCACACAGAGAGACTGAAAAAATGCTTCATGAAAATACCATAGAATGGAAGAAGAGAAATTTATAAAGGGCCTTGCTCTTGAGCGTTGAGCAGCTAAAGCAAAAGAAAGAATTGATGAAGTAAAAGAACTGAACAGAAGATTTCAAAGGGCCTCTTGAGAAGACAAAGGGAAGTATTATAACGACATGTGCAAAGAGCTGGAGGTGGAAAACCAAAAGGGAAGACCACGCTCTGCGTTTCTCAAGCTGAAAGAACTGAAGAAAAAATTCAAGCCTCGAGTTGCGATAGCGAAGGATTCCATGGGGAAAATATTAAATGACGCAGGAAGCATCGAGAGAAGTTGGAAGGAATACACAGAGTCATTATACCAAAAAGAATTAGTCGATATTCAACCATTTCAAGAGGTGGCATATGATCAGGAACCAATGGTACTGAAAGCAGAAGTCCAAGCTACTCTGAAGGCACTGGCGAAAAAAAAGGCTCCAGGAATTGATGGAATGTCAACTGAGACGTTTCAACAAACAGATGCAGCGCTGGAGGTGCTCACTTGTCTATGCCAAGAAATATGGAAGACAGCTTCCTGGCCAACTGACTAGAAGAGATCCATATTTATGCCTATTCCCAAGAAAGGTGATCCAACTGAATGTGGAAATTATAGAACAATATCATTAATATCACACGCAAGCAAAATTTTGCTGAAGATCATTCAAAAACGGCTGCAGCAGTATATCGACAGGGAACTGCCGGAAATTCAGGCTGGTTTCAGAAGAGGACATGGAACCAGGGATATCATTGCTGATGTCAGATGGATCCTGGCTGAAAGCAGAGAATACCAGAAGGATGTTTACCTGTGTTTTATTGATTATGCAAAGGCATTCATTCGACTGTGTGGATCATAACAAACTATGGATAACACTGGGAAGAATGGGAATTCCACAACACTTTGAAGAACGGGGCATCAGGATTGGAGGAAGACTCATGAACAACCTGCGTTATGCAGATGACACAACCTTGCTTGCTGAAAGTGAAGAGGACCTGAAGCACTTACTAATGAAGATCAAAGACCACAGCTTTCAGTACGGATTACACCTCAACATAAAGAAAACAAAAATCCTCACAACTGGACCAATGAGCAACATCATGATAAACGGAGAAAAGGTTGAAGTTGTCAAGGATTTCATTTTACTTGCATCCACAATCAACAGCCATGGAAGCAGCACTCAAGAAATCCAAAGACGCATTGCATTGGGCAAATCTGCTGCAAAGGACCTGTTCGAAGTGTTGAAGAGCAAAGATGTCACCTTGAAGACTAAGGTGTGCCTGACCCAAGCCATGGTGTTTTCAGTTGCATCATATGCATGTGAAAGCTGGACAATGAATACGGAAGACCAAAGAAGAGTTGATGCCTTCAAATTGTGGTATTGGCAAAGAATATTGAATATACCATGGACTGCCAAAAGAAGGAACAAATCTGTCTTAGAAGAAGTACAACCAGAATGCTCCTTAGAAGCAAGGATGGTGAGACTGCATCTCACATACTTTGGACATGTTGTCGGGAGGGATCAGTCCCTGGAGAAGGACATCATGCTTGGCAGAGTACAGGGTCAGCGGAAAGGAGGGAGACAGACCCTCAATGAGGTGGATTGACACAGTGGCTGCAACAATGAGCTCAAGAATTACAACGATTGTACGGATGGCTCATAGCTTTCACATCATGGCAACACCCAAGCCACCACAGTAAGACCAAGAGGCAGATAAGTATTGCAAACATCAGCAGGACCACCCATGGTGGACAGGTTTCAGTGGAGTTTTCAGGCTAAGACAGAATAGGGACAAAAGCCTGGCAATCTACTTCTAAAAGTTAGCTAATGGAAATCCTATCGATCACAACAGAATATTTTCTGATATACAGCTGGAAGATGAGCCCTCTAAGTTGGAATGCACTCTAAATACATAGTGGCCAAAACAATGGGCTTGAGCATAACAACGACCATGAAGATGGCACAGGACCAGGCATCATTTCATTCTCTTGTCCTTGGGGTCATCATGAGTAGGAGCTGACTCAATGGCAACTAACAGCGACAACAATGTTCACAGTGAACAGAAAAATGATGCACAGAATTAGGCGGCCTAGGTTGTACTGTGGGTAACTGTGACGATTACTATTGTGTGTCAGCTTGGCAGTGGCATGATTCTCAGTGTTTTGGCAGTCTTATAATGTTGTGATCGCTTCCCTCTTGAGATATGATATGTGATCACCCCCACGGTGGGATTAGCTGCAAGTAGCCAATCAGTTGAAAGGGAGTTTCTGTGGGCATGTGGCCTGCATGGAGTGTGGGGGGACATTCTGGCAGGGCTCAGTGGCTTTTGCTAGTTCTGAATCCTGCAGCTGACTCCTGTTCATCTGACCTCCGGTTCTCGGGACTTGAGCTAGCAGCTTCCCTGCGGTCTTCTCTGCCAGTCTTGGGATTCATGAATCTTCACAGCCTGTGAACAACAGCCGTGCTCTCCAACCTGCCAATCTTGGGTTTGCCAGCCCTTGCAGCTACGTGAATCAGGGGAAGCGTCCAACCTGATCCATGGACTTGGGACTTTCCAGTCTACAACCGCATCAGCCATGTTATTGATATATACATATATGCTTTTCCTTCACCTCAGAAATCCAGCCTAACATAATAACAAACTGCCCAAAAATCTTAGTAGCTGATACCAATGAAAGTTTATTGCCATGGGTCTTCTGGGAACTCTGCTCCACGTCCCATCATCCTGGATGCCACCCTGTAGACACTTGCCAGGTATTATGCTGATGGGAAGACAGGGTGGTCAGCCTCCCGTCTGAAGGGTTCTGAACTCTTCTGCCTACAGGTAACACACTTCACAGTTCATTGGCCAAAGCAAATTGTGTCGCTACATTCACTTTCAGAGAGTCAGGATGAGGACCTGAGATACCTGGTGAACCCCATAGAGACTCCCACATGGCGTCAGCCTGTCTGAGGTCTGTGCAGGTGACAAGGTAAAGAGTCGGAAATGGAAGGAAATGATAGCAGGATTGAGTCAGGTCGGGTTTGTTTTCTCCTTGTCCAGGTGGAGTTTGTCCCCGAGCTGCCCAAAACTATCACTGGCAAGATGAAACTCAGTGAACTTCAGGAAAAGGAGTTTGGGCAGATTGAATCGGCAGTCACCTCAGGCCCCCTGAGTGAACTTGGGCATACCCCTCGTCACCTCAGTATCCCCTATGTGGTGGGGGGAGGTGTTGTTGAGAAAGTTGATTTCAAAGGGGATCAGGAGCGCCTAGGTTCTTTTCCTCTTTGAAGTTAAATTCAGTCAGGACCCTTCCTCCCGCTGCTCTGTCCCTTGGGGGGTGCCAGGAGAGCACTAGGATTGGGGGTGAGGAGTAATACAATGCCACCATCAACGTCTACAGTTGCCCTGTTTTGTGAGCTTGCTTTGTGCCTGGGCCTGTGCTAAGTGCTTCTCACTACTTCCTCTGCGAGTCTCCCCAGTCCCCAATCCGAGATAACCCAGGCCACAAAGGTTCTCCCTACTGGATCCAGCATCATCTGGTGGCCCCATGTGCCCGTTTCCATGGCCAGGGACACTGAGGCCCGAAGGGAAACTCCATGTGGCCCTAGGCTCAGGCTCTGCTGGGCTCCTACTGGGCCTCACACGAGGGTGGGCCCAAACGTCACCCATGAGCAGTGTCTGCAGGGTTGGCCCTTGGTTGGTGCCTGTACTCATTTCCCAGTTACTCCACCACCTGCTACCATCCAGTGGGTCTGTTGCCTTTCCTCTTGACAGTAACGCTGCTGTTGCTGCTACCACCGCCCGACCTCCTAGGCACCACGGTAAGTGAGGGACGAGGGCTCTCTGGGGATCCAGGAGCCCCAAGAACTCCCCGAGTCCTCCCCAGGTGTGCTGCCCATTCACCCCTAACCAGGCCCCAGGAGCCCTCTCCCTCGGATTTCCCTAGAGATCTCTCCTATCCAAACCTTTGCCAGGGATCCAGAACAGCCCCAACTCTCCAACCAACCGCCAGCTACTCACACCACCCTAGGGACACAGAGCCCTATAGACCCCCCAGGCCTCCCTATGGATACCCACACAATCACCCCTCCCAGGAACCCAAGACTCCCCCAACCCCACCCCCGATCCTCTCCTACTCACTATAACCCACTGCAGCTGCCGCCTGGTTGGGGGTCCTATAAACTGACCCTTCACTTCCTCCATCCTTGGGGCCTAAGGTGGGACCACCAGGAGCACACCAGAGGCTGATGGATCAGCGACAGAAGGGCTCAGCCCCGTCTGAGGGAGGAGGGTGGACAAACTGTCTCCTCTCATCTACATGGGGGTGGCCCTCGAAGAAGTCCCCTCTGTGGCTGCATGTTCCTGGGGAACACACACACACGTACACACACTCAGTGGGAAATGTATAGATGGAACGAGCACACAGATGCATAAAACAGAGAACACCCTGTCTTAGCTGGGAACACAGATGTGGGCTCATGTACAGGTTCACAGGGCCCCACACAGCAGATCCAGGCAGAGACACTATGGGGAGCACACGCACACACAGACACACACTCAGGGTCACCTGAGACAGCCCCCAGGCAAACTGACACACGATGGACACACACACACAGATACACAGTCAGGAGCACACAAAGGAGCAAATTTATACCAGCACACAGATCCAAAATACAGACACACACAGACACTCCAGCAAGGACACACATGCCCAGATACACACACACACACAGAGGCACAGGCAGAGAGATACATGGATTTCCACAAATGACACACACCTCTTCACTGAGACAGACACACAGACACATACAGAAGAGCATAGAGACACAACAGCCACATGAGAAAACACAACACACAATCAATATGCTCACTGACTCAGAAACTCAGAGACAGCCACACAGATTACACAACTGCACGCACACACTCACACACATGCACAGACCCATGGCCTCACAGGACACACAGAGGGCCCTGGCACTCCCAACAGAGGCCACTGCAGGCAAACGGGGCTATGATCCAGGCATGCCCTGCTCCATCAAAGCTGTCACAACAGGGAGTGCTTTCCTGGCTCCAAATGCATGCTGAGGCCCTCTAGAGGGCTGTGCCCAGGGCTCTGAGAGTGGCCAGGCCTGGGTGGCTGTGGCAAAAACCTCTGAGCACAAGGTGGGGACTTGGATCCTGTCAGGGACCCTTAGAGTGGGGTTGTCTTATACAGCCTGGTGGATGCAGTGGTGAAGGTAGGCCACAGGAACTGTTGTTACTTTTCATAGGTGTTGTGATGATTAGTTTTGTGTGCCAGTCCTACCTTTGTGTGCAAATGTAAGGGAAGGCAAGGGGCCTGTCCTAGAGGATGAACAGAGGAAATGCCCAGTTAATAAACAAAGCATATTCCAGACAGGAGTAACATTATAAATAAAGGAAACTCCAGAACACCTAATTGTGCTCATGCCTAACCTCGACATGGAACAAGAGACAATTGTTCAAACAGAACAAATTGCAAAAGGTGTGTGGCAGGGTTGCATTTTTTCACCTTACTTATTTAATCTGCATGTTGAACAAATAATCCTAGAAGCTGGGCTATATGAAGAAGACAGCATCAGGAAAGGAGGAACACTCATTAACAAATTCAATAATCAACTGACACAACCTTGCTTCCTGAAAATGAAGACGACTTGAAGCACTTACTGATCAAAGTCAAAGACTAGAGCTTTCACTATAGATTTCGCCCAAATGTGAAGAAAAGAAAAATTCTCACAACTGGACCAATAAACCACGTCATGCTAAATGGCAAATATATTGAAGTTGTCAAAAATTTCATCCTACTTCGATCAATAATAAATATCCGTGCAAGCTGTTGTCGTTAGGTGCCGTTGACTCATATTGACCCTATGTACAACATAATGAAACACTGCCCAGTCTTGGGTCATCCTCGCAACGGTTGTTATCCTTGAGCCCATTGCTGCAGTCACTATTTCAGTCCATCTTGCTGAGGGTTTTCCTTTTTTTCACTGGTCCTCTACTTTACCAGGCATGATGTCCTTCTCCAGGGACTGATCCCTCCTGACTACATGTCCAAAGATGTGAGACACAGTCTTGCCATCCTTTCTTGTAAGGAGCATTCTGGTTGTTCTTGTGCTAAGACAGATTTGTTTGTTCTTTTGGGGGTTCAGGGTGTATTCACTATTCTTTGCCAACACCATAATTCAAAGGTGTCAGTTCTTATTCTGTCTTCGTTATTCATCGTCCAGCTTTCCCACGCATATGAGGTGACTGAAAGCACCATGGCTTGGTCAGGTGTACCTTACTCTTCAAGATGACATCTTTGCTTTTCAACCCTTTAAAGAAGTCTTTTGCAGCAGGTTTGCCCAATGCAATGCGACTTTTGATTTCCTGACCGCTGCTTCCGTGGGTGTTGATTGTGGATCCAAGTCAAATGAAATCCTTGACAACTTCAGTCTTTTCCCCGTTTATCATGATGTTGTTTATCGGTCCAGTTGTGAAGATTTTGTTTTCTTTTTGTTGAGGTGTAATCCATACGGAAGGCTGTGGTCCTTGATCTTCATCAGTAAGTGCTTCAAGTCCTCTTCATCTTCAGCAAGGAAGGTCGTTCACCTGTATATCGCAGGTTGTTAATAAGTCTTCTTCCAATCCTGATGCCCCATTTTTCTTCATATAGTACAGCTCCTCGGGTTATTTGTTCAGCATACAGACTGAGTAAGTATGGCGAAAGGATACAACCTTGATGCACACCTTTCCTGACTAAACCACACAGTATCCCCTTGTTGTGTTCCAATGACTGACTCTTCATCTATGTATAGGTAACTCAAGAGCACAATTAAGTGTTATAGAATTCCCATTCTTTGCAATGTTATCCGTAATATCTTATGATTCACACAGTCGAACGCCTTTGCATAGTCAATAAGACACAGGGAAACATCTTTCCTGTGTTCTCTGCTTTCAGCCAGGATCCATCTGACATCACCAATGATATCCCTGGTTCCACTTCCTCTTCTGAATTTCATTTGAATTTCTGGTAGTTCCTGGTCGATACACTGTTTCAGCTGCTTTTGAATCATCTTCATCAAATTTTACTTGCATGTGACATTAACGATATTGTTCAATAATTTGTGCGTTTGGCTGGATTCCCTTTCTTGGGAATAGACATAAATACGTACCTCTTCCAGGCGCTTGACCAGGTGTCTGTATTCCAAATTTCTTGCAGTGATGAGTGAGCACTTCCAGTGCTGCATCCATTTCTTGAAACACCTCAGTATGTATTCCATCAATTCCTGGAGACTTGTTTTTTGCCAGTGCCTTCAGTGAAACTTGGACTTCTTCCTTCAGTACCATTGGGTCCTGATCATATGCTACCTCCTGAAATGGTTGAATGTTGATGAATTCTTTTTGGTATAGTGACTCTGTGTATTCCTTCTTTTAATGCTTTGTGCGTTCTTTAATATTTCCCTGTAGAATCCTTCAATATTGCAACCCGAGGCTTGAATTTTTTTTTTCACTTCCTTCAGCTTGAGAAATGCCAAATGTATTCTTCCCTTTTGGTTTTCTATCTTCAGGCCTTGGCACATGTCATTACAACCCTTTACTTTGTCTTCTCGAGACGCCTTTTGAAATCTTCTATTCAGTTCTTTCACCTCATCATTTCTTCCTTTCATTTTAGTTGCTGGACGTTCAAGAGCAAGTTTCAGAGTCTCTTCTGACATTCATTTTGGTCTTATCTTTCTTTCCTGTCTTTTTAATGACCTCCCCTGGTGGCGTAATGGTTAAGTGCTCTGGCTTTTGGTTAAAAGGTTAGCAGTTCGAATCCACCAGTTGCTTCTTGGAAACTCTATGGGGCAGTTCTTATTCTGTCTTATAGGGTTGCTATAAGTCAGAATCAAGTCAATGGAAATGAGTTTTTGTTTTTTTTTTGCTTTCTTCATGTATGATGTCCTTGATGTCATTCCACAACGCGTCTGATCTTTGGTCATTAGTGTTCAATGTGTCAAATCTATTCTTGAGATAGTCTCTAAATTCACATGTGATATGCTCAAGGTCATGCCTTGGCTCTTGTGGACTTGTTTTAATTTTCTTCAGTTTCAACTTGAACTTGCATATGAGCAACTGATTGTTTCGCAATCAGCTCCTGGCCTTGTTTTGACTGATGGTATTGCGCTTTTCCATTGTCTCTTTCCACAGATGTAGTTGATTTGATTCCTGTGTATTCCATCTAGCAAGATCCACGTGTACAGTAGCCATTTATGTTGTTGAAAAAAGGTATTTGCAATGAAGAAGTCGTTGGTCTTGCAAAATTCTATCATGTGATCTCCAGCATCATTTCTATCACCAAGGCTATATTTTCCAACTACCAATTCTTCTTCGTCTCCAACTTTCGCGTTCCAATCACCAGTAATTATCAATGCATCCTGATTGCGTGTTTGGTCAATTTCAGACTGCACAGGTTGGTAAAACTCTTCAATTTCTTCATGTTTGGCCTTAGTGATTCATCTGTAAATTTGAATAACATTCTTACTAACTGGTCTTCCTTTCAGGTATATGGGTATTATCCTATCACTGACAGCAATATACTTCAGGATAGATCTTGAAATGGTCTTTTTGACGATGAATGCATCCATGTAGACAGCAGTCAAGAAATCAAAAGATGCATTGCATTGGGCCAATCTGCAAAAGACCTCTTTAAAGTTTGAAAAACTGGAAATGTCACTTTGATGACTGAGATGCCCCTGACCTAAACTATGGTCTTTTCAATCCCCTCATGCATGCAAAACCTGAACAATGAAAAGGGAAGGCAGGAGAAAAGCTGATGCATTTAAAAGGGAAGGCAGAAGAAAAACTGTGGCGTTGGCAAAGAATATAGAATATACTGTGGAGTGCCAGAAGAACAAACAAATCAGTCTTAGAAGAAATACAATCAGAAGGCTCCTTGAAGTGAGGATGGCAAGGTTTACTTTGGCTCTCCTGTACTGGACATGTCATCAGGAAATACCAATCACTAGACAAAGGACATCGTGTTTGGTAAAACAGAGGGTCAGCAAAAGCACGGAAAGCCTTCGATGAGATGGATTGACACAAGAGCCACAAAAATGTGTCCCATGATGTCCTATAAGGTTGCTGTGACTCGGAATGGGCTCCATGGCAAATAACAACAACCACCCTTTAAAATGTAGAACAAAGAATATACTACTTTGGTTTAAATTAAATGAGCAAATACGATATTCTCATATGTATTCTAAACACTACATTATAAACAAATAAAGATACACAATGGATGTGAAGATCAGATGTACAGTTATCAGAGCAATGCCCATACAAACTGACATATTATTCCAATACTAATATACATAAAATATCAAATGGAGAAAGCTCCTGTACTGAAATGAAAAGTATATTTGTGCAAATAGATTCCAACTTTTTGTGTAACTCCTCAACGTGGGATGATATTTTGAACCAAGGAGAAAAAGTCAATAAAGCTGTCCAATGAGAAATCCTGAGTACACAGAAAGCTCCATGAGTATTAGAAGGCCTAGCCCCTTGCTTACAGCAAATGAAAGTAACTTGGAAAGCATGTTTGGTGGATGTAAAACTTTAACAAGACATATACTTCTGAATGCAAATATAGGAAAATGAAGGAATGGGAAATGTATGGTTCACTGGATCCAAGTATCAATTATTACGGGAACAGATAAATTTTAAACAGGACATTATGAACACCCCGACTTTGCCCTTAAAGTGAAGACATAAAAAGTTTACTGTGTCTGAATCTTGAATTTTTAAAAGAAAAAAAAATTATTTTCAATGACTACATCCAACTTACAGCCATTGGCTTGGCTATTAAAAATTCTAGCAACTTAAGTCCTGCAGAAATTTCATCGTAAAGAGTTTTAAGCTGTGTCAAATATCAATAGTTGGTACTAAAATAGATATCAACGTTCTTTGTTCATCTAAATCTGATTCAGGAATTGTGCTTAGGACAATATTATACCGACTTGGAGCAAGTTTTGGTAATTTTTTTTTTTCAACATTAATGGCCACGATGGGGTCCTATGAAATACCTTTCAGAAAGCTGAAATTTGAAATTATTCGAGGTCATCACTGAGTCATGAAAATCCTCAAACTTGGCAATTATCTCAATTGAAAATGAGACAAAAAAATAGAATTATATTTAAAAAATATTATTGATGACTATCGTTCCATGGGAGTCCTGGTGGTGCAGTGGTTAAGAGCTACAGCTGCTAATCAAAAGGTTGACAGTTGGAATCTACCAGCCGCTCCTTGGAAACTCTATGGGGGAGTTCTATTCTGTCCTACGGGGTCGTTATGAGTCAGACATGATGGCAACGTTTTTGTTTGTTTGTTTTTTTGTTTTCGGTTTTGGTTTGTTTTTATGCTTCTATGAGGATTCCCTGGGTTGCGAAGATGGTTAAGCACTGGACTATAAGCCAAAAGGTTTGTGGTTGGAAGCCACCCAGAAGCACCTCCTAAGACACACCTGGCAATTTGCTTGCGAAAGGTCACAGCCTTCAAAGCCCTAGGGAGCAGTTCTACTCTGCTCACATGGGTTGCTCTCAGTCAGAATCCAGTTCACTCCACCACAACTAACAACGGCAACGCCTTCATGAAAACTAGGACAGTAAAATTATAGTAATTTCTAGTATATTAATAAAGAAAATAATTAAAATTAATGTTCACGGTTTTAATACATCTACTTTTCAATTTTTTTTTACTATTTCCCAGCTTCTTCAAAGTTACAGGTAAAAACTGAAACAAAAACCAAACCCACTGCCTTCAAGTCAATTCCGACTCATTAAAAAAAAAACAAAAAACGCAAACCCATTTTTCTTCCAGTTGATTCCGACTCATAGCGGCCCTATAAGACAGAGTAGAACTGCCTCATAGGCTTTCCAAAGAGCGCCTGGTGGATTCGAAACTGCCAACCTAGCACTGAACCACTACGCCACCAGAGTTTCCACAGGGCTTCCACCAGGGTTTCTACGGGGTTTCCTCGGCTGTCATCTTTACGGAAACAGGCTGCCACATCTTTGTCCCGCTGAACGGCTGGTGGGTTCCAACCGCAGCCGAGCGCTTAAACACTGAGGCATGAGGACTTTTTCTAAAAGTAAAAACCAAACCAAACCGTTGCCGTCGAGTGCATTTCGACTCATAGCGAAAAGTAAAAGGAACCATTAAAAAGTTAACAACAGCCTGTACACAGGGCCGCGCATCTTTCCTTTGACCTCAGGCTCCACCATGACTGGCCTGGAGAAGCCACAGCAAAGCTCCTTCTCCTCAGCACTCTGGGCCCCTTTTAAAAGGAAGCTTTGTACTCACTGTTGACTCTCAGGTCCCAAAGCCTGGGGCGCCTCCCTGGGGCTGGGTCCTGTGGAAACGAAGCTCTTCTTCCCGCCCCAGTGGCACCTTCACCAGCCAGGCTGACGTCCAGCTAGCTCAGCGCCTCTGCTCTTTGAGGAACCAAGGGCCAGAAAAGGAGACGGGGCGCCCTCTGCCGGCTGTTGGCGCGCAGGGAAGGTGGCTTTGTGCCTGCTCTTTAGGGGAGGCCGCGCACCCCTGCGAAGGACAGACATTCTCAGTTCTAAGTGATATTTAAACAAAAAAATAGGTTTAATAGGAATTTCACCAGCAATACTGGCTGATCTCCAGGGAGAATTCTCCATCATCACGTTAAAATGAAAACACGTTAATTAACTCCTTGACGAATTCTCTTCATAGCTTGAGTGGAATAACTACATCCTTCCGTTGGGGGAAAAAAAAAATTTTTTTTTTTTTTTTTAGTTGGAAATGCGTGTTTTATCAGAGATCTCTTAGACACCATTTCTGATCCTCTTGGCTCTCTTATCTCTGTTTCACATGCTACTGTGACAACCAGCTCTGAAGGCTCAGATGTACTTCATGAGGGACCAACATCACAATCTCCTGCACTTTGTCCCTGTGTCACATGACTCCCCACCCTTCTCTGGGTTTCTATGTTGACGCTGAGGTGGGAGATGCCCCTTGATCAAAGCCCACACATGCACAGCCAGGTGCCTTGTTAACTCTGGGTGTGTGTGCGGTCTGTCTTTGTGTGTGTGCAGAGAGTGAACGGTCATTGTACTTGGGGTCCGTATGTTGTTAGGGTGTGTACATGATTTTCATATTTGGGTATGATCAGAGGGTAGATAGTCATTTCAGGGTCTCTTTGTATGTATGTTTGCTATGGTCAGTTGGGTGTATGGACATGTGGGAATTTAGACAATATGCAATGCGTGTGTGCTTGTCAGACTTCGGTGTGTTTTTAAAGTGGGCTAATGTGAGAATGTGTGGTCAGTGTGTGAATTCAGGATGTGAGTGTGGTCAAAATATGTGTGAGTTCTCAGTGCTGATGGGTTGTTAGAAGATAAAAAATCATTTACAATATCTGTGTGTGCTGCACTCATGTTTATGTGCTTAGAAGTTGTGTGATCAGTGTGAATGTGTGTGTCTTGAGCGTGTGTTTATGATGTGGTTAGAGTGTTAGTAACGAGCAGCATCGAACACTTGCCCAACTACTCAGCAGTCACCTTCCCTGGAGCTCCAGTTTGTCTAGGAAATGCCCAAAGGTTATCTGAGGGGCCTGGAAAAAGGAAGAAAGAACAGAGGGGTCAGGGCAATGGGAGCTACTAATGCTGAAGACAGAGAAGTGCCCAGGTTCTTGACCCGCTGGAGACAGGGATTTGGGCTCTGTAGATTTAAAGGGTCCGGGAGCCTGCAGGCACCAGGAACTGTAGACCTATATGGGATCCTGATTGAGGGCTTTGTGCAATAGGGTTTGTGACTAATAATGTTCAGCATCTTTCCATGTGCCTGTCGGCCATTTGTAATCTTCTTCGGAGAAATGTCAATTCCTTTGCCCAGTTTTGCATTGGGTGGTTTGTGATTTTGTCCTTAGTTTTCTCAATAACTTCTGGATACTAGACCTTTATCAAATATGATTTGCGAACATTTTCCCTCATTCTGTATTTGTTTTCCACTCTCTGGTTAGTGTCCTTTGATGCACAAGAATTTTTCCTTTTGATGAAATTCAATTTCTCGACTTCTTTAGTAGGAGCTTGTGCTTTAGATGACACTTCTAAGACACCATTGGCCAATCCGAGGTCACGAAAACTACACCTGTGTTTTCTTCTAAGAAGGCTTTTATAGTTGAAGTACCTATATTTAAATCATTATTTTGAATTAATGTTTGTATACAAGGTGAGGAAAAGTCCAACATCAATTTCTGTATGTGATATCCAGTTCCCCTAGCATCATTTGTTGAAAGACTCTTCTTCCTTCATTGAATGGACTTGGCAGCCTTGTGGAAAAGCAATTGGCCTCGTAGGTGAGGGTTCAGCTCTGGATGCTCAGTTCTATTCTATTGATCTATATGTGTATCTCTATGCTAGTGCCACACTGTTTTGATTATTGAACCTTTGTAGTAAGTTTTGAAATTGGAAAATGAGAGTCCTGCCACGTGGTCTTCTTTTTCAAGATTATTTTGGCTACTTGAGTTTCCTTGCAATTCTGTACCAACATCAGAACCCACTTTAACATTTCTACACAAAAAGGGTAGCAATTTTGATAGGCAGGGAATTACACATGTGGATTACTTTAGGGAATACTGCCATTTGAAGGATATTAAATCTTTCCATTCACCAACACAGGACCTTTCCATTTATTTAGATCTTCTTTAAATTCCTGCAGAAATGTTTTTTAGTTTTCAGGGTACAAATCTTTCAACCTTACCTCATTGGTTATATTTATTCCTAGGTACTGTATTCATTTGGATGCTATTGTAAATGGAATATTTTTCTCGATTTACTTCTTGATTTTTCAATGCTACTGTATAGACATTCAGCCGATTTTTTGTGCTGATCTTGTATCCAGTAACCTTGCCAAATTTGTTTCTTTGCTCTAACAGTGTTTTCTGTTAATTCTTTAGGCTTTAATCTTTACAAGATCACATCCACTGTAAGTAGGGATAGTTTGACTTCTTCCAATCCAGTGTGGGTAATTACTTCTTTTCTTGCCTAATGCGGCCAGAACTTCCGTTACATGTTGAACAGAAGTATTCACAGCAAGGATCCTTGTCCCGTTCCTGATGTTAGGGGAAAAGCTTCCAGTCATTCACCATCAAGTATAACGTTAGCTGTGGGTTTTTCCTATATGGTCTTTATCATGTTGAGGAAGTTCCCTCTTAGTTCAAACTTTCTCAACGTTTTTTTCATGACAGAGTATTGGATACTCTCAAATGCTTTATCTGAATCAATCAAGATGATCATGTATGGGCTTTTGTGCTTCATTCTATTAATGTAGTCTGTTACATTGATCGACTTTTACGTAAAATCACCCTCGCATTTCTGGGATAAACTCCTCTTGCTCACAGTGTATAATCCCTTGGATGTGCTGTCAGATTTACACTGAGGATTTTTACATCCATATTCTTAAGGGATAGTGCTCTACATTTTTATTTGCTTATGAGGTCTTGCTATATCTGGCTTTGGTATCACTGAGTTCACACATATTCCTTTTCGCCTGAGATTTCTCCTTTGATTCGTGTTTCATTTAAAACAGCACATTACCAGTTCCACCATGGGGAGTTTGTAGTTAGTGCTCTATCATAATTTCTAGCACGATTATCTTATGATCACAAAACAAGAGAACATGTTCTCTGTGATTTCATTCCTCTGACATTGATGGAGACGAGCTTCAAGTCCAGAATAGAGTGATTTTTTTTAAAGTACCACGTGTGCTTGAAAATAACGTTTCCAGTACAGCTGTTAGGAATAATGAGATAAGCACATATATATATCGCTTTGCTATTCAAATGTTCCACATCCTTACTGATTTTTGTCTGTTTATTCTATAGGTTGCAGAGAGAGGGCAGGGGTGGAAATCCCCTGCTCTGCTTCTCTTTGTTTCTTCTAGAAGCTCTGTCACTGTTCACTCTATAAGTTTTGTAGCCAAGACTTCGGATGGGAAATTCTGGGAGCTAGGGAAAGAGGGGAACAACCCAGAATGTGGGGGACAAGGAAGATGGGTTGGGAAGGACCATAAATCACAAGTTTCTTGATGGTCCCAGAGAGGACCTGTAGTTGGTATGGCAGTTGCTGGGGGATGGTACATGGTGGGTTACCTGTGGTGTGTCAGGCTTGGGTTCCATTGTGACGCGTCAGGGGCGAAGGCAGGGATTGGACGAGGGAGAATTTATAAGCCATGCAGGTTACTAAGGCATCGACCAGACAGGAGAAGGCTACTGATCCTGCGAGTCCAACTCTTCTGCTCCTTGCTGCCTTACTCACCTACTGACCGACTTCGAAACTTCCTCCAACTTCTCTCCTGTGTGGCATCCTCGCTCAGCCATCCCACTCCTGCCATCTTTACCATTTTCCCTTCCCTTCCCTCCCCTTCCCCCCCTCCCTCAGGAGAACAAGCACCCCCGTCTCTCCAGGCCATACCCCTTGTTCCACTCTCATATACAACTGGCCCTGTCCCCATCCCACACTTACCCGACTCCTACTTTGTGCCACTGAGCCTCCTCAACGGGACAGGACATGAAGGCACAAAGGGTATTGTTCTGGTTCCTGGTGCTCTGGCCACCAACTACTCCATTGGAAAATGTGAGTAATCCTTGAACGTGCCGTACTTTCTCACCTTTTATTGGGCTCTTTCACACTAAACAACAGCTTTTCCTGGGGTGATTGAGGGGGACTCAGTCCAGCACAAAGGGTGACCAGCAGAACCACAGTGTTTAGTGGCCCCTGTCTGAGCTGACTTAGGGAGTAGGGCACTCCTGACACCGGCGTCTCGGCCATAGCCAGATGGGACAAGAGTGCCCAGAACTGGGGTGTTTGACCAGTGAGGAAAGGATGGCCTTGGTCTTTTCATGCATCTGATCCGCTTCTTTAATGAATCTGCTGAGAGTGACTGCTCCCTTGTAGACAGTGGGTACTCAAAGACACTGTGTTTTCTGAAAGCACACACGGTAGTCACCTCAGCTGTGAGGGCTGAGATGAAAGTGTTAGAGAGCTCAGACTTTGTTTTCCAGAGAGATTTCAATCTGCATGAAACTGAATCTCCATGTGGATTAGTATGAATTCCATTCCAAAGTTATTTTCTCCTAAAATACCTGTACAATCTTGTTTTTAAAGAAACAAGATTTGCCTTTTGTTGTGGTGACCATACATTCCAGAAATTTTGATATTCCTTTTATGTATTAGTTTCCATGTTGCTATTCATTGGTTTAGGTGAAATACTATGAAATATGAAAGGAAATTCTTGTTAATGGCTATCTGGAATTGCGTTGCTAACTAGCTGCTATTTTCATAGTTTTAATCTATAATACACAAGATTCCTCTTTCATGCAAATATTTATGGACTTCAAAAATCTGACATGACATGGCCTGGTTCAGAATGAAAATGAATGTTGAAAGAAAACTGCAATGGTTTTAGAAACTTGATGTTAACAGTATTCTGTACTTTTTATGGGAATATGAATTTATGATGGCAACTGCCTATCTCTCCTAGTTATGGCCGTAACTATATATATCTATATTTATCTCAAATATACTCTCTTTAATACAGAATTTTCATGCCTATTATTTCTCAGGCTTTCCTACACGTTGGGTGTACTCTTAACCATTGTAGAGTGCCAGGATTCCCACGTAATGTAAGTATTTTTTCCTCAATTCTAAATTGGCTTATACATTCATAACTTTTATCCTGTTGTCTTTTTTAAAATACTTACAATATTCTTTTGGTCAAGGAAATAGAAAACTATAACAGTTTGTATATCTAATCTTCTTTCCTACACCTCGTGTATAAGTGATGTATAATAATCAGCACCCAATTAAAGTATCCAGTTTGTCGAATTTGGACGTGTGTATATGGCCATGAAACCATTACCATAATCAAGATAATGAGCCTAACCCTCACCCCCAAAAAACTGCTGCTGATTCTTTTAATTCTTTCTGTCCTCTCCCTCTGTTTCTGCCACCCCTCTTCCAACCAGTGATCTGCATTTTTAGAGAAATTTTATGTAATTGAAGGATACAAGATTTACTTTCTGTTTTTATTCAGGATTCTTTAAGTCAGCAGAATCATTTTTAGATTTATCCAGGATGTTTGGTTTGCTAATAGTTGCTTCATTTTCATTACTGAGTAGAAGTTGTATATATGAATATGCCACAGTGTGTTTATCCTTTACCTTGATCCTTTACCTTGGAAAGAGACTTAGAGAGCTGGTTCTTCCCGTTAGGACATGGCCCTTTAAACAAAAACCCAGAAAGCAGCACCTTTACAGGGTTGTTTGTCCCAGCTTATACTTCCATTTTGCAAGTTCATGATGAATCATTCTTGCTTGGTTCCATAATTCATTCGTTTCTATTGCTGAATCATATTCTGTCGAATGCATATCTCTGTTGAACACACTGTCTTGAAGGAAACGTTTAGAATGAAAATAATGAGTTTTCAAGAACAAACAGTTAAATCCAAAGCAATCTCTCCAGACCAGGTATTGGGGCAGTCACAACTTACTCAGAGGATGTCTGTCTCCATTCACAGAGGAGTAGAATAGAATTAAAACCAAGGATCTTAGAGAAACTTCACATTGTTAGTGTCATCTTCATGGTCACCACTTTGCTTTTATTCAAGCCCTAAAAGTTCATTAATTCTGAATAAAGACATCTGTGTAGTGATCTTTTGTTTTTTTGTTTTGTTTTGTTTTTTTGCCCTGTGCTTGTCCTTAAGATGCTAAAAACTCAATGTATCCATGAGAAAAGTGTGATTCAGCATTCGACACAAGGGCAGGTAGAGCCTCTGGGGAACCAGAGATTGAGCCCCATTTAGAGAAAGCACATTCACAGCCTCTAACAACACTGCCAGACTCAGAAGAAACACCAGGTGGCCAGCTGTCAACCTTCCAGGAAGCAGAGAAATCCACTGGAGATATCTGGTGGGGGGGATGGTTCTCGGAGGCTGATGTGGGGTTTCTGTCCATGATTCCCTGGGACTGCTATACTGTCCATTCCTTTGAGGCTTCTTGTGACTTTGAATATTGCTCTTTCAGCCCATTGACAATAGTTTTCCTGAGCCGGACGAAAAACTTTTAACGGCGTACCTCCTTCTGCAGATTGGTACTTTAGTAATACTCTTTCTCTTCAGTCTCCGTTTGGTGAGTATTTTAACATACCTTATGGATATCTTTGAATCATGGATAATCAGGACACAGTAGAATGGCCAATAGGGTTTCCAAGGAGCAGCAGGTGGACTGGAATGTCGACCTTTGGGTTAGCAGCCTTAGCTCTTAACCACGACACCACCAGGCCTGGGTTTTTCTCGTTTATACATATGCTTTGAATCATGAATAATCAGGAATTTTTATACTCACTGGCCTATTATTGGATTTGCCTTTAATCTACTAATGAGAACACAAATTCTTGCGTGAAACCAAAGCTAAATTTGTACAACAGTCTCATAGTTTTTAGTGAAGAATCAGTGAATAAGACAACTATATAACTTCAATGAGAAAACTTTACATTGATAAATTCTATCAAAGAATTAAATATTAACTCTTCTGGGGCCCCTTTCACACACTGATAGTGGAATTTGAATTCTCACAACCATCCTAAAATGCAATGTAACACTGTCTACCCGAAGCCTTCCAAATACTCACACCCTTTTATTCAGCACAATCCCACGTCTAGTCATCTCCCCTAATGAAAGAACCACCACGTATCCAAAGACCTGGTGAGAGCACATTCAGTGGAACAGGATGGATTACAGTGCAAATGTGGCAACAAACTGAATCACTCATGGTAGGGGGATGGTGGAACTAGTGTAAATCCTCACAGTGGAGGCAGCTCCTGAAACTCATATGTTTCAAAGACATTTCAGAACACAGAAAATGCTCTTAATGTAATGTAATGTCAAGTGGAAAGACCCAGAAACCAGGCTTTCTGTGTTGTGAAGGGAAGAGTGCATATGGTTCTGCACAGAGAGAGTGAACAAATGAAAATACCACAGAATGGAAGAACAGGGCTTTCTAAAGCGTGCTGTAACCACCTCTGTATCAACTTCTTGACAGTTATTTCTGGGGCTCTGAATACTCAATTCTGTCCTCACTCCAGCATTGAGGGTGGGAGCACTTTTCTCCTTCCTTTTTACCAAAGGCTTGGTTGGACTCTAAGTGAAAGGCCCAGGAGGGGCCTGGCTTCCTCTTTTCCTTCCTTACTCCTAAGTAAGATCTCAAAGTTTCTTGTGCACTGTGACTTACTCAATCTAGTTTTTATTTTTCGCTTTTTGGTTGGATCCTTTAGCACCCCTGAACTGTAGCGGAACAGCAGGAGGAATAGAATCTTCTGGCACCAATGCTCTTTTGAGACCTGCTGGAGGGGAAGGTGTTAGCTACGGACGCCTGCATGCATCATTATGTTTCAGCTTTTATACTTTGTAGTGTTTTGGTCTGTCCTATTGAAGTATTTTAAAAATGAAACTGCTTCTATTCTGCAGGGTCTGCGGACTTCAGCAGGGACCCTTCCTGGCCCCGGAGGCTTGGCCACATGCTGCCCCATCAGATGCCCTCCAGCAGTACCCATGGGCAGTGGGCCACCAGCTCCACCCAGATGTATTCCCCAGCCTTGGACTGACCGTTCACCATACCTTCTACCACCTCCTCCCAGATATGATCCCAAAAGTGGGCCAGACCCTCCCCCTCCTCCTCCCACCCATGTTCCCAGCCCTAGGCCAGACCCTCCCCCTCCTCCTCCCACTCATGTTCCTAAAGCCTGGCCAGACCCTCCCCCTTCTCCTCCCCTCTACGATCCCAGACCTAGGCCAGAAATTCCCCCTCCTCCTCCCACTCATGTTCCTAAAGCCTGGCCAGACCCTCCCCCTCCTCCTCCCATTCTTATTCCCCAAACCAGGCCAGACCCTCCCTCTCCTCCTCCCACCCATGTTCCCAAACCTAGGCCAGACCTTCCCCCACCACCTCCCACCAGTGTTCCCAAACCTGGGCTAGACCCTCCCCCTCCTCCTCCCACTCTTGTTCCTAAAACCAGGCCAGACCCTCCCCTTCCTCCTCCCACCTGTGTTCCCAAACCTCAGCCAGAGCCTCCCCCTCCTGCTGCCAGCAGTATTCTGGGTCCTCCACTACAACCTCCCCCTCTTCCTCTCAGCCCTGTTCCTGGACCACCCCTAGACCCTTCCAGGCCTCCTCCCAGCTGGCCTCCCAAGGCTGGGACAGAGGCTCCACCTCCTTGCATACCCTGCAAAGCTATCAAGCCTGCACCAGAGTGCTCACCTCTTCCACCCTTCTGGCCTCCACCACCTCCAACAGGCCAGCAACCTCCTCCCCAATCCATCTGGTATGCCCCTCCCCCACATGCCCCGCATCCCCCTCCCCCACCCTCCAGGCCTCCCCCACCCTCCAGGCCTCCCCCACCTGGCTGGCAACCCCCTCCCACTCCCTTCAGGCCTCCCCCACCTGGCTGGCGTCCCCCACCCCCACTTGGCTGGTGTCCTCCTCCCCCATCCTTCTGGCCACCCCCACCTGGCTGGCGACCCCCTCCCCCACCCTTCAGGCCTCCCCCACCTGGCTGGCATCCCCCTCCCCCACCCTTCCGGCCTCCCCCACCTGGCTGGCATCCCCCTCCCACACCCTTCCGGCCTTCCCCACCTGGCTGGGGTCCCACTCCCCCGCTCGCCTGTGGTCCACTTGCACCACCCAAGAAGCCATGTGAGCCTCCAAAGCTGCTTGCACCAAGTACTCCTCGGCCTCAACGTCCTCGGTGGCGACCATCTAAAAGCTTCCGGCCACTGGATACAATTCCAGAAGTGCCAGAGCCTTCCCTCCAAGACCCTGATTCCTGTCGCTGTTATTAAATAGTCACATTCTACCTCCTCAGCTTTCTTGTAAATCTTTCTTCACATTTATTTCCACCTCTCCAGAGGTGTTGATGTAAGTGCAGCAAGAGGTGTTGGCTACTGCACAAACGCCTCCTTGTTCAGTTAGCAAGTAGCCCAAACTACATGATGCTCTAAGACCACCCTTGGCAGAAAGTCAATGCTCATTTGTTGATCGTCGATGGCTCGAGCAGTGGATTGCACAGTATTTTCTACAGACAAAGTCAGATTATGGAGAGTGGCTTCATGATACGCAAATCCTCCCCAAGGAGCCAGGAGCCCTATTACTACACCTGCCCCAGTCAGGATTAAACCTAGGGCTCTCTTTCGTCTATTACCTGAGGTTCAGTTAGAGGCCTGGTATAATTGGACACTGGTGCCTGAGGGGGAGAAAAATCCTAGAGAGCACTGACTGGTGGTAGTGACAGGGTCCATGCAAGGAATCGCCCAGCCGGCTGGGCTCGAGCGGGACCCACGCACCCAGATACATCCACAGGGGGCAGACAAAGACCCAGCGATGGCACAGCCACTGAAGGCTATGCAAGCCTGCTGGACCCAAGCACAGCTCTGCAATTTCAGGGCCAGGAGAGCACAAAGCTCAGGTCAGCACACTTGGCACTCGGGGGCCCTGGCTCTCTCTCCTACAGCACTGCGAATATGCCTCAGAGGCAGTCGAACCTATCCAGGCTGTAGGCCCCCTGTGGCTGGGCAAGAAACAGCCAAAGAGCAAACAAAAAACCCTTGGGAAATTCCTGGACACCCTCCCCAGCAGGTGCCCCTGTACAGCAGACCCAGCCGGCCAGACCAGCCTCTACACAAGCTGTCCCATACCAACTGTCCAGGACTTCAGCACTGGAGTCAGCGAGACCCTGGACAGTTTGCCGGGCAAAATTTCCATTGCAACCATAGGCACGTGGGTGGCAAACACAAACACAGCCATAAACAGAGCGAGGTGACAGCTGGTTGCTGAGTCCAGTGGGAAACAGGCACCAGGCCATACAAAGCCAGAGCCAGAAAATAAACCACCAATGAGGCAAACAAGCCCCACAGCCACCAGGGGGTGACAATCAACAGAAAAAATTGTCTATCACTTTAAATCCTCTAAAGCCTGAGTCTTCCAATTATCACTGCCCTGCCAACTCTTACTGTTTTGCAGTTGCTGGTCTGATGCGAGAGTGGTGGATTCCCACTCGCCTTCTGGAGACCTTGACTGCACTGTGTTTGTGTCTGTGTCTGTGTGTGTGTGTCATCAACACCTCAAAAGGTCCCTTCTATTTTTCCTGTGAGGTCTGGTGTGTTCCAGGTCTGGACGTGGAGAGAGACTTCAGGCTCTGCAGGTGTCTGCCACACTGCGTACTTGTAAAGACAGTGAAGGACCCCCGCCACAAAATACAAATATTGTCAAATAGTGACCTAGCCTTGCTTGTGTATGTTCTTAGCCTCCAGGGTGTTTTCAGGACCCAAAGTATTTAAGTCCTCCCAAAAGTTACAGAGTTGGGGATGCCCATACATAAGCTCAAAAGGACTTACCTGAAGTTTGGTTTGAGGTGCAGCAACCCTGATGCTGAACAGAGCCAAGGGAAGGGTCTTCACCCATGTTAATTCGATCTTCTGGGAAAGGTTGGTCAGATGGATTTCCATAGTTGGGTTCAGTCTTTCTACTTTTCTACTGAACTGGAGTCTCCAGGCACTGCGAAAACATCACTTAATCCTTAGTTGTTGGGACACAAGCTGTGTGACCTGAGCAGAACAGGTAAGGACTTGAAACCTCAACAGAGCCGATCACAGAGGGACTCGAACCCTCTGGTAGTGTCCACTCCTGATGGTTTGGAGAAGGCCATACCTGGGGATGATGTCTTCTAGTAGGCTTCTGGCAATTTCTGTGGCCTTCTCAGTCCTGCAGGGGAATGCTTCAATGCAATTAGAAAAAGCTGTCTGCAAACACCAGCAGATACCGGTAATCACCTGGAGCCCTGGGTATCTCAGTGAAGTCTATCTGCCAGTCATTTCTTGGAACATACTCTTGGTACTTGGTCCACTCTGGCACTGCCTAGAATGTCCTGGGGTTGCTTTTCTGACAGGTGACACACTGTCTAATAATGTCTCTGAAAATAGCCTGCAAAGTCTGGCTGACAAAGTGTCTCTTTACCTGATCATACATTATTTTCCACCTGTACTGAGTGGCCTCATGTACGTGCTTTAGGATGTCTGCCATCCCTCATACAGAGTCTCTTATATTTTTTCACTATTGGGCCACATAAAGGTCTGTGTCAGTGTAACCAGGGTCTTCTGTGGCTTGTGGCGGGCTAGGGTGTCGAAGAAGGCCACCACTACTGCTGGGATCATTGTTCTTGCTGCCCACTTGGCCTCTAAGTCAGCCCTTCCTTTGCCCTGGGCCTCTGGTGTAACGTTCTGCTGATGTCTTTGCAGTGTCCCACGGCCAGAGCACAGGGGAATAACACTGCCTCAAGAGGTTGAAAAATCTGTTGGCTGTGTTTGATTCCTTTATCAGCCGAATTCAAAGCCTCCCGTTTCCACAGATCCCCGTGTGCATGTAAAACTGACAACACATTCTTCCAATCTGTACAAATGATCACCCACTTCGGGGCTTGGCCAGCCACAAAGCCAGGATCGCCGCAACCAGCTCGGCTTTTTCGGCTGAGGTTCCGTTTGGGAGACTGTTTGCTTTGAGGTCCTTGGTGTGGCTGAGACTGCGTAGCCAGCCCTTTTTGGCCACTCTCTATGAAGCTACCACAGAGAGACTCAAATCCTCAGGTCACCAACAGGGAGGTCTGGGTGCCTGGCACAGGCCAGATCCACCGTCTGGACACAGTCATGGAGGATGCGGTCTCCCAGGAGTAGAGTGGGGAGAGGTGTGGCTAGAAAATTGAGTAGGTTCTTCCTCCATATTCATTATAACCAGAGGCTCAGGTGGAGGTCCTGCCCCTGGTCCACCCTAGTCAGAGTCTTCCTGCAGAGTGAGGGCTAACATTTGAGTTACTCATTGCCCAATCTTTTTCTTGTGTCATACTCTTTTCCAGTGGCCCTCCTTCTTACAATATGTACACTGGTTCTTTCACACTAGGGGTTGGGGTTGGGCCCCACTAGGGCCCACAGGTCTTCTCCTCTCAGGGAGCCTATCCTGTACTGCTGCTGCTAGTAAGGCAACCTGGCGCTTTCCGCCTTTGTCTTTCCTGTTGTTAGAGGCCTTGAGTGCCATCTCAACTAGGTATCCTGGATCCTGATCAGTATATTGCCTAAAGACTCTATAAATCTTTCTTGAGGAAACCTAAAGGATCCTTTTCTTAACAACTCTGGTGAGATTCGAGCCCATAACTTTGAGTGCCTCCATCTAGCCAGACATCCAATACACTATCCACTGCACCACGGAACCAGAAAACTCTTCTTTCTGCTCTTTAATTTCATTTACCTTACTCCAATTTAAGTGCTTAGATACTCCATTTTTAAAGCCCACTAAGAGACAGTGCCGATAATGGGTGAGCATACCATACTCTGCTGTGTGATTGTGATCCCAGGGAGGGTATCTAAGGGGGAGATGTCATCAACTGCATCTCTGGTTGGCTGAGCATCACGTCATCTCTGGGCTTCCTCTCCAGCCCTGTCTAGAATCACCCACCTCTCTTCTGGGGAGAGGAGAGTGCTGAGGAGGGACTGACAGTCTGCCCATGTGACATCAAAAGAGTTAAAGATGGTAGTAAAGACTTCATACATTTTTTTCGGGTTCTTGAGATATCCCACGATGTAATTCTTCTAGTTAATCAGGTTTGCTATACTAAAAGGAACACAAACCTGAACCTGGCCCCTGTCTGCTGCTGGAGTTGTTTGGCGGAAGGGACACTAGCCAGAGGCTGGCCCTTCCTCTTGGCTCTGTCCTGGCTCTGTGGCACCCTGGGCCACATTTGACCCTTGAGAGGGTGCCCCCCCTTGTATGGGGTGATGGCTAAGGAAGATTCCCAGGGCACTTGCACAGCCTTGCTTTTCTCTTCAATTTCTCCATCTCTCCCCACCCTCCACTCCGCTCCAGGAAACAACAATCGCCAAGAAGGGGAGCTGGAGCATGCTCTCTGCCCCCTCTCACCAGCCCACTCCTTCTTGCCCAGCTGTCCTTCTCCAGCAGGTGCAGGTGAGGGAGGAGAGCTATAGATAGACACACTGCTGGGGTTCAAACGGTCCTCTGCCACTAGCACTGGCCGCAGAGTGATGGGCTTTTCCTTGTCCTTTTGTACACAGATTTTGCAAGCCTTCTGAGTTTCATTAACATTTTGCAATGACATGAAGGCCTCCACATAATGCTTTTCATCCCACTTACCATTTCACGTACAATATAAATCTAGCTGAAGAATGGTGTTGCCGTTCAGCGACCCATTCAATGACCACCTTCCTTGGTCCCAAAAATAATAATGGGGCCAAGCACTATTACGTGAGAAAATTAGCTTTTCTTCTTCATTCCCTCAGATTTGAAAAAATCACAATTCTTTATGACATACCCCTAAGGGAAGTCACAAGCTATTCAACTTTAGTTCACCATTTTCTCTAAGTATTTACCACTACTAGGTTTTAAGTTACCACACTTCCTAAACTACACCCACAGCCAAGGTTGGTAATTCTTGGGGTTACACTTTGCCTTGGGGTGAAAAGCCACCCTTTTCCACTTGGAGAGGAAAGAGAAGGAAAATAAAGGATAGAGAGCAGACAGAGAAGAGTGTTCCCAAAGACAGAAGAATTCAAACCCTGCGGTTACCAACATGGTGACCACAGACAACTCAGAGGGACTCTAACCCTCAGGTCACTGATGGGGTAAGGGACCCCAACTAGGCTGAGGATGGGTCCCAGGGGCCATGACACTATCTGATTTTAGAACCAACTAGACCACCCCGGTACTCAAAACAGTCTGGTACTGGTACAACAAGAGATACATAGACCAATGCAACAGAATTGAGAATCCAGATGTAAATTTGTCTACCTATGAGCACCTGATATTTGACAAAGGCCCAAAGTCCGTTAAATGAAGAAAACGCAATCTCTTTAACAAATGGTGCTGGCATAACTGGATTTCCACTTGCAAATAAATGAAATATCACCCATATCTCACACCATGTACAAAAACTAACTCAAAATGGATCAGAGACCTTATATAAAATCAAAAACAATAAAGATCATGGAAGAAAAAGTAGGGATGGTGATAGAAGCCCTAATACATGGCATAAACAGAATATAAACATAACTAACAGTGCATAAACAACAGAAGAGAAACCAGATAAGTACTGGGAGCTCCTAAAAATCAAACACACCCATCAAAAGACTTCACCAAAAGAGTAAAAAGGCAACCTACAGACTGAGAAAAAAAATTTGGCTACGCCATATTCAATCAGAATCTAGTCGCTAAAATCTACAAGATACTGCAAAACTTCAACAACAAAAAGAAACATAACCCCATTACAAAATGGGCAAAGGATATGAACAGACACTTCATCAAAGAAGGCCTTCACGTGGCTTAGAGATACATAAGGAAATGCTCAGGATTATTAGCCTTTAGAGAAATGAAAATTAAAACTACAATGAGATACCATCGCACCCTAAGGAGGCTAGCATTAATCCAAAAACACAAAGTAATAAATGTTAGAAAGGTTGTGGAGAGACCGAAACACTTATACACTGCTGGTGGAAGTGGAAACAACCACTTTGCAAAACAATTTGGCTCTTCCTTAAAAAGCTATAAATAGAAGTACCACAGGATCCAGCAATCCCACTCCTTGAGATGTATCCTAGAGAAATAAGAGTCATCACACGAATAGATATATGCACACCCACGTTCACTACAGCACTCTTCACAATAGCAAAAAGATGGAAACAACTTAGGTGCCCATCAATGGATGAATGGATAAACAGATTATGGTATATGCACACAATGGAACACTGCGCAATGATAAAGAATAATGATGAATTCTCAGAATATCTCAGAACATAGATGAATCTGAAAGGCATTATGCTGAATGAAATTAATCAGACGCAAAAGGACAAATATTGTATGAGACCACATTTATAAGAACTCAAGAAAAGGTTTCAACACAGAAGAAAACATTCTTTGATGTTTACAGGGTAGGGAGAGAGGGAGGGGGAACTCACTGACTGGATAGTAGACAAGACTTAGGTGAAGGGAAGGATAACACAATACAGGAGAAGTCAGCACACCTGGACTAAAGCAAAAGCTAAGACGTTTATTGAACACTACCAAACATTTCGAGGGACAGAGTGGCAGGGGCAGGGGTCTGGGGACCATGGTTTTTGGAGACATCTAGATCAGTTGGCATAATAAAGTTTATTAAGAAAACGTTCTCCATCCCTCTTTGGTGAGTGGCATCTGGGGTCTTAAACCTACGAGTGGCCATCTAAGGTACATCAATTGGACCCAATTCACCTGGAGCAAAGGCGAATGGAGAACATCAAAGATACAAGGAAAATACTACCCCAACAGACAAAAAAGTCTCCATAAACTGAAGACCCCAACAGCCTGAGGCTAGAAGAACCAGGTGGTGCCCAGCTACCACCAATGACTGCCCTGATGGGGAACACAACAGAGGGTCCCTGATGGAGCAGGAGAAAAGCGGGGTGCAGAACTGAAATTGATGTAAAAAGACCAGACTTAATGGTTTGACTGAGACTAGAGAAACCCCAGAAGGCATGGCCCCCAAACTCTGTTAAACCAAAACTAAAACCATTCCTGAAGACAACTCTTTAGACAAATATTACACTGGACTATAAGACATAAAACGATACCCTTGAAGATTGTGCTTCTTAGTTCAAGTAGATACACGAGATTAAATGGGCAGCTCCTGTCTGGAGATGGGATGAGAAAGCAGAAAGGGAGAGAAGCTGCTTGAATGGACACAAACGGGCAGTGTGCTGTCACAGTATATGGATAGCAACTAGGATCACATAACAATGTGTGTAGACATTTTTACGCGAGAAACTAACTTGAGCTGTAAACTTTCGCCTAAAGCACAATTAAAAAATGATAATGATGAGTTCTCAAAACATCTTATAAAATGGATGAATCTAGAGGACATTATGCTGAGTGAAATAAAGCAATCACAAAAGGACAAATAGTGTATGGTCTCACTCTTATAAAAAGATAAGAGAAGCTACATTAATTCACACAGAAAGCTATCTTCTTTGGTGGTTACCAGGGATGGGAGAGGGAGGGAGGAGAAATCACTTTCTTGAGAGCAGACACTTGTTATTTTCGCTGATGGGAAAGGCAATACCCAATATGGGTGATATCTGCACAATCTGGCCAAGGTGAACAATAACACTAAGAGCACAAGAATAAGGGACAATTTTGGTAAATGCTGTAACATATACAATTTTGCAATAACAATCAAAAAATATGTGTATGGCTATGTAAGTAGATATGAATGCAACTATGTGTACAGGAAGGCACTTGACAATATATGGGAATTCAGGTACAAGTGCCTCTGTAGGCATACTTTTGTACATGTCTGTGTGTGCTGCATATATACTCATATATAATAAAGCACATGGGGGCACGGTTACGAATACTTTCTAGACATAACCAAACACCTTTCAGGATTGGTTTACTGGGTTTGAAGGCTTAGGACCAGAGTCTCATGGGACAACTCGGTCAACTGGCATAACATAAGTTCATAAACATAATGTTCTACATACTAGTTTGGTGAGTAGTATCTGCAGTCTTAAACTTGCCAGCGGCCATCTAAGATACACCTACCAGTCTCTACTCGCCTGGTTGAAAAGGAAACAGGGAAACCAAAGACTCAAAGAACAAACTAGTCTACAGGACTAATAGCCCACACAAACCACGGCCTCATGTATTCTGAGACCAGAGGAGCTAGATGGTGCACAGATATCATTACCAAATATTCTGATCAGGGACACAACAGATGGGCCTAGACAGAATGGGAGAAAAGAGCTGAACAAAACTCAGATTCCTAAAAAAGTCCAGACTTCCTGGACCACAACAGACAAAAGGAAGTCCCGAGGCTCTCACCCTGACATACCCTTTCAACTTGGAACTGGAGCCACTCCCATAGGTCACCTTTCAAACAAATAACAGATTGGCTCATAAAATAATAAACAATATCCACCTTGAGTACTGTCCTCCTTTATATAATCATCTATACGAGACCAAAGGATCAATATTTACGCTACAGGGAAGATGAGAAGATAATGGGGTGGGGGATAGGGAAGCTAAATTAATGGAGGCAGATCAACCAGAATGGAAATAATGAGAAGGCTGACACCTTGTAAAAAATGTAACCAATGCCATGAACAATATGTATAGAAATTGTTAAATGGAAACCTAATTTGCTGTGTAAACTTTCACTGAAATCACAATAAAATAATACAAAAAACTGTGAGTCCACTTAGAATCCAAAAGTTACAAAAGAAAATCACAGTGAGAATTTGCAATGGAAAAAAAACATCTGAAGTGTGTCAAAATAAGTTTATATTTAACCACATTTAGGTTATAATCGCAACTATGCTCTAATTCTTGGAATAAACCAAGAATGAATGGACGTCCATTGAGAGGAGTTTAGGTACAAACTTTCCAACAAAATGATATGATGAGTATCAGGACATCTTTCACTCCATTGCTAACTTGTACACCACCACGACAAGACGGCCTTTTTCTTTTTTTACCCAAAAATTTCAGGGCTTTAGCAATTTTCCCAAGAGACTCAAAATACCTGATAGGAAATTCATTCTCTTCTGAAGGGCCTATTCCATCTCCCCTCTTGTTCATTTTCCCTCTTTCAAATGTAAACTGCCCTAACTCTCTGAAGTCCATATTTGCCAATAGTTTTGTGAATGTTCTTAGAATACCTTCAACATCACCCTCCTCCCATTTTGAATCTTATGCCTCATGGACAATCAGCAAGAGAGGCCAAGCAACAAAGCCGTTGAAAGGAGGATCTGGCACACACACCCCTGAGAAAAACAGGGAGGGATACATAAGAAAAACACCCAAAGACAAAGCAGGGACTATGTACTCGGTTGTATGCAGCATAGTTGGACCATGTTCGGTGGAAGCATGTCTTTATTCGGACAGTAAGTATGCTTCAGGAGACGTGAATGGATGCCACACTGACAGATTACAAACCATCACAGGGACCATTGACATAAGCAGTGAGTTCATTAGTAAAGATCACTGTGTTTAGGACCAATGAGGCCCTGGGGTAATGAAGATACCAGTGGGCCCTTCTCCGGGGTTCAATTTGAACTGACTCCTTTAGTGCTGGCCCAGGAATAAAGCCCTATAGTCCCCAGAGAACCTCATCCCACCAAACCATGAAAGGTGGTAGCACCATCGCTCCCACCCATCCCTCTCCTGATCTTTCTCCCCTTCCGTGAAAAAGCCTGCCCTAGGGAGCGAGCTTGGATCTGATCAGCCCACTTTGCTTCAGTCGTGGAAGAGCCAAGACCCATGCTTCTCAGTCACAGCCTTTTTGGTAACTACTGTTGTTGCTGGTGGTTGTCGTGGAATCAGTTCCAAATCATGCCGAACCCACACGTTTCAGGGTAGAGCTGTGCTCCACAGGGTTTTCAATGCTGCGACCTTTCAGAAGCAGACTGTCAGGCCTGTCTTCCGAGGCACCTCTGGGGGAGTTTGAACCACCGACGTTTCAGCCAGACGTGAAGAACTTACACATTTGTGCAACCCAAGGACTCCTGTGAACTACTAAGGGGCTTTAAGTGGCTATTGGTTGTCTTCCGGGGTTGCCGAGTAGGACAGGGCCTGAGGGAGTCACTGGGAACTGGAGCGATTCTGAGGGTCACGATCTTAGTGGTGTTTACACAGGTGTACGCATATGGGGTTAAGAGCTTGCACTTCCCAGGTTAAGGAGCTCTGGTGCTGTAGTGGTTAAGGGCTTGGCTGCTAACCAAGAGGTCAGCAGTAAGCATCTACCAGCTGCTCCTTGGAAACCCTATGGGGCAGTTCTGCTTGGTCCTATAGGGTTGTTGTGAGTCGGAATCAACTCGACGGCAACGGGTTTTGTATTTTGGTTTCACGGAGTACTTAGGATGTGAAAGCACTCTCCTAAAGCTTCATACCCATTAACTCATTTAACCCAGCCCCCAGTGTTGTGCTGCTCTTCGCTGCCATAGAGTTGGCCCCAGACTCCTGGAGACGCCATGTGTTACAGAACAGAACTGTTCCGTAGGGTTTTCTTGGCAGATCACTGGGCCTTTCTTCCACGGTATCACTGGGTGGGTTCCACCTGCCAACCTTTGGGTTAGTAGCTGATCACAAACTTCTCGCACCACCCAGGCTCCTTCAATGGTAGGAGGCAGATACTATTTTTATACCATTTTAGGATGAGGAAACTGAGTCACAGATCAGTGAAGAGGGTTGCCTTCAGTCTCAAACCTATCATATGGTGTAGTTCAGATTTTAATCGAGGTTGTCTGACTCCGAATTCATGTCCCAAGCCTCTACACTAAGAAAAAAAAAAAATAAACACATTACCCTCCACCAATAATCTTAGATATTAAAAGAAATCAAATTGTTTTTTTTTTTTTTTTAATTTCTAAAGCAACATTACACATTAGGGGAAAGATGCCAAATTTACATAAATGATTATGATAAAATTTGACGCTTCTAAGTAATTTCACACTGGTGGAAGCTGCTTGAGCCAAGGACCCAGAGCTCTGGGAACACAAAGCATCACCCTCTCTGTCATCTCAGGTCATGACTGCCCTGGAAAGCACCTGAGTGTTGGTATTTCTTAGCATAGAGTGTCGAGGGTTTTAATTTTCGAGTCCAGGACAGAGGCAGATTTCGAGTCTTAGGCTCCCTATGCCAGTTACTCTCTGTGCCAAGGGAAGTTGTGACCCTTCAAAGCGGACATCTGGGCAATGGGTCACCCCAATTATGGCACCTGCCTCCAAACCCCGTGAAGGAACAGCGGGTCTTCCAGGTACTGAATTGCTCTAGCGAAGGTGGAGAATGCCCTGGCGGAGCACCCAGAGGTGGCTGAATCAGCCGTGGCGAGCAGTCTGGATCCCATTCCAGGGGAGGTGAGTAGAGGATCATATCTGCATGTGGGCACTGGGAAGCCAGAAGCAGGATCAACTTCAAGGCACTATCTAGCCAGTCTTGGCAGGGGGCATAACTGATGTGTGTGTGGACTTACACTGTGTGGTCAGCAGGTGGCATTGGCCTCCTCTGTGGCACTGTAAATAATAATTATGAATGATGATGATGGCGACAATGATGACAGCTAATATTTAATGTGCCAACTCATTTAACTCTCACAACAACCCGGTAAGGTATAAGAGAAAAAAAAAAAAAACCCGTTGCTATCGAGTCAATACCAACTAATAGTGACCCTATAGGACAAAGTTGAAGTGCTCCAAGGAGCGGCTGATGGATTCAAACTACCAGCCTTTGGGTTAGAAGCCAAGTTCATAATGAATGCGCCACCAGGGTTCGCAATGAGTTAAGGACTCTTATTATACCCTTTTTATAGATGAGCGGCAAGCCCTGGCTGGGTAAGAGGTCAGAAATTAACTTAAAGGTTGACGATCCGAACCCACCTAGTGGCACTGCAGAAGAAAGGCCTGGCGATCACCATCCATAAAGAGTACAGCCAAGACGATCCTATGCAGCAATTCTACCCTGTAACACATGGTGTCTCCATGAGTCAGAATCGACTGGAAGGCAATGAGTTTAGTTTGGTTTTTATAATTGAGGACACAGGCATAAAGAAATTAACTCACCTGGATCACACAGCTAATAAGTGATGGGGTCTGAATGGGAAACTAAGCAATCTGGCTCCACAGCCTGTATTCCTTGATTCAACAAGGATTTATTGAAAACCTACTATGTGCTGAGCCCTAGCTAGTTAAATTGGGGATATCATTAATCATCATCAATGACCAATATTTAGTACTCACTAGGTTCCATGTAGGGAACTGTACATAAAATAATAATAACTATGATGATACTACTACTTAGAACAACAGTAACAATAAATTCAAACTAGCCAGATGTTTCACATATATCATCACTTGGAATATTTACAGATACCCAGTAAAGGATGAAATTTTATTGTCCCCATTTCACAGAGAAGGGAACTGAATTTAAGAGAGTTAAATAATTTTGCAAACACGTAGATAGAATTAGAAGTACTGGGATTTGAACCTGATCCTTTCTTTTCCAAAGTCACCATGCTCTTATCAAGTACATGTCTCAAGCATCATCTTGCTTTTCCACTCATTCAATAAACATGGCATTTTTGGTGCTGCGGTGGTCAAATGCTCGGCTGCTATCCGAAAGGTCGGCGGTTCAAACACACCAGCCCCTCTGCTGGACAAACATGTGGCAGTCTGCTTCCATAAAGCCTTGGAAACCCTATAGGGCAGTTCTACTCTGTCCTATAGAGTCGCTACTGGTGGGAATCAACTCTATGGCAATGGGTGGGGGTATAACTTGTTGACACTCACCATGAATTCACTCCTGAGCTGCAGGGGGTGAAGGTGCTCATTCTCATGTCCCCACAGTTCCTGTCCCATGACTGGGACCAGCTCACCAAGGAACTGCAGCAGCATGTGAAGGGAGTGACAGACCCCTACAAGCACCCCAGGAATGGGAGCATGCAGATGGATGGGGTCTGGTCCTCCTGGCTGCCTCTGGTGCTCAGCTCTCCCAAGTCCTCCAGGACAGTTAGGGTAAGCTTAGGTAAACAACAGCGCTAGCTTTTTCCACCACAATTCAACTTAAGAAGCAATTCAACTTAAGGACAGTGTGAAGCAGACTTTATTAGATGGGAGCCTCTAGCCTGTGTCAGAAACCATAAAGGAACTCACTGCTGGCAAGTTAACATAAAGAAAAAAATCGTGTCCAAAGACATACCTGCAAGAAGGTTATTTATAATCCTGCAGAATCTGAAAATGAAGTACAAACCAGCAACTTTCAAACTTTTTGTAACATGATTCACAGGAAGAAACACATTTTGTATTGCAACCCAATACATATATACATTAATATAACATTAAAAACCTAATAAAATACTTATTCTTCCATCTTGCAATACATTCAAAATATTCTATTCTACTTCATTTTTTTTAATGCTGCCTGCAACCTACAAAATTCCTTTGAAAACTCACTAATGAGTGGCAGCCTACGGTTTGAAAATCACTGATCTCAATGTCCAAAATAGGGAAGTGATTCAATTATTCATGGAATTAACATGGGCTCCTCATGGTGGTACAGTGGTGAAGTGCTCAGATGCTAACAAAAAGGTTGGCGAATCGAGCCCACGAGGTGCTCCCTGGGAGAAAGATGTGGCAGTCTGCTTCTGTAAAGATTTCAGCCTTGGAAATCCTCAGGGGCAGTTCTGCTCTGTCCGCAAGGGTCACCATGAGTCAGAATCGACTTAATGACAGTGGGTTTCATTTTTTCATACTTAAAAATGATGATGCACATATTTTATTTTTTGACCTAAAAAGATCTCAGCAACACATTATTAAGAGAAGAAAGCAGAATATGGAATAGTATATGTAGTATGATCCTACTTGCTTAAAAATAAAGTTGGAAAGGATACAGATGCCAAAGACTCAACATTTCCTTCTTATCTAACACTTTGCTGCATTGTCTGAATTTTTACAATCAATACCCATCATATAGCTAACATTTATTGATCACTGATTCTACATGCCAGGCCCTACAGGAAATCTTCTACATGTCGCATTTAATCCCTGCCACAGCCTGCTATGGTGTAACTATCCTGTTCTACATAGAGGAAACTAAGACACAGACAAAGCAAATGGCCACAAATTACAGCTAATACAATGCAGGGCTGGAGCTCAAACCCAGGTGTGTCTGACAACCAAGTTCATTCTTTTCATTTTCGGCTGTTGCCTCATAGCTTTCACGTTATAGCAACACCCAAGCACCACAGAAACACCAACCGGCAGAGAAGTATTGCAAACATCAGCAGGGCCACCCATGCTGAACAGGTTTCAGTGGAGCTTCCAGACTAAGGCAGACTAGGAACAAAGGCCTGCCAATCTACTTCCCAAAATTAGCTAATGAAAATCCTATGGATTACAACAGAATATTTTCTGATACAGTGTTAGGGATGAGCCTGCTAGGTAGGAAGGTACTCAGAATCCATAGTGGCCAAAACAAAGGGCTTGAGCATCCAATGACCATGAAGATGGCACAGGACCAGGCAACATTTCATTCTGTTGTCCTTGGGTGATCACAAGCTGGAGCCGACTCCATGGCAACTAAGAGCAACAGCAATGCTGTCTCCTAGAGAACAGGACAAATGATGCACAGCATTAGGTGGGCTAGGTTATACTGTGGGTAACGAACAGCCCCAAAGTCTTAGTCGCTGGCCTAGAGCCATGAAAGTTTATTACCATGGGTTTTCTGGGAACTCTGCTCCATGTTCCCTCACCCCGGGACCAGGATAAACCACAGTTAGCATATAGAAACCTGCCAGGTGCTATGCCGATACGAAGACAGGTGGCCAGCATCCTGAACTCTTCTACCTAGAGGTCACACGCTTCACAGTTCCTTGATCAAAGGAAGTCACGTGGCTACATCCACATACAGGGAGACACTAGGAGGACCTGAGATACCTGGTGAACCCCATGGAGACCCCCACATGGCGTTAGCATGTCTGGGGTCTATGCAGGTGACAAGTAGGGGAGTGAGAAATGGAAGGAATTGAGAGGAGGATGGAGTCAGGTTGGATTTGCTTTCTCCTTCTTCAGGCGGAGTTTGTCCCAGAGCGGCCCAAAACCATCACTGGAAAGTTCAAAGGAGTGAACTTCAGAAAAGGAGTTTCGGTGGATGTAATCGGCAGTCAACTCAGGCCCACTGAGTGAACTTGGACACACCTCTGGCCGACTCAGTTTCCCCAGTATGGTGGGGTGGAGGTGTGTTGAGAGAGTTGATTTCAAAGTGGATCAGGAACAGCTTGGTTCCCACATTTTTCCCCTTTGAAGGTAAATTCAGTCACTACCCTTTCTTCCCCTGCTCTGCCCCCTTAGGGTTGACCAGGTGAGCTCTGGGACTGGGGCTGGCAGGTAATAAAATGCCACCATCAACATCAACAGAGCCTCTGTTTTGTGAGCTTCCTCTGTGCCTGGGCCTGTGCTAAGTGCTTCTCACAACTTCCTCTGCGATTCTCCCCAACCCCCAATGTGAGATATCCTGAGGCAGATGGATTCTCCTTACTGGATCCAGCACCATCTAGTGACGCCGTGTGTCTATTCCAATGGTCAGCGACACTGAGTTTGGGAGGGAAACTCCACGTGACCCTAGGCTCTGGCCCCGCTGGGCTCCTCCTGGGCCCCCAAGGAGGGTAAGCCCAAAGGTGGGGTGAGAGGGGCATCTGGGGGCTCGGCCCTTGATGACTGTACTTGATGGCCGGATACCACAGAACCTGCCACCATCCAGTGGGTCTGTCACATTTGTGCCTGACACTAATGCTGCTGCTGCCCCAGCTCCTGGCCACAATGGTGAGTGGGATACCAGGGCTCTCTGGGAATCCAAGATCCCCAAGGACTTCTCCAATCCTCCCCAGATGTGCTGCCCACTCACCCCTAACCAGGGACCCAAGAGCCCTCCTCCTCAGATTTCCATAGAGATCTCCCCCACTTGACCCCTCTCCAGGGATCCAGGACTTCCCCAACCCTCCTATCAACCTCCAGCTACTCACGCCACCCCAGGGACACAAAGCACTACAGACCCAAGCTCTCCTTAGGGACACTCACTCAGTCATGCTTCCCAGGGACCCAGTACCCCCTCAGCCCTTCCCAGGGGCCCAAGGAGCTCCGTAGACACCCACTCACTATAACCCTCTACATCCACCCCTGGGGGGAGTTCCTGTGAAAAAACTCTTCAGTTCCTCAATCCTTAAGGCATGTGGTGGGACTACCAGGAGGACACCAGGGGCTAAGGGAGCAGGGGCAGAAGGGCCCAGCCCCGCCTGAGGGAGAAGGGCCCAGCCCCGCCTGAGGGAGGAGGATAGACATACTGTCACCTCTCACCCACCTCTGGCCGTGGCCCTAGAAGAAGTCCTCTCTATGCCTGCTTGTTCCTGGGGTGCACACTCACAGACACACATACACACACTCAGAAGTGTGCTGAGACAACAACCACGGAGATGTACACATAAGGACCACCCAGACTGAGTGGGGCACACGGGTGTGGGCTCATGGGCAAGTTCACATGGACCCACACTGTAGACCCTGGCACAGACACTGCAGGGAGTACACGAACACACAGACACTCACTCAGGATCATCCAAGATGGCCCCAGGATGAGATGACACATGATGGATGCACACACACACAGATCCACACTCAAAAACACCCAAAGGATCAAATTGACACACACACACAGATCAGAAACACAGACACTCCAGGAGGGACACACATGCCCAGATACACACTGTCCTGGTTCGATTCTCTAGAGAAGCAAAACCAGTAAAGCGTATAAATATATAGAGAGAGAAACAGATTTACATCAAGGCAATGGCTCACTCGGTTATAGAGGTTGCAATGCCCCAAGTCCATGGGTCAAGATAGAGGCTTCTCCTGATGCACGTAGCTGCAGGGGCTGGCAAAGACAAGGGCAGTAGGTTGGATAGCAGGGCTCTTGCTCACAAGCTTGGAAGATGGATGAATCCCAAGACTGGAAGGCAAGATCACAGGAAAGCTGCTAGCTCAAGTCCCAAGAACTGGGGGTCACATAACGGGAGCCAGCTACAGGATCCAGCACCAGCAAAAAGCTCCCAAGCCTTGCCAGAATGTCCACTTATATTTTATGCACCCACACGCCCAAGGAAACTCCCTTTTGACTGACTGGCTGTTCACATCAGATCCCATCATGGGGGTGATTACATATCAAATCTCAACAGGAAGTGATCACAACATTGTACGAACTGCCAAAACACTAAAAATCCTGGCACAGCCAAGTTGGCACACAATCTTAACCATCACAGTTCACCCCTTGTCAACTTGGCACCTACATACATTTTATTAAACCATACAAAACCCCTGAATAAAGACAATTCAAAAGTCATATTTGGGCATAACATGATACAGTGAACACACACAAGCAAACATGTAGTAGGCCTGTTTACATCTTATTTTTATGAGTGAAGAAAACAAAAATATTTGACGGATGTACACATACAAAGCAGAAACACTCATAAAAATTACAATCTTCATTTTTGCAACTGCTCATGTGATTGTAACTGGTATTTAGAACTACCTTCTTCCACCACCCATTCCGTATTCCCTTTGCCTTTAGCAAGCCCCTCAGCTGGTCGTGGTTCTCTGTTTGGTGGGGTAACTCAAACCTTCATTCATGTTGGAATTTACATGTTGGAATTAGGTTGCTATAGTATTCCACTGACTTTAATCACAGGGCATGGAAGGACTAAGAGACACCCTAAGAGATCACCTGCTTTCCAAACATACTCTTCTTTGCCTTCATGATGTAAAATAAATCCGATTTCCTCTTGGTAATCAGGATCAATCACACCAGCCAGTATGGCAACTCCCTTCTTTGCCTGTTGATCCAGAGGCATGAGGAACCCAAAGTGGCCAGGTGACATTCTTAGCTTCCACTTCAATGGACTCTGATGTTTCTCCTGGTGGGACCATTCCTCCCTTTGAACTAAGACCTCTAGATCTGCAGAGCATAAGGTCGTGGGGACGTGGAGCAAAAATCTTGTGAGTGGGTGACTAGGGATAATAGTGAGCGGTTCCATTCCCATTTCCACCTCTTGATTCCTTGATCCATGAGTCCTGGCTATGGGAGAAAGAGAACCACATATTGGACACTGGTTCAGAGCACATGCAGCCTCCTGGAGAACACTGCTCCAACCCTGCAAGGTATTGCCACCTAGCTGTTGCTCTAATTGTGTCTTTAGAAGGCCATCCCATTGTTCTATCACATGAGGTACTTCAGGATGATGAGGAACATGGTAAGACCACTGAATTCCATAAGAATGGGCCCATTATTGCATTTCATTTCCTATGAACTGAGTCCTTGATCCAAGGCAATGCCATGTGGGATACCATGACAGTGGATAAGGTATTCTCTAAGTCCACAGATGGTAGTTTTGGCAGAAGCATTACATAAAGGGAAGGCAAATCCATATCCAGAGTACGTGTCTATACTAGGAAGAACAGAACACTGCCCTATCCATGATAGAAGTGGTCCAACATAATGAACTTGCCACTAGGTTATTGGCTGATCACCTTGAGGGATGATACCGTATCAGGGACTCAGGGCTGGTCTGCTGCTGGCAGACTGGGCACTTAGTAGTGGCTGTAGCCAAGTTGGCCTTGGTGAGTGGAAGCCCACATTGCTCAGTCCATGCTTAACCTCCATCCCTGCCACTATGGCCACTTTTTTCATGAGCCCATTGAGCAATAACAGGAGTAGCTAGGGAAACAGAATGCCTGGCTTCTACAGAATACGACATCCCATCCACTTGATTGTTAAAATCCTCCTCTGCTGAGGTCACCCTTTGGTGAGCATTCACATGAGACACAAATATCTTCAATTCTATGGCCCATTCGGACAGGTCTATCCACATACCTCTTGCCCGTACTTCTTTGTCTCCAATTTTCCAGTCACGTTCCTGCCAAGTTCCTGAACATCCAGCCAGACCTTTGGCCACAGCCCATGATTCAGTATACAATTGCACATCTGGCCATTTCTCCTTCCAAGCAAAGTGAACAACCAGGTGCACTGCTCGAAGTTCTGCCCACTGCGAGGATTTGTCTCCACCACTGTCCTTCAGGAGGTCCCTGAAAGGGGCTGTGGTGCTCCTGCAGTCCACTTTTGAGTAGTGCCTGCATATCACGCACAACCATCTGTGACCAGGCACACATTTTCTCTTCCTCAGTCAACTCATGATGAGGACGCCATAGGTGCAGACTGGGAGATGGAAGGCAATGTGACAGAAGCAGAGACCATGGGCATTTTCAACACTTCCTCATGCCACTTACTTGTGTCTTCAGGTCCTGTTCAGGCCCGATCTCGTATATACCACTTCCAGTTAATGACGGAGTGCTGCTGTGCACATCCAACTTTATGACTCTGTGGGTCAGACAACACCTAGTTCATGATGGGCACCACAGGCCACATCTTGACTTGGTGGTCCATGGTTAAGCATTCAGTCTCTACTAAGGCCCAGTACCAAACCTAAAGTTGTTACTCAAAAGGACAGTAGTTATCAGCATAGGATGATAGGACTTTGTTCCAGAATCCTAAGGGTCTGCACTGTGATTCACAAATAGCAACCTACCAAATACTCCAGACAGCATCTCTATTTGCCACTGACACCGCAAGCACCATTGGATCAGCCGGATCCTATGGCCCAAGGGGCAGAGTGGCTTGCACGGCAGCCTGAACCTGTTGCAGAGCCCTCTCTTTTTCTGGGCCCCACTCAAAACTAGCAGCTTTTCGAGTCACTTGATAAATAGGCTGGAGTAACACACCCAAATGAGGAATATGTTGTCTCCAAAATCCAAAGAGGCCTATCCAGCACTGTGCCTTGTTTTTACTTGTGGGAGAAGTCAGATGCTATAATGTATCCTTCCCTTTAGAAGGAATATCTCCACATGCCCCACACCAATGGACCCCTAGAAATTTCACTGAGGTGGAAGTCATCTGAATTTTTGTAGTGTGAATTTTCCACCCTCTAGCACACAAAAGTTTTACCAATAAGTCCAGAGTCATTGACGCTTCTTCCTTGCTAGGTCCAATCAGCATGATGACAACAATGTAATGGACCAGTGTGATGTCTTGTTTAAGGGAAAGGTTATCAAGTTCCCTGCAGACTAAATTATGACATGAGGCTGGACAGCTGATGTAGCCCTGAGGTAGGCAACTGAAGGTACACTGCTGGCCTTCCCAGCTGAAGGCAAACTGCTTCTGATGGTCCTTCAAAACAGGTATGGAGAAAAGCCAGATCAAAAGCTGCATACCAGTTACCAGGAGAAGTCTTAATTTGCTCAAGCAATGAAACTACATCTGGAATAGCAGCTACAATTGGAGCCACCACCTGGTTAAGTTTTAGAAAATCCACTGGCTTTCCCTAAGATTCATCCATGTTTCCCAAGGGCCAAACTGAAGAGCTGAATGGGGATATGGTGGCAATTACCACCCCTGCACCCTTCAAGTCCTTGATGGTGGCCGTAATCTCCACAATCCCTCCATGAGTGTGGTATTCCTTTGCTTTACTATTTTCCTGGGTAGCGGCATTTCTAACGGCCTCCACTTGGCTTTTCCTACCATGATAGCCCTTACTCCATTTGTCAGGGATCCAATGTAGAGGTTTTGCCAGTTACTGAGTATATCTATTCCAATTTTGCATTCCTTAACTGGGGAAATCACTACAGGATAGGTTCAGGGACCCACTGAGCCTACTTCAGACGGATATGAGCTAAGGCTCCATTAATAACCTGACCTGCATATGTCCCCACTCTGACTGGTGGACCACAGTGGTCTCCCAGAATCACTGTCAGTTCACAACCAGTGTCCAGTAATCCCTGAAAAGTCTGATTATTTCCTCTTCCCCAATGAACAGTCACTCTCCTACAAGGACATCCCTTTGAGGAAGGCTGGGAGAAAGGATAACAGTGTAAGTTTTTGGCAGCATATTGGAGTCTTTTCTCAAGGGGACCCGGCATCCCCTTTATTCAAGGGGTTGTGGGTTTTTAAACTCGCTCAAGTCTAGGAATTGATTGACGAACCTTGTCTCTGTATTCTGGAGATCCAAGTTAGACAGTTGTTCATCTGCTTGTACAGATCAAGTAAATATTTAGTAGATTTCCCATCTATTTCACTCCAAGGGACACCAAGATTAAGTAGCCCATGCTGTAAATCCATAAGAGTCAGATTATTCTGATTACCACTTTGACTCTGCTGTCCACTACAGTAACCACGCCCACCTTGTCTTCATTAATCAAGTGCTGCCACTTGGCCCCTACCACCACAGGGTCCGATCAGCCCCATAATACTTAGGTGCCTTAATTCACTTCGGCCAGTTCCCACTGTCAAATCTGACTTGCATAATATAGCAATCACAGCAGTCTTCAAGGGCCCTGGGGCTCCCTTCACAAATTTGTTCCTCACCATTGTGGTAAAAGGTGTGTCCTCTGTATGTGTCTGTGGGTCTAACCTGACAAATCCACTCTAGCATGCCATTTTCCCTAAGTCTTTGAATACCTTCTTCTACAGTGTATCAAGGCAGGTCTGGTACTTCAACTTGATTTACTGTAGGCCAATGCATAATTCATGCTCCAGCAACCCAATTAAATAAACTATTAGATCCTTTCCTCACTTCTAGAGCGGAAACACTGAATGAAAGAATCTGTGCTGAGTAGACCCGTATCAATAAACTCAGGTTGATCCATCTTTATGTTCCTTTCACTATTATCCCACACCCTTAATAGCCATTCCCATATATATTCCCCAGGTTTTTGTTGGTACACAGTAGAAAAGTCAAGCAATTCTTTTGGAAAGTAGTGCACCTCATCCTGGGTCATACTTTGTACTTTACCTTTTGGGGCTCACTGGGATGTAAGTCTAGGTATAGGTCAGTGGGGAAATGTTTTGAGAACATTCAGCATTGTCTTGTAAAACATTTGCCTCAGGCGAGGTGCTAGGCAATGACTCAGAAAAGGTGCTTTAGACTCAGCTGGGTTAATCTCATTAGATGGGAGTGGAAGGGCTAATGGTATTACTGGGCAAGGTGGTTTAGCACGCAAACACAGAATAGTCTCTTCAGATGGGAGTGAGAAGGCTGGTTCTATTGGCAGGAGTAAATGGAGTTTTGGGGCTTGGTATCTCCAGCTTCCTGATTATCTGCCCATATGTCCCCATCCCAAGTTTCAGGATCCCATTTCTTCCCAATCAATGCTCTCACTTTAACTTCAGACACCTTTCCAGGCTGACAGTTGAGTTGACATTGTAATTCAACCACTGTTACAATAAGATTCTGGATTTGGTTTTTGGCACTATCCCCTCTGTTACTACAAGATTCAAGGCTTTCTTTCAAGGCACAAGTGGAAACTTTCAAGTCATTTATGCGGCACTTGAGCTTTGACTCTGAAGCCCTCAGCACATCTCTTTCTTTCACCAGTTTGTCCAGGAATAGTAGGATCAACCAACCAGTTACCTCATATTTCTTATTCTGGCAAAACTGTAGAAAGATATCACACATGCAATCACCCAGAGCCTTGCCTTTCACCAATATCTGATCTATTGGTGGTGATGTTTTGCATATTTGTATTGCCACCTCATACCATTGATTAGCAATTGATTAGCAAAGTCATCAACATCTTGAAGACTAACCAGACTTGAGAACCAATTTAGAAGACTCAACCTTACAATTTTCTTTCTCTAGAACCACTCTCGGTACCAAATGTCTTAGGCTGGATTCTCTAGAGAAGCAAACCAGTGAGGTGTATAAATCTATATACAGAGAGAGATTTATATCATGGAAATTAGTCATGTGGTTGTTGAGGATGGAATGCTCCCAAGTCCGTGGGTCAGAATAGAGGCTTCTCCTGATTCATGTAGCTGCAGTGGCTGGCGAGCCCAAGATTGGAAAGTAGGAGAGCAGGGCTCTTGCTCACAAATTGTGAGATTGACAAATCCCAAGATCAGCAGGCAAGACCACAGTAAGCTGGTAGCTGAAGTTCCAAGAATTGGAGGTCAGATGAACAGGTGCCAGCTGTAGGATCTAGAATGACAAAAGCCTACAAGCCTTGCCAGAATGTCTGCCTATATTCGATGCAGGCCACATGCCCAAGGAAACATCCTTTCAACTGACTGGCTACTCAGAGCAAATCCCATCATGAGGGTGTTCACATAGCAAATCTCAACAGGGAAGTGATCACAACATTAAAAGGCTGCCAAAACACTGAGATTCATGGCCCAGCCAAGCTGACACAAAATCTTAACCATCGCACAGACCGACACGCACAGAGACATACACAGATTTCAACAACTGACACACACCATTCACTGACACAGACTCGCATACGCACACACACAAAAACACACAGAAGTAAACAACAGCCACACGGGAAAACACAAAACACAACCGATATATTCACAGAGTCAGAATCCCAGACACACATGGACACCCAGATTACACAACTGCACACACACACTCAGACATCCACAAACTCTTAGCCGCACTGGATACACAGGAAGCCCTGGCACTCCCAACAGGGGCCACTGCAGGCAAACGGGGCTTCATTCCCAGCATGTCCTACTGCACTGAAGCTGTTACAACAGGAAGTGCTTTCCTGGTTCAAAATTCAGGCTGGGGCCCTCTGGAGGGCTGTGCCCAGGGCACTGAGGTGCCAGAGAGTGGCCAGGGCATGGTGGCTCTGGTAAGAGTCTCTGGGCACAAGGTTGGGACTCTGACGCTGTCAAGGGCCCTTAGAGTGGGGGTGTCCTGTGGGGACTGGTGGACACAGGGGTCAAGGGAGGCCACAGGAACTGTTCTTAATTTTCAAAGGTGTTGTGATGATTAATTCTGTGTGTCAATCCTACCTGTGTGTGTAAATGTAAGGAAAGGTAAGGGGCCTGTCATAGAGGATCAACAGAGGAAATGCCCAGTTAATAAAGGAAGCATATTCCAGATAGGAGTAACATTACAAATAATTGGAACTGCAGAACACTCCATTGTGCTCATGCCTAACCTGTACATGGATCAAGAGGCAACTGTTTGAACGGAATGAATTACAAAACGTCTGCAGCTGGGTTTATCCTTTCACCTTACTTATTCAATCTGCACGAGAAACAAGTACTCCTAGAAGATGGATTATATGAAGAAGACAGCATCAGGATGGGAGGAACACGCATTAACAAACTCAATAGTCAATTGACACGACCTTGCTTTCTGAAAATGAAGACGACTTGAAGCACTTTTGACCAAAGTCAAAGGCTAGAGCCTTCAGTAGAGATTACGCCTGAATGTGAAGAAAACAAAAACCTTCAAAACTGGACCAATAAACAACATCGTGATGAATGGCAAAGAAACTGAAGTTGTCAAGGATTTCATCCTACTCGGATCAACAATATCCATATAAGCAGCAGTCAAGAAATCAAAAATCATATTACATTGGGCGAATCGGCTGCACACGACCTCTTTAAAGTTTTAAAAACTGAAAATGTCACTTTGATGCCCCTGACCTAAGCCATGGTCTTTTCAATCAGCTCATACACATGTGAAACTTGGACAATGAAAAAGGAAGGCAGAAGAAGAATTGATGCAGTTAAATTACAGTGTTGGCAAAGAATATAGACTACCCTGTGGAGTGCCAGAAGAACAAACAAATCAGTATTAGAGGAAATGCAACCACAAGCCTCCTTAGAAGTGAGGATGACAAGACTTAACTCTGGCTCTCTTCTTGTGAACATGTCATCAGGAAGGAAGAATCACTAGAGAAGGACATCGTGTTTGGTAAAACAGAGGGTCAGCAAAAACACGGGAAAACCTCAATGAGATGGATTGACACTATGGCCACCACAATGGGCCTCATTACGTTATATAAGGCTGTTGTGATTTGGAATGGACTCCATGGCAAGTGATGACAATAACCTTTTAAAATATAGAACAAAGGATATAACACTTTTTTTAAATTAAATGAGCAGATAGGATGTTCTCATGTGTATTCTAAAAACTACATTATAAACACATAAGGATACCCAGTGGATGTCAAGGTCTGATGTACAGTAATTAGGGCAATGACCATACAAACTCACATATTATCCCAATACTAATTTACATATCAAATGGAGAAATCTCCTCTACTGAAATGAACAGCATACTTGTGCAAATAGATTCTAACATTTCATGCCAACTCCTCAATGTGAAAAGATATTTTGAATGAAGTGAAAAAGGTCCATAAAGCCATCCAATGAGTAATCCAGAGTGTATATAAAGCTCCATGCCTATTAGAAGGCGTAGACCCTTGCTTACAGCAAATGAGAAAAAGTAGCTTTGAGAGCTGTTTGGGGAATGTAAAACTTCAACAAGCCACATGAGTGTATTTCTGAATTTGAAAATAAAGAAAAGGGATGGGAAATATATGATTCACTGGATCCAAGTATCAATTATGGGAAAAGATATATTTTAAACAGGACATTATGGACATCCTGATTTCGCCTTAGAAGTGAAGACATAAAAAAAAGTCGCTGTATTCAAATCTTGAATTTTTAGTTGAAAAATATTTATTTTCAATAAATACATCTAAATTACAGCACTGGCTTAGTTCTTAAATATTCTAGCAACTTTATATCCAGTGGAAATTTCACCTTAAAGAGTTTTAAGCTCTGTAAAATATCAAGAGTTGGTACTAAAAAAAGATATCACCGTTCTTTGTTCATCTAAATCTCATTCATGATTTCTGCTTAGTACAGTATTATTCCGACTTGGAACGAGCCTTGGTCATTTTTTTTTTTTTTAAATAACATTCATGGTCACAATGTGTCCTATGAAAGACAGCTCAGAAAGCTGAAATTTCAAATTATTTCAGGTCATCATAGGATTATGAAAATCATTAAGCATGGCAATTATCTGAACTGAAAACGAGACAAACTAAGAATGACATTTTAGAAATATTATTGATGACTATGCTTCCATGGGAGCCCTGGTGCTGTAGTGGTTAAGAGCTATGGCCGCTAACCAGAAGTTTGGCAGTTCAAATCCACCAGCAGCTCCTTGGAAACCCTAAGGAGCAGTTCTACTCTGCACACATGGCTTGGCTCTGAGTCAAAATTGAATCCACTCCACCACAACTAAAGCAACAACACTTTCATGAAAAATAGGATAGTAAAATTAGAATAATTTCTACTATTTTAATGAAGAAAAATAATTAAACTTAACATAAGGTTGAGAATATTAATACATCTACTTTTCCATTTTTTACTATTTCCCAGCTACTTTAAAGTTATACGTCAAAACAAACAAACAAACCCACTACCATCAGGTCAATTCCGACTCCCAGAGACTCTGTAGGACACAGTAGAACTGTCCCATAGGGTTTCCAAAGCTGTAATCTATAGGAAGCTTACTGCCACACTTTTCTCCAGCTGAGCAGCTGGTGGGTTCCAACCGGAAACCTTTTGGTTAGCAGCCGAGCGCTTAACCACTGCGCTACCACGGCTCCTTCTATAGGTAAAACAATCACGAAAAAGTTAACAACATCCTGTACACAGGGACCCGCACCTTCCCTTTCATCTCAGGCTCCACCATGGGTGGCCTGGAGAAGCCACAGCAAAGCCCCTTCTCCTCATCACTCAGGGCCCCAGAAGGAAGCTTGGCACTCACTGTTGACTCTCGGGTTCCAAAGCTAAGGGGCGGGTCCCTTATGCTGGATCCTGTGGAAATGAAGCTCTCCTTCGCGCCCCAGCTGCACCATCACCCACCAGGCCTAAGCCCAGAACCACCAACCCTTCCAGGAGCCACCGGTCAGATAAGGCGAGGTGCGCCCTCTGCTGGCTATTCGCGCGCAGGGATGCTCACTTTGTGCCGGCTGTTTAAAGGTAGCAGTGCCCCCATGGGAATGACGGACATTCTCAATTCTAAGTGGTATTTACACCAAAAAATAGGTTAATTCCACTTTTATGTAGGGAATCATTTAAATAAGAATTTCACCAGCAACACTGACCTCCAGGAAGAATTCTCCATCATCACGTTAAAATGAAAACACGTTAATTTCTTGAGGATGTCTCCTCAGACCTTGAGTGGAATATCTAAATTCTTTATTTGGAAATGGGTATTTTATCAGAGACCTCTTAGGCACCATTTCTAATCCTCTTGGCTCTCCTATCTCTGTTTCACATGCTACTGTGACAATCAGCTCTGAAGGCTCAGATTTACCTCATGAGGGACCAACATCACAACCTCCTGCACTTTGTCCTTGTGTCACCTGACTCCCCACCCTTCTCTGGGTTTCTATGTTGATGCTGAGGTGGGCGATGCCCCAGGATCAGAGCCCACACATGCACAGCCAGGTGCCTTGTTGACTCTGGGTGTGTGTGTGGTCTGTGTATTCAGTGAATGGTCATTGTGGTGGGGGTCAGTATGATGTTAGGGTATGTACATATGATTTTCATATTTGGGTACAATCAGAAGGTAGATGGTCATTTCAGGGTGTCTGTATGTATGTTTGCTATGGTCAATTGGGTGTATCGACATGTGGGATCTTGGACAATGTGCAATGAGTGTATGCTTGTTCTCAGCGTTTTGTATATTTTAAAGGTAGACTAATGTGAGAATGTGTGGTCAGTGTGTGAATTCAGGATGTGTGGTCAGAACATGTGTGAGTTCTCAGTGTAGATGTGTTGTCAGAATACACAATCATCTGCAATATCTAAGCGTGTCTTGCATTGATTTTCATGTGGTCAGAAGTTTTGTGGTCAGTGTGAATGTGTTTGTCTTTGTGTGTGTTTACGATGTGGTTAGAGAGGGTTAGTGAGAACCCTATTAGAGGCAGCACACTGCAACACTGCCAGCCTCCTAGGAAACACCAGGTGGCCAGCTTCCAGTCTTCCTGGGAGCAGTGGAATCCACTGCAGATGTTTGATGGGTGGGGCTACTTCTTGGAGGTTGAATTAGGGATTCTCTCCATGATAACATCTTACTCCTACATTGTACATTTCTTTGAAGCTGGTTAAGCTCTTTGACAATTGTTTCTCTGGGCCAGATCAAAAACTTGCCAAAGTTTTTCTGTTCCTGGGCAGTTATTTTAGCAATAGTCTTTGTGTGCACTGTCCTTTCAGTGAGGATTTCAACATAGCTTGTAAATCTGCTTTGAATCATGAATAATCAGGGTAGAGTATAGCTATCCCATATTGTTTCCAAGGAGGAGCTGGTGGATTCGAGCTGCTGACCTTTTGGTTAGCGGCAGTAGCTCTTCACCACTGCACCACCAGGCTGGGTTTTTTTTTTTTTTTTTTTTGGATTATAGAAATGCTTTGGAAACCCTGGTGGCGTAGTGGATAAGGGCTAAGGCTGCTAACCAAAAGGTCGGCAGTTCAAATCCACCAGGCGCTCCTTGGAAACTCTGTGGGGCAGTTCTACTCTGTCCTATACCGTCACTATGAGTCAGAATTGACTCGACGGCAATGGGTTTTAGATATGCTTTGAATCATGACTAATCAGGAATTTTTATAGTCATTGGCCTATTACTGGATTTTCGCATTATAAATGAGAACACAAATTGATGAGTGAAATCAAGCTAACTCTGTAAAATAATCTCACCTTTTTCAGTGAATAATCAGTGAACAAGACAACTGTATAACTTCAATGAGAAAACTTTTAAGTGACAAATTCTTTCTGTCCAACGAAGTAATAAATATTAACTCTTCTGGGGCCCCTTTCACACACTGGTAGTGGAAATGTGATTTCTCACAACCATCCCGAAATACAATGTAACGCTGTCTACCCAAAGCCTTCGAAATGCTCACACTCTTTTCTTTATTCAGCACCATCCCACATCTAGTCATCTACCCTAATGAAAGGACCACCATGATTCCAAAGACCTGGTGAGAGCACATTCAATGGAACCGGATGGAGTACAGTGAAAATGTGGCAACGAGCTGAATGACCCATGGTAGAGGGATTCTGTAACTAGTGTAAATCCTTACGGTGGAGGCAGCTCCTAAAAGTCATGAGCTTCAAAGACATTTCAGAACACAGAAAATGCTCTTAATGTAATGGCAAGTGGAAAGATGCAGAAAGCAGGTTTTCTACGTTGTGTGGACAAGAGGACATGTGTTTCTGCACAGATAGAGTGAACAAATGCTCCATGAAAATACCATAGAATGGAAGAACCGGAATTTCTAAAGGATGCTGTAACCATCACTGTATCAACTTCCTTGGCAGCTGTTTCTGGGCTCCAAACACTCAATTCTGTCCTCACTCCAGCCTTGAGGGTAGGGGCGATATCCTCCTTTTTAACAAAGCCTTGGCTGAACTACTATATATGATCTCAAAGTTTCTTGTGCACTTCGACTTGTTCAATCTAGTTTTTGTTTTGGTTTTTGGCATTTCGGTTGCATCCTTTAAACCCCGTAATCTGCAATGGGATCAGCAGGAGCCATTGAGTTTCATGGCGCTAACGCTGCTTATCGGAGACCTGGTCGATGGGAAGGTGCCAGGTGCTGACACCTGCATCTTTCTCTATCAGCTTTTTTTTTTAAGTGCTTTGGTCTGTCCTATAGAAGTATTTAAAAAAAAATTAACTACTTCTATTCTGCAGAGTCAGAGGGCTGCAGCAGGGACCCTCTTTGTCCGGGACGATCGTCCACACATTGCCCAATAGATGCCCTCCATCAGCACACGTGGGGAGTGGGCCATGTGTTCTACCCAGATGTCTTCTCAGGCCTTGGTCGGACCCTTCACCATACACTCCACCACATCCTTTTAGCTGTGTTCCCAGACTTCAGTCAGACGTCCACCAAATCCTCCCAGCTGTGTTCCCAGGCCTCTGCCAGATTCTGGACTTCTTCCTTCCAGATGTGTTGCTGGACCTTGGTCAGACCCTCCCCCTCCGCTTCCCAGCTGCGTTCCTGGATCTTGGCCAGATCCTCCACTATTCCTTACAGCTGAGTTCCGGGACCTTGAACAGACACTCCCCCTCCTCCTCCCAGTTGTGTTCTACCTGGGCCAGGCTCTGCCTCTCATCCTCCCAACTGTGTTCCTACAACTGGGACAGGACCTCTGGCCCCTCCTCCCAGCTGTATACCTGGGCCTTGGAGAGACCCTCTACCTCCTCCTCCCAAACGTGTTCCGAAACCTTGGCCAGACTCTCCCACTCCTCTTTCCAGCTGTGTTTCTGAACCTTGGCTAGATGCTGCCCCTTCAACTCCCAACTGTGTTCCTGGACCTTGGACAGACCATCCTCCTTCTCATCCCAGCTGTGTTCCTGGACCTTGACCAGATACTAACCCTCCTCCTGCCATCTGGGTTACTGGAACTTGGACAGACCCTTCACATCAACCCCCATCTGTATTCTTGGACCTTGGTCAGGTCATCCACCTCCTCCTCTCAAGTGTGTTCCTGGACCTTGGACACACCATCCGCCTCCTCTGCCCAGCTGTGTTCATGGACTTCAGCCACACCTTTCCATTCCTCCACCCAGGTGTCTTCCTGAACCTTGTCAAGGCCCTCTCGCCACTCCTCCCAGCTGTGATCCTGGACCTGGGCCAGACCCTTCACCACTTCCTCCCAGCTGTGCTCCTGACCTTCGAAAGACCCTCTACATTCTCCTCTCAGCTGTATTCCTCAACCTCTGCCAGACCCTCTCCCTCCTCCTCTCAGCGGTGTTCCGGGAACCTGGCCAGACCCTGCACCTCCTCCTTGCAGCTATGCTGCTGGACTTCAGCCAGGCCCTACCCCTACTACTCCCAGCTGTGTTCCTGGATTTCGGACAGACCCTCTAGCTCCTCCTCCCAGCTGTTTCTAGACATTGGCTAGACCTTCCACCTCATCCTCCCATCTCTGTTCCTAGACCTTGGCCAGACACTCTGCTCCGTGCAGCTGTGTTCCTGGACCTTGGACAGACCATCTGCTCCATTCAGTTGTGTTCATGGACCTTGGCCAGACCCTTCACCTCCACCTACCAGCTGTGTTCCTCGACCTCAGCCAAAGCCTGTCCCTCATCCTCCCAGCTGTGTTCCTAGAACTTGGATAGATCACTCCCCTCCTCCCCCCAACTGTGTTCCTGACCTTAGACAGACCCTTCCCTTACTCCTCCCAGCCGTCTTCCTGGATTTCAGCCAGACCTTCCCATTCCTCCACCCAGCTGTGTTCCTGAACCTTGTCAAGACCCTCCCCATACTCCTCTCAGCTCTGTTCCTAGACCTTGGACATACCCTCCACACCCTCCTCCCAGCTGTATACCTAGACCTTGAAGAAACCCTCCATCTCCTTCTAGCTATGTTCCTGAACCTTGGCCACACCCTCCCCCTCCTCCTCCCAGCTGTATTCTGGACATCTGCCAGACCCTCCTCCTTCTCCTCCAAGCTGTGGCCCTATACCTATATTTCAGACAGGCCCTACCCCTCCTCCTCTCAGCTATGTTCCTCGAACTTGGCCAGATCCTCCATCTCCTCCTCCCAGCTGTATTCCTGGACCTAGGTCAGGCCCTCCACCTCCTCATCTCAGCTATGCCTGGACCTCATTCAGACCGCCCCGTTCCTCCTACTAGCTGTGTTCCTGGACCTTGGTCAGACTCTACCCCTCCTCCCAACTATGTTCCTAGAACTTGGAAGAACCCTCCACCTCCTCCCACCAACTGTGTTCCTAGACCTTGGACACACCCTCCAACTCTTCCCAGCTGTGCTCCTGGACTTCAGTCAGACCCTGCCCCTCGTCTTCTCAGCTGTGTTCGTCACCCTTGCCCAGAACCTAGCCTTCCTCCTCCCAGCTATGTTCCTGGAACTTGGACAGACCCTCCACCTTCTCTCCCCTACTGTGTTTCTGGACCTTGGTCAGGCCCTCCACCTTCTCTCCCCTACTGTGTTCCTGGACGTTGGTCAGACCCTCCCCATTATCCAACCGTGTTCCTGGAACGTGGACAAAACCTCCCCATACTCTTCCCAAGTGTGTTCTTGGACCCAGGCCAGACCCTCCCCTTTCTCCTCCCAGCTGTGCTCCTGGACCTTGGCCAGATTCTCTCCCTCCTCCTCCCAGGTGTGTTCCTGGATCTTGGCCAAATCCTACCTCTCCTCCTCCCAGCTCTGTTACTGGATCTTCGCCAGACCTTCCCTTTACTCTTTCCAGCTGTGTTCCTTAACCTTAGACAGAAGCTCCCCCCGTCTCCTGAAGCTGTATTCCTGGAAATTAAACATACCATATACCTCCTCTCCCGGAATGTGTTCCTGGACCTTGGACAGACCCTCAACCTTCTCCCACCTATGTTGCTGGATATTAGCCAAGCCCTCCCCATCCTCCTTCCAAATGTTCTGGACCTCAGCCAGATCTCCCTCCACCTCATCTCAACTGTGTTCCTCCCACAATGCCAGATTCTCCCCCTTCTCCTCCCAGCTGTGTTCCTAGACCTCGGCCAGAACCTTGACCTCCTCCTCCCGGCTGTGCTCCTGGACTTTGGACAGACCCTCCACCACCTCCTCTCAACAATTTTCTCAACAAGGCCAGATCTTCCCTTTCCTTCTCCCAACTGTGTTCCTAGGCCTTGAGCAGATCCTCCCCCACTTCCTCTCAGCTGGATTCCTGGACCTTAGCCAGACAGTCCACTTTCTCCTCCCAGCTGTGTTCCTGGACCTTGGCCAAAAACTCCCCCATCTCCTCCCAGCTGTGTTCCTGGACCTTAGCCAGACAGTACACCTCCTCTTTCCAGCTGTGCTCCTGGACCTTGACCAAAACCTGCGGCACCTCCTGCCAGCTCTGTTCCTGGACCTTAGCCAGATAGTCCACCTTCTCCTCCTACCTCTGTTATCAGACTTAGGCTAGACCCTTCCCCGCTCTTCACCCGCCTGTGTTTCTCGAACTCTGCAAGACCCTTCCCCCTTCCCCGCTCTCCCCCGTGTTCCTGGACCTTGATTCCCCTCCAAAACACAACTGGAGTCCCACTCCAAAACATGCCTGGGTTTCCCTCCCCCACATGGCTGGCTTCGCACTTCCCAACATGAATGGCAGCCCCCTCCACTACCCAGCTTTTCTCCACATTCCCCACCTCACTGGCCATTTAGGCCTCATCAGCTGCCTCCACTACATACTCCCAGGCCTCATTGTCTACGGCCTGGACCACCTCCATGCTTCTGGCCTCTAAAGACCATTACAGTTTTGCCAGAGTCTTCACCTCCAATACTTTGATCACCAGTATTGTTGTTGCTGTTCTCAAGTGGTCTCGTTCTACCTCCTTCCATCTTCCATGGAAGAAAATCCTTGCCTGTCTAAAGAGACAATTCTTCACCTAACAAATCTTAACTGTGGCAATAAACTCACTATAGAAAATTAGTTATCAACCAAAATTCGTAACATTTAAAAAAGAATCTCACAACTAGTGTTTCTTGTAATTTGATTAGATGTAAGATAAAGCCCACAACCAGTCAACACTGATATTTGTTTACTCAACAAACACTTAGTGAGCACCTGCTGTCTGCTATGACAAACAATAGACTTGATCCTTGGCCTCCTGGCCTTCAGATGCAACAGCCTGAAATGAGTGTGTCCACCAATTGTCTATAGCTCTTTAGGTTGGAGAGGACATTAGTCCATTGCCGTAGAGTCCATTCCAACTTACAGCGACCCAAAAGGACAGAGAAGAACTGTCACATGGTGTTTCCAAGGAGCATAGATTTGAACTGTCAACCTTTTGGTTAGCAGCCAATCTCTTTACCACTGCACCACCAGGGCTCTGGAGAGAACATCAAGGCCCATCCTTACAGATGAAAAAACTAAGGTTGAGTGACTTGCCCCTAATCTCCCAGTAAGGGTGCCCCAAAGCAGCATTCTTGCCCGTATTCTCGTCTCATTCTGCTCATTCACAACCATTTTCATGACTTCAACTGCCCTGTATATACTAGTCATTCCCATTTCTGTATTAGGTCAAGACCTCTTCCCCTAAGTTTTCACGTGTCGATATGCTATCTGTAAGACACACACTTTAGATCCAAAATACAAACAGGTTGAAACTGAAAGGGTGCGGGAGAAATTCTATGCAAATTGTAACCAAAAGATATGGATAGCTATATTAATATCAGACGAAATAGACTTTAGGTCACAATCTGTTACAACAGACAAGGACGTTACATACTGATAAAAGGGTCGATTCATTAAGAAGATATTACCTATTACATAGGTACCAAACAACAGAGTCCTAAAATAGATGAAATAAACATGACAGAACCGAAAGGAGAGACACTTCTACAGTCCATAGTTATTTAAATAATGCACAGAATGTCTAGACAAAACATCAGTAGTGAAATAGAGGGTTTGAACAACACCAAAAATCAACTAGACCTAGTAGATATATATAGAACACTCCACCCAACATCACTAGAACACACATTCTTCTCTAGTGCACATAGATTATTCTCCAGGATAGGGCATATACTAGGTTACTGCATTAGTTATCAAGTGCTGCTCGAACAGAAATAAATTAAGTGGGTCGCTTGAACAAACAAATTTATTTTCTCACAGGTTAAGAGGCTAGAAGTCTGAGTTCAGGGTGCCAAATATAGGGGAAGATTCTCTATTGGCTCTGGGGGACAGTCCTTTTCTCTTTTCAGCTTCTGTTTCTTGGTTCTGTGGAGATCTCATGTGGTGTGGCATCTACTTTCCCCCATCTCTGCTTGCTTGCCTGTTAACTTGCTCAGTCTGCTCTTTTATATCTCAAAAGAGATTGACGGGAGAGGGCGGAGCCAAGATGGCGGACTAGGCAGACGCTACCTCGGATCCCTCTTACAACAAAGACAAGGAAAAACAAGTGAATCGATCACATACATAACAATCTACGAACCCTGAACAACAAACACAGATTTAGAGACGGAGAACGAACTAATACGGGGAAGCAGCGATTGTTTCCAGAGCCTGGAGCCAGCGTACCAGTCAGGTAAGGCACAAGCACAGAGAGCTGCTCCACCCCCCTGAACTAACCCCGGGAGGGAGACCAGCCGGTTCCGCGGGCGGCGTGGGACGCAGCCGGTAGGAGAAGTCCCCGGGAGGCAGTGACTGGTCTTGGAGCAGGAAGAGCAGCGTCCCAGAGGGGGAACCGTCTCGCCGGGATTTGGACTGGACGCAGCGGATTTTCTGGAAAAACTAGTTTCCCAGTGATGGCTCGGAGACAACAATCCATATCAAACCACTTAAAGAAGCAGACCATGACAGCTTCTCCAACCCCCCAAACAAAAGAATCAAAATCTTTCCCAAATGAAGATACAATCCTGGAATTATCAGATACAGAATATAAAAAACTAATTTACAGAATGCTTAAAGATATCACAAATGAAATTAGGATAACTGCAGAAAAAGCCAAGGAACACACCGATAAAACTGTTGAAGAACTCAAAAAGATTATTCAAGAACATAGTGGAAAAATTAATAAGTTGCAAGAATCCATAGAGAGACAACATGTAGAAATCCAAAAGATTAACAATAAAATTACAGAATTAGACAACGCAATAGGATGTCAGAGGAGCAGACTTGAGCAATTAGAATGCAGACTGGGACATCTGGAGGACCAGGGAATCAACATCAACATAGCTGAAAAAAAATCAGATAAAAGAATTTAAAAAAATGAAGAAACCCTAAGAATTATGTGGGACTCTATCAAGAAGGATAACCTGCAGATGATTGGGGTCCCAGAAGGGAGGGGGGACAGAAAACACAGAGAAAATAGTTGAAGAACTCCTGACACAAAACTTCCCTGACATCATGAAAGACGAAAGGATATCTATCCAAGATGCTCATCAAACCCCATTTAAGATTGATCCAAAAAGAAAAACACCAAGACATATTATCATCAAACTCACCAAAACCAAAGATAAACAGAAAATTTTAAAAGCAGCCAGGGAGAAAAGAAAGGTTTCCTTCAAGGGAGAATCAATAAGAATAAGTTCAGACTACTCAGCAGAAACCATGCAGGCAAGAAGGGAATGGGACGACATATACAGAACACTGAAGGAGAAAAACTGCCAGCCAAGGATCACATATCCAGCAAAACTCTCTCTGAAATATGAAGGCGAAATTAAGATATTTACAGACAAACACAAGCTTAGAGAATTTGCAAAAACCAAACCAAAGCTACAAGAAATACTAAAGGATATTGTTTGGTCAGAGAACCAATAATATCAGATATGAGCACAACACAAGGTCACAAAACAGAACGTCCTGATATCAACTCAAATAGGGAAATCACAAAAACAAACAAATTAAGATTAATTAAAAAAAAAATACACATAACAGGGAATCATGGAAGTCAACAGGTAAAAGATCACAATAATCAAAAAGAGGGACTAAATACAGGAGGCATTGAACTGCCATATGGAGAGTGATACAAGGTGATATAGAACAATACAAGTTAGGTTTTTACTTAGAAAAATAGGGGTAAATAATAAGGTAGCCACAAAAAGGTATAACAACTCTATAACTCAAGATAAAAGCCAAGAAAAACGTAACGACTCAACTAACAAAGTCAAACACTATGAAAATGAGGATCTCACAATTTACTAAGAAAAACGCCTCAGCACAAAAAAGTATGCGGAAAAATGAAATTGTCAACAACACACATAAAAAGGCATCAAAATGACAGCACTAAAAACTTATTTATCTATAATTACCCTGAATGTAAATGGACTAAATGCACCAATAAAGAGACAGAGAGTCACAGCCTGGATAAAGAAACACGATCCATCTATATGCTGCCTACAAGAGACACACCTTAGACTTAGAGACACAAACAAACTCAAACTCAAAGGATGGAAAAAAGTATATCAAGCAAACAATAAGCAAAAAAGAAGAGGAGTAGCAATATTAATTTCTGACAAAATAGACTTTAGACTTAAATCCACCACAAAGGATAAAGAAGGACACTATATAATGATAAAAGGGACAATTGATCAGGAAGACATAACCATATTAAATATTTATGCACCCAATGACAGGGCTGCAAGATACATAAATCAAATTTTAACAGAATTGAAAAGTGAGATAGATACCTCCACAATTATAGTAGGAGACTTCAACACACCACTTTCGGAGAAGGACAGGACATCTAGTAAGAAGCTCAATAGAGACACGGAAGATCTAATTACAACAATCAACCAACTTGACCTCATTGACTTATACAGAACTCTCCACCCAACTGCTGCAAAATATACTTTTTTTTCTAGCGCACGTGGAACATTCTCTAAAATAGACCCCATATTAGGTCATAAAACAAACCTTTGCAGAGTCCAAAACATCGAAATATTACAAAGCATCTTCTCAGACCACAAGGCAATGAAACTAGAGATCAATAACAGAAAAACTAGGGAAAAGAAATCAAATACTTGGAAAATGAACAATACCCTCCTGAAAAAACACTGGGTTATAGAAGACATCAAGGAGGGAATAAGGAAATTAATAGAAAGCAACGAGAATGAACATACTTCCTATCAAAACCTCTGGGACAGAGCAAAAGCAGTGCTCAGAGGCCAATTTATATCGATAAATGCACACATACAAAAAGAAGAAAGAGCCAAAATCAGAGAACTGTCCCTACAACTTGAACAAATAGAAACTGAGCAACAAAAGAATCCATCAGGCAACAGAAGAAAACAAATAATAAAAATTAGAGCTGAACTAAATGAATTAGAGAACAGAAAAACAACTGAAAGAATTAACAAAGCCAAAAGCTGGTTCTTTGAAAAAATTAACAAAATTGATAAACCATTGGCTAGACTGACTAAAGAAATACAGGAAAGGAAACAAATAACCCGAATAAGAAATGAGAAGGACCACATCACAACAGAACCAAATGAAATTAAAAGAATCATTTCAGATTATTATGAAAAATTGTACTCTAACAAATTTGAAAACCTAGAAGAAATGGATGAATTCCTGGAAAAACACTACCTACCTAAACTAACACATTCAGAAGTAGAACAACTAAATAGACCCATAACAAAAAAAGAGATTGAAATGGTAATCAAAAAACTCCCAACAAAAAAAAGCCCTGGCCCGGACAGCTTCACTGCAGAGTTCCACCAAACTTTCAGAGAAGAGTTAACACCACTACTTCTGAAGGTATTCCAAAGCATAGAAAATGACGGAATACTACCCAACTCATTCTATGAAGCCACCATCTCCCTGATACCAAAACCAGGTAAAGACATTACAAAAAAAGAAAATTATAGACCTATATCCCTCATGAACATTGATGCAAAAATCCTCAACAAAATTCTAGCCAATAGAATCCAACAACACATCAAAAAAATAATTCACCCTGATCAAGTGGGATTTATACCAGGTATGCAAGGCTGGTTTAATATCAGAAAAACCATTAATGTAATCCACCACATAAATAAAACAAAAGACAAAAACCACATGATCTTATCAATTGATGCAGAAAAGGCATTTGACAAAGTCCAACACCCATTCATGATAAAAACTCTTACCAAAATAGGAATTGAAGGAAAATTCCTCAACATAATAAAGGGCATCTATGCAAAGCCAACAGCCAATATCACTCTAAATGGAGAGAACCTGAAAGCATTTCCCTTGAGAACGGGAACCAGACACGGATGCCCTTTATCACCGCTCTTATTCAACATCGTGCTAGAAGTCCTAGCCAGGGCAATTAGGCTAGACAAAGATATAAAAGGTATCTGGATTGGCAAGGAAGAAGTAAAGTTATCACTATTTGCAGATGACATGATTATATACACAGAAAACCCTAAGGAATCCTCCAGAAAACTACTGAAACTAATAGAAGAGTTTGGCAGAGTCTCAGGTTATAAAATAAACATACAAAAATCACTTGGATTCCTCTACATCAACAAAAAGAACACCGAAGAGGAAATAACCAAATCAATACCATTCACAGTAGCCCCCAAGAGGATAAGATACTTAGGAATAAATCTTACCAAGGATGTAAAAGACCTATACAAAGAAAACTACAAAGCTCTACTACGAGAAATTCAAAAGGACATACTTAAGTGGAAAAACATACCTTGCTCATGCATAGGAAGACTTAACATAGTAAAAATGTCTATTCTACCAAAAGCCATCTATACATTTAACGCACTTCCGATCCAAATTCCAATGTCATATTTTAAGGGGATAGAGAAACAAATCACCAATTTCATATGGAAGGCAAAGAAGCCCCGGATAAGCAAAGCACTACCGAAAAAGAAGAAGAAAGTGGGAGGCCTCACTTTACCTGACTTCAGAACCTATTACACAGCCACAGTAGTCAAAACAGCCTGGTACTGGTACAACAACAGGCACATAGACCAATGGAACAGAATTGAGAACCCAGACATAGATCCATCCACGTATGAGCGGCTGATATTTGACAAAGGACCAGTGTCAATTAATTGGGGAAAAGATAGCCTTTTTAACAAATGGTGCTGGCATAACTGGATATCCATTTGCAAAGAAATGAAACAGGACCCATACCTCACAGCATGCACAAAAACTAACTCCAAGTGGATCAAAGACCTAAACATAAAGACTAAAACAATAAAGATCATGGAAGAAAAAATTGGGACAACCCTAGGAGCCCTAATACAAGGTATAAACAGAATACAAAATCTTACCAAAAATGATGAAGAGAAACCAGATAACTGGGAGCTCCTAAAAATGAAACACCTATGCTCATCTAAAGACTTGTCCAAAAGAGTAAAAAGACCACCTACAGATTGGGAAAGAATTTTCAGCTATGACATCTCCGACCAGCGCCTGATCTCTAAAATCTACATGATTCTGTCAAAACTCAACCACAAAAAGACAAACAACCCAATCAAGAGGTGGGCAAAGGATATGAACACAGATTTCACTAAAGAAGATATTCAGGCAGCCAACGGATACATGAGAAAACGCTCTCGATCATTAGCCATTAGAGAAATGCAAATTAAAACTACGATGAGATTCCATCTCACACCAGCAAGGCTGGCATTAATCCAAAAAACACAAAATAATAAATGTTGGAGAGGCTGCGGAGAGATTGGAACTCTCATACACTGCTGGTGGGAATGTAAAATGGTACAAGCACTTTGGAAATCTATCTGGCGTTATCTTAAACAGTTAGAAATAGAACTACCATACAACCCAGAAATCCCACTCCTGGGAATATACCCTAGAGATACAAGAGCCTTCATACAAACAGATATATGCACACCCACGTTTATTGCAGCTCTGTTTACAATAGCAAAAAGTTGGAAGCAACCAAGGTGTCCATCAACGGACGAATGGGTAAATAAATTGTGGTATATTCACACAATGGAATACTATGCATCGATAAAGAACAGTGACGAATCTCTGAAACATTTCATAACATGGAGGAACCTGGAAGGCATTATGCTGAGCGAAATGAGTCAGAGGCAAAAGGACAAATATTGTATAAGACCACTATTATAAGATCTTGAGAAACAGTAAACCTGAGAAGAACACATACTTTTGTGGTTACAAGGGGAGGAGGCAACAATTGCATCAATTGGTCTCAACCCACCTGGATCAAAGGAGAATGAAGAACACCAAGGCCACACGACAAGTAAGAGCCCAAGAGACAGAAAGAGGCACATGAACCAGAGACCTACATCATCCTGAGACCAGAAGAACTAGTTGGTGCCTGGCCACAATCGATGACTGCCCTGACAGGGAGCACAGCAGAGGACCCCTGAGGGAACAGGAGATCAGTGGGATACAGACCCCAAATTCTCATAAAAAGACCAAACTTAATGGTCTGACTGAGACTAGAGGAATCCCGGCGGCCATGTTCCCCAGACCTTCTGTTGGCACAGGACAGGAACCATCCCCGAAGACAACTCATCAGACATGAAAGGGACTGGTCAGCGGGTGGGAGAGAGACGCTGATGAAGAGTGACCTAATTATATCAGGTGGACACTTGAGATTGTGTTGGCAACTCTTGTCTGGAGGGGGGATGGGAGGATAGAGAGAGAGGGAAGCCGGCAAAATTGGCAAGAAAGGAGAGACTGAAAGGCCCGACTGAAGAGGGGGAGAGCAAGTGGGAGTAGGGAGTGAGATGTATGTAAACTTATATGTGACAGACCGATTGGATTTGTAAACGTTCACTTGAAGCTTAATAAAAGTTATAAAAAAAAAAAAGAGAGATTGACGGGAGGTGGGGTCAAGACGGTGGACCAGGCAGATGCTTCCTATGGTCCCTCTTACAACAAAAACCTGAAAAAACAAGTAAATCAATTTTATATGACAATCTAGGAGCCCTGAACATTAAAGACAAAGTTGAAGAGTCGGACTGAGCATCAGGGGGATGGAGAGACAATTCAGAAGCAGCAAGGATTTGCGAGACCTGACTTGGCCAGCACCCTACAGCCTAGATTAGCTTGCGTGTGCTGGCTGAGGCAAGCAGTAGCGCTCGGGATGCCTTTTCCATATCGGCAGAAACCAAGTGGCAGAGAGTCTGCTCAAGCCTCTGGTTCCAAGGAGAAGTGGCACTGAATCTGTGGAAGTTCAGTGCAAGCATCTAATCTACCACAAGGGATCCAAAAAACCTTTTTCCCTTCTGGGAAGTACCTTTCTCCTATATACCCAGCTCCTCTCACTCTGCTTCAAGTACACCCTCACCCCCTGGGCCAGAAGTGGAACCCATCGCATGTCCTCAACCATTCTCTTGGCTTTTGAGAAAGAATAAATTAAGAAACAGGAAAAAATAATCTGCCAGCTCCCCTAAGCCAGGAACTCAGGGCAGGCACAGACCCTTTGCCTAGGCACAGGAATAAGGAGTCTACAGACTTAGAATGCCTTTCACCCCTGCCTAGACCTGTGTTGGCCCATTTCAACAGTGTATCCCCTCATTAGCACAGTACAACAGGGTATATAATTGGAGCCTATTTTCAAGTGCAACCACTAAGGACGAGTGGCATATTCTTGACATTAGACACCACCCTGTCCATTAAGCAGGGTCCTTGACTACCCACATCAGACGCCTGAGGACCGGTGGCTTCACCCACTCCACCTAGCCACCCACAACAGGGGTCCAAGAATAAGTGTTGCCTCCCAGTCTCTACAGCCAACAGCACGGGGTCCCCAAAGTCCGGATGCAAAGCCCACCCACTTACGAGCTCTCGAAAGCACAGACATACCTTCCACCCAGCCACTCAGTGGCAACTGTCAGCCCCCTACCTGGCTCAGCACATAACCCTGACTATAGGCAGATAACACAAGCCCAGTGCCGTCGAGTCGATTAGATACCTATGCCTAATCCAATCAGCCCTATGTAGTCCTGCCCATCTAGGACTGTAGGTGAGAGCCTGCACCACACACCTGATGACTGAAGACATGGACACCTGAGCTGAATCCACACAAGAAAAATAAATGGACTCCTGGGCTCACATACCTAATAACAGCCATAACTGCCTGCTATCAGGATGTGAGAGCTTCAATAATGCCAATAATCAAAGTAGCTCAAATGACCAGCCTACTTGGGCATATCAAAGTGGAATAAAACAAGAAGCTAGGAAGCAGTAATGAAACATAAAATAAATAAATAAAACTTATTGATGGGTTAGAGACAACAGTCAATATCAAATCACAGAAAGAGGCAGACCATGATGGCTTCAGCAAGTGACCAAAACAAAGAACCAAAAAACCTCCCGGAGGATGAAAAAGTCTTGGAGTTATCGGAGGTAAAATTAAAAAGATTAGCATACAGAGCTCTTTAAGAGAACAGTAAGGAGATCAGGCAAAATGTAGACCAAGTCAGGGAACACAGAGACAACGCAATAGTAGAACATAAGGATGCTATACAAGAGCATAATGACAAGTTTAACAAGCTGCAATAATCCAAAGAGAAACAGCAAACAGAAACCCAATATATTAACAACAAAATTTCAGAATTATACGACTGAATAGAAATGCATAGGAGCAGAATTGAGGCAAGGGAAGTCAGAATTAGTGAGACTGCAGAGAAAGCATTTGACAGCAATTTTTTGAGGGAAAATCTGCTACAAGAATTTTAAAAAATGAAGAAACCCTAAGAATTATGTGGGACTCTACAAGAAAAATAATCTATGAGTGACTTGAGTACTCGAACGGGGAGGAGGGGGAGGAGGTTAAAACAGACAGAATTGTTGAAGATACGCTGGCAAAAACTTCCTTGATACCATAAAAGATGAAAAGATACCTGTCCAAGAAACTCATCAAGCCCCACAGAGGGTAGATCCCAAAAGAAACTCATCAAGACATCGTATAATCAAACCAAAAATACAGAGAGAATTTTAAGAGCAGTTGGGGATAAATGAAAAGTCATCTGAAAAGGAGAGTCAATAAGACTATACTCTGACTACTCAGCAGAAAACATGCAGGCAGGAAGGCAATGGGATGACATATATAAAACCTTGAACAAAAAAGAAAATGCCAGCCAAGGATTATATATCAGGCAAAGCTCTCTGTCAAATATGATGGAGAAATTAGGACATTTCCAGATAAACAGAACTTTAGGTTATTTGTAAAAAACAAACCGAAATTACAAGAAATACTAAAGGGAGTCCTCCGGTTACAAAATCAATAATATCAGAAAACAACCCAAGACTAGAACACAGGACAGAACAACCAAATATCAACCCAGATAGGGATGTCAAAAAAATAAATCAAAGCTAAAACATTGAAAATAGGGAAACAGACATCAATATGTAAAAGATGACAACATTAAAACAAAAAAGGAGGGACTTAGTAATGTAGTCATAGAACTTTCATATGGTGATGAAGTCAAGGCGGTATCTAGAAATAAAAGATTGGTTTAAACTTAGAAACACAGAGGTAAATATTAAGGTAACCACAAAGAAAACTATCCTACACACCCAATTAAAAAATAAGAAAAACATAAAGACTTAACAAATATAAAAGAAACAATAATGAAAAAAAGTTGAAAAGAAAATACATAAAGAAAAATGACTCAGCACAGAAAATTAACTCAACAAAGAAACTGTCAAAAACAACACACATACACACACACACAGATACATCAGAATGACAGCACTAAACTCACACCTTTCAATAATTACACTGAATGTAAATGGAATAAATGCACTAATAAACAGAGAGCGGCAGAATAGATTTTAAAAAATGATCTGTCTATAGGCAGCCTACGAGAGACACACTTAGATTCAAAGGCGCAAACAATCTAAAACTCAAAGGACGGAAAAAAATATATTAAGAAAACAATCAAAAAAGAGCAGGAGTGGCAATACTCATCTCTGACAAAATAGGCTTTACAGCAAAACCCACCACAAAGGTTAAGGAAGGACACTATATAATGCTTAAGGGTCAATACACCAGGAGGACATAACCATACTAAATATTTATGCACCCAAAAACAGGGCTCCAAAATACATAAAACAAACTCTAACAGCACTGAGAAGAGACATAGCTCCACGACAATAGTAGGAGACTTTGACAGACCACTTTTTGCTGAAGGACAGAACATCCGAAAAGAAGCTCAATAAAGACATGGCAAATCTAAACGCCACAGTCACCCAACTTGATCTCATACACATATACAGAACACTCCACTCAACTGAAGCCCAGTATACTTTCTTTTCCAGCACACATGGAACATTCTCCAGAATAGAACACGTATTAGGCCAAAAAAGCAAGCCTTAACAGAATCAAAAACATCAAAATATTACACAGCATCTTCTCTGACCATAAAGACATAAAAGTAGAAAGCAATAAAAGGAAAAAAACAAAAAAATCAAATACATGGAAACTGAAGAACACCTTGCTCCAAAACTACTGGTTATAGAAGAAATTAAAGATACAGCAAACAAATTCACAGAATTCAATGAGAACGAAAACACATCCAACAAGAACCTCTGAGGCAGGGCAAAAGCACTGTTCAGAGGTCAACTTATAGCAATAAATGCACACATCCAAAAAGAAGAAAGGGCCAAAATCAAAACACTAACCCTACAACTCGAACAAACAGAAAAACAGCAGCAGAATAAGCTCATGGGCACCAGAAGAAGGAAATAAGAAAAATTAGAGAAGAAATGAATGATATGGAGAATAGAAAAACAACTGAAAGAGTTAACAAGACCAAAAGCTGGTACTTTGAGAAGATCTACAAAATTGATAAACCATTGACCAAAGTCACTGAAGAAAAACAGGAGAGGAAGCAAATAACCCAAATAAGAAATGAGATGGGCGATAACAAAACAGACTCAACTGAAATTAAAAGAATCATAACAGAATACTATGAACAACTGTACTGCAACAAATTTGAAACCCTAGAGGAAATGGACAAATTTCTAGAAACAAACTAGCTACCTAAACTAACACAGACAGGTAGAACAACCAAATAAACTCATAAGAAAAGAAGAGATTGAAGAGGTAATTAAAAAGCTTCCCCTCCCCGCCCCCCCACCAAAAAAAAGCCCTAGCCCTGATGGCTGCACTGGAGAATTCTACCAAACTTTCAGAAAAGAGTTAATACCACTACTACTAAAGGTATGTCAGTGGGTAGAAAAGGATGGAATATTTCCGAACTCATTCTATGAAGCCAGCATAACTCTGATACCAAAACCAGGTAAAGACAACAACAACAAAAAAGAAAATTACACACCAATATCCCCCTAAAACAGGCGCAAAAATCCTCGGCAAAATTCTAGCCAATAGAATTAAAAAACATATCAAAAAAATAATTCACTATGACCAAGTGCGATTCATGCCAGTTATGCAGGGATGGTTCAACATTAGAAAAACAATGTAATCCCTCATATAAATAAAACAAAAGATAAGAATGACACGATCTTATCAATTGACAAAGAAATGGCATTTGACAAAGTCCAAAACCCATTCATGATAAAAACTCTCAGCAACTTAGAATAGAAGCAAAATTCCTTAACATAATAAAGGGCATTATACAAAGCGAACAACCAACATCATCCTAAATGGAGAGGGTCTGAAAGCGTTTCCCTTGAGAAGGGGATCCACACGATGCCCTTTATCACCACTCTTATTCAATATTGTGCTGGAGGTCCTAGCCCCAGCTATAAGGTAAGAGAAAGAAATAAAGGGCATCCAAATTGGTAAGGAAGAAATAAAAGCATCCCTATTTGCAGATGATATGATCTTATACACAGAAAACCCCAAGGAATCCATAAGAGAATTACTGGAACTAATAGACGATTTCAGCAAAGTATCAGGATAGCAGATAAACATACAAAAATCAGTTGGATCCCTCTACAACAACAAACAGAATCTCAGAGGAAATCACCAAACTAATACCATTTACAATAGCCTCCAAGAAGAGAAAATACTTAGGAATAAATACAACCAGAGATGTAAAAGACATATACAAAGAAAAATACAAGACACTACTGAAAGAAACCAAAAGAGACCCACGTAAGTGGAAAAATATACCTTGCTCATGGATAGGAAGACTCAACATTGTGAAAATCTCAATTTTACCCCAAACTATCTACAGATACAAGGCAGTACAATCCAAATTACAATGACGTTTTTTAATGAGACAGAGAAAGAAACAAACTGACAACTTCATATGGAAAGGGAAAAGACCCCAGGTAAATAAAGCATTACTGAAGGAGAAGAACAATGTGGGAGGCCTCACACAATCTGACTTTAGAACCTATTATACCATGGCAGTAAAACAGCTTGGTACTAGTACAAGAGATACATAGACCAATGCAACAGCATTGAGAATCCAGATGTGAATTCATCCGTCTATGAGCAGCTGATATTTGACAAAGGCCCAAACAAAAGACAATCTCTTTTACAAGTGGTTCTGGCATAACTGGATATCCATCTGGAAAAAAATGAAACAAGACTCACACCTCACAACATGTACAAACTATCTCAAAGTGGATCCAAGACCTAAATATAAAGTCTAAAATGATAAAGATCATGGAAGAAAAAATAGGGACAATGCTAAGGGCCCTCATACATGGCAGAAACAAATACAAAACATAACTCACAATTCACAAATAACAGAAGAGAAGGTGAATAACTGGGAGCTCCTAAAAGTCAAACACTTATGCTCATCAAAAGACTTCACCAAAAGAGTAAAAAGACAACCTAAAGACCAGGAAAAAAATTTTGGTTACGACATATCCGATCAGGGTCTAATCTCTGAAATCTACAAGATACTGCAAAACTTCAACAGCAAAAACACAAATAACCCATTAAAAAATGGGCAAAGGATAGGAACAGGAACTTCACCAAGGAGACATTTAGGCAACTAACAGACATATGAAGAAATGCTCATGATCATTAGCCATTAGAGAAATGCAAATCAAAACTACAGTGAGATACCATCTCTCCACAACAAGGATAGAATTAATCCAAAAAATACAAACTAATAAATGTTGGAGAGGTTGTGGAGAGACTAGAACACTTACATAATGCTGGTGGGTATGTAAAATGGTTCAACCGCTTTGAAAATCAATTTGGTGCTTCCTTACAAAGCTAGAAATAGAAGTACCATACAATCCAGCAATCCTATTCCCTGCAATATATCCTAGAGAAATAAGAGCCATCTCACAAACAGATACATGCACACCGATCTTCACTGCAGCACTGCTAACAATAACAAAAAGATGAAAACAACATAGGATCCCATCAACGGATGAATCGATAAACAAATTATGGTATATTTCACACAATGGAATACTATGCAATGATAAAGAACAACGATGAATCTGCAAAACATCTCACAACATGATGAATCTGGAAGGCATTATGCTGAGTGAAATTAGTAAGTCGCAAAAGGACAAAGATTGTATGAGACCACTATTATAAGAACTCCAGAAAAGTTTAAACACAGAAGAAAACATTCTTTCATGGTTATAAGGGTCGGGAGGGAGGGAGAGAGGTATTCACTAACTAGATAGTAAAAAAAGATAGTAGACAAGAATTATCTTAGGCGAAGGGAAGGACAACACACAATACAGGGTAAGTCAGCACAACTGGACTAAACCAAAAGCTGACAAGGTTCCTGAACGCTACCAAACACTTTGAGGGACAGAGTACCAGGGGTGAGGGTCGGGTGACCTTGGTTTCGGGGGACATCTAGGTCAACTGGCATAACAAAGTTGATTAAGAAAATGTTCTGCATCCCACTTTCCTGAGTCACATCTGGGGTCTTAAGAGCTTGGGAGCAGCTATCTAAGATGCATCAATTGGTTCCAACCTACCTGGAGCAAAGGAGAATGAAGGACACCAAAGACACAAGGAAAATATTAGCCCAAGAGACAAAAGGGCCACGTAAACCAGAAGTTCCATCAGTGTGACAACAGAAGAACTAGATAGTGCCCAGCTACCACCAATTGTTACCACCAAAGACTGCCCTCAGAAGGAACACAACAGAGTCCTTGATGGAGCAGGAGAAAAGTGTGGTGCAGAAAACAAATTCACGTAAAAAAGACCAGACTTGACAGTTGACCGAGCCTAGAGGAACCCCAGAAGGCATGGCCCCCAGACTCTCTGTTCACCCAGAACTAAAACCATTCCCGAAGCCAACTCTTCCGACAAAGATTAGGCTGGACTTTACAGTACTTTAATAATACCCATGGAGAGTGTGCTTCTTAGTTCAAGTACATACATGAGACTAAATTTTTTGTTTTAAACTTTTAAAATAAATATACAAAAAATATAGAAAAAAAGGAAAAGAAATGTGAGAATTTGCCTTGGGAAAAGAAAATCTGAAGGGTATGAAAATAAGTTTACTTCATATTTAACCATATTTAGGTTAGAATTCCAACTATGCTCTAATTCTCTGAATAAACAAAGAGTGAATCTACATCGATGAAGAGTTTAGGTATAAATATTTTTTTACCCCAAATTTTGAGGGCTTCGACAATTTTCCCCAGAGACTCTAAATAGCTGATAGGAAATTCATTCTCTTCTGAGAAGCCTATGCCATCAGCCCTCTTGTTCATTTTCTCTCTTTCAAATGGAAGCTGCCCTAACTCTCTGAAGTCCTTATTTGCCAATAGTTTTGTCAATGATGTTAGAGTTTCTTCAGCATCACCCTCCTCCCATCTTGAATTTTAAACCTCACGGACAATCAGTAAGAAAGGCCAAGTAACAAAGCTGTTGAAAGGAGAGTCTGGAATATACACCCCTGACTTAAACAGGGAGGGATACATAAGAAGAAGACCCAAAGAAAATGTACTCAGTTGTATGCAGCATAGTTACAGCATGTTAGATGGAAGCATGGCTTTATTTGGAGAATAATTATGTTTAAGGAGACATGAATGGATGTCACACAGACACAGGACAACTCACCCAGGGAACACTGACATAAGCAGGGAGTTCATTAGTAAATATCATTGTGTTTAGGGCCAATGGAGCCCCAAGGTAATGAACATGCCAGTGGTCCCTTCTTCACGGTTCAATCTGAACTGACTGAGTCCTCTAGAGCTGGACCAGGAATAAAGCCCTATGCTCCCCAAACAACCCCACCTCACCAGACCATGAAAGGTGTTGTTGCCATCGCTTCCACCTATCCCTCTCCTGATCTTTCTGCTCTCCCCTGAAAAGGAAGCATGCCCTCGAGAGCAAGCATGGATCTGATCAGCCCTCTTTGATTCAACCCTGGAGGAGACAAGACACGTCCTCCTATGTCATAGCCTTTCTGTTAACTACTGTTGTTGGTAGTTGTTGTTGAGACAATTTCGACTCATATATTTCACAGTAGACATGGGCTCCATAGGGATTTCAATGTTGTGACCTTGCAGAAGCAGATTGCCAGGTCTGTCTTTCAAGGCACCGCTGGGTGGGTTTGAACTGCCAACCTTTCAGTTAGTAGTGAAGCACTTAACAGTTTGTGCCACCCAAGTACTCCTATGAACTACTAAAGGGTTTTAAAATGGCTAGTGGTTACTTTCAGGTAATACTGAGTGGGACGAGGCTGTAAGGGAGTTAACTGGAAACTGGCCCTATTCTCAGGGTCATGATCTTGGTGGTGTTACAGAGGTGTATGCATATGTGGTTAAGAAATTGCACTTTACAGCTTATGGAGTTCCAGCGGTGGAGTGGTTAAGAGCTCAGGCTGCTAACCAACAGTTCAGCAGTAACAATCTACCAGCCACTCCTTGGAAACCTTATGGGACAGTTCTACTGTGTCCTAGAGGGTCGCTATGAGTCAGAATAAGCTCAATGGCAACAGGTTTGGTGTTTTTCGTTTCATAGAGTACTTAGGATGTCAAAGCACTCTCCTAAAGCTTGATACCTATTAACTCATTTCACCTAGCCCTCAATACTGTGTTGTTGTTGTTGTTGTTAGCTGCCATCGAGTCAGCCCCAGGCTCCTGCAGATCCCATGTGTTACAGAGTAGAACTGTTCCGTAGGGTCTTCTTGGCAGATTACCAGGCCTTTCTTCCACAGTATCACTGGGTGGGTTCGACCCACCAACCTTTGCATTAGCAGCTGATGGCAAACTTCTTGCACCACCCAGGCTCCTTCAACAGTATGAGGCAGATGCTATTTTTATCCCATTTTAGGATAAGGAAACTGTGTCACAAAGCAGTGAAGAATGTTGCCTTAAATCTCAAAGATACCACGCGGTGGAGTTCAAATTTTAACTGACCTTGTCTGGCTCTAAATCCATGTTCCTAACCCCTACACTTGAAAAAAAAAAAAGGAGAGAGAGAATGACACAATACCCTAGAGCTATAATGCTTGGATATTACAGGAAATCGTTTTGTTTTTTTTTTTTTTAATTTCTAAAGCAAACACTTAGATATTGGGGAATAAGATGCTGAATTTACATAAATGATTAAGATAAAATTTGGAGTTTCTAAGAAATTTTATACTGGTGGAAGCTGCTTGAGCTAAGGACCCAGAGCTCTGGTAAGACAAAGCATCCGTCCTCTGTCATCTGAGGCTGGGAGAGCCCTTAGGTGTGCCTGAGCATTGGTGTTTCTTAGCATAGAGTGTCGAGGTCTTCACTTTTCGGGTCCAGGTCCTAGGCAGCTCACGAGTCTTGGGCTCCCTATGCTAATTACTCTCTGTGTCAAGGGAAGATGTGACCTTTCAAAGCCAATATTTGGCCTTGGGTCACCCCAATCCTGGCATCTGCCTCCGAACTCATGATGGAACAAACAGCTGATCTTGCAGTTACCGAATCAGTCAGGCAGAGATGGAGAATGCCCTGGCGGAGCACCCAGAGGTGGGTGAGTCAGCCAAGGTGAGCAGTCCAGATCCCATTAGATGGGAGGTGAGTAGAGGACACGATGAGATCATGTCTGCGTGTGGGTACTTGGAAGCCAGAAGCAGGAGAAACTTCAAGGTACTATCTAGCCAGCCTTGGTCCTCTGGCACACAGGGCACAGCTCATGTGTCTGTGGCCTTCACTATGTGGTCAGCAGGTGGCAGTGGGCCTCATCTGTGGCTCTGTACATAAGGATTATGAATGATGATGATGAAGGCTGTGATGGTTAAGGTTGTGTGTCAACTTGGCTCGGCCATGATTCTTGGTAGCTTGACAGTCATATGAAGTTGTGATCACTCCCGTGATCAAATTTGATATGATGTGATCACCTCCACGATGGCACCTGCTCTGAGTAGCCAATCAGTTGAAAGGGAGTTTCCTTGGTCATTTGTCCTGCACTGAGTATAAGTGGATATTCTGACAACGCTTGTGGGCTTTTACTCCTTCTGGATTCTGCACCTGGATCCTGTTCGTCTCACCTCCAGTTCTTGAGACTAGCTAGCAGCTTACCTGTGGTCTTGCCTGCTGATCTTTGGATTCATCGATCTTCACAGCCTGTGAGCAGGAGTCCTTATTATGTGCCAACTCACTTAGCCCTCACAAAAATCCAAGGAGTTAAGTATTCTTATACACTGTTTTTACAGATAAGGTGTGGTCCTGGCAAGCAGAGGTCTTTTTAACCTAATCTGAAGGTTCGTGGTTTGAACCCACCCAGTGGCACTGGAGAAGAAAAGCCTGGTGATCTACTTCCATGAAGATTATATCCAAGAAAACCCTATGGAACAATTCTACCCTGTAACACATGGCTTTGCCATGAGTCAGGATCAACTGGAAGGCAATGGGTTTGGTTTGGTTTTATAGATGAGGAGACAGGCATAAAGAAGTTCTGTAACTCACCTGGATCACACTTCTAATAAGTGATGGAGCTAGAACGGGAATCTAAGCGACCTGTCTCCACAGCCTCTATTCCTTCATTCAACAAGTATTTATTGAAAACCGACTATGTACTGGGCCCTATGCAGTCAATTTGGGGATATCCTTAATCATAATCATCAATTGCCAATAAGTATTACTCACTAGGTCCCATGTAGGGAACTGTACACACAATAAGATTAATAATTATGATGATACTACTACTACTAATAGTAACAATAAATTTAAACTAACCAGATGGTTCACATGTATCATTACCTGGAATATTTACAGATACCCCAGGAAGGGATGAATTTTTATTGTATCTCTTTCATAGACAAGGAAACTGAAGTTAAGAGAAGGAAATAATTTTCCAAGGACATAGATGGAATTGGAAGTAGTTAGATTTGAACCTGACTCTTTCCTTTTCCAAAGTCGATGGCATGGATTCAATTGTGTCCCCCAAAAGTATGTGTCAACTCGGTTAGGCCACGATTCCCAGTATTGTGTGGTTGTCCTCCATTTTGTAATTGTAATTTTATGTTACAGAGGATTAGGGTGGGATGGTAACACCCTTACTAAGGTCACATCCCTGATCCAATGCAAAGGGACTTTCCCTGGAGTATGGCCTGTACCACCTTTTACCTTACAAGAGATAATAGGAAAAGAGAAGCAAACCAGAGTGGGGACCTCATACCACCAAGAAAGCAGTGCCAAGAGCAGAGCGTGTCCTTTGGACCGGGGTTCCTGAGCAGAGAAGCTCCTAGTCCAAGGGAAGATTGATGAGAAGGATCTTCCCCCAGAGCCTTCCTGTGAATTTGAACTTCTAGCTACTAGGCTGTGAGGAAGTAAATTTCTCTTTGTTGAAGCCATCTACTTGTGATATTTCTGTTATAGCAGCGCTACATAACTAAGACAGTCACCATGCTCTTATCAAGAACACAGCTCAAGCATCACCTTGCTTTTCCATTCATTTAATAAACATTACATTTTTGCCGTCACAGTGGTTAAGTGCTTGGTTGTTACCTGAGAGGTTGGCGGTTCAAACCCACCAGCCACTCCGCAGGAGAAAGATGTGGTAGTCTGCTTCCATAAAGCCTTGTAAACCCTATGGGGCAGTTCTCCTCTGTCCCATAGGGTTGCTATGGGTGGCAACTGATGTGAAGCCAGTGGGTGGGGGTATCATTTCTTGGCAGTCACCATGACTTCACTCCTGTGCTGCAGGTGGTGATGGTGTTCATTGTCCTGGCCCCACTGTTCCTGTCCCATGACCATCTCACCAAGGAGTTACAGCAGCACGTGAAGGGAGCGACAGCCCCACACAAGTACCCGAGGAAGGTGAGCATGGCAGATGGATGGGGTCTGGCCCTCTGGGCTGGTTCTGGTGCTCAGCTCTCCCAAATCCTCCAAGGTGGTTAGGGTAAACTGAGGTAAACAACCGCACTACCTTTTTCTACTGCAGAAGAACCAATTCAACTTTAGGATGTGATGGAGCGCACTTAATTGATTGGGATCCTTGAGCGTGCGTCAGAAACCAAAAAGGAACTCACTGCTGGTAAGTTAATCTAAAGGAAAAAAATCAGACAAGTGTCCACAGACATAAGTGCAAGAAGGGTATTTATAAGCCTCCAGAACCTGAAAAAGAAAAGTCCAAATCAGCAGTTTCAAAACTATCTCTAACATGATTCATCATAAGAAATACATTTTCTATTGCAGCCCAATATACATATATACATAAACATGACATATAAAAGTTAATAAAATATCAAAACTCAACACGTTCAGTACTTTCTGTTCTACTTCGTTTTTAAATGCTACTTCCAAGCAAGAAAATTTCCTTTACAACTATCGAATGGGCCACAATATGGCTTGACAATCACTGATCTCAATGTCCAACATAGAGAAGTGATTCAATTATTCCCAGAATTAATATGGGCAACTCCTGATGGCACAGTGGTTGATTGCTTGGCTGCCAACAAAAAAGTAGACAGTTTGAACTCTCTAACTGCTCTCTGAGAGAAAGATGTGGCAGTCTGCTTCTGTAAAGATTAGAGCGTTGGAAACCCTATGGGGAAGTTCCACTCTGTCCTGTAGGATCGCTATGAGTCGTAATCAACCTTAATGGCAACAGGATTTTTTTCTATATACTTAGAAATGATTGCACATATTTAATTTTTTACATAAACAGATCTCGACAGCACATGGCAGAATATGGAATGGTATATGATGTATGATCCTACGTGCTCAGAGTTTGAAAGGGTACAGATGCCAAAGATTTAACATTTCCTTCTTTTGTAATACGTTGTGGCATTGTTCGGTTCTTTACAATCAATGCATATTATGTAGCTGTATGTCTAATATTTATTGATCACCTACCCTGTGTCCTGGGCCCTGTAATAAATGCTCTACATGTAGCATTATTTCACTTAATCCTTGCCACAACCTGCTATGGTATAACTCTCCTGTTCTACGTGGAGGAAACTAAGACACAAAGCAAATGGCCTGAAATTGCAGCTAATAAAAGGCAGAGCTGGAACTCAAACCCAGGTGTATCTGACAACAGAGTTCATGCTTTCCATTTTAGGCTCCGTTGCCTCATAGCTTTCATGTCATGGCAACACCCAAGCCACCACAGTAACACCAACAGGCAGACAAGCGTTGCAAACATCAGCAGGACCACCCATGGCAGACAGGTTTCAGTGGCGTTTCCAGACCAAGACAGAAAAGGAACAAAGGCCCGGAAATCTACTTCAAAAAGTTAGCTAATGGAAATCCTATGGATCACAACAGAATATTTTTTGATGTAGAGTTGGAAGATGAGCCCCTAAGTTGGGGGGAAAAAAAAAAAAAAAAGTTGGGAGGTACTCAAAATACGTCGTGGCCAAAACAATGGGCTTGAGCATAACAATGATCATGAAGATGGCACAGGACCAGTCAACATTTCACTCTGTTGTCCTTGGGGTCGTCATGAGTTGGACCCGACTTAATGCCAACGAACAGCAACAACAACGCTACCTCACAGAGAACAGAAAAAACGATGCATAGCATGAGGTTGTACTGTGGGTAACTGTGATGGTTAAGATTGTGCATCAGCTTGGCTAGAACCTGATTCTCAGTGTTTTGGCAGTCGTTTCATGTTGTGATCACATCCCTGTTGAGATTTGATATGTGATCACCCCTATGATGGGATCTGCTGCGAGTGGCCAATCAGTTGAAGGAGTTTTCTTGGGCATGTGTCATGCATCAAGTGTGGGGGGACATTCTGGCAGGGCTCAGGGGCTTTTGGTAGTTCTGGATCCTATAGCTGAACTCCCATTCTCGGGACTTGAGCTAGCAGCTTATCTGCCGTCTTGCCGGCTGATCTTGGGATTCATCCATCTTCATAGCCTGTGAACAACAGCCGGGCTCTCCAACCAGATGATCTTGGGTTCACCAGCCCCTGCAGCTATGTGAATCAGGAGAACCCTCCATCCTGATCCACGGACTTGGGATGTTTCAGCCTCTACAACTGCATGAGCCATTTCCTTGATATAAATCTTTCTCTCTTTATATATATTTATAAGCTTTACTGGTTTTTCTTCTCTAGAGAACCCAGCCTCAAACAATAATGAACAGCCCTAAAATCTTAGTGGCTTTATAGTGAAGAAAGCTTATTACCGTGGGTATTCTGGGAACTCTGCTCCACATCCTGTCACTCTGGGACCTGGATAAAGCACAGCCACTATAGAGACACCTGCCAGGTGCTATGGTGAGGAAGTTGTGAGAAGAAACAATGGTCAGCCTTCCATCTAAAAGGTTCTGAACTCTTCTGCCTAGAGGTGACACACTTCACAGTTTATTGCCCAAAGGAACTCATGTGGCTACGTCCACTCTCAGGGAGACAAGAGGAGGACCTGAGATACCTGCTGAGATACATGGAGACCCCCTCATGATGCCAGCCTGTCTGGGGTCTCCGCAGGTGACAAGGATGGGAGTGGGAAATGGAAGGAAATGATAGCAGGACCAAGTCAGGCTGGATCTGCTTTCTCCTGGTCCAGGTAGAGTTTGTTAAATAGCTGCCCAAAACCATCACTAGCAAGATCCAACAGAGTGAACTTAGGAAAAAGAGTTGTAGCTGATGTAATCGACAGTCAACTCAGGCCCACGGAGTGAACCTGGGCACACCCCAGTCCATCTCAGTTACCCCAGTATGGTCGGGGGGAGGTGTGTTCAAAGACTGGATTTCAAAGGGGATCAGGAGAGCCTAGATTCCTACATTTTTCTTCTTTGAAGTTAAACTCAGTCACCACACCTCCTCTGTCCCTTTGGGGTTGGCCAGGTGAGTGCTGGGACTGGGACTGAGGGGCAATAAAAATGCCTGGGCCTGTGTTAAGTGCTTCTCACAACTTCCTCTGAGATTCTCCCCAACCCCCAATTCAAGATCCCAGGCCAAACGGATTCTCCCTTCTGGAACCAGCACCATCTGGGGCCCCGTGTGCCCATTCCCATGGCCAGAGACACTGAGCCTGGGAGGGAAACTTCAGGTGGCCCTAGGTTCCAGACCTGCTGGGCTCCTCCTGACCCTATAGGAGGGTAAGCCTGGCGTGGCCCTGGAAGGGCGTCTGGGGCCTCGGCCCTTGCTTGGTGACTTCACCTGCTGGCTAGATAGTCCAGTACCTGCCACCACCCAGTGGGTCTGTCACCTTTGTGCCTGACAGTAACGCTGCTGTTGCTGCTACCACCACAGCTCCTGGCCACCACAGTGAGGGAGGGACCCGGGCTCTCTAGGATTCCAAGAGCCACAAAGACTCCCCGAGTCTACCTAGGTGTGCTGCATACTCACCACTAACCAGGGCCCCAGAAGCCCTCCCCCTTGAATTTCCCTAGAGATCTCCCCCACTCAACCCATCCCCAGGAATCCAGGACTCCCCCAAAACTCCCACCAATGCCTAGCTACTCACCTCACCCCTGGGCCACAGAGCCCTGAGAGCCTAGCCTCCGTAGGGACACTCACTCAATCACCTCTCCCAGTGGCCCAGGACCCCCTCCACCCTTCCCACTCACTATACACCTCTGCAGTTGCCCCCTGGCTAGGAGGTCCTGTCAACTGACCCTTCACTCCCTCCATCTTGAGGCCTGAGATGGGATCACCAGAAGGACAGCAGAGGCTGAGAGGAGTAGGGGCAGAAAGGTCCAGCCCCGCCTGCAAGGTAAATGGAGCTTCCCTGGGGTGTGGCCTGGACCACCTTTTATCTCTCAAGAGATAAAAGGGAAGCAAGCAGAGAGTTGGGGACCTCATACTACCAAGAAAGCAGCACCAGGAGCAGAGTGTGTCCTTTGGCCACGGGGTCCTTGTGCCTGTGCAGCTCCTCGACCAGGGCAAGATTAAGGACAAGGATCTTCCTCCAGAGCCAACAAAGCAAGAAAAGCTTCCCCTGGAGCCCACGCCCTCAATTTGGACTTGTAATCTACCAGAGTATAACAAAATAAAATTCTCTTTGTTAAAGCCATCCACTTGTGGTATTTCTGTTATGGCAGCACTAGATGACCAAGACACACACATACACAGAGAAGGGCACAGAGAAACGCACCAACAGCCACACAGAGGAAAGCACAGCACACAATCAATGCACTCACAGACTCAGAAACTCAGACAGAGACAGCCACACAGATTACACACCTGCACGCACACAATCACACACATGCACAGGCCCTTGGCTCCCTAGGAGGCACAGATAGCCCCGGCACTCCCAACAGAGGCCACTGCAGGCAAATGAGGCTACAGTCCAGGCATGCCCTGCTCCACTGAAGCTGTCTCTACAGGGAGTGCTTTCCTGGCTCCAAATTCATGCTGGAGCCCTCTAGAGGGCTGTGCCCAGGGCACTGAGAGTGGCCAGGGCAGGGTGGCTCTGGGAAGAGCCTCTGGGGCTGAGATTAGGACTCGGACCCTGTCAGGGGCCCTTAAAGTGGGGGTGTCCTGTAGAGCCTGGTGGATGCAGAGGTCAAGGGAGGCTTCAGGAACTGTTCTTAATTTTCATAGGTGTTGTGATGATGAATTTTATGTGTCAGTTCTACCTGTGTGTGCAAAGGTAAGGAAAGGGAAGGGGCCTGTCCTAGTGGATCAACAGAGGAAATGCCCAGTTAATAAAGAAAGCATATTCCAGACAGGAGTAACGTTATAAATAATGGCAACTCCAGAACACTTCCTTGTGCTCATGCCTAACCTTCACAGGGATCCAGAGGCAATTGTCGAAACAGAATAAATTGCAAAAGGTGCGGCAGGGTTCTATCCTTTTACCTTACTTATGCAGTCTGTATGCTAAACAAATAATGCTGGAAGCTGGCATATGAAGAAGACAGCATCAGGATGGAAGGAACACTCATTAACAAACTCAATAATCAATTGACAGAACCTTGCTTGCCGAAAATGAAGAGACTTGAAGCACTTAGTGATCAAAGTCAAAGACTACATAGAGCCTTTGGTATAGATGATGCCTGAATGTGAAGAAGACAAAAATCCTCAAACTGGACCAATAAACAACGTCATCATAAATGGCAGAGAAACTGAAGTTGTCAAGGATTTCCTCCTAGTTGTATCAACAATCGATATCCATGCAAGCAGCAGTCAAGAAATCAGAGAATGTATTGCATTGGGCAAATCTGCAAAAGACCTCTTTAAACTTTTTTTTTTAATTTTTATTGTGCTTTAAGTGAAAGTGTACATATCAAGTCAGTCTCTCACACAAAAACTTATATACACCTTGCTACATACTCCCAACTGCTCTCCCCCTAATGAGACAACCCGCTCCCTCCCTCCACTCTCTCTTTTCCTGTCCATTTCGTCAGCTTCTAACCCCCTCCAGGGAGGAGATGCCAACATAGTCTCAAGTGTCCACCTGATCCAAGAAGCTCACTCCTCCCTAGCATCCCTCTCCAACCCATTGTCCAATCCAATCCCTGTATGAAGATTTGGCTTTGGGAATGGTTCCTGTCCTGGGCCAACAGAAGGTCTGGGGGCCATGACCACTGGGGTCCATCTAGTCTCAGTCAGACCATTAAGTCTGGTCTTTTTATGAGAATTTGGGGTCTGCATCCCACTGTTCTCCTGCTCCCTCAGGGGTTCTCCGTTGTGGTCCCTGTCACGGCAGTCATCAGTTGTAGCTGGGCACCATCTAGTTCTTCTGGTCTCAGGATGATGTAGTCTCTGGTTTATGTGGCCCTTTCTGTCTCTTGGGCTTGTAATTACCTTGTGTCCTTGGTGTTCTTCATTCTCCTTTGATCCGGGTGGGTTGAGACAAAGTGATGCACCTTAGATGGCCACTTGCTAGCGTTTAAGTCCCCAGACACCTCTCTCCAAGGTGGGATGCAGAATGTTTTCTTAATAGATTTTTATTGTGCCAATTGACTTAGATGTCCCCTGGAACCATGGTCCCCAAACCCCTACCCCTGCTACGCTGGCCTTCGAAGCATTCAGTTTATTCCGGAAACTTCTTTGCTTTTCCTTTAGTCCAGTTGTGCTGACCTCACCTATATTGTGTTGTCTTTCTCATCACCTAAAGTACTTCTTATCTACTATCTAATTAGTGAGTACCCCTCTCCCACCCTCCCTCCCTCCCCCTCGTAACCATCAAAGAATATTTTCTTCTCTATTTAAACTATTTCTTGAGTTCGTATAATACTTGCCTTATACAATATTTGTCCTTTTGCAACTGACTAATTTCACTCTGCATAATGCCTTCCAGATTCCTCCATGTTATAAAATGTTTCACAGATTCATCACTGTTCTTTATTGATGCATAGTGTTCCACTGTGTGAATACACCAGAATTTATTTATCCATTCATCATAAATAATTTATTTATCCACTCATTGGAACAAGCCTTGGTAAATTTTTTTTTTTAAACATTAGTGGTCCCACTGGATCCTATGAAAGATGGTTCAGAAAGCTGAAATTTAGAATTCTTTGAGGGCATGAAAATCGACAAACATGGCAATTATTTCCATTGAAAATGAGACAAACTAATAATTATATTTCAAAGATGTAATTGATGACTATCCTTCCATGGCAACCCTGGTGGCACACTGGTTAAGACCTAGGCTGCTAACCAAATAGTTGGCAGTTCCAATCCACCAGCCACTCCTCAGAAACCCTACGGGGCAGTTCTACTCTGTCCTATAGAGTCTCTACAGGGTGGATGCCGCAGCAACGTGAGTTTGTTTTTTGTTGGTGCTTTGTTTTTTCCTGGTTCCATGAGGACTCCCTGGGCTGTGTAGATGATTAAGCGCTGGACTAGAAGCCAAACGGTTGGCGGTTGGAACCCACCCAGACGCGCCTTGTAACACAAACTTGGCAATCTGCTTCCAATAACATCACAGCCTGGAAAGCCCTATAGAGCAGTTCTACTCTGCACACTTGGGGTCACTCTGAACCAAAATCGAACCCACTCTACCGCAACAAAAATAGCGCTTTCACAAAAACCAGGATAATAAAATTAGAGTAATTTCTAGTATGTCAATAAAGAAAAATAATTCAACTTAAAGTAATGTTGAGTGTTTTCATAACCTACTTTTCAATTTTTTACTATTTCCCAGCTACTTTAAAGTTATACGTAAAAATAACAACAAAAACCCGCTGCCATCAAGTCCACTGCAACTCTTATCAACCCTACAGGACAGAGGAGAACTGGTCCCTAGGGGTTCCAAGGATGTCATCTTCAAGGAAGCTGACTGCCACATCTTTCTCCAGCTGAGCAGCTGGTGGGTTCCAAACGCCAACATTTCGGTTAGCAGCCGAGCGCTTCACCACTGCGCCCCCACCTGGGTTCCTTCTTTAGGTAAAAAGAACCATTAAAAAGGTAACAACAGCCTGTACACAGGGGTAGCGTCTTCCCCTTCCCCTCGGGCTCCACCGTGGCTGGCCTGAGAAGCCACAGCAAAGCCCCTTCTCCTCAGCACTCAGGGCCCCAAAACAAAGCTTTGTACTCACTGTTGACTCTCGGGTCCCATAGCCGCGGGGCCTCCCTGACGCTGGATCCCCCGGAAACTAAGCTCTTTGTCCTTCCCCGACAGCCCGGTCACCCTCCAGGCCGAAGCTGGGATCCACCAGGTCTTCCAGGCGCCGCCGCTCTAAATGGCGACGGGGCGCCCTCTGCCGGCTGCTGCCGCCCAGGAAAGGTCGCTTTGTGCAAACTGTTAGCGGTGGCCGCACCGCCCCCTGGGAATGACACTCTCAATTCTAAGTGATGTTTTAAACCAAAAAAAAAAAAAAAAGGTTAATTACAGTGTTATCTAGAGAAGCATTTAAATAGGAATTTCACCAGCAATATTGACTGATCTCCAGAAGAATTCTCCATTATCACGTTAAAACGAACACACGGTAATTCCTTGAGGAATTCTCCTCAGAGCTTGAGTGGAATATCTATATTCTTTATTTGGAAATAAGTATTTGTCAGAGACGTCTTATGCATCATTTCTGACCCTCTTGGCTCTCCTATCTCTTTTTCACATGCTGCCACTATAACAACCAGCTCTGAAAGCTCAGATGTACTTCATGAGGGACAAACATCACAATCTCCTGCACTTTGTCCCTGTGTCCCATGACTCCCTATCCTTCTCTGGGTTTCTATGTTGATGGTGAGGTGGGACATGCCCCATGATCAAAGCCCACACATGCATAGTCAGGTGCCTTTTTGACTCTGGGTGTGTCTGGTCTCTGTGTGTATTCAGAGAGTGAGTGGTCATTGTGGTGGGGGTCAGTGTGTTGTTAGGGTGTGTACATATGATTTTCATGTTTATGTATGATCAGAGGGTAGATGGTCATTTCAGGGTCTCTTTGTATGTGTATTTTATTATGTTTGCTATGGTCAGTGGGAGTATGGACATGTGGAATCTTGGAGAATGTGCAATGTGTGTTTGTTGTCAGTGTTTTGTGTGTTTCTAAAGTGGACTGACATGTCTAAATGTGTGATCAGTGTGTGAATTCAGGATGTGAGTGTGGTCAGAATATGTCTGAGTTCTCAGTGTTGATGTGTTGTCAGAAGAATACAATCATTCGCAATATCTCTGTGTGTGCTGCATTCATTTTCATGCAGTCAGAAGTTGTGTGGTCAGTGTGAATGTGTGTGTATGTGTGTGTGTTTATGCTGTGGTTAGAGAGTGTCAGTGAGGAGCAGCATTGAACACTTGCCCAACTATTCAGCAGTCACCTTCCCTGGAGCCCCAGTTTATCCAGGAATTGCCCAAAGGTTACCTGAGGGTCTGCAAAAAGAAGAACAGAGGGATCTGGACAATGGGAGCTACTAATGCTCAGGACAGGTTCTTGACCAGCTAGAGACAGGGATTTGGGTTCTGTAGGTTCAAGGGGTTGGGGAACCTGCAGGCATCAGTAACTGTAGAACTTTATGGGATCCTGATTAAGGGCTTTGTGCAAGATAGGGATTTGGGACTAAGAATGCTGAACTACTTTTCATGTGCCTATTGGCCATTTGTAATCTTCTTTGGAGAAATGTATATTCAAGTCCTTTGCTCAGTTTTTTTTTTTTAATTTTTATTGAGCTTCAAGTGAACGTTTACAAATCAAGTCAGTCTGTCATATATGAACTTATATACACCTTACTCCATACTCCCACTTGCTCTCCTCCTAATGAGTCAGCCCTTCCCGTCTTTCCTTTCGTGACAATTTTGCCAGCTTCCGACCCTCTCTACCCTCCCATCCCACCTCCAGACAGGAGATGCCAACACAGTCTCAAGTGTCCACCTGACACAAAAAGCTCACTCTTCATCAGCATCTCTCTCCTACGCACTGTCCAGTCCCTTCCATGTCTGATGAGTTGTCTTCGGGAATGGTTCCTGTCCTGGGCCAACAGAAGGTTTGGGGACCATGACCGCCGGGATTCCTCTAGTCTCAGTCAGACCATTAAGTATGGTCTTTTTGTGAGAATTTGGGGTCTGCATCCCACTGATCTCCTGCTCCCTCAGGGGTTCTCTGTTGTGCTCCCTGTCAGGGCAGTCATCGGTTGTGGCCGGGCACCAACTAGTTCTGGTCTCAGGATGATTTAAGTCTCTGGTTCATGTGGCCCTTTCTGTCTCTTGGGCTCATAGTTATCGTGTGACCTTGGTGTTCTTCATTCTCCTTTGATCCAGGTGGATTGAGACCAATTGATGCATCTTAGATGGCCGCTTGTTAGCATTTAAGACCTCAGACACCACATTTCAAAGTGGGATGCAGAATGTTTTCATAATAGAATTATTTTGCCAATTGCCTTAGAAGTCCCCTTAAACCATAGTCTCCAAACCCCTGCCCTTGCTCCACTGACCTTTGAAGCATTCATTTTATCCCAGAAACTTCTTTGCTTTTGGTCCAGTCCAGTTGAGCTGACCTTCCATGTATTGAGTATTGTCGTTCCCTTCACCTAAAGTAGTTCTTACCTACTAACTAATCAGTAAAAAACCCTCTCCCACCCTCCCTCCTTCCCCACCTTGTAACCACAAAAGTATGTGTTCTTCTCCGTTTTTACTGTTTCTCAAGATCTTATAATAGTGGTCTTATACATTATTTGTCCTTTTGCCTCTGACTGATTTCGCTCAGCATAATGCCTTCCAGGTTCCTCCATGTTATGAAATGTTTCATAGATTCGTCACTGTTCTTTATCGATGCGTAGTATTCCATTGTGTGAATATACCACAATTTATTTACCCATTCCTCTGTTGATGGACACCTTGGTTGCTTCCAACTTTTTGCTACTGTAAACAGAGCTGCAATAAACATGGGTATGCATATATCTGTTCGTGTTAAGGCTCTTGTTTCTCTAGGGTGTATTCCGAGGAGTGGGATTTCTGGGTTGTATGGTAATTCTATTTCTAACTGTTTAAGATAACGCCAGATAGATTTCCAAAGTAGTTGTACCATTTTCCATTCCCACCAGCAGTGTACGAGGTCCAGTCTCTCCGCAGCCTCTCTAACATTTATTATTTTGTGTTTTTTGGATTAATGCCAGCCTTATTGGAGTGAGATGGAATCTCATCGTAGTTTTAATTTGCATTTCTCTAATGGCTAATGATCGAGGGCATTTTCTCATGTATCGGTTAGCTGCCTGAATATCGTCTTTAGTGAAGTGTGTGTTCATATCCTTTGCCCACTTTTTGATTGGGTTGTTTGTCTTTTTGTGGTTGAGTTTTAATAGAATCATATAGATTTTAGAAATCAGGTGCTGGTCGGAGATGTCATAGCTGAAAATTCTTTCCCAGTCTGTAGGTGGTCTTTTTACTCTTTTGGTGAAGTCTTTAGATGAGCATAGGTGTTTGATTTTTAGGAGCTCCCAGTTATCTGGTTTCTCTTCGTCATTTTTGGTAATGTTTTGTATTCTGTTTATGCCTTGTATTAGGGCTCCTAAGGTTGTCCCTATTTTTTTCTTCCATGATCTTTTTTTTTTTTTTTTTAAATAATTTTTTATTGTGCTTTAAGTGAAAGTTTACAAATCATGTCAGTCTCTCACACAAAAACACATATACACCTTGCTACACGCTCCCAATTACTCTCCCGCTAATGATACAGCCTGCTCTCTCCCTCCACTCTCTCTTTTCATGTCCATTTCTCCAGCTTCTAACCTCCTCCACCCTCTCATCTCCCCTCCAGGCAGGAAATGCCAACATAGTCTCAAGTGTCCACCTGATCCAAGAAGCTCACTCCTCACCAGCATCCCTCTCCAACCCATTCCAGTCCAATCCATGTCTGAAGAGTTGGCTTTGGGAATGGCTCCTGTCCTGGGCAAACAGAAGGTCTGGGGGCCATGACCACTGGGGTCCTTCCAGTCTCAGTCCGGCCATTAAGTCTGGTCTTATGAGAATTTGGGGTCTGCATCCCACTACTCTCTTGCTCCCTCAGGGGTTCTCTCTTGTGTTCCCTGTCAGGGCAGTTATCAGTTGTAGCTGGGCACCATCTAGTTCTTCTCGTTTCAGGACGATGTAGTCTCTGGCTCATGTGGCTCTTTCTGTCTCTTGGGCTTGTAATCGCCTTGTGTCCTTGGTGTTCTTCATTCTCCTTTGATCCAGGTGGGTTGAGACCAATTAATGCATCTTAGATGGCTGCTTGCTAGCGTTTAAGACCCCAGATGCCACTCTCCAAAGTGGGATGCAGAGTGTTTTGTTAATAGATTTTATTATGCCAATTGACTTAGATGTACCCTGAAACCATGGTCCACAGACCCCTGCCCCTGCTACGCTGGCCTTTGAAGCATTCAGTTTATTCCAGAAACTTCTTTGCTTTTGGTTTAGTCCAATTGTGCTGACCTCCCCTGTACTGTGTGCTGTCTTTCCCTTCACCTAAAGTAGTTCTTATCTACTATCTAATTAGTGAATACCCTTCTCTCACCCTCCCCCCTTCTTGTAACCAGAAAAAGAATGTTTTCTTCTCAGTTTAAACTATTTCTCAAGTTCTTGTAATAGTGGTTTCACACAATATTTGTCCTTTTGCTCCTGACTAATTTCACTCAGAATGATGCCTTCCAGGTTCCTCCATGTTATGAAATGTTTCACAGATTCCTCACTGTTCTTTTTCGATGTGTAGTATTCCATTGTGTGAATATACCACAATTTATTTATCCATTCATCTGTTGATGGGCACCTTGGTTGCTTCCATCATTTTGCTATTGTAAACAGTGCTGCAATAAACACGGGTGTGCATATATCTGTTCGTGTAAAGGCTCTTATTCCTCTAGGATTTATTCCAAGGAGTGGGATTGCTGGATCTTATGGGATTTCCATTTCTAACTTTTTTTTTTTTTTTTTATAATAACTTTTATTAAGCTTCAAGTGAACGTTTACAAATCCAATCAGTCTGTCACATATAAGTTTACATACATCTCACTCCCTACTCCCACTTACTCTCCCCGTCTTGAGTCAGCCCTTTCAGTCTCTCCTTTCTTGACAATTTTGCCGGCTTCCCTCTCTCTCTATCCTCCCATCCCCCCTCCAGACAAGAGTTGCCAACACAATCTCAAGTGTCCACCTGATATAATTAGCTCACTCTTCATCAGCATCTCTCTCCCACCCGCTGACCAGTCCCCTTCATTTCTGATGAGTTGTCTTCGGGGATGGTTCCTGTCCTGTGTCAACTGAAGGTCTGGGGAGCATGGCCGCCGGGATTCCTCCAGTCTCAGTCAGACCATTAAGTTTGGTCTTGTTATGAGAATTTGGGGTCTGCATCCCACTGATCTCCTGCTCCCTCAGGGGTCCTCTGCTGAGCTCCCTGTCAGGGCAGTCATCGATTGTGGCCGGGCACCAACTAGTTCTTCTGGTCTCAGGATGATGTAGGTCTCTGGTTCATGTGGCCCTTTCTGTCTCTTGGGCTCTTAGTTGTCATGTGGGCTTGGTGTTCTTCATTTTCCTTTGCTCCAGGTGGGTTGAGACCAATTGCTGCATCTTAGATGGCTGCTTGTTAGCATTTAAGACCCCAGACGCCACATTTCAAAGTGGGATGCAGAATGATTTCATAATAGAATTATTTTGCCAATTGACTTAGAAGTCCCCGCAAACCATGTTCCCCAGACCCCCGCGCTTGCTCTGCTGACCTTTGAAGCATTCATTTTATCCCGGAAACTTCTTTGCTTTTGGTCCAGTCCAATTGAGCTGACCTTCCATGTATTGAGTGTTGTCTTTCCCTTCACCTAAAGCAGTTCTTATCTACTGATTAATCAATAAAAAACCCTCTCCCACCCTCCCTCCCTCCCCCCCTCGTAACCACAAAAGTATGTGTTCTTCTCAGGTTTACTATTTCTCAAGATCTTATAATAGTGGTTTTATACAATATTTGTCCTTTTGCCTCTGACTAATTTCGCTCAGCATAATGCCTTCCAGGTTCCTCCATGTTATGAAATGTTTCAGAGATTCGTCACTGTTCTTTATCGATGCGTAGTATTCCATTGTGTGAATATACCACAATTTATTTACCCATTCATCCGTTGATGGACACCTTGGTTGCTTCCAGCTTTTTGCTATTGTAAACAGAGCTGCAATAAACATGGGTGTGCATATATCTGTTTGTATGAAGGCTCTTGTATCTCTAGGGTATATTCCTAGGAGTGGGATTTCTGGGTTGTATGGTAGTTCTATTTCTAACTGTTTAAGATAACGCCAGATAGATTTCCAAAGTGGTTGTACCATTTTACATTCCCACCAGCAGTGTATGAGAGTTCCAATCTCTCCGCAGCCTCTCCAACATTTATTATTTTGTGTTTTTTGGATTAATGCCAGCCTTGCTGGTGTGAGATGGAATCTCATCGTAGTTTTAATTTGCATTTCTCTAATGGCTAATGATCGAGAGCATTTTCTCATGTATCTGTTGGCTGCCTGAATATCTTCTTTAGAGAAATGTGTGTTCATATCCTTTGCCCACTTCTTGATTGGGGTGTTTGTCTTTTTGTGGTTGAGTTTTGACAGAATCATGTAGATTTTAGAGATCAGGCGCTGGTCGGAGATGTCATAGCTGAAAATTCTTTCCCAGTCTGTAGGTGGTCTTTTTACTCTTTTGGTGAAGTCTTTAGATGAGCATAGGTGTTTGATTTTTAGGAGCTCCCAGTTATCGGGTTTCTCTTCATCATTTTTGGTAATGTTTTGTATTCTGTTTATACCTTGTATTAGGGCTCCTAGGGTTGTCCCAATTTTTTCTTCCATGATCTTTATCGTTTTAGTCTTTATGTTTAGGTCTTTGATCCACTTGGAGTTAGTTTTTGTGCATGGTGTGAGGTATGGGTCCTGTTTCATTTTTTTGCAAAGGGATATCCAGTTATGCCAGCACCATTTGTTAAAAAGGCTATCTTTTCCCCAGTTAATTGACACTGGTCCTTTGTCAAATATCAGCTGCTCATACGTGGATGGATCTATGTCTGGGTTCTCAATTCTGTTCCATTGGTCTATGTGTCTGTTGTTGTACCAATACCAGGCTGTTTTGACTACTGTGGCTGTATAATAGTTTCTGAAGTCAGGTAAGGTGAGGCCTCCCACTTTCTTCTTCTTTTTCAGTAGTGCTTTGCTTATCCGGGGCTTCTTTCCGTTCCATATGAAATTGGTGATTTGTTTCTCTATCCCCTTAAAATATGACATTGGAATTTGGATCGGAAGTGCGTTAAATGTATAGATGGCTTTTGGTAGAATAGACATTTTTACTATGTTAAGTCTTCCTATCCATGAGCAAGGTATGTTTTTCCACTTAAGTATGTCCTTTTGAATTTCTTGTAGTAGAGCTTTGTAGTTTTCTTTGTATAGGTCTTTTACATCCTTGGTAAGATTTATTCCTAAGTATCTTATCTTCTTGCGGGCTATTGTGAATGGTATTGATTTGGTTATTTCCTCTTCGGTGTTCTTTTTGTTGATGTAGAGGAATCCAAGTGATTTTTGTATGTTTATTTTATAACCTGAGACTCTGCCAAACTCTTCTATTAGTTTCAGTAGTTTTCTGGAGGATTCCTTAGGGTTTTCTGTGTATATAATCATGTCATCTGCAAATAGTGATAACTTTACTTCTTCCTTGCCAATCCGGATACCTTTTATTTCTTTGTCTAGCCTGATTGCCCTGGCTAAGACTTCCAACACGATGTTGAATAAGAGCGGTGATAAAGGGCATCCTTGTCTGGTTCCCGTTCTCAAGGGAAATGCTTTCAGGTTCTCTCCATTTAGAGTGACATTGGCTGTTGGCTTTGCATAGATGCCCTTTATTATGTTGAGGAATTTTCCTTCAATTCCTATTTTGGTAAGAGTTTTTATCATGAATGGGTGTTGGACTTTGTCAAATGCCTTTTCTGCATCAATTGATAAGATCATGTGGTTTTTGTCTTTTGTTTTATTTATGTGATGGATTACATTAATGGTTTTTCTGATATTAAACCAGCCTTGCATACCTGGTATAAATCCCACTTGATCAGGGTGAATTATTTTTTTGATGTGTTGTTGGATTCTATTGGCTAGAATTTTGTTGAGGATTTTTGCATCAATGTTCATGAGGGATATAGGTCTATAATTTTCTTTTTTTGTAATGTCTTTACCTGGTTTTGGTATCAGGGAGATGGTGGCTTCATAGAATGAGTTGGGTAGTATTCCGTCATTTTCTATGCTTTGGAATACCTTTAGTAGTAGTGGTGTTAACTCTTCTCTGAAAATTTGGTAGAACTCTGCAGTGAAGCCGTCCGGGCCAGGACTTTTTTTTGTTGGGAGTTTTTTGATTACCGTTTCAATCTCTTTTTTTGTTATGGGTCTATTTAGTTGTTCTACTTCTGAATGTGTTAGTTTAGGTAGGTAGTGTTTTTCCAGGAATTCATCCATTTCTTCTAGGTTTTCAAATTTGTTAGAGTACAATTTTTCATAATAATCTGAAATGATTCTTTTAATTTCATTTGGTTCTGTTGTGATGTGGTCCTTCTCATTTCTTATTTGGGTTATTTGTTTCCTTTCCTGTATTTCTTTAGTCAGTCTAGCCAATGGTTTATCAATTTTGTTAATTTTTTCAAAGAACCAGCTTTTGGCTTTGTTAATTCTTTCAGTTGTTTTTCTGTTCTCTAATTCATTTAGTTCAGCTCTAATTTTTATTATTTGTTTTCTTCTGGTGCCTGATGGATTCTTTTGTTGCTCACTTTCTATTTGTTCAAGTTGTAGGGACAGTTCTCTGATTTTGGCTCTTTCTTCTTTTTGTATGTGTGCATTTATTGATATAAATTGGCCTCTGAGCACTGCTTTTGCTGTGTCCCAGAGGTTTTGATAGGAAGTATTTTCATTCTCGTTGCTTTCTATGAATTTCCTTATTCCCTCCTTGATGTCTTCTATAACCCAGTCTTTTTTCAGGAGGGTATTGTTCATTTTCCAAGTATTTGATTTCTTTTCCCTCGTTTTTCTGTTATTGATCTCTAGTTTTATTGCCTTGTGATCTGAGAAGATGCTTTGTAATATTTCGATGTTTTGGACTCTGCAAAGGTTTGTTTTATGACCTAATATGTGGTCTATTCTAGAGAATGTTCCATGTGCGCTGGAAAAAAAAGTATATTTTGCAGCAGTTGGGTGGAGAGTTCTGTATAAGTCAATGAGGTCAAGTTGGTTGATTGTTGTAATTAGATCTTCCGTGTCTCTGTTGAGCTTCTTACTGGATGTCCTGTCCTTCTCCGAAAGCGGTGTGTTGAAGTCTCCTACTATAATTGTGGAGGTATCTATCTCGCTTTTCAGTTCTGTTAAAATTTGATTTATGTATCTTGCAGCCCTGTCATTGGGTGCGTAAATATTTAATATGGTTATGTCTTCCTGATCAATTGTCCCTTTTATCATTATATAGTGTCCTTCTTTATCCTTTGTGGTGGATTTAAGTCTAAAGTCTATTTTGTCAGAAATTAATATTGCTACTCCTCTTCTTTTTTGCTTACTGTTTGCTTGATATACTTTTTTCCATCCTTTGAGTTTTAGTTTGTTTGAGTCTCTAAGTCTAAGGTGTGTCTCTTGTAGGCAGCATATAGATGGATCGTGTTTCTTTATCCAGGCTGTGACTCTCTGTCTCTTTATTGGTGCATTTAGTCCATTTACATTCAGGGTAATTATAGATAAATAAGTTTTTAGTGCTGTCATTTTGATGCCTTTTTATGTGTGTTGTTGACAATTTCATTTTTCCACATACTTTTTTGTGCTGAGGCGTTTTTCTTAGTAAATTGTGAGATCCTCATTTTCATAGTGTTTGACTTTATGTTAGTTGAGTCGTTACGTTTTTCTTGGTTTTTGTCTTGAGTTATAGAGTTGTTATACCTTTTTGTGGTTACCTCATTATATACCCCTATTTTTCAAAGTAAAAACCTAACTTGTATTGTTCTATATCGCCTTGTATCACTCTCCATATGGCAGTTCAATGCCTCCTGTATTTAGTCCCTCTTTTTGATTATTGTGATCTTTTACCTATTGACTTCCATGATTCCCTGTTATGTGTATTTTTTTTTTTAATTAATCTTAATTTGTTTGTTTTTGTGATTTCCCTATTTGAGTTGATATCAGGACGTTCTGTTTTGTGACCTTGTGTTGTGCTGATATCTGATATTATTGGTTCTCTGACCAAACAATATCCTTTAGTATTTCTTGTAGCTTTGGTTTGGTATTTGCAAATTCTCTAAACTTGTGTTTGTCTGTAAATATCTTAATTTCGCCTTCATATTTCAGAGAGAGTTTTGCTGGATATATGATCCTTGGCTGGCAGTTTTTCTCCTTCAGTGTTCTGTATATGTCGTCCCATTCCCTTCTTGCCTGCATGGTTTCTGCTGAGTAGTCTGAACTTATTCTTATTGATTCTCCCTTGAAGGAAACCTTTCTTTTCTCCCTGGCTGCTTTTAAAATTTTCTGTTTATCTTTGGTTTTGGTGAGTTTGATGATAATATGTCTTGGTGTTTTTCTTTTTGGATCAATCTTAAATGGGGTTCGATGAGCATCTTGGATAGATATCCTTTCGTCTTTCATGATGTCAGGGAAGTTTTCTGTCAGAAGTTCTTCAACTATTTTCTCTGTGTTTTCTGTCCCCCCTCCCTGTTCTGGGACTCCAATCACCCGCAGGTTATCCTTCTTGATAGAGTCCCACATAATTCTTAGGGTTTCTTCATTTTTTTAAATTCTTTTATCTGATTTTTTTTCAGCTATGTTGGTGTTGATTCCCTGGTCCTCCAGATGTCCCAGTCTGCATTCTAATTGCTCGAGTCTGCTCCTCTGACTTCCTATTACGTTGTCTAATTCTGTTATTTTATTGTTAATCTTTTGAATTTCTACATGTTGTCTCTCTATGGATTCTTGCAACTTATTAATTTTTCCAGTATGTTCTTGAATAATCTTTTTGAGTTCTTCAACAGTTTTATCAGTGTGTTCCTTGGCTTTTTCTGCAGATATCCTAATTTCATTTGTGATATCATTAAGCATTCTGTAAATTAGTTTTTTATATTCTGTATCTGATAATTCCAAAATTGTATCTTCATTTGGGAAAGATTTTGATTCTTTTGTTTGGGGGGTTGGAGAAGCTGTCCCGGTCTGCTTCTTTAAGTGGTTTGATATGGATTGTTGTCTCCGAGCCATCACTGGGAAACTAGTTTTTCCAGAAAATCCGCTAAAAAAAAACTGCAGTCAGATCCCTATCAGAGTTCTCCCTTTGGCTCAGGCTATTCAGATGTTAATGAAGCCGCCTGGGAAGGGTGGGGGAGGGAACAGAGAGATAGGAGAGTAGCACCTCAGAATATAGCCAGAGTTGCTTGTCTTGCTTGGAATGACTGTTATATCTGAGATTCCCGCGGGCGCGTCGCCTATGTGTGCTGGCTGTGTGGAGATTGCCCCCAGGGGGTCTGGCCCGCTGGAGTCACGGTCAGATCCTCCGCTTCCAGCCCCACGCCCAGCGTCAAGGCTCCCCTACTGGGACGGTGCACTCTCAACTCCAAAATCAGTCGCTGCCTCCCGGGGACTTCTCGTCTCTCCAGCCGCGTGGCCGTGCCGCCCCCGTGAACTAGGTGGGCCCCCTCCCGGGGTTAGTTCAGATGGGTGGAGTAGCTCCCTGTGCTTGTGCCGCGACCGAGTGTCCTGGCTGGAACGCTGGTCTCCCCACTCCAATACCAGTCGCTGCCTCCCGGGGACTTCTCCTACCGGCTGCGTCCCACGCCGCCCGCGCGACCCGGCTGGTCCCCTTCCCGGGGTTAGTTCAGGGGGTGGAGCAACTCTCCGTGTTTATGGCGTACCTGCGTGCAGTCCAAATCCCTGCGGGACGGTTCCCCGGCTCGGATGCTGCTCTTTCTGCTCCAAGATCAGTCACTGCCTCCTGGGGACTTCTCCTACCGGCTGCGTCCCACGCCGCCCGTGGAACCGGCTGGTCCCCCTCCCGGGGTTAGTTCAGGGGGGTGGAGCAGGTCTCTGTGCTTGTGCCTTACCTGACTGGTACTCTGGCTCCAGGCTCTGGAAACAATCGCTGCTTCCCCGTATTAGTTCGTTCTCCGTCTCTAAATCTGTGTTTGTTGTTCAGGGTTCGTAGATTGTTATGTATGTGATCGATTCACTTGTTTTTCCGTGTCTTTGTTGTAAGAGGGATCCGAGGTAACGTCTGCCTAGTCCGCCATCTTGGCTCCGCCCCTCTTCCATGATCTTTATCGTTTTAGTCTTTATGTTTAGGTCTTTGATCCACTTGGAGTTAGTTTTTGTGCATGCTGTGAGGTATGGGTCCTGTTTCATTTTTTTGCAAATGGATATCCAGTTATGCCAGCACCATTTGTTAAAAAGGCTATCTTTTCCCCAGTTAACTGACACTGGGCCTTTGTCAAATATCAACTGCTCATATGTGGATGGATTTATGTCTGGGTTCTCAATTCTGTTCCACTGGTCTATGTGTCTGTTGCTGTACCAGTACTAGGCTGTTTTGACTACTGTGGCTGTATAATAGGTTCTGAAATCAGGTAGAGTGAGGACTCCCACTTTCTTCTTCTTTTTCTCTGTTGAGCTTCTTGCTGGATGTCCTGTCCTTCTCCAAAAGTGGTGTGTTGAAGTCTCCTACTATAATTGTAGAGGTGTCTATCTCACATTTCTGTTCTGTTAAAATTTGTTTTATGCATCTTGCAGCCCATCATTGGGTGAATAAATATTTAATATGGTTATATCTTCCTGGTCAATTGTCCCTTTTATCATTATGTAGTGTCCTTCTTTATCCTTTGTGGTGGATTTACCTTTAAAGTCTATTTTGTCAGAAATTAATATTGCTACCCCTCTTCTTTTTTGCTTATTGTTTGCTTGATATATTTTTTCCATCCTTTGAGTTTGTTTGTGTCTCTAAGTCTAAGGTGTGTCTCTTGTAGGCAGCATATAGACAGATTGTGTTTCTTTATCCAGTCTGAGGCTCTCTGTCTCTTTATTGGTGCATTTAGTCCATTTACATTCAGCGTAATTATAGATAAGTATGTTTTTTTTTTTTTCATGTGTTTGGTGTTGTCATTTTGATGCCTTTTTATGTGTGTTGTTGACAATTTCATTTTTCCACTTACTTTTTTGTGCTGAGACGTTTTTCTTTGTAAATTGTGTGTTCGTCATTTTCATAGTATTTGACTTTATGTTTGCTGAGTCGTTACGTTTTTCTTGGTTTTTATTTTGAGTTATGGAATTGTTGTACCTCTTTGTGGTTACCTTAATATTTACCCCTATTTTTTAAGTAAAAACCTAACTTGTATTGTCTATATCACCTTGTATCCGTCTCCATATGGCAGTTCTATGCCACCTGTATTTAGTCCCTCTTTTTGATTATTGTGATCTTTTACATATTGACTTCAATGATTCCCTGTTTTGATCGTTTTTTTTTTTTATTAATTTTAATTTGTTTTTGTGATTTCCATATTTGAGTTGATATCAGGATGCTCTGTTCTCCGACCTTGTGTTGTGCTGTTGTCCGATATTATTGCTTTTCTGGCCAAACAATTTCCTTTAGTATTTCCTGTAGCTTTGGTTTGGTTTTTGCAAATTCTCTAAGCTTGTGTTTATCTGTAAATATCTTAATTTCGCCTTCATATTTCAGAGAGAGTTTTGCTGGATATATGATCCTTGGCTGGCAGTTTTTCTCCTTCAGTGCTCTGTTTATGTCATCCCGTTGACTTCTTCCCTGCATGGTTTCTGCTGAGTAGTCTGAACTTATCCTTATTGATTCTCCCTTGTAGGAGACCTTTCTTTTCTCCCTGGCTGCTTTTAAAATTTTCTCTTTATCTTTGGTTTTGGCAAGTTTGATGATAATATGTCTTGGTGTTTTTCTTTTTGGATCAATCTTAAATGGGGTTCGATGAGCATCTTGGATGGATATCCTTTCGTGTTTCGTGATGTCAGGGAAGTTTTCTGCCAGCAGATCTTCAACTATTCTCTCTGTGTTTTCTGTTATCCCTCCCTGTTCTGGGACTCCAATCACATGCAAGTTATCCTTCTTGATAGAGTCCCACATGATTCTTGGGGTTTCTTCATTTTTTTTAATTCTTTGATCTGATTTTTCTTCAGCTATATTGGTGTCAATTCCCTGGTCCTCCAGATTTCCCACTCTGCATTCTAATTGTTCGAGTCTGCTCCTCTGACTTCCTATTGCGTTGTCTAATTCTGTAACTTTATTGTTAATCTTTTAGATTTCTGAATGCTGTCTCTCTACGGATTCTTGCAACTTATTCATTTTTCCACTATGTTCTTGAATAAGCTTTTTGAGTTCTTCAACTGCTTTATCAGTGTGTTTCTTGGCTTTTTCTGGAGATTGCCTTATTTCATTTCTGAGGTCATCCCTGATGTCTTGAAGCATTCTGTAAATTAGTGTTTTATATTCTGTATCTGGCAATTCCAGGATTGTATCTTCATTTGCGAAAGATTTTGATTCTTCAGTTTGGGGGGTTGTAGAAGCAGTCACGGTCTGCTTCTTTATGTGGTTTGACATTGACTGCTGTCTCCAAGCCATCACTAAGATATTGTAGTGATTTATTCTATATTTGCTCACTGAGTCTTATCTTGTTTTGTTTTCTTTCAATATACGTAGATGGGCTACTAGATTGCGCTGTCTTGAGTGTTGTAGCCCTTGACTCACTTATGACGTATTACCAGCTGGTTTGGGCTATTACCAGATATATATGCCTGAGTCCATTCACTATTCTTGAGTAGAATCTGATTTTGGGTCATCAAGTGTGTGATGCAGACTGTCACCTATCCACCTTGAGAAGTAGTGGTGATAGTTGTGTGCACCAGATTCTAGTAGCAACTGGGGTTCACACTCCAGGGGGGGCAGGATGCTGACAGGCTTCCCCCAAGTGCCAGTGAGGTAGGTGTGCCTCTATTCCTAAAGCACCTTGGAGGGTGGGCTCTGCAGCTGTACCTTAGGCCCCCAATGCAAGTACCTCTACAGATTGGTAGGTGTCACCCTCCTTAGACCCCTAAGGCAGGAGGCTAGGTGGTCTGGGGGAGCTTCAGCCCTCAGTTCCCTGTTGTGGGTCAGTGAGGGCTCTGTTGAATACGCAGAGATATCAGACCTGGGAATCTTGTCTTTCCAGTAAATCCGCTAAAACAATTGCAGTCAGATCCCGATCAGAAATGCCTTTGCATTATAATAGCCACCTTGTTCCCTGTAGGGATGAAAGCCCGAGACTGTGGATCACATATGCTTGGCTGGAGCTGGTTCTGTGTTTTTAGTCCAATTAGGGAAGGATTTTTGGTCCCTGGGTTTTTTGTGGTTGCTTCTCTCAGGCCAGAAGAATGGATTAGGAAAAGACAAAAAAAAAAAGGAAAAGAAAATCCGCGGAGCAGTTCTCCCTCTGGCTCAGGAAATTCCAATGTTAATGAAGCCGCCTGGGAAGGGGAGGGAAGGGTTCAGAAAAACAGGAGAGAGTAGCACCCCGGAATATAGACAAAGTTACTTATCTTGCTTGGCATGACTGTTTTATCTGACATTCCCGAGGGACGCGTCGCCTGTGAGTGCTGGCTGGGTAGAGATTGCCCCTGAGGCTTCAGGCCCGTGTCCTGTGCTTGCGCTGTCTCAGAAGCCCCGGTCAGTTCCTCTGCTGCCAGTCCAAAGCCCAGCGTCAAGGTTCCCTGGCTGGGACGCTGCACTCCCAGCTTCAAAAACAGTTGCTGCCTCCCGGTGACTTCTCCTCCTGTCATCCGCGTTGCTGCACTGCCTGTGTGCACTGGCTAGGCTTCCCCCGAGGTCAGTTGAGGGGGCTGGGGCTGCGCCCTGTGTTTGCACCATCACAGGATGCCATGCTCGGCTCCCGTGCACCCAGTTCAAAGCCCCGCGCCAAGGTTCCCTGGCTGGGACGCTGCCTCCAGGCTCCGAAAACAGTCGCTGCTTCCCCGTAGTTGTTCGTTCTCGATCTTTGTCACTCAGGTCCACTCTTTAAATCTGTGTTTGCTGGTCAGGGTTCGTAGATTGTCATGTATGTGATCGATTCACTTGTTTTTCCGAGTCTTTGTTGCAAGAGGGATCCGAGGTACCGCCTACCTAGTCAGACATCTTGGCCCCTCCTCTTCGCTCAGTTTTGCATTGGCTGGTTTATGATTTCGTTCTTAATGTTCTTTGTATCTTCTGGATACTAGACCTTTATCAAATGTATGATTTGCAAACATTTTCTCCCATTCTGTGGTTTGTTTTCCACTCTCTGGTTAGCATCCTTTGATGCAAAAATTTGTTTTAATTGGATGAAAATCAGTTTCTCTATTCCTTCTATAGTTGCTTGTGCTTTAGGTGCCATTTCTAAGAAACCATCGCCAAATACAAGGTCGTGAAAATTGCACGTATGTTTTCTTCTAAGACTTTTATAGTTTTGGTACCTATATTTAGATCTTTGATTATTTTGAATTCATATTTGTATATGAGGCGAGGTAAAAGTCCAACATCAGTTTTTGTATGTGATATCCAGTTCCCCTAACATCATTTGTTGAAAAGACTCTTCTTTCTCCATCCAATGGACTTGGCAGCCTTGTGGAAAAGCAATAGGCCTCATACGTGAGGGTTCAATTCTGGATGCTCTGTTGATCTATATGTGTATTTCTATGCCAGTATGACGCTGTTTTAATGACTGAAGGTTTCTAGTAAGTTTTGAAATTGGAAAGTATGCGTTCTGCCACTTGGTTCTTCTTTTTAAAATTTTGGCTACATGAGATTCCCCGAAATTCTATACCAAGTTTAGGACTGGCTTTATCATTTCTGTAAAAAAAGGTTGGCATTTTGATAGGCAAGGCATTGCATATGTGAATTCCCTTAGGAAATACTGCCATTTTAAGAGTATTAAATCTTTCTATTCACGAACACAGGATCTTTGCATTTATTTAGTTGTTTTTTAAATTCCTGCAGAGATATTTTGTAGTTTTCAGGGTACAAATCTTTCACCTCATTGGTTAATTTTATTCCTAGGTAGTGTATTCATTTGGATGCTATTGTAAATGGAATTGTTCTCTCAGTTTCCTTCCTGGAGTTTTCAACGCTAGCGTATAGATATTCAACTGATTTTTTGTGTTGGTCTTGTATCCTGCAACCTTGCTGAATTCGTTGATTAGCTCTAACAGTGTTTGTTGTTAATTCTTTAGGATTTAATCTTTACACTATCATATCAACTGTGAGTACAGATAGTTTGACTTCTTCCAGTTCAGCCTGGATACGCTATTTCTTCTTCTTGCCTGACTAATCTGGCTAGAACTTCCAATACAAGTTGAATAGTAGTATTGACACCAAGAATCTTTGTCCTGTTCCTGATGTTAGGGGGAAAAGCTTTCAGTCTTTCACCATTGAGTATAATGTTAGCTGTTGTTTTTTCCATATATGGCTTTTATCATGTTGAGGAAATTCCCTCTTAGTTCAAACTTTCTGAACATTTGTTTCATGACAGACTACTGGATGTTCTCAAATGCTGTATCTCCATCAATTAACATGATCATGTGTGGGCTTGTGTGCTTCCTTATATTAATGAAGCATATTACATTGATTGATTATGTTAAACCACCCATGGATTTCTGGGGTAAACCCCTCTTGCTCACAGGGTATAATCCTTCTGCTGTGCTGCTGGATTTGCGTTGCCCTTGTTTGGTTGAGGATTTTTATGTCTATATTCTTAAGGAATAGTATGCCACATTTTTCTTTTCTTGTGAAGTCTATTTCTGCCTTTGGAATCAGAGTAATGCTGACCTCACAAAATGAGTGAGGAAGTATTCCCTCGTCTTCTTTTGTTTTTGAAGATTTTGAGAAGAATTGGTGATAATTCTTCTTTAAATGTTTAGTGGAATTTAGCCACAAAAACTTCTGTTCTCAGGCTTTATTGTTGGGAGATTTTTTATGCCTGATTCAATCTCTTGTTATAAGTCTATACACATTTCCTATTTCTTTTTGAGCTCTTTTGTAGTATGTGTGTTTCTTGGAATTTGCTCATTTGATTTACCCTATTTATTTGGTTGGCTTTCAGTTGTTCAAAGCATTTACTTACAACCCATTTTTATTTCTGTAAGGCTGATAGTAATGTCATCACTTTCATTTTTGATTCTTGTAATTTGAGTTAATGTAACAATCTTGAAGCTGCCATGGGCCTAAATAAATTTCAGAATCACTGTGTCCAATCATGCAGATAAACACCTACATAAGAGTTCAACTCAGGACAGGGCCTGGGGAAGATGATCACCTGCGCGGGTTTGTGCTAGTCACAGGCGCCCCCAGGCCCTGCCTACCTGCTTGACACTCACCACCCATTATTCCTGGGGTTGCCATGCTCTCTGGGTATTGTTTATTTGTCCCCCAGGACAGAAGCTGAGGAACTTTCTTAAAGTGCACAAGTTCTTGGGAGATCCCAGGAAGTTCAAGTGTGAGAGTCAGCTTGATACATACATACATTTATGTGCATCATTTAAAATCCATGCTAATCAATAGTGGGGTGACTTAGTTAACTGACATTTTATAACTATTTAAGGTGTGACATTTTCTAGGTTAATAAGGGATGATTTTGAGACCTGAATATCTTCCCAACCCAAATCGGAATTCCCAGGGCAAAAGGAGTTGCATTTTAATTCCATTTTATGTTATCCTTATCATTGAGGTCCCATATATTCTTTCTCCCTTGAGATTTCGGCTTTGATTAGTGTTTCATTTAAAAGGGCACATTACCATTTCCAACATGGGGAGTTTCTAGTTGGCGCTATACCATTATTTCTAGCACAATTATGTTATGATCACAAAACAAAAAAATGTGTTCTCTGTGATTTCATTCCTCTTAAATTGACGGAGATGAGCTTCAAGTCCAAAGTAGAGTGATTTTTGTAAATGTACCGTGTGTACTTGAAAATAACATTTCTTGTACAGTTCTTAGGAATAATGAGATAAACACATATATATGTCGGTTTGCTATTCAAATGTTCCACATCCTCACTGATTTTTGTCTGTTTATTATATGAGTTGCAGAGAGGGGGCAGTGATGTGAACTCCATGCTCTGCTTCTGTTTGTTTCTTCTCTGAGCTTTGTCATCATTCATGCAAAAAGTTTCCTGGCCAACAGTTAGGATGGGAAATTCTGGGAGTGCAGGAAAGAAGGAACCCAGAATGCGGGGGACAAGGAAGATGGGTTGGGAAAGACCATAAATCACAAGTTTCTTGATGGTCCCAGAGAGGACCTGTAGCTGGTATGGCAGTTGGTGGGGGATGGTACATGGTGGGTTACCTGTGGTGTGTCAGGCGTGGGTTCCATTGTGATGCGTCAGGGGCGAAGGCAGGGATCGGACAAGGGAGAATTTATAAACCATGCAGGTTACAAAGGCATTGACCAGACAGGAGAAGGCTACTCATCCTGCGAGTCCAACTTTTCTGCTCCTTGCATCCTACTGACCTGCTGGCCTACTCATTGACTGACTGACTTTGAACTCTCCTCCAACTTCTCTACTGTGTGGTCTCCTTCCTCCTCCATCCCACTCCTGCCATCTCCACCGTTTTCCCATCCCTTTCCCTCCCTTCCCCTCCCAGGAGAACAAGCATCCCCTATCCCTCCAGGCCATACCCCTTGTTACACTCTCATACACAATTGGCCCTATCCCATCCCACACTTACCCGACTCCTACTTTGTGCCACTTGAGCTTCCTGAAGGGGACAGGACATGAAGGCACAAAGGGTATTGTTCTGGTTCCTGGTGCTCTGGCCACCAACTACTCCATTGGAAAATGTGAGCAGTCCTTGAACATGCCATGTTTTCTCAGCTTTTATTGGGCTCTTTCACATTAGTTTAAGCAACAGCTTTTCCTGGCGTGGTTGAGGGGGACTCAGTCCAGCATGAAAGGTGACCAGCAGAACTGCAGTGTTTAGTGGCCCCTGTCTGAGCTGAATTTGGTAGTAGGGCACTCCTGACACCAGCGTCTTGACCATAGCCAGATGGAACAAGAGTGCCCAGAACTGGGGTGTTTGACCAGTGAGGAAAGGATGGCCTTGGCCTTTTCATGCATCTGATCTGCTTCTTTAATGAATCTGCTGAGAGTGACTCCTCCCTTTTAGACAGTGGCTACACAAAGACAGTGTGTTTCCTGAAAGCACACAGGGTAGTCACCTTAGCTGTGAAGCCTGAGATGACAGTGTTAGGGAGCTCAGAGTTTACTTTCCAGAGAGATTTCAATCTGCATGAAACTGAACCTCCATGTGGATTAGTATGAATTCCATTCCAAAGTTATTTTCTCCTAAAATACTTGTACAATCTTGTTTTTAAAGAAGCGAGATTTGCCTTTTGTTGTGTTGACCATACACTCCAGAAGTTTTTGTATTCCTTTTACATATTAGTTTCCATGTTGCTATTCATTGGTTCAGGTGAAGTACCATGAAATACAAAACTAAATTCTTGTTAGCAGCTATCTGCAATTGTATTGCTAACTGGCTGCTAATTTCATAGTTTTAATCATATAATACACAAAATTCCTCTTTTATGCAAATCTTTTATGGACTTCAAACATCTGACATGACAGAATGAAAACGCATGCTGAAACAAAACTTCAATGATTTTAGAAACTTGATGTTAGCAGTATTCCACACCTTTTATTGGAATAGGAACTTATGATGGCAACTGCCTCTCTCTCCTAGTTATGGCCATAACTATATCTACATTTATCTCACATATACTCTCTTTAACACCGAATTTTCATTCTTATTATTTCTCAGGCTTTCATACAGGTTGGTTGTACTCCTAACCATTGTAAAGTGCCAGGATTCCCACAAAATCGAAGTATGTATTTTTTCCTCAATTCTAAATTGGCTTATAAATTCATGAATTATATCCTGTTGACTTTTTAAAGATACTTGCAATATTCTTTTGGTCAAGGAAATAAAAAACTATAACAGTTTGTATATCTAATCTTTTTTCCTACAGCTCGTGTATAAATGATATATAATAATCAGCACCTAATTAAAGTATGCAGTTTGTTGAATTTTGAATAATGAGCCTAACTCTCACCCCCAAAACACTCGTGCTGATTCTTTTAATTCATTCTGTCCTCTCCCTCCATTTCTGCCACCCCTCTTCCAACCGCTGATCTGCAGTTTTAAAGAACTTTTGTGTAATCGAAGCGTACGAGATTTACTTTTTGTTTTTATTCAGGATCCTTTAAGTCAGCATACTCGTTTTAGATTCATCCGGGATGTTTGGTGTACAGTAGCTGCTTTGTTTTCCTTGCTCAGTAGAAGTTCTGTATATGAATATACCACAGTGGGTTTGCCCTTTACCTTGGGAGGAGACCTCGGGGGCTGGTTTTTCCAAATGGGCCATGGCCCTTTAATCAAAAGCCCAGAAAGCAGCCCCTTTACAGGGTTGTTTCTCCCAGCTTATACTTGCATTTTGCAAGTTCAAGATGGATCATTCTTGCCTCCTTCCATAATTCATTCGTGTCTGTTGCTGAATCATATTCTGTCGAATGGGTATCTCTGTTGAACACACTGTCTTGAAGGAAATGTTTAGAATGAAAGTAATGAGTTTTCAAGAACATAGAGTTCAAACCAAAGCAATCTCTCCCGACCAGGCATCAGAAAAGTCCGAGCTTAGTCAGATGAAGTCTGTCTACATGCACAGAGGAGTGGAATAGAATTAAAATCAAGGATCTTAGAGAAGCCTTACGTTGTTAGTGTCATCTGCATGGTCACCACTTTGTTTTATTCAAGCCCTAAAAGTTGATTAATTCTGAATAAAGACATCTCTGTAGTGATTTTGTTTTTGTTTTTTTGCCCTGTGCTGGTTTTTAAGATGCTAAAAAGTCAATGTATCCACGAGAAAAGTGTGATTCAGCATTAGACACAAGGGCAGGTAGAGTCTCTGGGGAACTGGAGATTGAGCCCCATTTCAGACAGGACACTCACAACCTCTAACAACACTGCCAGACTCAGAAGAAGCACCAGGTGGCCAGCTGCCAAGCTTCCTGGAAGCAGAGAAATCCACTGGAGATATCTCAGGGGTGGGGCTCCTTCCTGGAGGCTGATTTGGGGTTTCTCTCCAGGAGTCCATGTGACTGCTATATTGTACATTTCTTCTGAGGCTTCACGTGACTTTGAATATTGCTCTTTCAGCTCATTGACAATAGTTTTCCTGGGCTGGACCGAAAACTTGTAACGATGTTCTTCTTTCTGGAGATCGCTGTTTTAGCAATATTCTCCTCAGTCTCTGTTCGGTGAGTATCTTAACATACTTTATAGATACGCTTCGAATCATGGATAATCAGGACAGAGCAGATTGGCCAGTAGGGTTTCCAAGGAGCAGCTGGTGGATTAGAAGCCGACCGTTGGGTTAGCAGCCTTAGCTCTTAACCACTATAACACCAGGGATGGGTTTCCTTTGGTTTATACATATGCTTTGAATCATGAATAATCAGGAATTTTTATACTCACAGGTCTATTATTGGATTTCCCTTTAAACTGCTGCTGAGAACACAAATCGATGAGTGAAACCAAAGCTAACTTTGTACAACAGTCTCATCTTTTTTAGTGAAGAATCAGTGAACAAGACAACTATATAACTTCAATGAGAAAACTTTTATTTGATAAATTTTTTCTATCAAGGGAATTAAATACTAACTCTTCTGCGGCCCCTTTCACACACTGATAGTAGAATTGTGAGTTCTCACAACCATCCTGAAATGCAATGTAACATTGTCTACCCGAAGCCTTCCAAATAGTCACACCCTTTTATTCAGCACAATCCCACGTCTAGTCATCTACCCTAATGAAAGAACCACCATGTATCCAAAGACCTGGTGAGACCACATTCAAGTGGAACAGGATGGATTACAGTGAAAATGTGGCAACGAGCTAAATGACTCATGGTAGAGGGATGGTGGAACTAGTGTAAATCCTTCCAGTGGAAGCAGCTCCTAAAAGTCATATGTTTCAAAGACATTTCAGAACACAGAAAATGCTCTTAACATAATGTCAAGTGGAAAGACCCAGAAACCAGGCTTTCTACGTTGTATATGTTTCTGCACAGAGAGAGCGAACAAATGCTTCATGAAAACACCACAGAATGGCAGAACAGGACTTTTCTAAAGGGTGCTGTAACCACCTCCGTATCAAATTCTTGACAGTTATTTCTGGGGCTCCAAACATTCAATTCTGTCCTCACTCTACCATTGAGGGTGCGGGCAGTTTCCTCCTTTTTACCAAAGGCTTGGTTGGACTCTAAGTGACAGGCCCAGGAGGGGCCTGCCTTCCTCTCTTCCTTCCTTACTCCTATGTATGATCTCAAAGTTTCTTGTGCACTTTGAATTCTCAATCTAGTTTTTGCTTTTTGGTTGCATCCTTTACCACCCCCTAAACTGTAGTGGGATCAGCAGGAGGGACAGAGTTTTCTGGCACTGATGCTCTTTTGAGACCTCATGGAGGGGGAGGTGCCAGGTGTGCACACCCGCCTGCATCATTATGTTTCACCTTTTATAATTCATAGTGTTTTGGTCTGTCCTACTGAAGTATTTAAAAAATTTAACTGCTTCTATTCTGCAGGGTCAGCAAGCTTCAGCAGGGACCCTTCCTTGCCCAGAAGGATATGCTACACGCTGCCCCATTAGATGGCCTCCATCAGTACCCATGGGCGGTGGGCCACCAGATCCACTCAGATGTCTTCCCCAATCTTGGAATGACCCTTCACCATACCTTCTACCTCCTCCTCCCAGATACATTCCCAGAACTGGGCCAGGCCCTCCCCTACCTCCTCCCACTCGTGTTCCCAAAACCGGGCCAGACCCTCCCCCTCCCGCCCGTTTTCCCAAACCTGGGCCACAGCCTCCCCAGTCTCCTCCCACTGGTGTTCCCAAATCCGGGCCAGACCCTCCCCCTCTTCCTCACTCCCATGTTCCCAAACCTGGGCCAGAGCCTCCCCTTCCTCCTCCCAGCAGTATTCTGGATCCTCCATTACACCCTCCCTCTCCTCCTCCTAATCCTGTCCTCTGGACCTCACCTAGACCCTTCCCCTCCTTCTCCCTGCTGGCCTCCCAAGGCTTGGCCAGAGTCTCTACCTCCTTGTACACCCTGCTGTCCTCCCAAACCTCCACCAGACTGCTCACTTCCCCCTCCCCTCTGGCCTCCACCTCCTCTACAAGGCTGGCACCCTCCTCCCCCAGCTGGCTGGCGTCCCCCTCCCTTACCCTTTTGGGAACCCTCTCCCCAACCCAGCTCGCTCCCCCTGCCTCCACGTAGCTGGCTTCTGCCTACCACAGGAGGCTGCCCTCCACCCAACCCGCCAGTATGCCATCCATCCACCCCATCGGGCACCTGTCCACCAACCCCACCTGGCTACCGTCCACCTACGCCACCGGGATGCTGTCCACCCACTCTGTCCAGCAGCCGTCCATTCCCCCACCCGGATGCTGCGACCCTTGTGAACCTGGCTGCTGTCCCTCTCCCCCACATGGCTGGGGTCTCCCTCCCCCTGGTGGGTGGGGTCGACCTCTCCCTCATGAGTGGGGTCCCCCTCCTCCACCCCAGTGGTATCCCACTCCCCCACCCACCTGGGGGCCCAGTAACCCACCTGGCTGGCATCCCCCTCCATCCCTTGGTGTCCTCCACCTTCCCTGCCCAATCTGCCATAGGGGCCTCAGCAGCTGCCTCTGTAACCCAAGGCCTCTTAGGTTCTTAGCATCTACCATTAAAACAAAAAAAAAAAGCCAAACTGGTTGCCGTCAAGTCAATTCCTACTCATAGCAACCCTACAGGACAGAATAGAAAGGCCCCACACAGTCTCCAAGGAGCGCCTGGTGAATTCACACTGCCAACTTTTGGTTAGCAGCCCTAGCACTTAACCATAGGCCCCAAGGTTCCCCGTTGAAGTAAGAGGGACAACAGTTTTAAGGGAAACAGAAAGTGGCAAGTTTATTATCGGTGCAGATAAGGAGCAACTCAGGGTCTAGACCATGAGCTCCCCAAGCTGGTAACTTGGGGGTCTTTAAGGCGGAGACTAGTTCCAGATCTTATACCTCAGTCCCTTTAGCCTGCCCATTCTTGGAATTCCCCTCCCCTGTCCAAGTTTGGGAGTCTGTCGAGTCATCTTGGGTTGTGTGTACTGGTGGATGGAACTTTCGCTCCAGAATGGGCTCCAGGTACAACGGTGGGCCAATGATTGCGCACCCCTCCAGAGGAGGGAAGTTCCGAGGTCAGAATTTGCGAGAGCCTGGGTGGCCGCTTGGAGCTGGTTCTCAAGGTGCAGCCCTTTGACTTGAAGAATGTTACTAAGGGAGGCGGAGCCAAGAGGGCAGAACAGACAGACGCTTCCATGGAGCCCTCTTTACAACAAAGACCCAGAAAAACAAGTGAAATGAGTACATTTGTGACAAGCTGGGAGGCCTGAGCATCAAAGGCAAGCTTAGACAATGAACTGAGGGGCGGGGGAGGAACAGGCCATTCAGAAGTGGAGAAGAGTCACTGGACCTCAATCCCAGGGAGCCCTCAGGCACCATTTCCAGGTCCTACAGTGTTAGAGGGGCAGGGGTGATTGGCGTATATACCAGTATTTGATTGGCGCAGGGGGTCATGCTCTGAACAAGGCAGGGGCTGAGAACCAACCCCCAAGTGTCTCTGAGAAAAACATGGCTCTGTTCCCTAGAGTGTGCTGGTGGGTGAGTTCTGCAGAGGGACCATGGGCACCCAAAGTTTTTGGTTGTAAGGACTGGGAGGTACCAGTTATCTCTGGACCCCTCTCACGGGTGGCTGGGTGACCTGAGTGGAGCTACCAGTCCTTAGGACCATGATGTGGGTATGTGAGGATTCTGTTTCCTAGGCAAAGCAATGCTTTTCATTTTAGGCTATGTTGCCTCATAGCTTTCACATCATGCAACACCAGTAAGACCAACAGGCAGATAAGTATTACAAACATCAGCAGGATCACCCATGGTGGACAGGTTTCAGTGGAGTTTCCAGACTAAGACAAAACAGGAACAAAGGCCTGGCAATCTACTTCCAAAACTTAGCTTATGGAAATCCTATGGATCACAACAGAGGATTTTCTGGTATAGAGTTGAAAGATGGGCCTTCTCAGTTGGAATGTGCTCAAAATACATTGTGGCCAAAACAATGGGCTTGAGCATAACAATGATCATGGAGATGGCAAGGACCAGGCAACGTTTCATTCTGTTGTCCTTGGGGTCGTCATGCATCAGAACTCACTCAGTGGCAGCTCACAGCAATAACAATGCTGCCTCACAGAAAATAGAAAAAATGATGCTAGGTGGGCTACGTCATACTATGGTAACTGTGATGGTTAAGATTGTGTGTCAACTTGGCTGGGGCATGATTCTCAGTGTTTTGGCAGTCACATGATGTTCTGATCACTTCCCTGTTGAGATCTGATGTGTGATCACCCCCACGATGGGATCTGCTGTGAGTAGCCAGTCAGTTCAAAGGAAGTTTCCTTGGGTGTGTGGTCTCCATCGAGTGTGGGGGACATTCTGACACGTCTCAGGGCCTTTTGCCAGTTCTGGATCCTGCAGCTGGCTCCTGTTCATCTGACCTCCAGTTCTCAGGGCTTGAGCTAGCTGTTTACTTGTGGTCTTGCCTGCCGATCTTGGGATTCATCAATCTTCACAGTTTGTGAACAACAGCCCTGCTCTCCAACCTGATGATCTTGAACTTGCCTGCCCCTGCAGCTGCGTCAATCAGGAGAAGCCTCCATTCTGACTATGGACTTGGGACATTCCGGCCTCTACAACCATGCGAGCCATTTCCTTGATATAAATCTCTCTCTCTCTATATATACGTGTGTATTTATATATATGCATATATATATACATATATATGGAAACCCTCGTGGCATAGTGGTTAAGTGCTACAGCCGCTAACCAAAGGGTTGGCAGTTTGAATCCACCAGCTGTCCCTTGGAAACTCTATGCGGCAGTTCTACTCTGTCCTATAGGGTCGCTACGAATAGGATTCAACTTGAAGGCACTGGGTTTGGTTTTGGTTTGGTTTATATATACATATACATATATAAGGTTTACGGGTTTTTCTTCTCTATAGAACCCAGCCTAAGACAATAACAAACAGCTCTAGAGTCTTAGTGGCTGATAGTGAAGAAAGTTTTTTATCATGGGTCTCTTGGGAACTCAGCTCCATGTTCTGTCACCCTGGGACCTGGATAAAGCACGGCTACCATGTAGACACCTGTCACGTACTATTCTGGTGGGAAGACAGGGTGGTCAGCCTTCCTTCTGAAGGGTTCTGAGCTCTTTTGCCTAGAGGTGACACACTTCACAGTTCACTGGCCAAAGCAAGTCTTGTGGCTACATCCACCCTCCGGAAGTCAGGAGGACGACCTGAGATACCTGGTGAGCCCCATGGAGACCCCTGCATGGTGTTACCCTCTCTGGGGTCTGCGCAGGTGACAAGGAAGGGAGTGGGGAATGGAAGGAAATGATAGCAGGACTGAGTCAGATTGGATATGGTTCTTCCTCATCCAGGTGGAGTTTATCCAGAGCTGCCCAAAACCATTGCTGGCAAGATCAAACAGAGTGAACCTCGGAAAAATGAGTTTGGGTGGATATAATCGACAGTCAACTCAGGCCCCCTGAGTGTACTTGGGCACACCCCCAGCAGCCTCAGTTTCCCCAATACGGTGGGGGGGAGTTGTGTTAAGAGAGTTGATTTCAAAGGGGATCAGGAGTGCCTAGATTTCTACATTTTTCTTCTTTGAAGTTAAATTCAGTCACTACCCCTCCTTCCCTGCTCTGTCCCTTTGGGATTGGCCAGGTGAGTGCTGGGACTGGGGTTGAGGAGTAATAAAACGCCACCATCAACGTCTACAGTGCCTCTGTTTTGCGAGCTTGTTCCGTGCCCGGGCCTGTGCTAAGTCTTCTCACAACTTCTTCTGTCATCCTCCCCAACCCCCAATCTGAGAGAACCCCAGCCAGATAGGTTCTCCCTCCTCGATTCAGCACCATCAGGTGGCCCAGTGTACCCATTCCCATGGTCAGGGACACTGAGGTTGGGAGGGAAATTGCAGGTGGTCCTAGGCTTCAGCCCTTTGGGCTCCTCTTGGCTCCACACGAGGGTGAACCCAGGAGTGGCCCGGGAGGGGCTTCCGGGGGCTCGGCCCTCCCTTGGTGGCTGCACTTGCTGGCTAGATACTCCAGCACCTGCCACCATCCAGTGGGTCTGTCACTTTGTGCCTCACAGTAACGTTGCTACTGCTGCTACCACCACAGCTCCTGGCCACCATGGTGACTGAGGGACCAGGGCTCTCTGGGGACTCAAGTCCTCCCCAGATGTGCTGCTCACTCACCCCTAATCAGGGCCCCAGAAGCCTTCCCCCTCGAATTTCCCTACAAATTCCCCAACTCAACCTATGCCCAGGAATCCAGGACTCCCCCAAAACCCCCAACAAACTCCAGCTACTTGCCCCACCCCAGGAACACAGAGTCCTCAGAACCCAGCCCTCCCAAGGGACAACCACTCAATCACTCCTCCCAGGGACCCAGGACTCCCCAAGACCCTCCCCTGGAACCCACGACCCTCTCTAGCCCTCCCACTCACTCTAGCCCTCTGCAGTTGCCCCCTGGCTGGGGGCCACGTGAGCTGACCCTTCACTGCCTCCATCCTTGGGGCTGAGGTGGGACCACCAGGAGGACAGCAGAGGCTGAGAGGAGCAGGGGCAGAAGGGTCCAGCCCCACCTGATGGAGGAGGATGGACATACTGTCTCCTCTCACCCACCCCTGGGGTGGCTCTAGAGGAAGTCCCCTCTGTGTCTGTGTGTTCCTGGGGTATACACACACAAACACACTCAGTGAGAAGTATACACACACAATGAGCACGGAGACGTGCAGACAAGGACCACCCAGACACACCTGGGCAAAGGGTGCGGGCTCATGGAGAGGCTCACACACACACACACTCAGGGCCACCCTAGACATCCATCCAGGAGAAACTGTCACATGATGGGCACACACACACACAGATCCACACTCAGGAACACCCAAAGGTGCAAATTCACACACACATGGATCCAGAATACAGATACTCCAACAGGGACATACATTCCCACACACACCACAGGCACAGAGGCACATGGATTACATGGATTTCCACAACTGACACACACCCTTTCACTGACAGATGCACAAACACACACACACACACAGAGAAGGGCACAGAGATACACAAAACAGCCACACAGGGGAAAACAAAACACACAATCAATATACTCACAGACTCAGAAACTCAGACAGACACAGCCACACAGATTACACAACTGCACACAGACACACACACACACAGTCCTTTGGTGCCACAGGACAGACAGACAGACCTGGCACTCCGAACAGAGGCACTGCAGGCAAATATGGCTAAAGCTCAGACATGCCCTGCTCCACTAAAGATGTCACAACAGGAAGTCCTTTCCTCAGTCCAAATTCATGCTCTGCCCAAGGTGCTGAGAGTGGCCAGAGCAGCGTGGCTTTGAGAAGAGCCTCTGGGCCTGAGGTTGGGGCTCGAACCCTGTTAGGGGCCCTTAGAGTGGGGGTGGGGTGGGGGGGTCCTATGAAGCCTGGTGGATGAATGGGTCAAGGGAGGCCACAGGAACTGTTGTTCATTTTCATAGGTGTTGTGATGATTAATTTTGTGTGTCAATCCTACTTGTGTGTGTAAATGTAAAGCAAGGGGACTGTCCTAGAGGATCAACAGAGGAAATGCCTAGTTAATAAAGAACGCATATCACAGACAGGAGTAACATTACAAATAATGGGACCTCCAGAACACTACATTGCGCTCATGCCTACCCTCTACACAGATCAAGAGGCCACTGTTCCAACAGAATAAACTGCAAAACGTGTGTGGCAGGGTCGTATCCTTTTACCTTACTTATAAAATCTGCACACTAAAAAAATAATCTTAGAAGCTGGACTATATGAAGAAGACAGCATCAGGATGGGAGGAACACTCATTAACAAACTCAACTGACACAACCTTGCTTGCAGAAAATGAAGACGACTTGAAGCACTTGCCAATGAAGTTAAAGACAGAGCCTTCTGTATAGATTACTCCTGAATGTGAAGAGGAGAAAAATACTCACACCTGGACCAATAAACAACGTCATGATAAATGGCAAAGAAACTGAAGTTGTCAAGGATTTCACCCTACTTGGATCAACAATCAATATCCATGCAAGCAGCAGTCAAGAAATCAAAAAATGTATTGCATTGGGCAAATCTGCTGCACACGACCTCTTTAAAGTTTTAAACACTGAAAAGTTACTTTGATGACTAAGATGCCCCTGGCCTAAGCCATGGTCTTTTCAATCACCTCATATACATGGGTAACTCGGACAATGAAAAAGGAAGGCAGAAGAAGAACTGATGCATTTAAACTGTGGTGTTGGCAAAAAATATTGAATATACTGTGGAGTGCCAGAAGAACAAACAAGTTAGTCTTGGAAGAAATAGAAACAGAAGGCTCCTTAGAAATGAAGATGTCAGGATCTACTTTGTTTTGCTTATTTTGGACATGTCATCAGGAAAGACCAATCACTAGAGAAGGACATTGTGTTTGGTAACATAAAGAGGCAACAAAAACAAGGGAAACCCGCAATGAGATGGATTGACACAACAGCCACAACGATGGACTTCATTATGTCGTATAAAGTTGCTGTGAGTCGGAATGGACTCCATAGCAAATAACAACAAAAAAACACAAACAACAACCTTTTAAAATACAGCACAGAGTAGAACTGCCCCACAGGGTTTCCAAGGAGTGCCTGGTGGATTTGAACTGCTGACTGTTTGGTTAGCAGCTACAGCTCTTAACTACTACGCCACCAGGCTTTCCTTAAAATATAGAAAAATGATACATCACTTTCTTTTTAATTAAATGAGAAGATAGGATATTCTCATGTTTATTCTAAAAACTACATTATAAACATATAAGGATACCCAATGGATGTCAAGCTCAGATGTATGGTGATCAGGGCAATGCCCATACAAATTCACATATTATCCCAATAAAATACACATAAAATACCAAAGGGAGAAAGTGCCTCTGCTCAAAATGAAAAGCATATTTGTGCAAATAGATTACAACCTTTTATGCAACTCCTGAATGTGGGATGATATTTTAAACCAAGTGGAAAGAGTCGATAAAGCTGTCCAGTGTGAAATCCAGAGTGTATATCAAGCTCCAGGCCTCTGAGAAGGCCTAGCCCCTTGCTTACAGCAAATGAGAAAAAGTAACTTTGAAAGCATGTTTGGTGAATGTAAAACTTTAACAAGACATGAGTACATTTCTGAATTTGAAAATAAAGAAAAGTAAAGGAATGGGATGTGTATGACTCCCCGGATCCAACTATCAATTATTACGGGAATAGATATATTTTAAACAGGACATTATGGACATCCTGATTTCACCTTTGAAGTGAAGATATAAAAAAATTCCATTTTCAAATCTTGACTGTTTAATAGAAAAAATGTATTTTCAATGAAAACATCCAATTTGCAGTCATTTGATTGGCTCTTAAATATTCTAGCAAATTATATCTTGTAGAAGTTTCATCTTACAGTTTTAAGCTGTGTAAAATATCAACAGTTGGCACTAAAAAATATATTAATGTTCTTTGTTCATCTACATCTGACTCACGAATTGTGCTTAGTACGATATTATCCCAACTTGGAACGTGCCTTGGTAATTTTTTTTTTTTAAAACATTAATGATCCCAATGGATCCTATCAAAGACGGTTCAGAAAGCTGAAATTTAAAATTCTTTGAGGTCATCAAAATCGACAAACACAACAATTATCTCCATTGAAAATGAGACAAATTAAGAATTACAGATGTAAAATATTATTGATGGGCGGTGCCAAGATGGCTGACTAGGTAGACGCTACCTAGGATCCCTCTTGCATCAAAGACTCAGAAAAACAAGTGAATCGGTCACATACATGACAATCTACAAACCCTGACATCAAAGAGTTGACCTGAGTGACAGAGACTCAGCCAGCACAAGCAGGCTGCACACTGACGCCGCTAATGAGAGAACGAGCAACCCCGGGAAGCAGCGACTCTTTTCAGAGCCTGGAGCTAGCGTCCCAGTGAGAAAACCTTGGCGCGGGGCTTTGGACTGGGCACCGGGGAGCTGAGCACGGTTTCCTGAGAGGGCGCAAACACGGGACGCAGCCCTAGCCCCCAGAAGCGACCTCGGGGGAAACCCAGCCAGGGCACACAGGCAGTGCAGCGACGCGGCTCACAGGGGAAGTCACCGGGAGGCAACAATTGGTTTTGGAGCCTGGAGTGCGGCGCCCCAGCTAGGGAACCTTGGCGCTGGGATTTGGACTGGGAGCAGAGGAACTGACCACTGCTTTTGAGACAGCACAAGCATGGGACGCGGGTCTGACCCTCGGGGGCAATCTCGACCCAGCCAGCGCACACAGGCTACACGCCCCTTGGGAATCTCAGATAAAACAGTCATCACCAAGCAAGATAAGTAACTTTGTCTATATTCCTGGGTGCTACTCTCTCCTATCTATCTGACCCCTCCCCTCCCTTCCCAGGTGGCTTCATTAACATTGGAATTTCCTGGGCCAGGGAGCAAAGTGTTCTGCGGTTTTTTGTTTTTGTTTTTTTGTCTTTTCCTAACCCATTCTCCTGGCCTGAGAGAACCCAGTACCCAGTAGGTACTGGGTTCTCTAACCCAGGGACCAAAAATCCTTCCCTGACTTCCCAAAATTCGAATAAAAATACAGAACTAGCTCCAGCCAAGCATATGAGATCCACAGTCTTGGGCTTTCATCCCTACAGGGAACAAGGTGGCTATTATAATGCAAAGGCAATTCTGATAGTGATCTGACTGTAATTGTTTTAGCCAATTACTGGAAAGACACGTGTTCCAGGTCTGATATCTCTACCTATTAAACAGAGCCCTGGTTTTTTTTCACTGACCCACAACGGGGAACTGACGGCTGAAGCTCCACCCAAACCACCTAGCCTCCTGCCAAAGGGGTCTGAGGATAGTGACACCTACCAATCTGTAGAGGTAAATGCACTGGGTGCCTAAGGTACAGCTGCAGAGCCCACCCACCAAAGTGCTTTAGCAATAGAGACACACCTACCTCACTGACACTTGGGGGAAGCCTGTCAGCATCCTGCCCCCCCCCGGAGTATGACCCCCTGCTGCTAGTAGAATCTGGTGCACACAACTATCACCACTACTTCTCTAAGTTAATAGGTGACAGTCTACACCACACACTCAGTGACCCAAAATCAGATTCTACTCAAGAATAGTGAATGGACTCTTAGGCTTATATATCTGGTAACAGCCGAAACCAGCGGGTAATAGGACATAAGTGATTCAAAGGCTACAACAATCAAGAAAGCGCAATCTAGTAGCCCATCTACGTATATTGAAAGAAAACAAAACGAGACTCAGTGAGCAAATATAAAATAAATCATTACAATATCTTATAGATGGTTCGCGGACAGCAGTTGATATCAAACCACATAAAGAAGCAGACCATGATTGCTTCTACAACTCCCCAAATTAAAGAATCAAAATCTTTCCCAAATGAAGATACAATCCTGCAATTGCCAGATGCAGAATATAAAAACTAATTTACAGAATGCTTCAAGACATCAGGGAGGACCTCAAAAATGAAATAAGGCAATCTACAGAAAAAGCCAAGGAACACACTGATAAAGCAGTTGAAGACACCAAAAAGATTATTCAAGAACATAGTGGAAAAATTAATAAGCTGCAAGAATCCATAGGGAGACAGCATTCAGAAATCCAAAAGATTAACAGGAAAATTACAGAATTAGACAATGCAACAGGAAGTCAGAGGAGCAGAATTGAGCAACTGGAATGCAGTGTGGGGGGGTTGGAGGATAAGGCAATTCACACCAATATAGTTGAAGAAAAATCAGATAAAAGAATTTTAAAAAAAGAAGAAACCCTAAGAATCATCTGGGACTCTATCAAGAAGAATAACTTGCATGTGATTGGAGTTCCCGAACAGGGAGGGATAACAGAAAACACAGAGAGAATACCTGAAGATCTGTTGGCAGAAAACTTCCCTGACATCATGAAAGACGAAAGGATATCTATCCAAGATGCTCATCGAACCCCATATAAGATTGATCCAAAAAGAAAATCACCAAGACATACTATCATCAAACTTGCCAAAACCAAAGATAAAGAGAAAATTTTAAAAGCAGCCAGGGATAAAAGAAAGGTCTCCTACAAAGGAGAATCAATAAGAATAAGTTCAGACTACTCAGCAGAAACTATGCAATCTAGAAGGCAATGGGATGACATATATAGAGCACTGAAGGAGAAAAACTGCCAGCCAAGGATCATATATCCAGCAAAACTCTCTCTCACATATGAAGGTGAAATTAAGACATTTACAGATAAACACAAGCTTACAGAATTTGCAAAAACCAAACCAAAAAAAAAAAAAAAAAGGTACAAGAAATACTAAAGGAAATTGTTTGGTCAGAAAATCAATAACATCAGATACCAACACAACACAGAACAGAACATCCTGATATCAACTCAAAAAAGGCAAATCACAAAAACAAATTAAGATTAATTTTAAAAAGAAAAAAAATGCTCAAAACAGGGAATCATTGAAGTAATTATGTAAAAGATCACAATAATCAAAAAGAGGGACTAAATACAGGAGGCACAGAACTGCCATATGGAGAGGAAAACAAGGCGATATAGGACGATACAAGTTAGGTTTTTACTTAGAAAAATAGGGGTAAATATTAAGGTAACCACGAAGAGGTCTAACAATTCCATAACTCAAAATAAAAACCAAGAAAAACATAACGACTCAGCAAACATAAATTCAACTACTATGAAAATGAGGAACACACAATTTACAAAAAAAAAGTCTCAGCACAAAAAAGCAAGTGGAAACATGAAATTGTCAACAACACGCACAAAAAGGCATCAAAATGACAGCACTAAATACACACTTATCTATGATTACGCTGAATGTAAATGGACTAAATGCACCAATGAAGAGACAGAGAGTCTCAGAGTGGATAAAGAAACACGATCCGTCTATATGCTGCCTACAAGAGACACACCTTAGACTTAGAGACACAAACAAACTAAAAATCAAAGGATGGAAAAAAATATATGAAGCAAATAACAATCAAAAAAGAGCAGGAGTAGCAATATTAATTTCTGACAAAATAGACTTTAGACTTAAATCCACCACAAAGGATAAAGAAGGACACTACATAATGATTAAAGGGACAATTGACCAGGAAGATATAACCATATTAAATATTTATGCACCCAATGACAGGGCTGCAAGATACATAAAACAAACTTTAACAGAACTGAAAAGTGAGATAGACACCTCCACAATTATAGTAGGAGACTTCAACACACCACTTTCGGAGAAGGATAGGACTTCCAGTGAGAAGCTCAATAGGGACACGGAAGACTTAATTGCTACAATCAACCAACTTGACCTCATACACTTATACACAGCACTCCACCCAACAGCTGCAAAGTATACTTTTTTTTTCTAGTGCACATGGAACATTCTCTAGAATAGATCACATATTAGGTCATAAAACAAAGCTTTGCAGAATCCAAAACATCGAAATATTACAAAGCATCTTCTCAGACCACAAGGCCATAAAAGTGGAAATCAATAACAGAAAAATTAGGGAAAAGAAAACAAATACTTGGAAACTGAACAATACCCTGCTGAAAAAACCCTGGGTTATAGAAGACATTAAGGAGGGAATAAAGAAATTCATAGAATTCAATGAGAATGAAAACACTTCCTATCAAAACCTCTGGGACACAGCAAAAGCAGTGCTCAGAGGTCAATTTATATCGATAAATGCACACATACAAAAAGAAGAAAGAGCCAAAATCAGAGAACTGTCCCGACAACTTGAACAAATAGAAAGCGGGCAATAAAAGAATCCATCAGGCACCAGAAGAAAACAAATAATAAAAATTAGAGCTGAACCAAATGAATTAGAGAACAGAAAAAGAATTGAAAGAATCAACAAAGCCAAAAGCTGTTTTTTTGAAAAAATTAACAAAATTGATAAACCATTGGCCAGACTGACTAAAGAAATACAGGAAAGGAAACAAATACCCCGAATAAGAAACGAGATGGGGCCATATCACAACAGACGCAACTGAAATTAAAAGAATCATATCCGATTATTATGAAAAATTGTACTCTAACAAATTTGCAAACCTAGAAGAAATGGCTGAATTCCTAGAAAAACACTACCTTCCTAAACTAACACAATCAGAAGTAGAACAACTAAATAGACCCATAACAAAAAAAGAGATTGAAAAGGTAATCAAAAAACTCCCAACGAAAAGATGCCCTGGCCCGGACGGCTTCACTGCAGAGTTCTACCAAACTTTCAGAGCAGAGTTAATACCACTACTACTAAAGGTATTTCAAAGCATAGAAAATGATGGAATACTACCGAACTCATTCTATGAAGCCAGCATAACCCTGATACCAAAACCAGGTAAAGACACTACAAAAAAAGAAAATTATAGACTTATATCCCTCATGAACATAGATGCAAAACTCCTCAACAAAATTCTAGCCAATAGAATTCAACAACATATAAAAAAAACAATCCATCCATGACCAAGTGAGATTTATACCAGGTATGCAAGGTTAGTTTAATATTAGAAAAACCATTAATGTAATCCACCACAGAAATAAAACAAAAGACAAAAACCACATGATCTTATCAGTTGATGCAGAAAAGGCATTTGACAAAGTCCAACACCCATTCATGATAAAAACTCTCAGCAAAATAGGAATTGAAGGAAAATTCCTCAACATAATAAAGGAAAAAAAAAAAAATTTTTTTTTTTTTTTTTTATACACAGCCAAGAGCCAACATCATTCTAAATGGAGAGAGCCTGAAAGCATTTTCCTTAAGAACGGGAACCAGACAAGGATGTCCTTTATCACCGCTCTTATTCAACATTGTGCTAGAGGTCCTACCGAGAGCAATTAGGCTAGACAAAGAAATAAAGGGCATCCAGATTGGCAAGGAGGAAGTAAAATTATCTCCATTTGCAGATGACATGATCTTATACACAGAAAACCCTAAGGAATCCTCCAGAAAACTACTGAAACTAATAGAAGAGTTTGGCAGAGTCTCAGGTTACAAGATAAACATACAAAAATCACTTCGATTCCTCTACATCAACAAAAAGAACATCAAAGAGGAAATCACCAAATCAAGACATTCACAGTAGCCCGCAAGAAGATCAAATACTTAGGAATAAATCTTACCAAAGATGTAAAAGACCTATACAAGGAAAACTACAAAGTACTAGTGCAAGAAACTACAAGGGACCTACATAAGTGGAAAAACATACCTTGCTCATGCATAGGGAGACTTAACATAGTAAAAATGTCTATTCTACCAAAAGCCATCTATACATACAATGCACTTCCGATCCAAATTCCAATGACATTTTTTAATGTGATGGAGAAATAAATCGCCAACTTCATATGGAAGAGAAAGAAGCCCCGGATAAGTAAAGCATTACTGAAAAAGAAGAAGAAAGTGGGAGGCCTCACTCTACCTGATTTTAGGACATATATACAGCCACAGTAGTCAAAACAGCCTGGTACTGGTACAGCAACAGGCAAATAGACAAATGGAATAGAATTGAGAACCCAGATATAAATCAATCCACATATGAGCAGCTGATATTTGACAAAGGCCTAGTGTCAGTTAATTAGGGAAAAGATAGTCTTTTTAACAAATGGTGCTGGCATAACTGGATATCCATTTGCAAAAAAATGAAACAGGATCCATACCTCACAGCATGCACAAAAACTAACTCCAAGTGGATCAACGACCTAAACATAAAGACTAAAACGATAAAGATCATGGAAGAAAAAATAGGGACAACGTTAGGAGCCCTAATACAAGGCATAAACAGAATACAAAACATTACCCAAAATGACGAAGAGAAACCAGATAACTGGGAGCTCCTAAAAATCAAACACCTATGCTCATCTAAAGACTTCACCAAAAGAGTAAAAAGACCACCTACAGACTGGGAAAGAATTTTCAGCTATGACATCTCCGACCAGCACCTGATTTCTAAAATCTATATGATTCTATTAAAACTCAACCACAAAAAGACAAACACCCCAATCAAGAAGTGGGCAAAGGATATGAACACACACTTCACTAAAGACGATATTCAGGCAGCTAACCGATACATGAGAAAATGCCCTCGATCATTAGCCATTAGAGAAATGCAAATTAAAACTACGATGAGATTCCATCTCACACCAGCAAGGCTGGCATTAATCCAAAAAACACAAAATAATAAATGTTGGAGAGGCTGCGGAGAGAATGGAACTCTTATACGCTTCTGGTGGGAATGTAAAATGGTACAACCACTTTGGAAATCTATCTGGCGTTTTCTTAAAAAGTTAGAAATAGAACTACCATACAACCCAGAAGTCCCACTCCTCGGAATACACCCTAGAGAAACAAGAGCCTTTACACGAACAAATACATGCACACCCATGTTTATTGCAGCTCTGTTCACAATAGCAAAAAGCTGGAAGCAACCAAGGTGTCCATCAACAGATGAATGGTTAAATAAATTATGGTATATTCACACGATGGAATACTTCGCATCGATAAAGAAGAGTGATGAATCTGTGAAGCATTTCATAACATGGAGGAACTGGAAGGCATTATGCTGTGTGAAATTAGTCAGATGCAAAAGGACAAATATTGTATAAGACCACTATTATAAGATCTTGAGAAACAGTATAAACTGAGAAGAACACATTCTTTTGTGGTTATGAGAGGGGGGAGGGAGGGAGGGTGGGAGAGGGTTATTTACTGATTAGATAGTAGATAAGTACTAGTTTAGGTGAAGGGAAGGACAATACTCAATACAGGGAAGGTCAGCTCAACTGGACTGGACCAAAAGCAAAGAAGTTTCCGGGATAAACTGAATGCTTCGAAGGTCAGCGGGGCAAGGGCAGGAGTTTGGGGACAGTGGCTTAAGGGGACTTCTAAGTCAATTGGCAAAATAAATTCTATTAAGAAAACATTCTGCATCCCACTTTGAAGGGTTGCGTCTGGGGTCTTAAATGCTAACAAGTGGCCATCTAAGATGCAACAATTGGTCTCAACCCACCTGGATCAAAGGAGAATGAAGAACACCAAGGTCACACAATAACTATGAGCCCAAAAGACAGAAAGGGCCACATGAACTACAGACTTACATCATCCTGAGACCAGAAGAACTAGATGGTGCCTGGCCACAACCGATGACTGCCCTGACAGGAAGCACAACAGAGAACCACTGAGGGAGCAGGAGAACAGTGGGATGCAGACCCCAAATTCTCATAAAAAGACCAGACTTAATGCTCTGACTGAGACTAGAAGAATCCCAGCAGTCATGGTCCCCAAACCTTCTGTTGGCCCAGGACAGGAACCATTCTCGAAGACAACTCATCAGACATGGACGGGACTGGACAATGGGTTGGAGAGAGATGCTGATGAAGAGTGAGCTACTAGTATCAGGTGGACACTTGAGACTGTGATGGCATCTCCTGTCTGGAGAGGAGATGGGAGGGTAGAGAGGGTTAGAAACTGGCAAAACGGTCACTAAAGGAGAGACTGGAAAGAGGGAACGGGCTGACTCATCAGGGGGAGAGTAAATGGGAGTATGTAGTAAGGTGTATATAAGTTTATATGTGACAGACTGACTTGATTTGTAAACTTTCACTTAAAGCACAATAAAAATTATTTTTTAAAAAGTTATTGATGACTATGCTTCCGGGGCAGCCCTGGTGGCACAGTGGTTAAGAACTAGGCTGCTAACCAAAAGGTTGGCAGTTCCAACCCACCAGTCACTCTTTGGAAAGCCCCTGGGGCAGCTCTACTCTGTCCTATAGGGTTGCTATAGGTTGGAAGCAACAGAAACGTTTTTGTTGTTGTTGTTTTAATGCTCTCATGAGGATTCCCTGAGTTGTGCAGACAGTTAAGGGCTGGACTATAAGCCAAACAGCTGGTGGTTGGAACCCACCCAGAGGCGCACTGTAAGACAAGCCTGGCAATCTGCTTCGAAAAAGATCACAGCCTTGAAAGCCCTATGGAGCAGTTCTACTCTGCACACATGTGATCTCCTTGAATCAGACTGGAATCCACTCTACTGCAACTAACCACCCCCACACTTTCACAAAAACAAGGACAGTAAAATTAGAGTAATTCCTAATATTTTAATAAAGAAAAATAAGTAATGTTCAGTGTTTTAACAACCTACTTTTCAGTTTTTTACTATTTCCCAGCTACTTTAATGTTACACGTAAAAAAAAACAACAAAAAAAACCCCACTGCCATCAAGTCTACTGCAACTCATATCAACCCTACAGGACAGAGTAGAACTGGCCCACAGGGCTTCCAAAGTTGTCATCTTTAGGGAAGCTGACTGCCACATCTTTCTCCAGCTGAGTGGCTGGTGGGTTCCAACCGCAAACCGCCAAGCAGCCAAGCGCTTCACCACTGTACCACCAGGGCTCCTCCTATTGGTAAAAAAAGAACCATTAAAAAGATAACAACAACCGGTGCACAGGGGCGCATATCTCCCCTTTCACCTCGACCTCCACAATGACTGGCCTGGAGAAGCCGCAGCAAAGCCGCTTCTCCTCAACACTCAGGGCCAGAAAAGGAAGTTTTGTACTCACTGTTGAGTCTTGAGTCCCAAAGCCACGGGGGACCTCCCTGGGGCTGGGTCCTGTGGAAACGAAGCTCTTTTTCCTGCCCCAGGGGCCCCGTCACCCCCCAGGCTGAAGCCGGCCTCCGCCATCTCTTCTAGGCACCCTGGGTCAAAAAGGCGACAGCGTCCGCTCTGCTGACTGTTGGGGCTCAGGGAGGGCCGCTTTGTGCTGGTTGTTTAGCGGTGGCTGCGCCCCCCTGGGAATGACGGATATTCTCAATTCTAAGTGATATTTTCACCCAACGCCACTTTTATGTAGAGAAACATTTAAATGGGAATTTCATCAGCAATATTGTGTGTCCTGCTTTTCTTCTTCCAGTCTAATTTGGATAATTACTTCTTTTTCTTGCCTGACTAATCTGGCTAGAACTTCCGCTACGTGTTGAATAGAAGCATTGGCAGCAAGGATCCTTGTCCTGTTCCTGATGTTAGGGGAAAAGCTTCTAGTCATTCACCATTGAGTAAATGTTGGCTGTGGGTTTTTCACATATGGGCCTTATCATGTGGAGGACTTTCCCTCTGAGTTCAAACTTTCTGAACAATTTTTTCATCAAAGAGTATTGGATATTCTCAAGTGCTTTGTCTGCATCAATTAACACGATCATGTGTGGGATTTTGTGCTTCATTCTATTAATGTACTATATTACATTGATTGGTTTTATTTCAAATCATCATTAAGTTTCTGGGATAAATCCTTCTTGCTCATGGTTTATAATCCTTTAGATGTGTTGCTGGATTTGCATTGCTGGTATTTGGTTGAGGATTTTTACATCTGTACTCTTTTTTTCTTGTAATCGAGATGAAGATTTACAGAACAAACTAGCTTTTCATTAAACAATATGTACACATTGTTTTTTGTGACTTTGGTTACCAACCCCACGACATGTCAACACTCTCCCCTTCTCGACCTCGGCTTCCTTCTTAACAGCTTTCCTCTCCCCTCCTGCTTTCTAGTCCTTGCCCCAGGGCTGGTGTGCCCCTTTAGTACGCTTTTGTTTTATAGGCCTGTCTAATCTTTGGCTGAAGGGTGAACCTCAGGAGTGACTTCATTACTGAGCTACAACGGTGTCTGGGGGCCATACTCTGAGGGTTTCTCTTGTCTGTGTCAAGCCATTAAACCTGGGCGGTTTTTGTTGTAATTTTGTTCTCCATTTTTCTCCAGCTCTGTCTCAGATACTCTATTGTGATCCCTGTCACAGCAGTCAGTGGTGGCAGCCAGGCACCATCTACTTGTGCTGGACTAAGTCTGGCGGAATTGTGGTCCATCAGTCTTCTGGGCTATCTTTCCCTTGTGTCTTTGGTTTTCTTCATTCTCCCTTGCACCAGATGGGGTGAGACCAGGGGAGTATCTTATAGGCCACTCATAAGCTTTTAAGATCTCAGACACTACTCACCAAAGGAGAATGGAGAACATTTCCCTTGTAAACTATGTTATGCCAGTTGAGCTAGATGTTCCCCGAGACCATGGTCCCCACATCCCTCAGCCAGTGTTTCAGTCCCTCAGGGAGTTTGGATGTGTCTATGGAGCTTCCACGACCTTGCCTTGGACAGGTTACGCTTGCTTCCCAAGTATTGTGTACTGTCTTACCCTTCACTAAAATTACTGCATATTTATTGTCTATTTAGTGTTTTTCCATCGCCACCCCTCCCCTCTCTCATAACCATCAAAGGTCGTTTCTTTTCGTGCATAAACTTTTTTGTGAGATTTTATAATAGTGGTCTCATACAATATTTGCCCTTTTGTGATTGACTTACTTCACTCAGCATAATGCCCTTCAGATTCATCCATGTTGTGAGATGCTTCGCATCATTTTTCTTTATAGTTGGGAAGTACTCAGTTGTGTGTATGTACCATAGTCGTTTATCCATTCATCTACTGATGAGCACCTAGGTTGTTTGCACCTTTTCGCTACTGTCCACAATGCTGCAAAGAACAAGGGCGACAGCTATTATTTCTCTAGGATATATTCCTAGGAGTGAGATTGCTGGATCATAAGGTATTTTCTATTTCTAGCTTTCTAAGGAAGCACCATATCGTTTCCCAAAATGGTTGTGCCATTTTGCATTCCCACCATCACTGCATAAGGGTTCCAATCTCCCTGCAGCCTCTCCCACATTTCTTACTTTTTGTTTTTATAATTTGTGTCAGTAATGCCAGGGTGAGATGGTATCTCATTGTCACTTTGATTTGCATTTCTCTAATGGCTAGTGATTTGGAGCATTTCCTTATGTCCGTTAGCTGCTTCAATGTCTTCTTTGGTGAAGTGTCTCTTCATATCATCGGGCCATTTTTTAATTGGATAATTTGTCTTTTTGTTGTAGATGTGTTTGGTTTTTCTTTAGATATTAGACCTTTGTCAGATTTGTCATAGCCAAAATTTTTCTCCCAGTCTGTAGGTTCTCTTTTTACTCTTTTGGTGAAGTCTTTTGATGACCAGAATTGTTTAATTTTCAGAAGATCCCAGTTATCTAGCTTATCTTCTAGAGTTTGTGTCCTTAGTTTCGGTGTGTATCCTGTTAATGCCATGTATTAGGGCCTCTAGCACTGATCCTATTTTCACTTCTATGATCTTTATACTTTTGGCTTTTATATTGAGGTCTTTGATCCATTTGGAATCAGTTTTTGTGTATTGTGTAACGTATGGTTCCTGTTCTATTTGTTTGCAAATGGATATCCAGTTTTGCCAGTACCACTTGTTAAAAAGACTGTCTTTTCCCCATTTGATGGATTTTGGGCCCTTGTAGAAGATCAGGTGACCATAGATGGATGGATTTAAATTGGGGTTCTCGATTCTGTTCCATTTGTCAATGTATCTGTCCTTGGAACAGCACCAGGCTGTTTTGACTACCATAGCTGTAGAGTAGGTTCTCAGGTGAGGTAGTGTGAGTACCCCTACTTTATTCTTCTTCTTTAGTAGCACTTTACTTATCCGGTGCCACTTCCCCTTCCATATAAACTTAAGGATTAGGTTTCCCATCTCTTTAAAGAATGCTGTTGGTATTTTGGATCCAGATTGCATTGTGTTTGTAGATCGCTTTGGGTAGAAGCGACATTTTCCCAATGTTGAGTCCACCTATTTGTGAGCATGGTATGTTCTTCCATTTCTGTAGTTCTCTTCTGATTTCTTGCAGTAGTGTTTTGTAGTTTTCTTTGTACACGTCTTTTACATCCTTGATTAGATTTAGTCCTAAGTATTTTATGTTTTTAGGGGCTATTATAAATGGTATCGTTTTCCTGATTTCCTTTTTGTCCTTCCCTTTATCGATGTATAGGAATCCAAATGATTTTCCTATGTTTATCTTATATCCTGCTAATCTGCTGAATCTTTCTATTAGTTCCAGTAGTTTTCTCGTGAAGTCTTTTGAGTATTTTATGTATAGTATCATATCATCTGCAAATACAGACAGTTTTATTTCTTTGTTACCAGTTTGGGTATCCTTTATTTCTTTTTCTTGCCTTATTGCTCATGCTATGATATCTTTTACAATGTTAAATAGGAATGGTGATAAAGGCATCCTTGTCTTGTTCCTGTTTTCAAGGGTAATCTTTCAGCCTCTCTTCATTAGTAACGATGCTGGCTGTTGGTTTTGTATAGATACCCTTCATCACGTTGAGGAATTTTCTTTTTCTACCTATTTTATTGAGAGTTTTTTTTTATCAGGAATGGTTGTTGGACTTTGTCAAATGCCTTTTCAGCCTCGATTGAGATGATCATGTGATTTTTTATTTATGTGGTGGACTACATTGATTGATTTTCTAATGTTGAGCCATCCTTGCATACCTGGTATGAATCCCACTTTGTTGTGGTGTTTTATTTTTTTGATATGATGCTGAATTCTATTGGATAGAATTTTGCTGAGAAATTTTGCATCTATATTCATGAGTGATATTGGTCATTAATTTTCATTTTTTGTGGTGTCTGTGCCTGGTTTTGGTAACAAGGTTATGCTGGTTTCATAGAATGAATTCGGAAGCATCCCTTCCTTTCTATGTTCTGAAATAGTTTGAGAAATACTAGTGTAAGCTCTTCTCTGAATGTTTGGTAGAATTCTCCAGTGATGCCATTTGGGGCAGGGCTTCTGAAATTTTTATTTATTTATTTTTTTTTTACCTTTTCAATCTCTTCTCTTGTTATGGTCTATTCAGATTTTCAACTTCAGCTCATGTTACTTTGGGTTGGTAGTGTGTTTCTAGAAGTTTGTCCATTACCTCTAGGTTTTCAAATTTCTTGGAGTATAGGTTTTCATAGTACTCTCATGTGATCCTTTTTATTTTAGTTGGGTCTGTTGTAATGTCCCCCATTTCATTTCTTATGTGGTTAATTTGCATCTTCTCCTGTTTTTCCTTTGTCAATTTGGCCAATGGTTGTCAATTTTGTTGATCCCTTCAAAGAGCCAACTTTTGGTTTTGTTGATCCTTCTTATTGTTTTTACATTCTCTATTTATTTCTGTTCTGATCTTTATTATTTCCTTTCTTCTGGTGTCTGTGGTCTTCTTTTGTTCTTCTCTTCCTATTTGTTTGAATTGTGTAGCTAGTATTTTGATTTTGTCTCTTTCTGCTTTTTTGATGTATGTCTATTGGTATAAATGGACCTCTGAGCACTGCCTTTGCTGTGTCCAGAGGTTTTGGAATGATGTGTTTCCATTCTCCTTTGAGTCTAGGAATTTTTTTTATTCTGTCTTGGATTTTTTCTATCAACCAGTGGTTGTTACACAGGGTGTTATTCAGTTTCCATGTAGTTGACTTTTTTTCTTACTCCTCATGTTGTTAATTTCTACTTTCATAGTGTTGTGATCAGAGAAGAAACTCTGTATTATCTCAGTGTTTTGTTGAGGGTTGCTTTGTGGCCTAAGATGTGGTCTGTTCTGGAGAATATTCCATGTGCGTTAGAAAAAATTGTGTCGTTTGCAGCTGTTAAGTGAACTGTTCTATAGACGTCTACAAGGTCAAGTTGGCTGATTGTGGCCTTTAAATCTTCTGTATCTTTGTTGGCTTTCTGTCTACATACTCCGTCCCTTATTGAGGGTGGTGTGTTGAAGCCTCTTACTGTTAATGTGGAACAATTAATTTCTCTTTTCATTGCTGTTGGAGTTTGTTTTATGTGTTTCAGAGCCCTCTCACTGGCTGCGTAGATATTTATTATGCTTAAGTCTTCATGATGTATTGCCATTTTAATCATTATATCATGCCCCTCTTTGTCTTCTATGGTGGATTTTATTTTAAAGTCTATTTTACCTGAGATTAGCGTTGCCACTCCTGCTCTTTTTTTTGGTAATTTTTTGTTTGACATATTTTTTTTCATCCTTTGATTTTTAATTAATTTATGTCTTTGTTTCTAAGGTGTGTCTTTTGTAGACAGTATATGGATCGGTCTTGTTATTCTTATTCCATTGTGTCACTTTCTGTCTCTTTATGTGTGCATTTAGGCCACTTACATCAGAGTAATTATTGATGGGTGTGAGTTTGTTGCTGTCATTTCATAGTGCTTTTTTTTTGTGTGTGTGTGGTGCTGGCATTTTCTTTATTTCTTTTCTTCTTCTGTGTTGAATTCCTTTTTGTCTGTGGATTTTTCTTTTCCTTTCTTTCATTTTGGTACATTTTGTGTTTACTGAGACTTTACATTTTTCCTCTTTGATGAGTAGGTTTGTTAACATTCTTTGTGGTCACCTTGAATTTACCCTTGTCTTCCTGAGTTTGAACCAGTCTTTTATTATTTGGCATTGTCTTGACTTCCTCTCCATTTGAAAGTTCTACACCTACACCAATTATTCCCTCTTTCATTGTTCTCACATTGTTATCATTTGCAGCCTAACCTTTAGGATTTCTTCTGGTAAATCTTTTACTTTTGCTTTATCCTTGAGAATTCATTACCTACGTTGGTATCTGGCTGATGTAGTCTTGTTTCCTAGATTCAGGCTATTTTATGATGTTGTTTGTTCTCTAACCAAAGGACTCCCTTTAATAATTCTTGGAAATCTGGTTTGGGTTTTACATATTCCCTTAATTTCTGTTTATCTGGAAATGTCCTAATTTCACCATTATATTTGAGCAAGAGTTTTGCAGGATATATCATTTTTGATTAGCATTTTTTTTTCTTTCAAGGTTTTATATAAGTCATCCCATTGCCTTCTTGCCTGCATGGTTTCTGCCAAGTAATCAGAGCTTAGTCTTACTGTTTCCCCTCTGTGACTTTTCATTTTTCTCGAGCTGCTCTCAGAATTCCTTCTTTCTCTTTGGTTTTAGCAAGTGTGATTATGAGATATGCCTCAGTGATTTTCTTTTGGGGTCTATCCTATACGGTATTCGTTGAGTTTCTTGAATTGGTCAGTTTTTCATCTTTCATGATATTAGGGAAGTTTTCTGCCAGCAATTCTTCGATGGTCCTCTGTGTTTTCCATTTTCTCCCCCTGCTCTGGAACTCTGATCACTTGCAAACATTTGCTTTTGATTGTATCCTACATCGTTCTCACCGTTTCTTCATTTTTCTCCTTCTTTTCTCTGATTTTTCCTCAAAGTAGTATCCAAGGATTGGTCTTCAATTTCACTGATCCTGCCCTCCATTGTTTCTAAGCTGCTCTTCAAACCTTGTATGACACTGTCCATTTCTGAAATTCGGTTGTTTTTCTTTCGGATTTCTAATTGCTGTTTTTGTATGATTTCTAGTTGTGAGTTTATTTTGACATTTGGTTCCTGAATTATCTTCCTAAATTCTTCCATTGTTTTTTGAGCCTTTTCCATGATTTTTTCTGTATTTTCCATGATTTTGTCTATTTTTATTCATTTTTATCTGCTTTTTCTTTCATCCCTTGGATTTGAATTCCCTATCACGTAGTTTCACTGCCTTTTCTTCTACTTGAAAGTCATCTGGTGTTTTATTTTGGACACCTACTGCAACCACCCTGTCTCCTTTCTTTTTTTTCTTTTTTGATATATGTCTGCTGTCTTCAGGACATTCAGTAATTATTTTCTTCATTTATCGGTTGTATATTTGTTTCATCCTGGTTTTTTTTTTTTTTTTTTTTTGATTATGTCTAAGCAGATGGGGTGGGCGTTTCTTTGTTGTTTGTTCATCTGTGGGCATGCTACTTCTCACCACCTTGTTCAATGGGCAGGGCTCATCTCTCAGCTATGGTGCAGCAGGGCAGATCTAGTGGAGGGGGAGGGCCTGGCATGGGTCGTTTGTACCACATACTGAGGCTGACAGAGCCATGCCAGGGGCAGTGCAGGGCAGGTTCCAATAGACCGTGACTGTGCTGCTTGGGTGTGTGATGTTCAGTGCAAGGTGCAAATAAGCAGGAGGGAGTGAGAAGGACATGATGTTTGGTGCTAAGTGTGTGTGGGAAAGAACAGAAAGAGGAGAGGAAAACAAAAGCCAGATAAAAAATGCTGAGGGAGCCTGTCTTGATAGTAGTGTAGATTCGGAGAGTGTGCGTGCTGGAGGCTTTCTAGCTTGGTGGTGTGGCACAGACCATTAAGAACGGACAGATATGGCACAGGCAGCTAGGTGGGTGGGATAAAGGAAAGGGAGGAAGGGAGAGAGAGATAAGAAACTAGATTTCTAAAAAACAGAGAAAGGCACACGCAGCCAGGCTACTAAGGCCTTGACCAGATAAGAGAAGGCTACTAATCGTGAGAATCCAATTCTTCTGCTCCTTGCATCCTACTGATTTGCTGTCCTACTCACCGACTGGTCAACTTTGAAACCTTCTCCAACTTCTCTCCTTTGTGGTCTCCTCACCCCTCCATCACACCCCTCCCATCTCTAGCCTTTCCACATACCAATTGCCCCTAGCCATCTGCCTTCCCCCTTCAGGAGCTGACACACACCCTGTCCCTCCCAGGCCCTGCCCTACCTCCTTTCTTGTGCTACTTGAGCTTACTCAAGGGGACAGGACACGAAGGCATAAAGTCTATTCTTCTGGATCCTGCTGCTCTGCCCAACAGCTCCTCCAAATGAACATGGGAGTGATCCTTGGACCTGCGTGGTTTCTCACATTTTATTGGAATGTTTCACACTGTAGTTTAAATAGCAGCTTTACTTGGGGGTGACTGAGGGAGTGATCAGCAGAACTGCAGCATTTAGTGGCCCTGTCTGATCTGACTTAGGGAGTAGGGCACTCCTGACACCGGCATCTCAACAATAGCCAGATGGAACAAGAGTGCCCAGAACTGGGCTGTTTGACCAGTGAGGAAAGGATGGCCTTGGTCTTTTCATGAATTTGATCTACTTCTTTAAAGAATGTGCAGAGAGTTAATGCTCCTTTTTAGACAGTGGCTACTCAAAGACAGTGTGTTTCCTGAAAGCACACACGGTAGTCACCTCAGCTGTGGGGGCTGAAATGAAAAGTGTTAGAGAGCTCAGAGTTTATTTTCAAGAGAGATTTCAATCTGCATGAAACTGAACCTCCGTGTGGATTAATTTATTTTCTCCTAAAATACTTGTACAATCTTGTTTTTGAAGAAACAGTATTTAACTTTTGTTGTGACCATACATTCCAGAAATTTTTGTATTCCTTTCATGTATTAGTTTTCATGTTGCTATTCACTGGTTTAGGTGAAATACTATGAAACATGAAACTAAATTGTTGTTAGTGGCTATCTGGAATTGTGTTGCTAAGTAGCTTCTATTTTCATAATTTCAATCAGAAAGTACACAAGATTCCTCTCTTAGACAAATCTTTTATGGACTTCAAAATTCTAACATTACCTGGTTCAGAATGAAAATGAATGTTGAAAGAAAACTTCAATGGTTTTAGAAACTTGATGTTAACAGTATTCTGTACTTTGTATTGGAATATAAAATTATGATAGCAACTGCTTGTCTCTCTTAGTTATTTATGTCCATAACTGTAGCTATATATCAACATTTCTATATTTATCTCATACGTACTATTTTTAATGCGGAATTGTGATTCCTATTATTTCCCATTCTTTCATACAGGTTAGGTGTAATTTTAGCCATTATACAATGCCAGGATTCCCAAATAATGTAAGTATGAATTTTTCACTCAATTTAACAGTGCCAGGATTCCCACATAATGTAAGTATGAATTTTTCACTCAATTCTAAATTGCCTTATAAATTCATAAAATATACCCTGTTGACTTTTTTAAAAATACTTGCAATATTATTTTGGTCAAGGAAATAAAGTATAATAGTTTCTGTGTCCAATTTTTTCCTTTAGCTTGATTATGTATAAGTGATGTAGAATAAACAGTACCTAGTTAAAGTATCCAATTTGTTAATTTCTGACATACGTATACAGCCATGAAACCATTACGATAATCAAGATAAATAGCATATCCTTCATCCCAAAAAGATGTCTCTCGATTCTTTGAAGTCAATCTTCTGCCCTTTTCCTCCATTCATGCCATGCCTCTTCCAACCAGTGATCAGCATTTTTATAGAATTTTAATGTAATCAAAGCATATAGGATTTACTTTTTGTTTCTGTTCAGGATTCTTTAAGTCAGCATAGCCATTTTTAGATTTATACATGATTTTGATGTACTAATGGTTTTTTCGTTTTCGTTCCTGTGTAGAATTCCTATATATGAATATACAACAATCTGATTATCCTTCACATTGGAAAGAGACTTAAGGCATGTTTTTCCCATTAGGCCATGGCCCTTTAAACAGAAACCCAGAAAGCAACACCTTTGCAGGGTTGTCCCAGCTTACATTTATATTTTGCAAGTTCACGATGAATCATTGTTGTTTGGATCCATAATTCATTCGTTTCTGTTGCTGAATCATATTCTGTTGAATGAGTATCTCGGTTGAACACACTGTCTTGGAGGAAACGTTTAGAATTATAGTAGGGAGTTTTCAAGAACAGTTAAATTCAAAGCAATATCTCCATACCAGTTATCAGGACTGTCGAAACTTACTCAGAGGAAGTCTGTCTCCATTCACAGAAATGTGGAAAAGAAATAAAATCAAGGATCTTAGAGAAATCGCACATTGTTAGTGTCATCTTCATGGTCACCACTTTGCTTTTATTCAAGCCCTGCAAGTTAATTAATTCTGAAGAAAGACATCGCTGACTTTTTTTTTCCCCCCTGTGCTGGTCTTTCAGATGTTAAAACATGAATGTATCCATGAGAAAAGTGTGATTCAGCATTAGACAAAAGGGCAAGTAAAGCATTTGGTGAACCAGAAATTGATCTCTATTAGAGACAGCACACTCACAACCTCTAACAACACTGCCAGACTCAGAAGAAACACCAGGTGGCCAGCTTCCAATCTTCCTGGAAGCAGAGGAATCCACTGGAGATATCTGATGGGTGGGGATAGTCCTTGGAGGCGGATTTAGGGTTTCTCTCCATGATTCCAATTCGTGACTGCTATACTGTCCATTTCTTTGAGGCTTCTTGTGACTTTGAATATTGCTTTTTCAGCTCATTGACAATTGTTTCTCTGGCCAGACCAGAAACTTACGAAGGCTTTTCCTTTCCTGGGCATTGCTATTTAACAATAGTCTTTGTCTGCACTGTCCTTTTAGTGAGTATTTTAACATACTTTATAGATGTGCTTTGAATCATGAATAATCAGGAGAGGGTAGAACTACCCCATAGGGTTTCCAGTAGGAGCCGGTGGATTCGAGCTGGTGATCTTTTGGTTCACAGCAGTAGCTCTTAACCACTGCACCACCAGGGATGGGTTTGTTTGTTTTGGTTTACAGAGACACTTTGAATCATGAATAATCAGGAATTTTTATAGTCACTGGCCTCATATTGGATTTCCTTTCAGATTACAAATGAGAACACAAATTGATGGGTGAAATCAAACTAACTTTGTTAAATAGTCTCATCCTCTTTAGTGAAGAACCAGAGAATGAGAAAACTGTATAACTTCAAAGAGAAGGCTTTCAAGTGATAAATTCTATCAAAAGAATTAATAAATATTAACTCTTCTTAGGCCCCTTTCACACACTGGTAGTGGAATTGTGAATTCTCACAACCATCCTGAAATGCAGTGTAACACTATGTACCCAAAGACTTCAAAATGTTTACACCCTTTTTTTCATTCAGCACAATCCCACATCTAGTCATCTATCCTAATGAAATGACCACCATGCATCCAAAGACCTGGTGAGAGCACATTCAATGGAACAGGATGGATTACAGTGCAATTGTGGCAACAAGCTAAATGACCCATGGTAGGCAGATTGTGGAACTAATGTAAATCTTTACAGTGGAAGCAATCCTAAGTTTCCGAGACATTTCAGAACACAGAAAATGCTCTTAACGTAAAGTCTAGTCTAAAGACGCAGAAACCAGGCTTTCCATGTTGTGTGGAGAGGCGTGTATACGTCAGCACAGAGAGACTGAAAAAATGCTTCATGAAAATACCATAGAATGGAAGAAGAGAAATTTATAAAGGGTCTTGCTCTTGAGCGTTGAGCAGCTAAAGCAAAAGAAAGAATTGATGAAGTAAAAGAACTGAACAGAAGATTTCAAAGGGCCTTTCGAGAAAACAAAGGAAAGTATTATAACGACATGTGCAAAGAGCTGGAGATGGAAAACCAAAAGGGAAGACCACGCTCTGCGTTTCTCAAGCTGAAAGAACTGAAGAAAAAATTCAAGCCTCGAGTTGCGATAGTGAAGGATTCCATGGGAAAAATATTAAACGACTCAGGAAGCATCGAGAGAAGTTGGAAGGAATACACAGAGTCATTATACCAAAAAGAATTAGTCGATATTCAACCATTTCAAGAGGTGGCATATGATCGGGAACCAATGGTACTGAAAGCAGAAGTCCAAGCTACTCTGAAGGCACTGGCGAAAAAAAAGGCTCCAGGAATTGATGGAATGTCAACTGAGACGTTTCAACAAACAGATGCAGCGCTGGAGGTGCTCACTTGTCTATGCCAAGAAATATGGAAGACAGCGTTCTGGCCAACTGACTGGAAGAGATCCATATTTATGCCTATTCCCAAGAAAGGTGATCCAACTGAATGTGGAAATTATAGAACAATAGAACAATATCATTAATATCACACGCAAGCAAAATTTTGCTGAAGATCATTCAAAAACGGCTGCAGCAGTATATCGACAGGGAACTGCCGGAAATTCAGGCTGGTTTCAGAAGAGGACGTGGAACCAGGGATATCATTGCTGATGTCAGATGGATCCTGGCTGAAAGCAGAGAATACCAGAAGGATGTTTACCTGTGTTTTATTGATTATGCAAAGGCATTCATTCGACTGTGTGGATCATAACAAACTATGGATAACACTGGGAAGAATGGGAATTCCACAACACTTTGAAGAACGGGGCATCAGGATTGGAGGAAGACTCCTGAACAACCTGTGTTATGCAGATGACACAACCTTGCTTGCTGAAAGTGAAGAGGACCTGAAGCACTTACTAATGAAGATCAAAGACCACAGCATTCAGTACGGATTACACCTCAACATAAAGAAAACAAAAATCCTCACAACTGGACCAATGAGCAACATCATGATAAACGGAGAAAAGGTTGAAGTTGTCAAGGATTTCATTTTACTTGCATCCACAATCAACAGCCATGGAAGCAGCACTCAAGAAATCCAAAGACGCATTGCATTGGGCAAATCTGCTGCAAAGGACCTATTCGAAGTGTTGAAGAGCAAAGATGTCACCTTGAAGACTAAGGTGCGCCTGATCCAAGCCATGGTGTTTTCAGTTGCATCATATGCATGTGAAAGCTGGACAATGAATAAGGAAGACCAAAGAAGAGTTGATGCCTTCAAATTGTGGTGTTGGCAAAGAATATTGAATATACCATGGACTGCCAAAAGAAGGAACAAATCTGTCTTAGAAGAAGTACAACCAGAATGCTCCTTAGAAGCAAGGATGGCGAGACTGCATCTTACATACTTTGGACATGTTGTCGGGAGGGATCAGTCCCTGGAGAAGGACATCATGCTTGGCAGAGTACAGGGTCAGCGGAAAGGAGGGAGACAGACCCTCAATGAGGTGGATTGACACAGTGGCTGCAACAATGAGCTCAAGCATTACAACGATTGTACGGATGGCTCATAGCTTTCACATCATGGCAACACCCAAGCCACCACAGTAAGACCAAGAGGCAGATAAGTATTGCAAACATCAGCAGGACCACCCATGGTGGACAGGTTTCAGTGGAGTTTTCAGGCTAAGACAGAATAGGGACAAAAGCCTGGCAATCTACTTCTAAAAGTTAGCTAATGGAAATCCTATCGATCACAACAGAATATTTTCTGATATACAGCTGGAAGATGAGCCCTCTAAGTTGGAATGCACTCTAAATACATAGTGGCCAAAACAATGGGCTTGAGCATAACAACGACCATGAAGATGGCACAGGACCAGGCATCATTTCATTCTCTTGTCCTTGGGGTCATCATGAGTAGGAGCTGACTCAATGGCAACTAACAGCGACAACAATGTTCACAGTGAACAGAAAAATGATGCACAGAATTAGGTGGCCTAGGTTGTACTGTGGGTAACTGTGATGATTACTATTGTGTGTCAGCTTGGCTGTGGCATGATTTTCAGTGTTTTGGCAGTCTTATAATGTTGTGATCGCTTCCCTGTTGAGATTTGATATGTGATCACCCCCATGATGGGATTAGCTGCAAGTAGCCAATCAGTTGAAAGGGAGTTTCTGTGGGCATGTGGCCTGCATGGAGTGTGGGGGGACATTCTGGCAGGGCTCAGTGGCTTTTGCTAGTTCTGAATCCTGCAGCTGACTCCTGTTCATCTGACCTCCGGTTCTCGGGACTTGAGCTAGCAGCTTCCCTGTGGTCTTCTCTGCCAATCTTGGGATTCATCAATCTTCACAGCCTGTGAACAACAGCCGTGCTCTCCAACCTGCCGAACTTGGGTTTGCCAGCCCTTGCAGCTACGTGAATCAGGGGAAGCGTCCAACCTGATCCATGGACTTGGGACTTTCCAGTCTACAACTGCATCAGCCATTTTATTGATATATACATATATGCTTTTCCTTCGCCTCAGAAATCCAGCCTAACATAATAACAAACTGCCCAAAAATCTTAGTGGCCGATACCAATGAAAGTTTATTGCCATAGGTCTTCTGGGAACTCTGCTCCACGTCCCATCATCCTGGATGCCACCCTGTAGACACTTGCCAGGTATTATGCTGATGGGAAGACAGGGTGGTCAGCCTCCCATCTGAAGGGTTCTGAACTCTTCTGCCTAGAGGTAACACACTTCACAGTTCATTGGCCAAAGCAAATCGTGTCGCTACATTCACTTTCAGAGAGTCAGGATGAGGACCTGAGATACCTGGTGAACCCCATAGAGACTCCCACATGGCGTCAGCCTGTCTGAGGTCTGTGCAGGTGACAAGGTAAAGAGTCGGAAATGGAAGGAAATGATAGCAGGATTGAGTCAGGTCGGGTTTGTTTTCTCCTTGTCCAGGTGGAGTTTGTCCGCGAGCTGCCCAAAACTATCACTGGCAAGATGAAACTCAGTGAACTTCAGAAAAAGGAGTTTGGGCAGATTGAATCGGCAGTCACCTCAGGCCCCCTGAGTGAACTTGGGCATACCCCTCGCCGCCTCAGTACCCCCTACGTGGTGTGAGGAGGTGTTGTTCAGAAAGTTAATTTCAAAGGGGATCAGGAGCGCCTAGGTTCTTTTCCTCTTTGAAGTTAAATTCAGTCAGGACCCTTCCTCCCGCTGCTCTGTCCCTTGGGGGGTGCCAGGAGAGCACTAGGATTGGGGGTGAGGAGTAATACAATACCACCATCAACGTCTACAGTTGCCCTGTTTTGTGAGCTTGATTTGTGCCTGGGCCTGTGCTAAGTGCTTCTCACTACTTCCTCTGCGAGTCTCCCCAGTCCCCAATCCGAGATAACCCAGGCCACAAAGGTTCTCCCTACTGGATCCAGCACCATCTGGTGGCCCCATGTGCCCGTTTCCATGGCCAGGGACACTGAGGCCCGAAGGGAAACTCCATGTGGCCCTAGGCTCAGGCTCTGCTGGGCTCCTACTGGGCCTCACACGAGGGTGGGCCCAAAAGTCACCCAGGAGCAGTGTCTGCAGGGTTGGCCCTTGGTTGGTGCCTGTACTCATTCCCAGTTACTCCAGCACCTGCTACCATCCAGTGGGTCTGTTGCCTTTGCTCCTGACAGTAACGCTGCTGTTGCTGCTACCACCGCCCGACCTCCTAGGCACCACGGTAAGTGAGGGACGAGGGCTCTCTGGGGATCCAGGAGCCCCAAGAACTCCCCGAGTCCTCCCCAGGTGTGCTGCCCATTCACCCCTAACCAGGCCCCAGGAGCCCTCTCCCTCGGATTTCCCTAGAGATCTCTCCTATCCAAACCTTTGCCAGGGATCCAGAACAGCCCCAACTCTCCGACCAACCGCCAGCTACTCACACCACCCCAGGGACACAGAGCCCTACAGACCCCCCAGGCCTCCCTATGGATACCCACACAATCACCCCTCCCAGGAACCCAAGACTCGCCCAACCCCACCCCCGATCCTCTCCCACTCACTGTAACCCACTGCAGCTGCCCCCTGGTTGGGGGTCCTATAAACTGACCCTTCACTCCCTCCATCCTTGGGGCCTAAGGGGGGACCACCAGGAGCACACCAGAGGCTGATGGATCAGCGACAGAAGGGCCCAGCCACGCCTGAGGGAGGAGGGTGGACAAACTGTCTCCTCTCACCTACATGGGGGTGGCCCTCGAAGAAGTCCCCTCTGTGGCTGCATGTTCCTGGGGAACACACACACACATACACACACTCAGTGGGAAATGTATAGATGGAACGAGCACACAGACGCATAAACAGAGAACACCCTGTCTTAGCTGGGAACACAGATGTGGGCTCATGTACAGGTTCACAGGGCCCCACACAGCAGATCCAGGCAGAGACACTATGGGGAGCACACGCACACACAGACACACACTCAGGGTCACCTGAGACAGCTCCCAGGCAAACTGACACACGATGGACACATACACACAGATACACAGTCAGGAAAACACAAAGGAGCAAATTTACACGAGCACACAGATCCAAAATACAGACACACACAGACACTCCAGCAAGGACACACATGCCCAGATACACACACACACACAGGCACATGCAGAGAGATACATGGATTTCCACAAATGACACACACCTCTTCACTGAGACGGACACACAGACACATACAGAAGAGCATAGAGACACAACAGCCACATGAGAAAACACAACACACAATCAATATGCTCACTGACTCAGAAACTCAGAGACAGCCACACAGATTACACAACTGCACGCACACACTCACACACATGCACAGACCCATGGCCTCACAGGACACACAGAGGGCCCTGGCACTCCCAACAGAGGCCACTGCAGGCAAACGGGGCTATGATGCAGGCATGCCCTGCTCTATCGAAGCTGTCACAACAGGGAGTGCTTTCCTGGCTCCAAATTCATGCTGGGGCCCTCTAGAGGCCTGTGCCCAGGGCTCTGAGAGTGGCCAGGCCTGGGTGGCTGTGGCAAAAACCTCTGAGCACAAGGTGGGGACTTGGATCCTGTCAGGGACCCTTAGAGTGGAGGTGTCTTATACAGCCTGGTGGATGCAGTGGTGAAGGTAGGCCACAGGAACTGTTGTTACTTTTCATAGGTGTTGTGATGATTAGTTTTGTGTGCCAGTCCTACCTGTGTGTCCAAATGTAAGGGAAGGCAAGGGGCCTGTCCTAGAGGATGAACAGAGGAAATGCCCAGTTAATAAACAAAGCATATTCCAGACAGGAGTAACATTATAAATAAAGGGAACTCCAGAACACCTAATCGTGCTCATGCCTAACCTCGACATGGAACAAGAGACAATTGTTCAAACAGAAGAAGTTGCAAAAGGTATGTGGCAGGGTTGCATTTTTTCACCTTACTTATTTAATCTGCATGTTGAACAAATAATCCTAGAAGCTGGGCTATATGAAAAAGACAGCATCAGGAAAGGAGGAACACTCATTAACAAATTCAATAATCAACTGACACAACCTTGCTTCCTGAAAATGAAGACAACTTGAAGCACTTACTGATCAAAGTCGAAGACCAGAGCTTTCACTATAGATTTCGCCCGAATGTGAAGAAAACAAAAATTCTCACAACTGGACCAATAAACCACGTCATGCTAGATGGCAAATATATTGAAGTTGTCAAAGATTTCATCCTACTTCAATCAATAATAAATATCCATGCAAGCTGTTGTTGTCGTTAGGTGCCGTTGACTCATATTGACCCTATGTACAACACAATGAAACACTGCCCAGTCTTGGGTCACCCTCACAACAGTTGTTATCCTTGAGCCCATTGCTGCAGTCACTATTTCAGTCCATCTTGCTGAGGGTTTTCCTTTTTTTCACTGGTCCTCTACTTTACCAGGCATGATGTCCTTCTCCAGGGACTGATCCCTCCTGACAACATGTCCAAAGATGTGAGACACAGTCTTGCCATCCTTGCTTCTAAGGAGCATTCTGGTTGTTCTTGTACCAAGACAGATTTGTTTGTTCTTTTGGGGGTTCAGGGTGTATTCACTATTCTTTGCCAACACCATAATTCAAAGGTGTCAATTCTTATTCCGTCTTCGTTATTCATCGTCCAGCTTTCCCACGCATATGAGGTGACTGAAAGCACCATGGCTTGGGTCAGGTGTACCTTACTCTTCAAGATGACATCTTTGCTTTCCAACCCTTTAAAGAAGTCTTTTGCAGCATGTTTGCCCAATGCAATGCGACTTTTGATTTCCTGACCGCTGCTTCCGTGGGTGTTGATTGTGGATCCAAGTCAAATGAAATCCTTGACAACTTCAGTCTTTTCCCCGTTTATCATGATGTTGTTTATCGGTCCAGTTGTGAAGATTTTGTTTTCTTTTTGTTGAGGTGTAATCCATACGGAAGGCTGTGGTCCTTGATTTTCATCAGTAAGTGCTTCAAGTCCTCTTCATCTTCAGCAAGGAAGGTCGTTCACCTGTATATCGCAGGTTGTTAATAAGTCTTCTTCCAATCCTGATGCCCCATTTTTCTTCATATAGTACAGCTCCTCGGGTTATTTGTTCAGCATACAGACTGAGTAAGTACGGCGAAAGGATACAACCTTGATGCACACCTTTCCTGACTAAACCACACAGTATCCCCTTGTTGTGTTCCAATGACTGACTCTTCATCTATGTATAGGTAACTCATGAGCACAATTAAGTGTTATAGAATTCCCATTCTTTGCAATGTTATCCGTAATATCTTATGATTCACACAGTCAAACGCCTTTGCATAGTCAATAAGACACAGGGAAACATCTTTCCTGTGTTCTCTGCTTTCAGCCAGGATCCATCTGACATCACCAATGATATCCCTGGTTCCACTTCCTCTTCTGAATTTCATTTGAACTTCTGGTAGTTCCTGGTCGATACAGTGTTTCAGCTGCTTTTGAATCATCTTCATCAAATTTTACTTGCATGTGACATTAACGATATTGTTCAATAATTTGTGCGTTTGGCTGGATTACCTTTCTTGGGAATAGACATAAATACATACCTCTTCCAGGCGCTTGACCAGGTGTCTGTGTTCCAAATTTCTTGCAGTGATGAGTGAGCACTTCCAGTGCTGCATCCATTTCTTGAAACACCTCAGTATGTATTCCATCAATTCCTGCAGCCTTGTTTTTTGCCAGTGCCTTCAGTGAAGCTTGGACTTCTTCCTTCAGTACAATTGGGTCCTGATCATATGCTACCTCCTGAAATGGTTGAATGTTGATGAATTCTTTTTGGTATAGTGACTCTGTGTATTCCTTCTTTTAATGCTTTGTGCGTTGTTTAATATTTCCCTGTAGAATCCTTCAATATTGCAACTCGAGGCTTGAATTTTTTTTTTCAGTTCCTTCAGCTTGAGAAATGCCAAATGTGTTCTTCCCTTTTGGTTTTCTATCTTCAGGCCTTGGCACATGTCATTACAACCCTTTACTTTGTCTTCTTGAGACGCCTTTTGAAATCTTCTATTCAGTGCTTTCACCTCATCATTTCTTCCTTTCATTTTAGTTGCTGGACGTTCAAGAGCAAGTTTCAGAGTCTCTTCTGACATTCATTTTGGTCTTATCTTTCTTTCCTGTCTTTTTAATGACCTCCCCTGGTGGCGTAATGGTTAAGTGCTCTGGCTTTTGGTTAAACGGTTAGCAGTTCGAATCCACCAGGTGCTTCTTGGAAACTCTATGGGGCAGTTCTTATTCTGTCTTATAGGGTTGCTATAAGTCAGAATCAAGTCAATGGAAATGAGTTTTTGTTTTTTTTTTGCTTTCTTCATGTATGATGTCCTTGATGTCATTCCACAACGCGTCTGATCTTTGGTCATTAGTGTTCAATGTGTCAAATCTATTCTTGAGATAGTCTCTAAATTCACATGTGATATGCTCAAGGTCATGCCTTGGCTCTTGTGGACTTGTTTTAATTTTCTTCAGTTTCAACTTGAACTTGCATATGAGCAACTGATTGTTTTGCAATCAGCTCCTGGCCTTGTTTTGGCTGATGGTATTGCGCTTTTCCATTGTCTCTTTCCACAGATGTAGTTGATTCCATTCCTGTGTATTCCATCTAGCAAGATCCACGTGTACAGTAGCCATTTATGTTGTTGAAAAAAGGTATTTGCAATGAAGAAGTCGTTGGTCTTGCAAAATTCTATCATGTGATCTCCAGCATCATTTCTATTACCAAGGCTATATTTTCCAACTACCAATTCTTCTTCGTCTCCAACTTTCGCGTTCCAATCACCAGTAATTATCAATGCATCCTGATTGCGTGTTTGGTCAATTTCAGACTGCAGAGGTTGGTAAAATTCTTCAATTTCTTCATGTTTGGCCTTAGTGATTCATCTGTAAATTTGAATAACATTCTTACTAACTGGTCTTCCTTTCAGGTATATGGGTATTATCCTATCACTGACAGCAATGTACTTCAGGATACATCTTGAAATGGTCTTTTTGACGTGAATGCATCCATGTAAACAGCAGTCAAGAAATCAAAAGATGCATTGCATTGGGCCAATCTGCAAAAGACCTCTTTAAAGTTTGAAAAACTGGAAATGTCACTTTGATGACTGAGATGCCCCTGACCTAAACTATGGTCTTTTCAATCCCCTCATGCAAGCAAAACCTGAACAATGAAAAGGGAAGGCAGGAGAAAAGCTGATGCATTTAAAAGGGAAGGCAGAAGAAAAACTGTGGTGTTGGCAAAGAATATAGAATATACTGTGGAGTGCCAGAAGAACAAACAAATCAGTCTTAGAAGAAATACAATCAGAAGGCTCCTTGAAGTGAGGATGGCAAGGTTTCCTTTGGCTCTCCTGTATTGGACATGTCATCAGGAAATACCAATCACTAGACAAAGGACATCGTGTTTGGTAAAACAGAGGGTCAGCAAAAACACGGAAAGCCTTCGATGAGATGGATTGACACAAGAGCCACAAAAATGTGTCCCATGATGTCCTATAAGGTTGCTGTGACTCAGAATGGGCTCCATGGCAAATAACAACAACCACCTTTAAAATGTAGAACAAAGAATATACTACTTTGGTTTAAATTAAATGAGCAAATACGATATTCTCATATGTATTCTAAACACTACATTATAAACAAATAAAGATACACAATGGATGTGAAGATCAGATGTACAGTTATCAGAGCAATGCCCATACAAACTGACATATTATTCCAATACTAATATACATAAAATATCAAATGGAGAAAGCTCCTGTACTGAAATGAAAAGTATATTTGTGCAAATAGATTCCAACTTTTTGTGTAACTCCTCAGTGTGGGATGATATTTTGAACCAAGGAGAAAAAGTCAATAAAGCTGTCCAATGAGAAATCCTGAGTACACAGAAAGCTCCATGAGTATTAGAAGGCCTAGCCCCTTGCTTACAGCAATTGAAAGTAACTTGGAAAGCATGTTTTGTGGAGGTAAAACTTTAACAAGACATATACTTCTGAATGTAAATATAGGAAAATGAAGGAATGGGAAATGTATGGTTCACTGGATCCAAGTATCAATTATTACGGGAACAGATAAATTTTAAACAGGACATTATGAACACCCCGACTTTGCCCTTAAAGTGAAGACATAAAAAGTTTACTGTGTCTGAATCTTGAATTTTTAAAAGAAAAAAAAATTATTTTCAATGACTACATCCAACTTACAGCCATTGGCTTGGCTATTAAAAATTCTAGCAACTTAAGTCCTGCAGAAATTTCATCTTAAAGAGTTTTAAGCTGTGTCAAATATCAATAGTTGGTACTAAAATAGATATCAACGTTCTTTGTTCATCTAAATCTGATTCAGGAATTGTGCTTAAGACAATATTATACCGACTTGGAGCAAGTTTTGGTAATTTTTTTTTTTCAACATTAATGGCCACGATGGGGTCCTATGAATTACCTTTCAGAAAGCTGAAATTTGAAATTATTCGAGGTCATCACTGAGTCATGAAAATCCTCAAACTTGGCAATTATCTCAATTGAAAATGAGACAAAAAAATAGAATTATATTTAAAAAATATTATTGATGACTATCGTTCCATGGGAGTCCTGGTGGTGCAGTGGTTAAGAGCCACAGCTGCTAATCAAAAGGTTGACAGTTGGAATCTACCAGCCGCTCCTTGGAAACTCTATGGGGGAGTTCTATTCTGTCCTACAGGGTCGTTATGAGTCAGACATGATGGCAACGTTTTTGTTTGTTTGTTTGTTTGTTTTTGGTTTTGGTTTGTTTTTATGCTTCTATGAGGATTCCCTGGGTTGCGAAGATGGTTAAGCACTGGACTATAAGCCAAAAGGTTTGTGGTTGGAAGCCACCCAGAAGCACCTCGTAAGACACACCTGGCAATTTGCTTGAGAAAGGTCACAGCCTTCAAAGCCCTAGGGAGCAGTTCTACTCTGCTCACATGGGTCGCTCTCAGTCAGAATCCAGTTCACTCCACCACAACTAACAACAGCAATGCCTTCATGAAAACTAGGACAGTAAAATTATAGTAATTTCTAGTATATTAATAAAGAAAATAATTAAAATTAATGTTCAGGGTTTTAATACATCTACTTTTCAATTTTTTTTTTACTATTTCCCAGCTTCTTCAAAGTTACAGGTAAAAACTGAAACAAAAACCAAACCCACTGCCTTCAAGTCAATTCCGACTCATTAAAAAAAAAAACAAAGAACGCAAACCCATTGTTCTTCCAGTTGATTCCGACTCATAGCGGCCCTATAAGACAGAGTAGAACTGCCTCATAGGCTTTCCAAAGAGCGCCTGGTGGATTCGAAACTGCCAACCTAGCACTGAACCACTACGCCACCAGAGTTTCCACAGGGCTTCCACCAGGGTTTCTACGGAGTTTCCTCGGCTGTCATCTTTACGGAAACAGGCTGCCACATCTTTGTCCCGCTGAACGGCTGGTGGGTTCCAACCGCAGCCGAGCGCTTAAACACTGAGGCATGAGGACTTTTTCTAAAAGTAAAAACCAAACCAAACCGTTGCCGTCGAGTGCATTTCGACTCATAGCGAAAAGTAAAAGCAACCATTGAAAAGTTAACAACAGCCTGTACACAGGGCCGCGCATCTTTCCTTTGACCTCAGGCTCCACCATGACTGGCCTGGAGAAGCCACAGCAAAGCTCCTTCTCCTCAGCACTCTGGGCCCCTTTTAAAAGGAAGCTTTGTACTCACTGGTGACTCTCAGGTCCCAAAGCCTGGGGCGCCTCCCTGGGGCTGGGTCCTGTGGAAACGAAGCTCTTCTTCCCGCCCCAGTGGCACCTTCACCAGCCAGGCTGACACCCAGCTCAGCGCCTCTGCTCTTTGAGGAACCAAGGGCCAGAAAAGGAGACGGGGCGCCCTCTGCCGGCTGTTGGCGCGCAGGGAAGGTGGCTTTGTGCCTGCTCTTTAGGGGAGGCCGCGCACCCCTGCGAAGGACAGACATTCTCAGTTCTAAGTGATATTTAAACAAAAAAATAGGTTTAATAGGAATTTCACCAGCAATACTGGCTGATCTCCAGGGAGAATTCTCCATCATCACGTTAAAATGAAAACACGTTAATTAACTCCTTGACGAATTCTCTTCATAGCTTGAGTGGAATAACTACATCCTTTAGTTGGGGGAAAAAAAAAAAAATTTTTTTTTTTTTTTTTTTTTAGTTGGAAATGGGTGTTTTATCAGAGATCTCTTAGACACCATTTCTGATCCTCTTGGCTCTCTTATCTCTGTTTCACATGCTACTGTGACAACCAGCTCTGAAGGCTCAGATGTACTTCATGAGGGACCAACATCACAATCTCCTGCACTTTGTCCCTGTGTCACATGACTCCCCACCCTTCTCTGGGTTTCTATGTTGATGCTGAGGTGGGAGATGCCCTTTGATCAAAGCCCACACATGCACAGCCAGGTGCCTTGTTAACTCTGGGTGTGTGTGTGGTCTCTGTTTGTGTGTGTGCAGAGAGTGAACGGTCATTGTGCTTGGGGTCCGTATGTTGTTAGGGTGTGTACATGATTTTCATATTTGGGTATGATCAGAGGGTAGATAGTCATTTCAGGGTCTCTTTGTATGTATGTTTCCTATGGTCAGTTGGGTGTATGGACATGTGGGAATTTCGACAATATGCAATGAGTGTGTGCTTGTCAGACTTCGGTGTGTTTTTAAAGGGGGCTAATGTGAGAATGTGTGGTCAGTGTGTGAATTCAGGATGTGAGTGTGGTCAAAATATGTGTGAGTTCTCAGTGCTGATGGGTTGTTAGAAGATAAAAAATCATTTACAATATCTGTGTGTGCTGCACTCATGTTTATGTGCTTAGAAGTTGTGTGATCAGTGTGAATGTGTGTGTCTTGAGCGTGTGTTTATGATGTGGTTAGAGTGTTAGTAACGAGCAGCATCGAACACTTGCCCAACTACTCAGCAGTCACCTTCCCTGGAGCCCCAGTTTGTCTAGGAAATGCCCAAAGGTTATCTGAGGGGCCTGGAAAAAGGAAGAAAGAACAGAGGGGTCAGGGCAATGGGAGCTACTAATGCTGAAGACAGAGAAGTGCCCAGGTTTTTGACCCGCTGGAGACAGGGATTTGGGCTCTGTAGATTTAAAGGGTCCGGGAGCCTGCAGGCACCAGGAACTGTAGACCTATATGGGATCCTGATTGAGGGCTTTGTGCAATAGGGTTTGTGACTAATAATGTTCAGCATCTTTCCATGTGCCTGTCGGCCATTTGTAATCTTCTTTGGAGAAATGTCAATTCCTTTGCCCAGTTTTGCATTGGGTGGTTTGTGATTTTGTCCTTAGTTTTCTCAATAACTTCTGGATACTAGACCTTTATCAAATATGATTTGCGAACATTTTCCCTCATTCTGTATTTGTTTTCCACTCTCTGGTTAGTGTCCTTTGATGCACAAGAATTTTTCCTTTTGATGAAATTCAATTTCTCGACTTCTTTAGTAGGTGCTTGTGCTTTAGATGACACTTCTAAGACACCATTGGCCAATCCGAGGTCACGAAAACTACACCTGTGTTTTCTTCTAAGAAGGCTTTTATAGTTGAAGTACCTATATTTAAATCATTATTTTGAATTAATGTTTGTATACAAGGTGAGGAAAAGTCCAACATCAATTTCTGTATGTGATATCCAGTTCCCCTAGCATCATTTGTTGAAAGACTCTTCTTCCTTCATTGAATGGACTTGGCAGCCTTGTGGAAAAGCAATTGGCCTCGTAGGTGAGGGTTCAGCTCTGGATGCTCAGTTCTATTCTATTGATCTATACGTGTATCTCTATGCTAGTGCCACACTGTTTTGATTATTGAACCTTTGTAGTAAGTTTTGAAATTGGAAAATGAGAGTCCTGCCACGTGGTCTTCTTTTTCAAGATTATTTTGGCTACTTGAGTTTCCTTGCAATTCTGTACCAACATCAGAACCCACTTTACCATTTCTACACAAAAAGGGTAGCAATTTTGATAGGCAGGGAATTACATATGTGGATTACTTTAGGGAATACTGCCATTTGAAGGATATTAAATCTTTCCATTCACCAACACAGGACCTTTCCATTTATTTAGATCTTCTTTAAATTCCTGCAGAAATGTTTTTTAGTTTTCAGGGTACAAATCTTTCAACCTTACCTCATTGGTTATATTTATTCCTAGGTACTGTATTCATTTGGATGCTATTGTAAATGGAATGTTTTTCTCGGTTTACTTCTTGATTTTTCAATGCTAGATAGACATTCAGCCGATTTTTTGTGCTGATCTTGTATCCAGTAACCTTGCCAAATTTGTTTCTTTGCTCTAACAGTGTTTTCTGTTAATTCTTTAGGCTTTAATCTTTACAAGATCACATCAACTGTAAGTAGGGATAGTTTGACTTCTTCCAATCCAGTGTGGGTAATTACTTCTTTTCTTGCCTAATGGGGCCAGAACTTCCGTTACATGTTGAACAGAAGTATTCACAGCAAGGATCCTTGTCCCGTTCCTGATGTTAGGGGAAAAGCTTCCAGTCATTCACCATCAAGTATAACGTTAGCTGTGGGTTTTTCCTATATGGTCTTTATCATGTTGAGAAAGTTCCCTCTTAGTTCAAACTTTCTCAACGTTTTTTTCATGACAGAGTATTGGATACTCTCAAATGCTTTATCTGAATCAATCACCATGAGCATGTATGGGCTTTTGTGCTTCATTCTATTAATGTAGTCTGTTACACTGATCGACTTTTACCTAAAATCACCCTCGCATTTCTGGGATAAATCCCTCTTGCTCACAGTGTATAATCCCTTGGATGTGCTGTCAGATTTACACTGAGGATTTTTACATCCATATTCTTAAGGGATAGTGCTCTACATTTTTATTTGCTTATGAGGTCTTGCTATATCTGGCTTTGGTATCACTGAGTTCATACATATTCCTTTTCGTCTGAGATTTCTCCTTTGATTCGTGTTTCATTTAAAACAGCACATTACCAGTTCCACCATGGGGAGTTTCTAGTTAGTGCTCTATCATAATTTCTAGCACGATTATCTTATGATCACAAAACAAGAGAACATGTTCTCTGTGATTTCATTCCTCTGACATTGATGGAGACGAGCTTCAAGTCCAGAATAGAGTGATTTTTTTTAAAGTACCACGTGTGCTTGAAAATAACGTTTCCAGTACAGCTGTTAGGAATAATGAGATAAGCACATATATATATCGCTTTGCTATTCAAATGTTCCACATCCTTACTGATTTTTGTCTGTTTATTCTATAAGTTGCAGAGAGAGGGCAGGGGTGGAAATCCCCTGCTCTGCTTCTCTTTGTTTCTTCTAGAAGCTCTGTCACTGTTCACTCTATAAGTTTTGTAGCCAAGACTTCGGATGGGAAATTCTGGGAGCTAGGGAAAGAGGGGAACAACCCAGAATGTGGGGGACAAGGAAGATGGGTTGGGAAGGACCATAAATCACAAGTTTCTTGATGGTCCCAGAGAGGACCTGTAGTTGGTATGGCAGTTGCTGGGGGATGGTACATGGTGGGTTACCTGTGGTGTGTCAGGCTTGGGTTCCATTGTGACGCGTCAGGGGCGAAGGCAGGGATTGGACGAGGGAGAATTTATAAGCCATGCAGGTTACTAAGGCATCGACCAGACAGGAGAAGGCTACTGATCCTGCGAGTCCAACTCTTCTGCTCCTTGCTGCCTTACTCACCTACTGACCGACTTCGAAACTTCCTCCAACTTCTCTCCTGTGTGGCATCCTCGCTCAGCCATCCCACTCCTGCCATCTTTACCATTTTCCCTTCCCTTCCCTCCCCTTCCCCCCCTCCCTCAGGAGAACAAGCACCCCCGTCTCTCCAGGCCATACCCCTTGTTCCACTCTCATATACAACTGGCCCTGTCCCCATCCCACACTTACCCGACTCCTACTTTGTGCCACTGAGCCTCCTCAACGGGACAGGACATGAAGGCACAAAGGGTATTGTTCTGGTTCCTGGTGCTCTGGCCACCAACTACTCCATTGGAAAATGTGAGTAATCCTTGAACGTGCCGTACTTTCTCACCTTTTATTGGGCTCTTTCACACTAAACAACAGCTTTTCCTGGGGTGATTGAGGGGGACTCAGTCCAGCACAAAGGGTGACCAGCAGAACCACAGTGTTTAGTGGCCCCTGTCTGAGCTGACTTAGGGAGTAGGGCACTCCTGACACCGGCGTCTCGGCCATAGCCAGATGGGACAAGAGTGCCCAGAACTGGGGTGTTTGACCAGTGAGGAAAGGATGGCCTTGGTCTTTTCATGCATCTGATCCGCTTCTTTAATGAATCTGCTGAGAGTGACTGCTCCCTTGTAGACAGTGGGTACTCAAAGACACTGTGTTTTCTGAAAGCACACACGGTAGTCACCTCAGCTGTGAGGGCTGAGATGAAAGTGTTAGAGAGCTCAGACTTTGTTTTCCAGAGAGATTTCAATCTGCATGAAACTGAATCTCCATGTGGATTAGTATGAATTCCATTCCAAAGTTATTTTCTCCTAAAATACCTGTACAATCTTATTTTTAAAGAAACAAGATTTCCTTTTGCTGTGGTGACCATACATTCCAGAAATTTTTATATTCCTTTTATGTATTAGTTTCCATGTTGCTGTTCATTGGTTTAGGTGAAATACTATGAAATATGAAAGGAAATTCTTGTTAATGGCTATCTGGAATTGCGTTGCTAACTAGCTGCTATTTTCATAGTTTTAATCTATAATACACAAGATTCCTCTTTCATGCAAATATTTATGGACTTCAAAAATCTGACATGACATGGCCTGGTTCACAATGAAAATGAATGTTGAAAGAAAACTGCAATGGTTTTAGAAACTTGATGTTAACAGTATTCTGTACTTTTTATGGGAATATGAATTTATGATGGCAACTGCCTATCTCTCCTAGTTATGGCCGTAACTATATATATCTATATTTATCTCAAATATACTCTCTTTAATACAGAATTTTCATGCCTATTATTTCTCAGGCTTTCCTACACGTTGGGTGTACTCTTAATCATTGTAGAGTGCCAGGATTCCCACGTAATGTAAGTATTTTTTCCTCAATTCTAAATTGGCTTATACATTCATAACTTTTATCCTGTTGTCTTTTTTAAAATACTTACAATATTCTTTTGGTCAAGGAAATAGAAAACTATAACAGTTTGTATATCTAATCTTTTTTCCTACACCTCGTGTATAAGTGATGTATAATAATCAGCACCCAATTAAAGTATCCAGTTTGTCGAATTTGGACGTGTGTATATGGCCATGAAACCACTACCATAATCAAGATAATGAGCCTAACCCTCACCCCCAAAACACTCCTGCTGATTCTTTTAATTCATTCTGTCCTCTCCCTCCGTTTCTGCCACCCCTCTTCCAACCACTGATCTGCATTTTTAGAGAACTCTTATGTAATTGAAGGATACAAGATTTACTTTTTGTTTTTATTCAGGATTCTTTAAGTCAGCAGAATCATTTTTAGATTTATCCAGGATGTTTGGTGTGCTAATAGTTGCTTCGTTTTCATTACTGAGTAGAAGTTGTATATATGAATATGCCACAGTGTGTTTATCCTTTACCTTGATCCTTTACCTTGGAAAGAGACTTAGAGAGCTGGTTCTTCCCGTTAGGACATGGCCCTTTAAACAAAAACCCAGAAAGCAGCACCTTTACAGGGTTGTTTGTCCCAGCTTATACTTCCATTTTGCAAGTTCATGATGAATCATTCTTGCTTGGTTCCATAATTCATTCGTTTCTATTGCTGAATCATATTCTGTCGAATGCATATCTCTGTTGAACACACTGTCTTGAAGGAAACGTTTAGAATGAAAATAATGAGTTTTCAAGAACAAACAGTTAAATCCAAAGCAATCTCTCCAGACCAGGTATTGGGGCAGTCAGAACTTACTCAGAGGATGTCTGTCTCCATTCACAGAGGAGTAGAATAGAATTAAAATCAAGGATCTTAGAGAAACTTCACATTGTTAGTGTCATCTTCATGGTCACCACTTTGCTTTTATTCAAGCCCTAAAAGTTCATTAATTCTGAATAAAGACATCTGTGTAGTGATCTTCTGTTTTTTTGTTTTGTTTTGTTTTTTTGCCCTGTGCTTGTCCTTAAGATGCTAAAAACTCAATGTATCCACGAGAAAAGTGTGATTCAGCATTAGACACAAGGGCAGGTAGAGCCTCTGGGGAACCAGAGATTGAGCCCCATTTAGAGAAAGCACACTCACAACCTCTAACAACACTGCCAGACTCAGAAGAAACACCAGGTGGCCAGCTGCCAACCTTCCAGGAAGCAGAGAAATCCACTGGAGATATCTGGTGGGGGGGATGGTTCTCGGAGGCTGATGTGGGGTTTCTCTCCATGATTCCCTGGGACTGCTATACTGTCCATTCCTTTGAGGCTTCTTGTGACTTTCAATATTGCTCTTTCAGCCCATTGACAATAGTCTTCCTGAGCCGGACGAAAAACTTTTAACGGCATACCTCCTTCTGCAGATTGGTACTTTAGTAATACTCTTTCTCTTCCGTCTCCGTTTGGTGAGTATTTTAACATACCTTATGGATATCTTTGAATCATGGATAATCAGGACACAGTAGGATGGCCAATAGGGTTTCCAAGGAGCAGCAGGTGGACTGGAATGCTGACCTTTGGGTTAGCAGCCTTAGCTCTTAACCACGACACCACCAGGCCTGGGTGTTTCTCGTTTATACATATGCTTTGAATCATGAATAATCAGGAATTTTTATACTCACTGGCCTATTATTGGATTTGCCTTTAATCTACTAATGAGAACACAAATTCATGCGTGAAACCAAAGCTAACTTTGTACAACAGTCTCATCGTTTTTAGTGAAGAATCAGTGAATAAGACAACTATATAACTTCAACGAGAAAACCTTAAATTGATAAATTCTATCAAAGAATTAAATATTAACTCTTCTGGGGCCCCTTTCACACACTGAGAGTGGAATTGTGAATTCTCACAACCATCCTGAAATGCAATGTAACACTGTCTACCCGAAGCCTTCGAGATACTCACACCCTTTTATTCAGCACAATCCCACGTCTAGTCAACTACCCTAATGAAAGAACCACCACGTATCCAAAGACCTGGTGAGAGCACATTCAGTGGAACAGGATGGATTACAGTGAAAATGTGGCAACAAACTGAATCACTCATGGTAGAGGGATGGTGGAACTAGTGTAAATCCTCACAGTGGAGGCAGCTCCTGAAACTCATATGTTTCAAAGACATTTCAGAACACAGAAAATGCTCTTAATGTAATGTCAAGTGGAAAGACCCAGAAACCAGGCTTTCTGTGTTGTGAAGGGAAGAGTGCATATGGTTCTGCACAGAGAGAGTGAACAAATGAAAATACCACAGAATGGAAGAACAGGGCTTTCTAAAGGGTGCTGTAACCACCTCTCTATCAACTTCTTGACAGTTATTTCTGGGGCTCTGAATACTCAATTCTGTCCTCACTCCAGCATTGAGGGTGGGGGCACTTTTCTCCTTCCTTTTTACCAAAGGCTTGGATGGACTCTAAGTGAAAGGCCCAGGAGGGGCCTGGCTTCCTCTTTTCCTTCCTTACTCCTACGTAAGATCTCAGAGTTTCTTGTGCACTGTGACTTACTCAATCTACTTTTTGTTTTTTGCTTTTTGGTTGGATCCTTTAGCACCCCTGAACTGTAGCGGAACAGCAGGAGGAATAGAATTTTCTGGCACCAATGCTCTTTTGAGACTTGGTGGAGGGGAAGGTGTTAGCTACGGACGCCTGCATGCATCATTATGTTTCAGCTTTTATACTTTGTAGTGTTTTGGTCTGTCCTATTGAAGTATTTTAAAAATGAAACTGCTTCTATTCTGCAGGGTCTGCGGGCTTCAGCAGGGACCCTTCCTGGCCCCGGAGGCTTGGCCACACGCTGTCCCATCAGGTGCCCTCCAGCAGTACCCACGGGCAGTGGGCCACCAGCCCCACCCAGATGTATTCCCCAGCCTTGGACTGACTGTTCACCATACCCTCTACCACCTCCTCCCAGATATGATCCCAAAAGTGGGCCAGACCCTCCCCCTCCTCCTCCCACCCATGTTCCCAGCCCTAGGCCAGACCTTCCCCCTCCTCCTCCCACTCATGTTCCTAAAGCTTGGCCAGACCCTCCCCCTTCTCCTCCCCCCTACGATCCCAGACCTAGGCCAGACATTCCCCCTCCTCCTCCCACTCATGTTCCTAAAGCCTGGCCAGACCCTCCCCCTCCTCCTCCCATTCTTATTTCTCAAACCAGGCCAGACCCTCCCTCTCCTCCTCCCACCCATGTTCCCAAACCTAGTCCAGACCTTCCCCCACCACCTCCCACCAGTGTTCCCAAACCTGGGCTAGACCCTCCCCCTCCTCCTCCCACTCTTGTTCCTAAAACCAGGCTAGACCCTCCCCTTCCTCCTCCCACCTGTGTTCCCAAACCTCAGCCAGAGCCTCCCCCTCCTCCTGCCAGCAGTATTCTGGGTCCTCCACTACAACCTTCCCCTCTTCCTCTCAGCCCTGTTCCTGGACCACCCCTAGACCCTTCCAGGCCTCCTCCCAGCTGGCCTCCCAAGGCTGGGACAGAGGCTCCACCTCCTTGCATACCCTGCAAAGCTATCAAGCCTGCACCAGAGTGCTCACCTCTTCCACCCTTCTGGCCTCCACCACCTCCAACAGGCCAGCAACCTCCTCCCCAATCCATCTGGCATCCCCCTCCCCCACCCTCCAGGCCTCCCCCACCCTCCAGGCCTCCCCTACCTGGCTGGCGTCCCCCACCCCCACTTGGCTGGCGTCCCCCACCCCCACTTGGCTGGCGACCCCCTCCCCCACCCTTCAGGCCTCCCCCACCTGGCTGGCATCCCCCTCCCCCACCCTTCCGGCCTCCCCCACCTGGCTGGCATCCCCCTCCCACACCCTTCCGGCCTCCCCCACCTGGCTGGGGTCCCGCTCCCCCGCTCGCCTGTGGTCCACTTGCACCACCCAAGAAGCCATGTGAGCCTCCAAAGCTGCCTGCACCAAGTACTCCTCGGCCTCAACGACGTCAATGGCGACCATCTAAAAGCTTCCGGCCAGTGGATACAATTCCAGAAGTGCCAGAACCTTCCCTCCAAGACCCTGATTCCTGTCGCTGTTATTAAATAGTCACATTCTACCTCCTCAGCTTTCTTGTAAATGTTTCTTCACATTTATTTCCACCTCTCCAGAGGTGTTGATGTAAGTGCAGCAAGAGGTGTTGGCTACTGCACAAATGCCTCCTTGTTCAGCTAGCAAGTAGTCCAAACTACATGATGCTCTAAGGCCACCCTTGGCAGAAAGTCAATGCTCATTTGTTGATCTTCCATGTCTCGAGCAGTGGATTACACAGTATTCTCTATAGACAAAGTCAGATTATGGAGAGTGGCTTCATGATACGCAAATTCTCCCCAAGAAGCCAGAAGTCCTATTACTACACCTGCCCCAGTCAGGATTAAACCTAGTGCTCTTTTTCATCTATTACCTGAGGTTCAGTTAGAGGCCTGGTATAATTGGACACTGGTGCCTGAGGGGGAGAAAAATCCTAGAGAGCACTGACTGGTGGTAGTGACAGGGTCGATGCAAGGAATCGCCCAGCCGGCTGGGCTCGAGCGGGACCCACGCACCCAGATACATCCACAGGGGGCAGACAAAGACCCAGCGATGGCACAGCCACTGAAGGCTATGCAAGCCTGCTGGACCCAAGCACCGCTCTGCAATTTCAGGGCCAGGAGAGCACAAAGCTCAGGTCAGCACACTTGGCACTCGGGGGCCCTGGCTCTCTCTCCTACAGCACTGCGAATATGCCTCAGAGGCAGTCGAACCTATCCAGGCTGTAGGTCCCCTGTGGCTGGGCAAGAAACAGCCAAAGAGCAAACAAAAAACCCTTGGGAAATTCCTGGACACCCTCCCCAGCAGGTGCCCCTGTACAGCAGACCCAGCCGGCCAGACCAGCCTCTACACAAGCTGTCCCACACCAACTGTCCAGGACTTCAGCACTGGAGTCAGCGAGACCCTGGACAGTTTGCCGGGCAAAATTTCCATTGCAACCATAGGCACGTGGGTGGCAAACACAAACACAGCCATAAACAGAGCGAGGTGACAGCTGGTTGCTGAGTCCAGTGGGAAACAGGCACCAGGCCATACAAAGCCAGAGCCAGAAAATAAACCACCAATGAGGCAAACAAGCCCCACAGCCACCAGGGGGTGACAATCAACGGAAACAATTGTCTATCACTTTAAATCCTCTAAAGCCTGAGTCTTCCAATTATCACTGCCCTGCCAACTCTTACTGTTTTGCAGTTGCTGGTCTCATGCAAGAGTGGTGGATTCCCACTTGCCTTCTGGAGACCTTGACTGCACTGTGTGTGTGTGTGTGTGTGTCTGGAGACCTTGACTGCACTGTGTGTGTGTGTGTGTGTGTGTGTGTGTCATCAACACATCAAAAGGTCCCTTCTATTTTTCCTGTGAGGTCTGGTGTGTTCCAGGTCTGGACGTGGAGAGAGACTTCAGGCTCTGCAGGTGTCTGCCACACTGCGTACTTGTAAAGACAGTGAAGGACCCCCGCCACAAAATACAAATATTGTCAAATAGTGACCTAGCCTTGCTTGTGTATGTTCTTAGCCTCCAGGGTGTTTTCAGGACCCAAAGTATTTAAGTCCTCCCAAAAGTTACAGAGTTGGTGATGCCCATACATAAGCTCAAAAGGACTTACCTGAAGTTTGGTTTGAGGTGCAGCAACCCTGATGCTGAACAGAGCCAAGGGAAGGGTCTTCACCCATGTTAATTCGATCTTCTGGGAAAGGTTGGTCAGATGGATTTCCTTAGTTGGGTTCAGTCTTTCTACTCTTCTACTGAACTGGAGTCTCCAGGCACTGCGAAAACATCACTTAATCCTTAGTTGTCGGGACACAAGCTGTGTGACCTGAGCAGAACAGGTAAGGACTTGAAACCTCAACAGAGCCGATCACAGAGGGACTCGAACCCTCTGGTAGTGTCCACTCCTGATGGTTTGGAGAAGGCCATACCTGGGTATGATGTCTTCTAGTAGGCTTCTGGCAATTTCTGTGGCCTTCTCAGTCCTGCAGGGGAATGCTTCTATGCAATTGGAAAGAGCTGTCTGCAAACACCAGCAGACACTGGTAATCACCTGGAGCCCTGGGTATCTCAGTGAAGTCTATCTGCCAGTCATTTCTTGGAACATACTCTTGGTACTTGGTCCGCTCTGGCACTGCCTAGAATGTCCTGGGGTTGCTTTTCTGACAGGTGACACACTGTCTAATAATGTCTCTGAAAATTGCCTGCAAAGTCTGGCTGACAAAGTGTCTCTTTACCTGATCATAAATTATTTTCCTCCTGTACTGAGTGGCCTCGTGTACGTGCTTTAGGATGTCTTCCATCCCTCATACAGAGTCACTTATAGTTTTTCACTAATGGGCCACATAAAGGTCTGTGTCACTGTAACCAGGGTCTTCTGTGGCTTGTGGCGGGCTAGGGTGTGGAAGAAGGCCACCACTACTGCTGGGGTCATTGTTCTTGCTGTCCACTTGGCCTCTAAGTCCGCCCTTCCTTTGCCCTAGGCCTCTGGTGTAACGTTCTGCTGATGTCTTTGCAGTGTCCCACGGCCAGAGCACAGGGGAATAACACTGCCTGAAGAGGTTGAAAAATCTGTTGGCTGTGTTTGATTCCTTTATCAGCCGAATTCAAAGCCTCCCCTGTTTCCACAGATCCCCGTGTGCATGTAAAACTGACAACACATTCTTCCAATCTGTACAAATGATCGCCCACTTCGGGGCTTGGCCAGCCACAAAGCCAGGATCAACGCAACCAGCTCGGCTTTTTCGGCTGAGGTTCCGTTTGGGAGACCGTTTGCTTTGAGGTCCTTGGTGTGGCTGACGACTGTGTAGCCAGCCCTTTCTGGCCACCCTCTATGAAGGTACCACAGAGAGACTCAAATCCTCAGGTCACCAACAGGGAGGTCTGGGTGCCTGGCACAGGCCAGGTCCACTGTCTGGACACAGTCATGGTGGATGCGGTCTCCCAGGAGCAGAGTGGGGAGAGGTGTGGCTAGAAAATTGAGTAGGTTCTTCCTCCATATTCATTATAACCAGAGGCTCAGGTGGAGGTCCTGCCCCTGGTCCACCCTAGTCAGAGTCTTCCTCCAGAGTGAGGGCTAACATTTGAGTTACTCATTGCCCAATCTTTTTCTTGGGTCATACTCTTTTCCAGTGGCCCTCTTCTTACAATATGTACACTGGTTCTTTCACACTAGGGGTTGGGGTCGGGCCCCACTAGGGCCCACAGGTCTTCTCCTCTCAGGGAGCCTATCCTGTACTGCTGCTGCTAGTAAGGCAACCTGGCACTTTCCGCCTTTGTCTTCCCTGTTGTTAGAGGCCTTGAATGCCATCTCCACTAGGTATCCTGGATCCTGATCTGTATATTGCCTAAAGACTCTATAAATCTTTCTTGAGGAAAGCTAAAGGATCCTTATGTTCACTCTGCTGAGATTCGAGCCAATAACTTTGAGTGCCTCTATCTAGCCAGACATCCAGTGCACTATCCATTGCACCACAGAACCAGAAAACTCTTCGTTCTGCTACCTTACTCCAATTTAAGTGCTTAGATACTCCATTTTTAAAGCCCACTAAGAGACATTGCCGATAATGGGTGAGCATACCATACTCTGCTGCGTGATTGTGATCCCAGCGAGGGTCTCTAAGGGGGAGATGTCATCAACTGCATCTCTGGTTGGCTGAGCATCATGTCATCTCTGGGCTTCCTCTCTAGCCCTGTCTAGGATCACCCACCTCTCTTCTGGAGAAGAGAGTGCTGAGGAGGGACTGACAGTCTGCCCATGTGACATCAAAAGAGTTAAAGATGGTAGTAAAGACTTCATACATTTCTTTGGGGTTCTTGAGATATCCCACGATGTAATTCTTCTAGTTAATCAGGTTTGCTATACTAAAAGGAACACAAACCTGAACCTGGCCCCTGTCTGCTGCTGGAGTCGTTTGGCGGAAGGGACACTAGCCAGAGGCTGGCCCTTCCTCTTGGCTCTGTCCTGGCTCTGTGGCACCCTGGGCCACATTTGACCCTTGGTAGGGTGCCCCCCCTTGTATGGGGTGATGGCTAAGAAAGATTCCCAGGGCATTTGCACAGCCTTGCTTTTCTCTTCAATTCTCCATCTCTCCCCACCCTCCACTCCGCTCCAGGAAACAACAATCGCCAAGAAGGGGAGCTGGAGCATGCTCTCTGCCCCCTCTCACCAGTCCACTCCTTCTTGCCCCTGCTGCCCTTCTCCAGCAGGTGCAGGTGAGGGAGGAGAGCTATAGATAGACACACTGCTGGGGTTCAAACAGTCCTCCGCCACTAGCACTGGCCACAGAGCGATGGGCTTTTCCTTGTCCTTTTGTACACAGATTTTGCAAGCCTTCTGAGTTTCATTAACATTTTGCAATGACATGAAGGCCTCCACATAATGCTTTTCATCCCACTTACCATTTCACGTACAATATAAATCTAGCTGAAGAATGGTGTTGCCGTTCAGCAACCCATTCAATCACCACCTTCCTTGGTCCCGTAAACAATATTGGGGCCAAGCACTATTACCTGAGAAAATTACCTTTTCTTCTTCATTCCCTCGGATTTGAAAAAGTCACAATTCTTTATGACATACCCCTAAGGGAAGTCACAAGCTATTCAACTTTCGTTCACCATTTCCTCTAAGTATTTACCACTACTAGGTTTTAAGTTACCACAATTCCTAAACTACGCCCATAGCCAAAGTAGGTAATTCTTGGGGTACACTTTGCCTTGGGGTGAAAAGCCACCCTTTTCCACTTGGAGAGGAAAGAGAAGGAAAATAAAGGATAGAGAACAGACAGAGAAGAGTGTTCCCAAAGACAGAAGAATTCAAACCCTGCGGTTACCAACATGGTGACCACAGATGACTCAGAGGGACTCTAACCCTCAGGTCACCGATGGGGCAAGGGACCCCAACTAGGCTGAGGATGGGTCCCAGGGGCCATGACACTATCTGATTTTAGAACCAACTAGACCACCCCGGTACTCAAAACAGTCTGGTACTGGTACAACAAGAGATACATAGACCAATGCAACAGAATTGAGAATCCAGACGTAAATTTGTCTACCTATGAGCACCTGATATTTGACAAAGGCCCAAAGTCCAACAAATGGAGAAAACACAATCTCTTTAACAAATGGTGCTGGCATAACTGGATTTCCACTTGCAAATAAATGAAATATCACCCATACCTCACACCATGTACAAAAACTAACTCAAAATGGATCAGAGACCTAAATATAAAATCAAAAACAATAAAGATCATGGAAGAAAAAGTAGGGACGCTGAGAGGAGCCCTAATACATGGCATAAAGAGAATAGATACATAACTAACAGTGCATAAACAACAGAAGAGAAACTAGATAACTACTGGGAGCTCCTAAAAATCAAACACACTCATCAAAAGACTTCACCAAAAGAGTAGAAAGCTGACCTACAGACTGAGAAAAAAATTTTGGCTATGACATATTCAGTCAGAATCTAGTCGCTAAAATCTACAAGATACTGCAAAACTTCAACAAGAAAAAGAAACATAACCCCATTACAAAATGGGCAAAGGATATGAACAGACACTTCATCAAAGAAGGCCTTCATGCAGCTTAGAGATACATAAGGAAATGCTCAGGATTATTAGCCTTTAGAGAAATGAAAATCAAAACTACAATGAGATACCATCGCACCCTAAGGAGGCTAGCATTAATCCAAAAACACAGAGTAATAAATGTTAGAAAGGTTGTGGAGAGCCTGAAACACTTACACAGTGCTGGTGGAAATGGAAAATTCTACAACCACTTTGCAAAACAATTTGGCGCTTCCTTAAAAAGCTATAAATAGAAGTACCACAGGATCCAGCAATCCCACTCCTTGAGATGTACACTAGAGAAATAAGAGTCATCACACGAATAGATATATGCACACCCACGTTCACTACAGCACTCTTCACAATAGCAAAAAGATGGAAACAACTTAGGTCCGCATCAATGGATGAATGGATAAACAGATTATGGTATATGCACACAATGGAACACTACGCAATCATAAAGAACAATGATGAATCCTCAAAAAATCTCATAACATAGATGAATCTGAAAGGCATTATGCTGAATGAAATTAATCAGACGCAAAAGGACAAATATTGTATGAGACCACATTTATAAGAACTCAAGAAAAGGTTTCAACACAGAAGAAAACATTCTTTGATGTTTACAGGGTAGGGAGAGAGGGAGAGGGGAACTCACTGACTGGATGGTAGACAAGACTTAGGTGAAGGGAAGGATAACACAATACAGGAAAAGTCAGCACACCTGGACTAAAGCAAAAACTAAGAAGTTTACTGAACACTACCAAACATTTCAAGGGACAGAGTGGCAGGGGCAGGGGTCTGGGGACCATGGTTTTTGGAGACATCTAGATCAGTTGGCATAATAAAGTTTATTAAGAAAATGTTCTGCATCCCTCTTTGGTGAGTGGCATCTGGGGCCTTAAACCTACGAGTGGCCATCTAAGATACATCAATTGGACCCAACTTACCTGGAGCAAAGGCGAATGGAGAACACCAAAGATACAAGGAATATATTACCCCAACAGACAAAAAAGTCCCCATAAACTGAAGACCCCAACAGCCTGAGGCTAGAAGAACCAGCTGGTGCCCAGCTACCACCAATGACTGCCCTGATGGGGAACACAACATAGGGTCCCTGATGGAGCAGGAGAAAAGTGGGGTGCAGAACGGAAATTGACGTAAAAAGACCAGACTTAATGGTTTGACTGAGACTAGAGAAACCCCAGAAGACATGGCCCCCAAACTCTGTTAAACCAAAACTAAAACCATTTCTGAAGCCAACTCTTCAGACAAATATTACACTGGACTATAAGACAGAAAATGATACTCTTGAAGATTGTGCTTCTTAGTTCAAGTAGATACACGAGATTAAACGGGCAGCTCCTGTCTGGAGATGGGATGAGAAAGCAGAAAGGGAGAGAAGGTGCTTGAATGGACACGGGAAATCTGGAGTGGAAAGGGGGAGTGTGCTGGCACAGCATACGAATAGCAAATAGGGTCACATAACAATGTGTGTATACATTTTTGTATGAGAAACTAACGTGAGCTGTAAACTTTTGCCTAAAGCACAATTAAAATATGATAATGATGAGTTCTCAAAACATTTTATAAAATGGATGAATCTGGAGGACATTATGCTGAGTGAAATAAGGCAATCACAAAAGGACAAATAGTGTATGGTCTCACTTTTATAAAAAGACAAGAGAAGCTACATTAATTCATACAGAAAGCTATCTTCTTTGGTGGTTACCAGGGATGGGAGAGGGAGGGAGGAGAAATCACTTTCTAGAGAACAGACACTTGTTATTTTCGGTGATGGGAAAGGCAATACCCAATATGGGTGATATCTGCACAATCTGGCCAAGGTGAACAATAACACTAAGGGCACGAGAATAAGGGACAATTTTGGTAAATGCTGTAACATATACAATTTGGCAATAACAACCAAAAAATATGTGTATGGCTACATAAGTAGATATGAATGCAACTATGTGTACAGGAAGGCACTTGACAATATATGGGTGTTCAGGTACAAGTGCCTCTGTAGGCGTACGTATGTACATGTCTCTGTGTGCTGCATATATACTCATATATAACAAAGCACATAGGGGGTACGGTTACAAATACTTTCTAGACATAACCAAACACCTTTCAGGATTGGTTTACTGGGTTTGAAGGCTTAGGACCAGCGTCTCATGGGACAACTCGGTCAACTGGCATAACATAAGTTCATAAACATAATGTTCTACATACTAGTTTGGTGAGTAGTATCTGCAGTCTTAAACTTGCCAGCGGCCATCTAAGATACACCTACCAGTCTCTACTCACCTGGTTGAAAAGGAAACAGGGAAACCAAAGACTCAAAGAACAAACTAGTCTACAGAACTAATAGCCCACAAAAATCACGGCCTCATATATTCTGAGACCAGAGGAGCTAGATGGTGCACAGATACCATTACCAAATATTCTGATCAGGGACACAACAGATGGGCCTAGACAGAATGGGAGAAAAAAGCTGAACAAAACTCAGATTCCTAAAAAAGGCCAGACTTCCTGGACCACAACAGACAAAAGGAAGTCCCGAGGCTCTCACCCTGACAAACCCTTTAAACTTGGAACTGGAGCCACTCCCATAGGTCAACTTTCAAACAAATGACAGATTGGCTCATAAAATAATAAACAATATCCCCCTTGAGTACTGTCCTCCTTTATATAATCACCTATATGAGACCAAAGGATCAATATTTACACTACAGGAAAGATGAGAAGATAAGGGGCTGGGGGATAGGGAAGCTAGATTAATGGAGGCAGATCAACCAGAATGGAAATAATGAGAATGCTGACACATTCTAAAAAATGTAACCAATGCCATGGAACAATATGTATAGAAATTGTTAAATGGAAACCTAATTTGCTGTGTAAACTTTCACTGAAATCACAATAAAATAATATAAAAAATGATGAGTCCATTTAGAATCCAAAAGTTACAAGCACATAGTGAAAGAAGAAAATCACAGTGACAATTTGCGATGGAAAAAAAACATCTGAAGTGTGTCAAAATAAGTTTATATTTAACCACATTTAGGTTATAATCGCAACTATGCTCTAATTCCTGGAATAAACCAAGAATGAATGGACGTCCATTGAGACGAGTTTAGGTACAAACTTTCCAACAAAATGATATGATGAGTATCAGGACATCTTTCACTCCATTGCTAACCTGTACACCACCATCACAAGATGGACTTTTTTTTTTTTTTTTCCTCAAAAATTTCAGGGCTTTAGCAATTTTCCCAAGAGACTCTAAACACCTGATAGGAAATTCATTCTCTTCTGAAGGGCCTATTCCATCTCCCCTCTTGTTCATTTTCCCTCTTTCAAATGTAAACTGCCCTAACTCTCTGAAGTCCATATTTGCCAATAGTTTTGTGAATGTTCTTAGAATGCCTTCAACATCACCCTCCTCCCATTTTGAATCTTATGCCTCATGGACAATCAGCAAGAGAGGCCAAGCAACAAAGCCGTTGAAAGGAGGATCTGGCACACACACCCCTGAGAAAAACAGGGAGGGATACATAAGAAGAACACCCAAAGACAAAGCAGGGACTATGTACTCGGTTGTATGCAGCATAGTTGGACCATGTTCGGTGGAAGCATGTCTTTATTCGGACAGTAAGTATGCTTCAGGAGACGTGAATGGATGCCACACTGACACATTACAAACCATTACAGGGACCACTGACATAAGCAGTGAGCTCATTAGCAAAGATCACAATGTTTAGGACCAGTGAGGCCCTGGGGTAATGAAGATGCCAGTGGGCCCTTCTCCGGGGTTCAATTTGAACTGACTCCTTTAGGGCTGGCCCAGGAATAAAACCCTATAGTCCCCAGAGAACCCCATCCCACCAAACCATGAAAGGTGGTGGCACCATCGCTCCCACCCATCCCTGTCCTGATCTTCCTGCTCTTCCATGAAAAAGCCTGCCCTAGGGAGCGAGCTTGGATCTGATCAGCCCACTTTGCTTCAGTCGGGGAGGAGCCAAGACCCATCCTTCTCAGTCACAGCCTTTCTGGTAACTACTCTTGTTACTGGTGGTTGTCGTGGAGTCAGTTCCAACTCATGCTGACCCCACACGTTTCAGGGTAGAGCTGTGCTCCACAGGGTTTTCAGTGCTGCGACCTTTCAGAAACAGACTGTCAGGTGTGTCTTCCGAGGCACCTCTGGGGGAGTTTGAACCGCCGACGTTTCAGCCAGAAGTGAAGAACTGAAACATTTGTGCAACCCAAGGACTCCTGTGAACTACTAAGGGGCTTTAACTGGCTATTGGTTGTCTTCCGGGGTTGCCGAGTAGGACAGGGCCCGAGGGAGTCAGCTGGGAACTGGAGCGATTCTGAGGGTCACGATCTTAGTGGTGTTTACACAGGTGTATGCATATGGGGTTAAGAGCTTGCACTTCCCAGGTTAAGGAGCTCTGATGCTGTAGTGGTTAAGGGCTTGGCTGCTAACCAAGAGGTCAGCAGTAAGAATCTACCAGTTTCTCCCTGGAAACCCTATGGGGCAGTTCTGCTGGGTCTTATAGGGCTGTTGTGAGTCGGAATCAACTCGACGGCAACGGGTTCTGTATTTTGGTTTCACAGAGTACTTAGGATGTGAAAGCACTCTCCTAAAGCTTCATACCCATTAACTCATTTAACCCAGCCCCCAGTGTTCTGCTGCTCTTCGCTGCCATAGAGTTGGCCCTAGACTCCTGGAGACGCCATGTGTTACAGAAGAGAACTGTTCTGTAGGGTTTTCTTGGCAGATCACCAGGCCTTTCTTCCACGGTATCACTGGGTGGGTTCCACCTGCCAACCTTTGGGTTAGTAGCTGATCACAAACTTCTCGCACCACCCAGGCTCCTTCAATGGTAGGAGGCAGATACTACTTTTATACCATTTTAGGATGAGGAAACTGAGTCACAGATGAGTGAAGAAGGTTGCCTTCAGTCTCAAACCTATCATATGGTATAGTTCAGATTTTAATCGAGGTTGTCTGACTCCGAATTCATGTCCCAAGTCCCTACACTAAGAAAAAAAATAATAAACACATTACCCTACACCAATAATCTTAGATATTAAAAGAAATCAAGTTGTTTTTTTTTTTTAATTTCTAAAGCAAACATTACACATTAGGGGAAAGATGCTAAATTTACATAAATGATTATGATAAAATTTGACGCTTCTAAGTAATTTCACACTGGTGGAAGCTGCTTGAGCCAAGGACACAGAGCTCTGGGAAGACAAAGCATCGCCTTCTCTGTCATCTGAGGTCATGACTGCCCTGGAAAGCACCTGAGTGTTGGTATTTCTTAGCATAGAGTGTCGAGGGTTTTACTTTTTGAGTCCAGGACATAGGCAGATTGCGAGTCTCAGGCTCCCTATGCCAGTTACTCTCTGTGCCAAAGGAAGTCGTGACCCTTCAAAGCGGATATCTGGGCGATGGGTCACCCCAATTCTGGCACCTGCCTCCAAACCCCGTGAAGGAACAGCAGATCTTCCAGGTACTGAGTTGCTCTAGCGAAGGTGGAGAATGCCCTGGCGGAGCACCCAGAGGTGGCTGAATCAGCCGTGGCGAGCAGTCTGGACCCCATTCCAGGGGAGGTGAGTAGAGGATCATATCTGCATGTGGGCACTGGGAAGCCAGAAGCAGGATCAACTTCAAGGCACTATCTAGCCAGTCTTGGTCCTCTGGCAGGGGGCATAATTGATGTGCGTGTGGACTTACACTGTGTGGTCAGCAGATGGCATTGGCCTCCTCTGTGGCACTGTAAATAATAATTATGAATGATGATGATGGTGACAATGATGACAGCTAATATTTAATGAGTACTTACTATTTGCCAACTCATTTAACCCTCACAACAACCCAATGAGGTATAAGAGGAAAGAAAAAAAAAAAAAACCCGTTGCTATCGAGTCAATACCAACTAATAGTGACCCTATACGACAAAGTTGAAGTGCTCCAAGGAGCGGCTGATGGATTCAAACTACCAGCCTTTGGGTTAGAAGCCAAGTTCATAATGACTGCGCCACTAGGGTTTCGAATAAGTTAAGGACTCTTATTATACCCTTTTTATAGATGAGCAGCAATCCCTGGCTGGGCAAGAGGTCAGAAATTAACTTAAAGGTTGACAATCTGAACCCACCTAGTGGCACTGCAGAAGAAAGGCCTGGCGATCACCGTGTATAAAGAGTATAGCCAAGACGATCCTACGGAGCAATTCTACCCTGTAACACATGGTGTCTCCATGAGTCAGAATCGACTGGAAGGCAATGAGTTTGGTTTGGTTTGTATAATTGAGGACACAGGCATAAAGAAATTAACTCACCTGGATCACACAGCTAATAAGTGATGGGGTCTGAATGGGAAACTAAGCAATCTGGCTCCACAGCCTGTATTCCTTGATTTAACAAGTATTTACTGAAAACCTACTATGTGCTGAGCCCTATGCAGTTAAATTGGGGACATCATTAATCATCATCATCAATGACCAATATTTAGTACTCACTAGCTTCCATGTAGGGAACTATACATAAAATAATAATAACTATGATGATACTACTACTTAGAACAACAGTAACAATAAATTTAAACTAGCCAGATGTTTCACATATATCATCACTTGGAATATTTACAGATACCCAGTAACGGATGAAATTTTACTGTCCCCATTTCACAGAGAAGGAAACTGAATTTAAGAGAGTTAAATAATTTTGCAAACACGTAGATAGAATTAGAAGTACTGGGATTTGAACCTGATTCTTTCTTTTCCAAAGTCGCCATGCTCTTAACAAGTACATGGCTCAAGCATCATCTTGCTTTTCCACTCATTCAATAAACATGGCATTTTTGGTGTTGCGGTGGTTAAATGCTCGGCTGCTATCCGAAAGGTCGGCGGTTCAAACACACCAGCCCCTCTGCTGGACAAACATGTGGCAGTCTGCTTCCATAAAGCCTTGGAAGCCCTATAGGGCAGTTTTACTCTGCCCTATACGGTCGCTACTGGTGGGAATCAACTCTATGGCAATGGATGGGGGTATAATTTGTTGACACTCACCATGAATTCACTCCTGAGCTGCAGGGGGTGAAGGTGTTCATTGTCATGTCCCCACAGTTCCTGTCCCATGACTGGGACCAGCTCACCAAGGAACTGCAGCAGCATGTGAAGGGAGTGGCAGACCCCTACAAGCACCCCAGGAACGGGAGCATGCAGATGGATGGGGTCTGGTCCTCCTGGCTGCCTCTGGTGCTCAGCTCTCCCAAGTCCTCCAGGGCAGTTAGGGTAAGCTTAGGTAAACAACAGCACTAGCTTTTTCCACCACAATTCAACTTAAGAAGCAATTCAACTTAAGGACAGTGTGAAGCAGACTTTATTAGATGGGAGCCTCTAGCCTGTGTCAGAAACCATAAAGGAACTCACTGCTGGCAAGTTAACCTAAAGAAAAAAATCGTGTCCAAAGACATACCTGCAAGAAGGTTATTTATAATCCTGCAGAATCTGAAAATGAAGTACAAACCAGCAGCTTTCAAACTTTTTGTAACATGATTCACAGGGAGAAACACATTTTGTATTGCAACCCAATACATATACACATTAATATAACATTAAAAACCTAATAAAATACTTATCCTTCTATCTTGCAATACATTCAAAATATTCTGTTCTACTTCATTTTTTTTAATGCTGCCTGCAACCTACAAAATTCCTTTGAAAACTCACTAATGAGTGGCAGCCTACGGTTTGAAAATCACTGATCTCTATGTCCAAAATAGGGAAGTGATTCAGTTATTCATGGAATTAACATGGGCTCCTCATGGTGGCACAGTGGTGAAGTGCTCGGATGCTACCAAAAAGGTTGGCGGATCAAGCCCACGAGGTGCTCCCTGGGAGAAAGATGTGGCAGTCTGCTTCTGTAAAGATTTCAGCCTTGGAAATCCTCAGGGGCACTTCTGCTCTGTCCTCAAGGGTCACCATGAGTCAGAATCGACTTAATGACAGTGGGTTTGGTTTTTTCATACTTAAAAATGATGATGCACATATTTTATTTTTTGACCTAAAGAGATCTCAGCAACACATTATTAAGAGAAGAAAGCAGAATATGGAATAGTATATGTAGTATGATCCTACTTGCTTAAAAATAAAGTTGGAAAGGATACAGATGCCAAAGACTTAACATTTCTTTCTTATCTAACACTTTGCTGCATTGTCTGAATTTTTACAATCAATACCCATCATATAAAAAAAATATATACCTAACGTTTATTCATCACTTATTCTACATGCCAGGCCCTGTAGGAAATCTTCTACATGTCGCATTCAATCCCTGCCACAGCCTGCTATGGTGTAACTATCCTGTTCTACATAGAGGAAACTAAGGCACAGACAAAGGAAATGGCCTCAAATTACAGCTAATACAACGCAGGGCTGGAGCTCAAACCCAGGTGTGTCTGACAACAAAGTTCATTCTTTTCATTTTCGGCTGTTGCCTCATAGCTTTCACATCATAGCAACACCCAAGCACCACAGAAACACCAACCGGCAGAGAAGTATTGCAAACATCAGCAGGGCCACCCATGCTGGACAGGTTTCAGTGGAGCTTCCAGATTAAGGCAGACTAGGAACAAAGGCCTGCCAATCTACTTCCCAAAATTAGCAAATGAAAATCCTATGGATTACAACAAAATATTTTCTGATACAGTGTTAGGGATGAGCCTGCTAGGTAGGAAGGTACTCAGAATCCATAGTGGCCAAAACAAAGGGCTTGAGCATCCAATGACCATGAAGATGGCACAGGACCAGGCAACATTTCATTCTGTTGTCCTTGGGTGATCACAAGCTGGAGCCGGCTCAATGGCAACTAAGAGCAACAGCAATGCTGTCTCGTAGAGAACAGAACAAATGATGCACAGCATTAGGTGGGCTAGGTTATACTGTGGGTAACGAACAGCCCCAAAGTCTTATTCGCTGGCCTAGAGCGATGAAACTTTATTACTATGGGTCTTCTGGGAACTCTGCTCCATGTTCCCTCACCCCGGGACCAGGATAAAGGACAGTTAGCATATAGAAACCTGCCAGGTGCTATGCCGATACGAAGACAGGTGGCCAGCATCCAGAACTCTTCTAACTAGAGGTGACACACTTCACACTTCCTTGATCAAAGGAAGTCACGTGGCTATATCCACATACAGGGAGTCAGTAGGAGGACCTGAGATACCTGGTGAACCCCATGGAGACCCCCACATGGCATTAGCATATCTAGGGTCTATGCAGGTGACAAGTAGGTGAGTGAGAAATGGAAGGAATTGAGAGCAGGACCAAGTCAGGTTGGATATGCTTTCTCCTTCTTCAGGCGGAGTTTGTCCCAGAGCTGCCCAAAACCATCACTGGCAAGTTCAAACGGAGTGAACTTCAGAAAAGGAGTTTCGGTAGATGAAATTGGCAGTCAACTCAGGCCCACTGAGTGAACTTGGACACACCTCTGGCCGACTCAGTTTCCCCAGTATGGTGGGGTGGAGGTGTGTTGAGAGAGTTGATTTCAAAGTGGATCAGGAGCAGCTAGGTTCCCACATTTTTCCTCTCTGAAGGTAAATTCAGTCACTACCCTTTCTTCCCCTGCTCTGCCCCCTTAGGTTTGACCAGGTGAGCTCTGGGACTGGGGCTGGCGGGTAATAAAATGCCACCAACAACATCAACAGAGCCTCTGTTTTGTGAGCTTCCTCTGTGCCTGGGCCTGTGCTAAGTGCTTCTCACAACTTCCTCTGCGATTCTCCCCGACTCCCAATGTGAGATATCCTGAGGCAGATGGATTCTCCTTACTGGACCCAGCACCATCTAGTGACGCCCTGTGTCTATTCCCATGGCCAGGGACACTCAGGTTGGGAGGGAAACGCCATGTGACCCTAGGCTCTGGCCCTGCTGGGCTCCTCCTGGGCCCCCAAGGAGGGTAAGCCCAAAGGTGGGGTGAGAGGGGCATCTGGGGGCTCGGCCCTTGATGACTGTACTTGATGGCTGGATACCACAGAACCTGCCACCATCCAGTGGGTCTGTCACCTTTGTGCCTGACACTAATGCTGCTGCTGCCCCAGCTCCTGGCCATAACGGTGAGTGGGATACCAGGGCTCTCTGGGGATCCAAGATCCCCAAGGACTTCTCCAATCCTCCCCAGATGTGCTCCCCACTCACCCCTAACCAGGGACCCAAGAGCCCTCCCCTCAGATTTCCATAGAGATCTCCCCCACTTGACCCCTCTCCAGGGATCCAGGACTTCCCCCACCCTCCCATCAACCTCCAGCTACTCACCCCACCCCAGGGACACAGAGCACTACAGACCCCCAGCTCTCCCTAGGGACACTCACTCAATCATGTTTCCCAGGGACCCAGTACCCCCTCAGCCCTTCCCAGGGGCCCAAGCAGCTCCGTAGACACCCACTCACTTTAACCCTCTACATCAAACCCTGGGTGGGGTTCCTGTGAACAAACTCTTCACTTCCTCAATCCTTGAGGCGTGTGGTGAGACCACCAAGAGGACACCAGGGGCTAAGGGAGCAGGGGCAGAAGGGCCCAGCCCCACCTGAGGGAGGAGGATACACATACTGTCACCTTTCACCCACCTCTGGCAGTGGCCCTAGAAGAAGTCCCCTCTGTGTCTGCTTGTTTCTGGGGTGCACACTCACAGACACACATACACACACTCAGAAGTGTGCCGAGACAACAACCACGGAGATGTACACATAAGGACCTCCCAGACTCAGCGGGGCACACGGGTGTGGGCTCATGGACAAGTTCACATGGACCCACATTGTAGACCCTGGCACAGACACTGGAGGGAGTACACAAACACACAGACACTCAAGATCATCCAAGACAGCCCCAGGATGAGATGACACATGATGGATGCACGCACACACAGATCCACACTCAAAAACACCCAAAGATCAAATTTACACACACAGAGACACAGATCAGAAACACAGACACTTCAGGAGGGACACACACGCCCAGATACACACTGTCCTGGTTCGATTCTCTAGAGAAGCAAAACCAGTAAAGCATATAAATATATAGGGAGAGAAACAGATTTACATCAAGGCAATGGCTCACTCGGTTATAGAGGTTGCAATGCCCCAAGTCCATGGGTCAAGATAGAGGCTTCTCCTGATTCACGTAGCTGCAGGGGCTGGCAAACACAAGGGCGGTAGGTTGGATAGCAGGGCTCTTGCTCACTAGCTTGGAAGATTGATGAATCCCAAGACTGGAAGGCAAGATCACAGGAAAGCTGCTAGCTCAAGTCCCAAGAACTGGGGGTCACATAACGGGAGCCAGGTACAGGATCCAGCACCAGCAAAAAGCTCCCAAGCCTTGCCAGAATGTCCACTTATATTCCATGCACCCACACGCCCAAGGAAACTCCCTTTTCACTGACTGGCTGCTCACATCAGATCCCATCATGGGGGTGATCACATATCAAATCTCAACAGGAAGTCATCACAACACTGCACGAACTGCCAAAACACTAAATATCCTGGCACAGCCAAGTTGGCACGCAATCTAAACCATCACAGTTCACCCTTTGTCAACTTGGCACCTACATACATTTTATTAAACCATACAAAACCTCTGAATAAAGACTATTTAAAAGTCATATTTGGGCATAATATGATACAGTGAACACACACAACGAAACATGACCTAGGCCTGTTTACTTCTTATTTTTATGAGTGAAGAAAACAAAAATATTTGACGGAGGTACACATACAAAGCAGAAACACTCATAAAAATTACAGTCTTCATTTTTGCAACTCGTCATGTGGTTGTAACCGGTATTTAGAACTACCTTCTTCCACCACCCATTCCGTATTCCCTTTGCCTTTAGCAAGCCCCTCAGCTAGTCGTGGTTCTTTGTTTGGTGGGGTAACTCAAACCTTCATTCATGCTGGAATTTACATGTTGGAATTAGGTTGCTATAGTATTCCATTGACTTTAATCACAGGGCATGGTAGGACTAAGAGATCACCTGCTTTCCAAACATACTCTTCTTTGCCTTCATGATGTAAAATAAATCCGATTTCCTCTTGGTAATCAGGATCAATCACACCAGCCAGTATGGCAACTCCCTTCTTTGCCTATTGATTCAGAGGCATGAGGAGCCCAAAGTGGTCAGGTGACATTCTTAGCTTCCACTTCAATGGACTCTGATGTTTCTCCTGGTGGGACCATTCCTCCCTTTGAACTAAGACCTCTAGATCTGCAGAGCATAAGGTCGTGGGGATGTGGAGCAAAAATCTTGTGAGTGGGTGACTAGGGATAATAGACAGCAGTTCCGTTCCCATTTCCACCTCTGATTCCTTGATCCATGAGTCCTAGCTATGGGAGAAAGAGAACCACATATTGGACACTGGTTCAGAGCACATGCAGCCTCCTGGAGAACACTGCCCCAACCCTGCAAGGTATTGCCACCTAGCTGTTGCTCTAATTGTGTCTTTAGAAGGCCATTCCATTGTTCTATCACATGAGGTACTTCAGGATGATGAGGAACATGGTAAGACCACTGAATTCCATAAGAATGGGCCCTTTACTGCATTTCATTTCCTATGAAGTGAGTCCTTGATCCAAGGCAATGCCATGTGGGATACCATGACAGTGGATAAGGTATTCTCTAAGTCCACAGATGGTAGTTTTGGCAGAAGCATTACATAAAGGCATGGCAAATCCATATCCAGAGTACGTGTCTCTACTAGGAAGAACAAAACACTGCCCTATCCATGATAGAAGTGGTCCAACATAATGAACTTGCCACTAGCTTATTGGCTGATCACCTCGACGGATGATACCATATCAGGGACTCAGGGCTGGTCTGCTGCTGGCAGACTGGGCACTTAGTAGTGGCTGTAGCCAAGTTGGCCTTGGTGAGTGGAAGCCCACATTGCTCAGTCCATGCTTAACCTCCATCCCTGCCACTATGGCCACTTTTTTCATGAGCCCTTTGAGCAATAAGAGGAGTAGCTAGGGAAACAGAACACCTGGCTTCCACAGAATACGACATCCCATCCACTTGATTGTTAAAATCCTCCTCTGCTGAGGTCACCCTTTGGTGAGCATTCACATGAGACACAAATATCTTCAATTCTATGGCCCATTTGGACAGGTCTATCCACATACCTCTTGCCCGTACTTCTTTGTCTCCAATTTTCCAGTCACGTTCCTGCCAAGTTCCTGAACATCCAGCCAGACCTTTGGCCACAGCGCATGATTCAGTATACAATTGCACATCTGGCCATTTCTCCTTCCAAGCAAAGTGAACAACCAGGTGCACTGCTAGAACTTCTGCCCACTGCGAGGATTTGTCTCCACCACTGTCCTTCAGGAGGTCCCCGAAAGGGGCTGTGGTGCTCCTGCAGTCCACTTTTGAGTAGTGCCTGTATATCACGCACAACCATCTGTAACCAGGCACACATTTTCTCTTCCTCAGTCAACTCATGATGAGGACGCCATAGGTGCAGACTGGGAGATGGAAGGCAATGTGACAGAAGCAGAGACCATGGGCATTTTCAACACTTCCTCATGCCACTTACTTGTGTCTTCAGGTCCTGTTCAGGCCCGATCTCGTATATACCACTTCCAGTTAATGACGGAGTGCTGCTGTGCACATCCAACTGTATGACTCTGTGGGTCAGAAAACACCCAGTTCATGATGGGCACCACAGGCCACACCTTGACTTGGTGGTCCATGGTTAAGCATTTCGTCTCTACTAAGGCCCAGTAACAAACCTAAAGTTGTTACTCAAAAGGACAGTAGTTATCAGCATAGGATGATAGGACTTTGTTCCAAAATCCTAAGGGTCTGCACTGTGATTCACAAATAGCAACCTACCAAATACTCCAGACAGCATCTCTATCTGCCACTGACACCGCAAGCACCATTGGATCAGCCGGATCCTATGGCCCAAGTGGCAGAGTGGCTTGCACGGCAGCCTGAACCTGTTGCAGAGCCCTCTCTTTTTCTGGGCCCCACTCAAAACTAGCAGCTTTTCGAGTCACTTGATAAATAGGCTGGAGTAGCACACCCAAATGAGGAATATGTTGTCTCCAAAATCCAAAGAGGCCTATCCAGCACTGTGCCTTGTTTTTACTTGTGGGAGAAGTCAGATGCTATAATGTATCCTTCCCTTTAGAAGGAATATCTCCACATGCCCCACACCAATGGACCCCTAGAAATTTCACTGAGGTGGAAGTCTTCTGAATTTTTGTAGTGTTAATTTTCCACCCTCTAGCACACAAAAGTTTTACCAATAAGTCCAGAGTCATTGACCCTTCTTCCTTGCTAGGTCCAATCACCATGATGACAACAATGTAATGGACCAGTGTGATGTCTAGTTTAAGGGAAAGGTTATCAAGTTCCCTGCAGACTAAATTATGACATGAGGCTGGACAGCTGATGTAGCCCTGAGGTAGGCAACTGAAGGTACACTGCTGGCCTTCCCAGCTGAAGGCAAACTGCTTCTGACGGTCCTTCAAAACAGGTACGGAGAAAAGCCAGATCAAAAGCTGCATACCAGTTACCAGGAGAAGTCTTAATTTGCTTAAGCAATGAAACTACATCTGGAATAGGAGCTGCAATTGGAGTCACCACCTGGTTACATTTTAGACACTCCATTGGCTTTGCCTAAGATTCATCCGTGTTTTCCAAAGGCCAAACTGAAGAGCTGAATGGGGATATGGTGGGAATTACCACCCTGCATCCTTCAAGTCCTTGATGGTGGCTGTAATCTCCACAATCCCTCCATGAATGTGATATTCCTTTGCTTTACTATTTTCCTGGGTAGTGGCATTTCTAATGGCCTCCACTTGGCTTTTCCTACCATGATAGCCCTTACTCCATTTGTCAGGGATCCAATGTGGGGGTTTTGCCAGTTACTGAGTATATCTATTCCAATTTTGCATTCCTTAACTGGGGAAATCACTACAGGATAGGTTCAGGGACCCGCTGAGCCTACTTCAGATGGATATGAGCTAAGGCTCCATGAATAACCTGACCTGCATACGTCCCCACTCTGACTGGTGGACCACAGTGGTCTCCCAGAATCACTGTCAGTTCACAACCAGTGTCCAGTAATCCCTGAAAAGTCTGATTATTTCCTCTTCCCCAATGAACAGTCACTCTCCTACAAGGACATCCCTTTGAGGAAGGCTGGGAGAAAGAATACCAGTGTAAGTTTTTGGAAGCATATTGGAGTCTTTTCTCAAGGGGACCCGGCATCCCCTTTATTCAAGGGGTTGTGGGTTTTTAAACTCGCTTAAGTCTAGGAACTGATTGATGAACGCTGACTCTATTCTGGCGGCTCCGAGTTAGACTGTTGTTCACTTGACCTAGAATTCATCCGCTTGTACAGATCAAGTAAATATTTAGTAGATTTTTTATCTATTTCACTCTAAGGGACACCAAGATTAAGTAGCCCATGCTGTAAATCCATAAGAGTCAGATTATTCTGATTACCACTTTGACTCTGCTGTCCACTACAGTAACCACGCCCACCTTGTCTTCATTAATCAAGTGCTGCCACTTGGCCCCTACCGTCACAGAGTCCGACCAGCCCCATTATACTTAGGTGCCTTAATTCACTTCGGCCAGTTCCCACTGTCAAATCTGACTTGCATAATATAGCAATCACAGCAGTCTTCAGGGCCCTGGGGTCCCTTCACAAATTTGTTCCTCACCATTGTGGTAAAAGGTGTGTCCTCTGTGTGTGTCTGTGGGTCTAACCTGATAAATCCACTCTAGCATGCCATTTTCCCTAAGCCTTTGAATACTTTCTTCTACAGTATATCAAAGCAGGTCTGCTACTTCAACTTGATTTACTGCAGGCCGATGCATAATTCATGCTCCAGCAACCCAATTAAATAAACTATTAGATCCTTTCCTCACTTCTAGAGCTGAAACACTGAATGAAAGAATCTGTGCTTAGTAGACCTGTATCAATAAACTCAGACTGATCCATCCTCATGTTCCTTTCACTATTATCCCACACCCTTAATAGCCATTCCCATATATATTCCCCAGGTTTTTGTTGGTACATAGTAGAAAAGTCAAGCAATTCTTTTGGACAGTAGTGCACCTCATCCTGGGTCACACTTTGTACTTTACCTTTTGGGGCTCACTGGGATGTAAGTCTAGGTATAGGTCAGTGGGGAAATGTTTGGAGAACATTCAGCATTGTCTTGTAAAACATTTGCCTCAGGCGAGGTGCTAGGCAATGACTCAGAAAAGGTGCTTTAGACTCAGCTGGGTTAATCTCATTAGATGGGAGTGGAAGGGCTAATGGTATTACTGGGCAAGGTGGTTTAGCAGGCAAACACGGAATGGTCTCTTCAGATGGGAGTGAGAAGGCTGGTTCTATTGCCAGCAGTAAATGGAGTTTTGGGGCTCGGTATCTCCAGCTTCCTGATTATCTGCCCATATGTCCCCATCTCAAGTTTAAGGATCCCATTTCTTCCCAATCAATGCTCTCACTTTAACTTCAGACACCTTTCGAGGCTGACAGTTGACTTGGCATTGTAATTCAACCACTGTTACAATAAGATTCTGGATTTGGTTTTTGGCACTATCCCCTCTGTTACTACAAGATTCAAGGCTTTCTTTCAAGGCACAAGTGGAAACTTTCAAGTCATTTATGCGGCACTTGAGCTTTGACTCTGAAGCCCTCAGCACATCTCTTTCTTTCACCAGTTTGTCTAGCAATAGTAGGATCAACCAACCAGCTACCTTATATTTCTTATTCTGGCAAAACTGTAGAAAGATATCACACATGCAATCACCCAGAGCCTTGCCTTTCACCAATATCTGAGCTATTGGTGGTGATGTTTTGCATATTTGTATTGCCACCTCATACCATTGATTAGCAATTGATTAGCAAAGTCATCAAAATCTTGAAGACTAACCAGACTTGAGAACCAATTTAGAAGACTCACCCTTACAATTTTGTTTCTCTAGAACCACTCTCGGTACCAAATGTCTTAGGCTGGGTTCTCTAGAGAAGCAAACCAGTGAGGTGTATAAATATATATACAGAGAGAGATTTATATCATGGAAATTAGTCATGCGGTTGTTGAGGATGGAATGCTCCCAAGTCCGTGGGTCAGAATAGAGACTTCTCCTGATTCATGTAGCTGCAGTGGCTCGTGAGCCCAAGATTGGAAAGTAGGAGAGCAGGGCTCTTGCTCACAAATTGTGAGATTGACAAATCCCAAGATCAGCAGGCAAGACCACAGTAAGCTGGTAGCTGAAGTTCCAAGAATCAGAGGTCAGATGAACAGGTGCCAGCTGCAGGATCTAGAATGACAAAAGCCTACAAGCCTTGCCAGAATGTCTGCCTATATTCGATGCAGGCCACATGCCCAAGGAAACATCCTTTCAACTGACTGGCTACTCAGAGCAAATCCCAAAACGAGGGTGTTCACATAGCAAATCTCAACAGGGAAGTGATCACAAATTTAAAAGGCTGCCAAAACACTGAGATTCATGGCCCAGCCAAGCTGACACAAAATCTTAACCATCACACAGACCAACACGCACAGAGACATACACAGATTTCAACAACTGACACACACCATTCACTGACACAGACTCGCATACGCACACACACAAAAACACACAGAAGTAAACAACAGCCACACAGGGGAAAACACAAAACACAACCGATATATTCACAGAGTCAGAATGCCAGACACACATGGACACCCACACAGATTACACAACTGCACACACACACTCACACATCCACAAACTCTTAGCCGCACTGGATACACAGGAAGCCCTGGCACTCCCAACAGGGGCCACTGCAGGCAAACGGGGCTTCATTCCCAGCATGTCCTACTGCACTGAAGCTGTTACAACAGGAAGCGCTTTCCTGGTTCAAAATTCAGGCTGGGGCCCTCTGGAGGGCTGTGCCCAGGGCACTGAGGTGCCAGAGAGTGGCCAGGGCATGGTGGCTCTGGTAAGAGCCTCTGGGCACAAGGTTGGGACTCTGACGCTGTCAAGGGCCCTTAGAGTGGGGGTGTCCTGTGGGGACTGGTGGGCACAGGGGTCAAGGGAGGCCACAGGAACTGTTCTTAATTTTCATAGGTGTTGTGATGATTAATTCTGTGTGTCAATCCTACCTGTGTGTGTAAATGTAAGGAAAGGTAAGGGGCCTGTCATAGAGGATCAACAGAGGAAATGCCCAGTTAATAAAGAAAGCATATTCCAGATAGGAGTAACATTACAAATAATCGGAACTGCAGAACACTCCATTGTGCTCATGCCTAACCTGTACATGGATCAAGAGGCAACTGTTTGAACGGAATGAATTACAAAACGTCTGCAGCTGGGTTTATCCTTTCACCTTACTTATTCAATCTGCACGAGAAACAAGTACTCCTAGAAGATGGATTATATGAAGAAGACAGCATCAGGATGGGAGGAACACTCATTAACAAACTCAATAGTCAATTGACACGACCTTGCTTTCTGAAAATGAAGACGACTTGAAGCACTTTTGACCAAAGTCAAAGGCTAGAGCCTTCAGTAGAGATTACGCCTCAATGTGAAGAAAACAAAAACCTTCAAAACTGGACCAATAAACAACATCGTGATGAATGGCAAAGAAACTGAAGCTGTCAAGGATTTCATCCTACTCGGATCAACAATATCCATATAAGCAGCAGTCAAGAAATCAAAAATCATATTACATTGGGCGAATCGGCTGCACACGACCTCTTTAAAGTTTTAAAAACTGAAAATGTCACTTTGATAACTAAGATGCCCCTGACCTAAGCCATGGTCTTTTCAATCACATGTGAAACTTGGACAATGAAAAAGGAAGGCAGAAGAAGAATTGATGCAGTTAAATTACAGTGTTGGCAAAGAATATAGACTACCCTGTGGAGTGCCAGAAGAACAAACAAATCAGTATTAGAGGAAATGCAACCACAAGCCTCCTTAGAAGTGAGGATGACAAGACTTAACTTTGGCTCTCTTCTTGTGAACATGTCATCAGGAAGGAAGAATCTCTAGAGAAGGACATCGTGTTTGGTAAAACAGAGGGTCAGCAAAAACACGGGAAAACCTCAATGAGATGGATTGACACTATGGCCACCACAATGGGCCTCATTACGTTATATAAGGCTGCTGTGATTTGGAATGGACTCCATGGCAAATACTGACAATAACCTTTTAAAATATAGAACAAAGGATATAACACTTTTTTTAAATTAAATGAGCAGATAGGATGTTCTCATGTGTATTCTAAAAACTACATTATAAACACATAAGGATACCCAGTGGATGTCAAGGTCTGATGTACAGTAATTAGAGCAATGAGCGTACAAACTCACATATTATCCCAATACTAATTTACATATCAAACGGAGAAATCTCCTCTACTGAAATGAGCAGCATACTTGTGCAAATAGATTCTAACATTTCATGCAACTCCTCAATGTGAAAAGATATTTTGAATGAAGTGAAAAAGGTCCATAAATCCATCCAATGAGTAATACAGAGTGTATATAAAGCTCCATGCCTATTAGAAGACCTAGACCCTTGCTTACAGCAAATGAGAAAAAGTAGCTTTGAGAGCTGTTTGGGGAATGTAAAACTTCAACAAGTCACATGAGTGTATTTCTGAATTTGAAAATAAAGAAAAGGGATGGGAAATGTATGATTCACTGGATCCAAGTATCAATTATGGGAAAAGATATATTTTAAACAGGACATTATGGACATCCTGATTTCGCCTTAGAAGTGAAGACATAAAAAAAGGCACTGTATCCAAATCTTGAATTTTTAGTTGAAAAATATTTATTTTCAATAAATACATCTAAATTACAGCACTGGCTTAGTTCTTAAATATTCTAGCAACTTTATATCCAGTGGAAATTTCACCTTAAAGAGTTTTAAGCTCTGTAAAATATCAAGAGTTGGTACTAAAAAAACATATCACCGTTCTTTGTTCATCTAAATCTCATTCACGAATTCTGCTTAGTACAGTATTATTCCGACTTGGAAGAAGCCTTAGTCATTTTTTTTTTTTTTTTAAATAACTTTTATTAAGCTTCAAGTGAACGTTTACAAATCCAATCAGTCTGTCACATATAAGTTTACATACATCTCACTCCCTACTCCCACTTGCTCTCCCCCCTTGAGTCAGCCCTTTCAGTCTCTCCTTTCTTGACAATTTTGCCTGCTTCCCTCTCTCTCTATCCTCCCATCCCCCCTCCAGACAAGAGTTGCCAACAGAATCTCAAGAGTCCACCTGATATAATTAGCTCACTCTTCATCAGCGTCTCTCTCCCACCCGCTGACCAGTCCCTTTCATTTCTGATGAGTTGTCTTCGGGGATGGTTCCTGTCCTGTGTCAACTGAAGGTCTGGGGAGCATGGCCGCCGGGATTCCTCCAGTCTCAGTCAGACCATTAAGTTTGGTCTTGTTATGAGAATTTGGGGTCTGCATCCCACTGATCTCCTGCTCCCTCAGGGGTCCTCTGCTGAGCTCCGTCAGGGCAGTCATCGATTGTGGCCGGGCACCAACTAGTTCTTCTGGTCTCAGGATGATGTAGGTCTCTGGTTCATGTGGCCCTTTCTGTCTCTTGGGCTCTTAGTTGTCATGTGGCCTTGGTGTTCTTCATTTTCCTTTGCTCCAGGTGGGTTGAGACCAATTGCTGCATCTTAGATGGCCGCTTGTTAGTATTTAAGACCCCAGACGCCTCATTTCAAAGTGGGATGCAGAATGATTTCATAATAGAATTATTTTGCCAATTGACTTAGAAGTCCCCGCAAACCATGTTCCCCAGACCCCCACACTTGCTCCGCTGACCTTTGAAGCATTCATTTTATCCCGGAAACTTCTTTGCTTTTGGTCCAGTCCAATTGAGCTGACCTTCCATGTATTGAGTGTTGTCTTTCCCTTCACCTAAAGCAGTTCTTATCTACTGATTAATCAATAAAAAACCCTCTCCCACCCTCCCTCCCTCCCCCCCTCGTAACCACAAAACTATGTGTTCTTCTCAGGTTTACTATTTCTCAAGATCTTATAATAGTGGTCTTATACAATATTTGTCCTTTTGCCTCTGACTAATTTCGCTCAGCATAATGCCTTCCAGGTTCCTCCACGTTATGAAATGTTTCACAGATTCGTCACTGTTCTTTATCGATGCGTAGTATTCCATTGTGTGAATATACCACAATTTATTTACCCATTCATCCGTTGATGGACACCTTGGTTGCTTCCAACTTTTTGCTATTGTAAACAGAGGTGCAATAAACATGGGTGTGCATATATCTGTTTGTATGAAGGCTCTTGTATCTCTAGGGTATATTCCTAGGAGTGGGATTTCTGGGTTGTATGGTAGTTCTATTTCTAACTGTTTAAGATAACGCCAGATAGATTTCCAAAGTGGTTGTACCATTTTACATTCCCACCAGCAGTGTATGAGAGTTCCAATCTCTCCGCAGCCTCTCCAACATTTATTATTTTGTGTTTTTTGGATTAATGCCAGCCTTGCTGGTGTGAGATGGAATCTCATCGTAGTTTTAATTTGCATTTCTCTAATGGCTAATGATTGAGAGCATTTTCTCATGTATCTGTTGGCTGTCTGAATATCTTCTTTAGTGAAATGTGTGTTCATATCCTTTGCCCACTTCTTGATTGGGTTGTTTGTCTTTTTGTGGTTGAGTTTTGACAGAATCATGTAGATTTTAGAGATCAGGCGCTGGTCGGAGATGTCATAGCTGAAAATTCTTTCCCAGTCTGTAGGTGGTCCTTTTACTCTTTTGGAGAAGACTTTAGATGAGCATAGGTGTTTGATTTTTAGGAGCTCCCAGTTATTGGGTTTCTCTTCATCATTTTTGATAATGTTTTGTATTCTGTTTATACCTTGTATTAGGGCTCCTAGGGTTGTCCCAATTTTTTCTTCCATGATCTTTATCGTTTTAGTCTTTATGTTTAGGTCTTTGATCCACTTGGAGTTAGTTTTTGTGCATGGTGTGAGGTATGGGTCCTGTTTCATTTTTTTGCAAAGGGATATCCAGTTATGCCAGCACCATTTGTTAAAAAGGCTATCTTTTCCCCAGTTAATTGACACTGGTCCTTTGTCAAATATCAGTTGCTTATACGTGGATGGATCTATGTCTGGGTTCTCAATTCTGTTCCATTGGTCTATGTGTCTGTTGTTGTACCAGTACCAGGCTGTTTTGACTACTATGGCTGTATAATAGGTTCTGAAGTCAGGTAAGGTGAGGCCTCCCACTTTCTTCTTCTTTTTCACTAGTGCTTTGCTTATCCGGGGGTTCTTTCCCTTCCACATGAAATTGGTGATTTGTTTCTCTATCCCCTTAAAATATGACATTGGAATTTGGATCGGAAGTGCGTTAAATGTATAGATGGCTTTTGGTAGAATAGACATTTTTACTATGTTAAGTCTTCCTATCCATGAGCAGGGTATGTTTTTCCACTTAAGTATGTCCTTTTGAATTTCTTGTAGTAGAGCTTTGTAGCTTTCTTTGTATAGGTCTTTTACATCCTTGGTAAGATTTATTCCTAAGTATCTTATCTTCTTGGGGGCTACTGTGAATGGTTTTGATTTGATTATTTCCTCTTCGGTGTTCTTTTTGTTGATGTAGAGGAATCCAAGTGATTTTTGTATGTTTATTTTATAACCTGAGACTCTGCCAAACTCTTCTATTAGTTTCAGTAGTTTTCTGGAGGATTCCTTAGGGTTTTCTGTGTATATAATCATGTCATCTGCAAATAGTGATAACTTTACTTCTTCCTTGCCAATCCGGATACCTTTTATTTCTTTGTCTAGCCTAATTGCCCTGGCTAAGACTTCCAACACGATGTTGAATAAGAGTGGTGATAAAGGGCATCCTTGTCTGGTTCCCGTTCTCAAGGGAAATGCTTTCAGGTTCTCTCCATTTAGAGTGATATTGGCTGTTGGCTTTGCATAGATGCCCTTTATTATGTTGAGGAATTTTCCTTCAATTCCTATTTTGGTAAGAGTTTTTATCATGAGTGGGTGTTGGACTTTGTCAAATGCCTTTTCTGCATCAATTGATAAGATCATGTGGTTTTTGTCTTTTGTTTTATTTATGTGATGGATTACATTAATGGTTTTTCTGATATTAAACCAGCCTTGCATACCTGGTATAAATCCCACTTGATCAGGGTGAATTATTTTTTTGATGTGTTGTTGGATTCTATTGGCTAGAATTTTGTTGAGGATTTTTGCATCAATGTTCATGAGGGATATAGGTCTATAATTTTCTTTTTTTGTAATGTCTTTACCTGGTTTTGGTATCAGGGAGATGGTGGCTTCATAGAATGAGTTGGGTAGTATTCCGTCAGTTTCTATGCTTTGGAATACCTTTAGTAGTAGTGGTGTTAACTCTTCTCTGAAAGTTTGGTAGAACTCTGCAGTGAAGCCATCCGGGCCAGGGCTTTTTTTTGTTGGGAGTTTTTTGATTACCGTTTCAATCTCTTTTTTTGTTATGGGTCTATTTAGTTGTTCTACTTCTGAATGTGTTAGTTTAGGTAGGTAGTGTTTTTCTAGGAATTCATCCATTTCTTCTAGGTTTTTAAATTTGTTAGAGTACAATTTTTCATAATAATCTGAAATGATTCTTTTAATTTCATTTGGTTCTGTTGTGATGTGGTCCTTCTCATTTCTTATTCGGGTTATTTGTTTCCTTTCCTGTATTTCTTTAGTCAGTCTAGCCAATGGTTTATCAATTTTGTTAATTTTTTCAAAGAACCAGCTTTTGGCTTTGTTAATTCTTTCAATTGTTTTTCTGTTCTCTAATTCATTTAGTTCAGCTCTAATTTTTATTATTTGTTTTCTTCTGGTGCCTGATGGATTCTTTTGTTGCTCACTTTCTATTTGTTGAAGTTGTAGGGACAGTTCTCTGCTTTTGGCTCTTTCTTCTTTTTGTATGTGTGCATTTATTGATATAAATTGGCCTCTGAGCACTGCTTTTGCTGTGTCCCAGAGGTTTTGATAGGAAGTATTTTCATTCTCGTTGCTTCCTATGAATTTCCTTATTCCCTCCTTGATGTCTTCTATAACCCAGTCTTTTTTCAGAAGGGTATTGTTCATTTTCCAAGTATTTGATTTCTTTTCCCTAGTTTTTCTGTTATTGATCTCTAGTTTTATTGCCTTGTGGTCTGAGAAGATGCTTTGTAATATTTCGATGTTTTGGACTCTGCAAAGGTTTGTTTTATGACCTAATATGTGGTCTATTCTAGAGAATGTTCCATGTGCACTAGAAAAAAAAGTATATTTTGCAGCAGTTGGGTGGAGAGTTCTGTATAAGTCAATGAGGTCAAGTTGGTTGATTGTTGTAATTAGATCTTCCGTGTCTCTGTTGAGCTTCTTACTGGATGTCCTGTCCTTCTCCGAAAGTGGTGTGTTGAAGTCTCCTACTATAATTGTGGAGGTATCTATCTCGCTTTTCAATTCTGTTAAACTTTAATTTATGTATCTTGCAGCCCTGTCATTGAGTGCATATATATTTAATATGGTTATGTCTTCCTGATCAATTGTCCCTTTTATCATTATATAGTGTCCTTCTTTATCCTTTGTGGTGGATTTAAGTCTAAAGTCTATTTTGTCAGAAATTAATATTGCTACTCCTCTTCTTTTTTGCTTATTGTTTGCTTGATATACTTTTTTCCATCCTTTGAGTTTGAGTTTGTGTCTCTAAGTCTAAGGTGTGTCTCTTGTAGGCAGCATATAGATGGATCGTGTTTCTTTATCCAGTCTGAGACTCTCTGTCTCTTTATTGGTGCATTTAGTCCATTTACATTGACGGTAATTATAGATAAACAAATTTTTAGTGCTGTCATTTTGATGCCTTTTTATGTGTGTTGTTGACAATTTCATTTTTCCACATACTTTTTTGTGCTGAGCCGTTTTTCTTAGTAAATTGTGAGATCCTCATTTTCATAGTGCTTGACTTTATGTTAGTTGAGTCGTTACGTTTTTCTTGGTTTTTATCTTGAGTTATAGAGTTGTTATACCTTTTTGTGGTTACCTTATTATTTACCCCTATTTTTCTAAGTAAAAACCTAACTTGTATTGTTCTATATCGCCTTGTATCACTCTCCATATGGCAGTTCAATGCCTCCTGTATTTAGTCCCTCTTTTTGATTATTGTGATCTTTTACCTATTGACTTCCATGATTCCCTGTTATGTGTATTTTTTTTTTAATTAATCTGAATTTGTTTTTGTGATTTCCCTTTTTGAGTTGATATCAGGACGTTCTGTTTTGCGACCTTGTGTTGTGCTGATATCTGATATTATTGGTTCTCTGACCAAACAATATCCTTTAGTATTTCTTGTAGCTTTGGTTTGGTTTTTGCAAATTCTCTAAACTTGTGTTTGTCTGTAAATATCTTAATTTCGCCTTCATATTTCAGAGAGAGTTTTGCTGGATATATGATCCTTGGCTGGCAGTTTTTCTCCTTCAGTGTTCTGTATATGTGGTCCCATTCCCTTCTTGCCTGTATGGTTTCTGCTGAGTGGTCAGAACATATTCTTACTGATTCTCCCTTGAAGGAAACCTTTCTTTTCTCCCTGGCTGCTTTTAAAATTTTCTGTTTATCTTTGGTTTTGGTGAGTTTGATGATAATATGTCTTGGTGTTTTTCTTTTTGGATCAATCTTAAATGGGGTTCGATGAGCATCTTGGATAGATATCCTTTCGTCTTTCATAATGTCAGGGAAATTTTCTGTCAGGAGTTCTTCAACTATTTTCTCTGTGTTTTCTGTCCCCCCTCCCTGTTCTGGGACTCCAATCACCCGCAGGTTATCCTTCTTGATATAGTCCCACATAATTCTTAGGGTTTCTTCATTTTTTTTAATTCTTTGATCTGATTTTTTTTCAGCTATGTTGGTGTCAATTCCCTGGTCCTCCAGATGTCCCAGTCTGCATTCTAATTGCTCGAGTTTGCTCCTCTGAGTTCCTAGTGCGTTGTCTAATTCTGTTATTTTAATGTTAATCTTTTGGATTTCTACATGTTGTCTCTCTATGGATTCTTGCAACTTATTAATTTTTCCAGTATGTTCTTGAATAATCTTTTTGAGTTCTTCAACAGTTTTATCAGTGTGTTCCTTGGCTTTTTCTGCAGTTATCCTAATTTCATTTGTGATATCATTAAGCATTCTGTAAATTAGTTTTTTATATTCTGTATCTGATAATTCCAAGATTGTATCTTCATTTGGGAAAGATTTTGATTCTTTTGTTTGGGGGGTTGGAGAAGCTGTCATGGTCTGCTTCTTTAAGTGGTTTGATATGGATTGTTGTCTCCGAGCCATCACTGGGAAACTAGTTTTTCCAGAAAATCCGCTAAAAAAAAAAATGCAGTCAGATCCCTATCAGAGTTCTCCCTCTGGCTCAGGCTATTCAGATGTTAATGAAGCCGCCTGGGGAGGGTGGGGGAGGGAACAGAGAGATAGGAGAGTAGCACCTCAGAATATAGCCAGAGTTGCTTGTCTTGCTTGGAATGACTATTATATCTGAGACTCCCGCGGGGTGCGTTGCCTATGTGTGCTGGCTGTGTGGAGATTGCCCCCGGGGGGTCTGGCCCGCTGGAGTCACGGTCAGATCCTCCGCTTCCAGCCCTACGCCCAGCGTCAAGGCTCCCCTACTGGGATGGTGCACTCTCGACTCCAAAATCAGTCGCTGCCTCCCGGGGACTTCTCGTCCCTCCAGCCGCGTGGCCGTGCCGCCCCCGAGAACCAGTTGCGCCTTCTCCCAGGGTTAGTTCAGATGGGTGGAGCAGGTCCCCGTGCTTGTGCCGTGACCGAGTGTCCCGGCTGGGACGCTATTCTCCCCGCTCCAATACCAGTCGCTGCCTCCCAGGGACTTCTCCTACCGGCTGCCTCCCACGCCGCCCACGCGACCCGGCTGGTCCCCTTCCCGGGGTTAGTTCACGGGGGTGGAGCAACTCTGCGTGTTTATGCCGTACCTGCGTCCAGTCCAAATCCCTGCGGGACGGTTCCCCGGCTCGGACGCTGCTCTTTCTGCTCCAAGACCAGTCACTGCCTCCCGGGGACTTCTCCTACCGGCTGCGTCCCACGCCTCCCGTGGAACCGGCTGGTCCCCCTCCCGGGGTTAGTTCAGGGGGGTGGAGCCGCTTTCTGTGCTTCTGCCGTACCTGACTGGTACGCTGGCTCCAGGCTCTGGAAACAATCGCTGCTTCCCCGTATTAGTTCGTTCTCCGTCTCTAAATCTGTGTTTGTTGTTCCGGGCTCGTAGATTGTTATGTATGTGATCGATTCACTTGTTTTTCCGTGTCTTTGTTGTAAGAGGGATCCGAGGTAGCGTCTGCCTAGTCCACCATCTTGGCTCCGCCCCCCATTTTTTTTTTTTAAATAACATTCATGGTCACAATGTGTCCTATGAAAGACAGCTCAGAAAGCTGAAATTTCAAATTATTTCAGGTCATCATAGGATTATGAAAATCATTAAACATGGCAATTATCTTAACTGAAAACGAGACAAACTAAGAATGACATTTTAGAAATATTATTGATGACTATGCTTCCATGGGAGCCCTGGTGCTGCAGTGGTTAAGAGCTATGGCCGCTAACCAGAAGTTTGGCAGTTCAAATCCACCAGCAGCTCCGTGGAAACCCTAAGGAGCACTTTTACTCTGCACACTTGGGTTGGCCCTGAGTCAAAATTGAATCCACTCCACCACAACTAAAGCAACAACACTTTCATGAAAAATAGGATAGTAAAATTAGAATAATTTCTAGTATTTTAATGAAGAAAAATAATTAAACTTAACATAAGGTTGAGAATATTAATACATCTACTTTTCCATTTTTTACTATTTCCCAGCTACTTTAAAGTTATAGGTCAAAACAAACAAACAAACCCACTACCATCAAGTCAATTCCGACTCCCAGCGACTCTGTAGGACACAGTAGAACTGTCCGATAGGGTTTCCAAAGCTGTAATCTATAGGAAGCCTACTGCCACACTTTTCTCCAGCTGAGCAGCTGCTGGGTTCCAACCGGAAACCTTTCGGTTGGCAGCCGAGCGCTTAACCACTGCGCTACCATGGCTCCTTCTATAGGTAAAACAATCAGGAAAAAGTTAACAACACCCTGTACACAGGGACCCGCACCTTCCCTTTCATCTCCGGCTCCACCATGGGTGGCCTGGAGAAGCCACAGCAAAGCCCCTTCTCCTCATCACTCAGGGCCCCAGAAGGAAGCTTGGCACTCACTGTTGACTCTCGGGTTCCGAAGCTAAGGGGCGCCTCCCTTATGCTGGATCCTGTGGAAATGAAGCTCTCCTTCCCGCACCAGCGGCACTGTCACCCACCAGGCATAAGCCCAGAACCACCAACCCTTCCAGGAGCCACCGGTCAGATAAGGCGAGGTGTGCCCTCTGCTGGCTATTGGCGCACAGGGATGGTCACTTTCTGCCGGCTGTTTAAAGGTAGCAGTACCCCATGGGAATGACCAACATTCTCAATTCTAAGTGATATTTACACCAAAAAACAGGTTAATTCCACTTTTATGTAGGGAATCATTTAAATAAGAATTTCATCAGCAACACTGACCTCCAGGAAGAATTCTCCATCATCACGTTAAAATGAAAACACGTTAATTTCTTGAGGAAGTCTCCTCAGACCTTGAGTGGAATATCTAAATTCTTTATTTGGAAATGGGTATTTTATCAGAGACCTCTTAGGCACCATTTCTAATCCTCTTGGCTCTCCTATCTCTGTTTCACATGCTACTGTGACAATCAGCTCTGAAGGCTCAGATTTACCTCATGAGGGACCAACATCACAACCTCCTGCACTTTGTCCTTGTGTCACCTGACTCCCCACCCTTCTCTGGGTTTCTATGTTGATGCTGAGGTGGGAGATGCCCCAGGATCAGAGCCCACACATGCACAGCCAGGTGCCTTGTTGACTCTGGGTGTGTGTGCGGTCTGTCTGTGTATTCAGTGAATGGTCATTGTGGTGGGGGTCAGTATGTTGTTAGGGTGTCTACATATGATTTTCGTATTTGGGTACAATCAGAAGGTAGATGGTCATTTCAGGGTCTCTTTCTATGTATGTTTTCTATGGTCACTTGGGTGTATCATCATGTGGGATCTTGGACAATGAGCAATGAGTGTATGCTTGTTGTCAGCGTTTTGTATGTTTTAAAGGTAGACTAATGTGAGAATGTGTGGTCAGCGTGTGAATTCAGGATGTGAGTGTGGTCAGAATATGTGTGAGTTCTCAGTGTAGATGTGTTGTCAGAATATACAATCATTTGCAATATCTAAGTGTGTCTTGCATTGATTTTTATGTGGTCAGAAGTTTTGTGGTCAGTGTGAATGTGTTTGTCTTTGTGTGCGTTTACGATGTGGTTAGAGAGGGTTAGTGAGAACCCTATTAGAGACAGCACACTGCAACACTGCCAGCCTCCTAGGAAACACCAGGTGGCCAGCTTCCAGTCTTCCTGGGAGCAGTGGAATCCACTGGAGATATTTGATGGGTGGGGCTACTTCTTGGAGGTTGAATTAGGGTTTCTCTCCATGATAACATCTTACTTCTACATTGTACATTTCTTTGAAGCTGTTTAAGCTCTTTGACAATTGTTTCTCTGGGCCAGATCAAAAACTTACAAAAGCTTTTCTGTTCCTGGGCAGTTATTTTAGCAATAGTCTTCGTGTGCACTGTCCTTTCAGTGAGGATTTTAACATAGCTTGTAAATCTGCTTTGAATCAGGAATAATCAGGTCAGAGTATAGCTATCCCATATTGTTTCCAAGGAGGAGCTGGTGGATTCGAACTGCTGACCTTTTGGTTAGCAGCAGTAGCTCTTCACCACTGCACCACCAGGCTGGGTTTTTTTTTTTTTTTTTGGATTATAGAAATGCTTTGGAAACCCTGGTGGCATAGTAGATAAGGGCTAAGGCTGCTAACCAAAAGGTCAGCAGTTCAAATCCACCAGGCGCTCCTTGGAAACTCTATGCGGCAGTTCTACTCCGTCCTATACCGTCACTATGAGTCAAAATTGACTCGATGGCAATGGGTTTTAGATATGCTTTGAATCATGACTAATCAGGAATTTTTATAGTTACTGGCCTATTATTGGATTTTCAGATTATAAATGAGAATACAAATTGATGAGTGAAATCAAGCTAACTCTGTAAAATAATCTCATCGTTTTCAGTGAATAATCAGTAAACAAGACAACTGTATAACTTCAACGAGAAAACTTTTAAGTGACAAATTCTTTCTGTCCAACGAAGTAATAAATATTAACTCTTCTGGGGCCCCTTTCACACACTGGTAGTGGAAATGTGATTTCTCACAACCATCCCGAAATACAATGTAACGCTGTCTACCCAAAGCCTTCGAAATGCTCACACTCTTTTCTTTATTCAGCACTATCCCACATCTAGTCATCTACCCTAATGAAAGGACCACCATGATTCCAAAGACCTGGTGAGAGCACATTCAATGGAACCGGATAGATTACAGTGAAAATGTGGCAACGAGCTGAATGATCCATGGTAGAGGGATTCTGTAACTAGTGTAAATCCTTACACGGGAGGCAGCTCCTAAAAGTCATAAGCTTCAAAGACATTTCAGAACACAGAAAACGCTCTTAATGTAATGTTAAGTGGAAAGAGGCAGAAACCAGCTTTTCTACGTTGTGTAAAGAAGAGTGTATGTGTTTCTGCACAAAAAGAGTGAACAAATGCTTCATGAAAATAGCATAGAATTGAAGAACCGGAATTTCTAAAGGGTGCTGTTACCATCACTGTATCAACTTCCTTGGCAGCTGTTTCTGGGCTCCAAACACTCAATTCTGTCCTTACTCCAGCCTTGAGGGTAGGGGCGCTTTCCTCCTTTTTTTTTTAAATTTTTATTAAGCTTCAAGTGAACATTTACCATTCCAATCAGTCTGTCACATGTAGGTTTACATTCATCTTACTCCCTTCTCCCACTTGCTCTCCCCCTATTGAGTCAGCCCTTACAGTCTCTCGTTTCGTGCCAATTTTACCTTCTTCCCTCTCTCTCTATCTTCCCATCCCCCCTCCAGTCAAGAGTTGCCAACACACTCTCCTGTGTCCACCTGATTTAATTAGCTCACTCTTCATCAGTATCTCTCTCCCTGCCACTGACCAGTCCTTTTCATGCCTGATGATTTGTCTTCGGGGATGGTTCCTGTCCTGTGCCATCAGAAGTTCTGGGGAGCATTGTCTCTGGGATTCCTCTAGTCGCAATCATAACATTAGGTGTGGTCTTTTAATGAGAATTTGGGGTCTGCATCCCATTGGTCTCCTGCTCCCTCAGGAGTTGTCTGTTGTGTTCCCTGACAGGGCAGACATCGATTGTGGCCAGGCACCAACTAGTTCTTCTGGTCTCAGGATATTGTAGGTCTCTGGTTCAAGTGGCCCTTTCTGTCTCTTGGGTTCTTAGTTGTCGTGTGACCTTGGTGTTCTTCCTTTGCCTTTGCTCCCGGTGGGTTGAGACCAATTAATGTATTTTAGATGGCTGCTTGTTGGCATTTAGGACCCCAGGTGCCACAATTCAAAGTGGGATGCAGAGTGTTTTCATAATAGAATTGTTTTGCCCATTGATTTAGAAGTCCTCTCAAACCAAGTTCCCCAGACCCCAGCCCCTGCTTCGCTATCCTTTGAAGCTTTCATTTTATCTCGGAAACCTCTTTACTTTTAATCCTGTCCAATTAGGCTGACCTTCCATGTTTTGAGTGTTGTCTTTCCCTTCACCCAAAGCAGTTCCCATCTACAGATTGATCAATAAAAAGCCCTCTCCCTCCCTCCCTCCCTCCCTCCCTCCTCCCTTTGTAACCACAAAAGTATGTGTTCTTTTCCGTTTTTTCTATTTCTCAAGATCTTATAATAGTGGTCTTATACAATATTTGTCCTTTTGCCTCTGACTCATTTCGCTCAGCATAATGCCTTCCAGATTCCTCCATGTTATGAAGTGTTTCAGAGATTCGTCACTGTTCTTTATCGATGCGTAGTATTCCATTGTGTGAATATACCACAATTTATTTACCCATTCGTCCGTTGATGGAGATCTTGGTTGCTTCCAGCTTTTTGCTATTGTAAACAGAGCTGCAATAAACATGGCTGTGCATATATCTGTTTGTGTGAAGGGTCTTGTATTTTTAGGGTATATTCCGAGGAGTGGGATTTCTGGGTTGTATGGTAGTTCTATTTCTAACTGTTTAAGATAACGCCAGATGGATTTCCAAAGTGGTTGTACCATTTTACAACCCCACCAGCAGTGTATGAGAGTTCCAGTCTCTCCGCAGCCTCTCCAACATTTATTATTTTGTGTTTTTTGAATTAATGCCAGTCTAGTTGGTGTCAGATGGAATCTCATCGTAGTTTTAATTTGCATTTCTCTATTGACTAATGATCGAGAGCATTTTCTCATGTATCTGTTGGCTGCCTGAATATCTTCCTTAGTGAAATGTGTGTTCATATCCTTTGCCCACTTCTTGATTGGGTTGTTTGTCTTTTTGTGGTTGAGTTTGGACAGAATCATGTAGATTTTAGAGATCAGGCACTGGTCTGAGATGTCATAGCTGAATATTCTTTCCCAGTCTGTAGGTGGTCTTTTTACTCTTTTGGTGAAGTCTTTAGATGAGCATAGATGTTTGATTTTTAGGAGCTCCCAGTTATCTGGTTTCTCTTCATCATTTTTGGCAATGTTTTGTGTTCTGTTTATGCCCTGTATTAGGGCTCCTAGGGTAGATCCTATTTTTTCTTCCATGATTTTTATCGTTTTAGTCTTTATGTTTAGGTCTTTGATCCACTTGGAGTTAGTTTTTGTGCATGGTGTGAGGTATGGGTCCTGTTTCATTTTTTTGCAAATGGATATCCAGGTATGCCAGCACCATTTGTTAAAAAGACTATTATTTCCCCAATTGACTGACACTGGTCCTTTGTCAAATATCAGCTGCTCATAAATGGATGGATTTATATCTGGATTCTCAATTCTGTTCCATTGGTCTATGTGCCTGTTGTTGTACCAGTACCAGGCTGTTTTGACTACTGTAGCTATATAATAGGTTCTGAAATCAGGTAGGGTGAGGCCTCCCACTTTCTTCTTCTTTTTCAGTAATGTTTTGCTTATCCGGGGGTTCTTTCCTTTCCATATGAAATTAGTGATTTGTTTCTCTATTCCCTTAAAGTATGACATTGGTATTTGGATTGGAAGTGCGTTGTATGTATAAATGGCTTTTGGTAGAATAGACATTTTTACTATGTTAAGTCTTCCTATCCATGAGCAGAGTATGTTTTTCCATTTAAGTGTGTCCTTTTGAATTTCTTGTAGCAGAGTTTTATAGTTTTCTTTGTATAGGTCTTTTACATCCTTGGTAAGATTTATTCCTAAGTATTTTATCTTCTTGGGGGCTACTGTGAATGGTATTGATTTGGTTATTTCCTCTTCGGTGTTCTTTTTGTTGATGTAGAGGAATCCAAGTGATTTTTGTATGTTTATTTTATATCCTGAGACTCTTCCAAACTCTTCTATTAGTTTCAGTAGTTTTCTGGAGGATTTCTTAGGGTTTTCCATGTATACGATCATGTCATCTGCAAATAGTGATAGCTTTACTTCCTCCTTACCAATCTGGATACCCTTTATTTCTTTGTCTAGCCTAATTGCTCTGGCTAGGACTTCAAGTACGATGTTGAATAAGAGTGGTGATAAAGGGCATCCTTGTCTGGTTCCCGTTCTCAAGGGAAATGCTTTCAGGTTCTCTCCATTTAGAGTGATATTGGCCGTCGGCTTTGCATATATGCCCTTTATTATGTTGAGGAATTTTCCTTCAATTCCTATTTTGGTGAGAGTTTTTATCATAAATGGGTGTTGGACTTTGTCAAATGCCTTTTCTGCATCAATTGATAAGATCATGTGGTTTTTGTCTTTTGTTTTATTTATGTGATGGATTACATTAATGGTTTTTCTGATATTAAACCAGCCTTGCATATCTGGTATAAATCCCACTTGATCAGGGTGAATTATTTTTTTGATGTGTTGTTGGATTCTATTGGCTAGAATTTTATTAAGGATTTTTGCATCTATGTTCATGAGGGATATAGGTCTATAATTTTCTTTTTTTGTAATGTCTTTACCTGGTTTTGGTATCAGGGAGATGGTAGCTTCATAGAATGAGTTGGGTAGTATTCCGTCTTTTTCTATACTTTGAAATACCTTCAATAGTAATGGTGTTAAGTCTTCCCTGAAGGTTCGGTAGAACTCTGCAGTGAAGCCATCTGGGCCAGGACTTTTTTTTGTTGGGAGTTTTTTGATTACCGTTTCAATCTCTTTTTTTGTTATGGGTCTATTTAGTTGTTCTACTTCTGAATGTGTTAGTTTAGGTAAGTAGTATTGTTCCAAGAATTTATCCATTTCTTCTAGGTTTTCAAATTTGTTAGAGTACAATTTTATGTAGTAATCTGATATGATTCTTTTGATTTCATTTGGTTCTGTTGTGATGTGGTCCTTCTCGTTTCTTATTCGGGTTATTTGTTTCCTTTCCTGTTTTTCTTTAGTCAGTCTAGCCAATGGTTTATCAATTTTGTTAATTTTTTCAAAGAACCAGCTTTTGGCTTTGTTGATTCTTTCAATTGTTTTTCTGTTCTCTAATTCATTTAGTTCAGCTCTAATTTTTATTATTTGTTTTCTTCGGGTGCCTGATGGATTCTTTTGTTGCTCACTTTCTATTTGCTCAAGTTGTCGGGACAGTTCTCTGATTTTGTCTCTTTCTTCTTTTTGTATGTGTGCATTTATCGATATAAATTGGCCTCTGAGCACTGCTTTTGCTCTGTCCCAGAGGTTTTGATAGGAAGTATTTTCATTCTCGTTGCATTCTATGAATTTCCTTATTCCCTCCTTGATGTCTTCTATAACCCAGTCTTTTTTCAGGAGGGTATTGTTCATTTTCCAAGTATTTGATTTCTTTTCCCTAGTTTTTCTGTTATTGATTTCTAGCTTCATTGCCTTGTGGTCTGAGAAGATGCTTTGTAATATTTCGATGTTTTGGATTCTGGAAAGATTTGTTTTATGCCTTAATATGTGGTCTATCCTAGAGAATGTTCCATGTGCGCTAGAAAAAAAAGTATATTTTGCAGCAGTTGGGTGGAGAGTTCTGTATAAGTCAATGAGGTCAAGTTGGTTGATTGTTGTAAGTAGGTCTTCCGTGTCTCTATTGAGCTTCTTACTGGATGTCCTGTCCTTCTCCGAAAGTGGTGTGTTGAAGTCTCCTACTATCTATGTGGAGGTGTCTATCTCACTTTTCAATTCTGTTAAAATTTGATTTATGTATCTTGCAGCCCTGTCATTAGGTGCGTAAATATTTAATATGGTTATGTCTTCCTGATCCATTGTCCCTTTTATCATTATATAGTGTCCTTCTTTATCCTTTGTGGTGGATTTAAGTCTAAAGTCTATTTTGTCAGAAATTAATATTGCTACTCCTCTTCTTTTTTGCTTTTTGTTTGCTTGATATATTTTTTTCCATCCTTTGAGTTTTAGTTTGTTTGTGTCTCTAAGTCTAAGGTGTGTCTCTTGTAGGCAGCATATAGATGGATCGTGTTTTTTTATTCAGTCCGTGACTCTCTGTCTCTTTATTGGTGCATTTAGTCCATTTACATTCAGCGTAATTATAGATAAGTAAGTTTTTAGTGCTGTCATTTTGATGCCTTTTCATGTGTGTTGTTGGCCATTTCATTTTTCCACATGCTTTTTTGTGCTGAGACGTTTTTCTTAGTAGCTTGTGAGATCCTCATTTTCATAATGTTTAACTTTGTGTTTATTGAGTCGTTACATTTTTCTTGGCTTTTTTCTTGAGTTATGGGATTGATATTCCGTTTTGTGGTTACCTTTTTATTTACCCCTATTTTTCTAAGTAAAAACCTAACTTGTATCCTTCTATTTCGCCTTGTATCACTCTCCATCTGGCAGTTCAATGCCTCCTATATTTAGTCCCTCTTTTTGCTTATTTTGATCGTTTATCTATTGATTTCCATGATTTCCTGTTGTGTGTATTATTTTGTTTATTTATTTATTTTTTAGAATGAGTCTTATTTTGTTTGTTTTTTTGCTTTCCCTGTTTGAGTTGCGTTGATATCAGGACGTTCTGTTTTGTGACCTTGTATTGTGCTGGTACCTGATATTATTGGTCATCCGGCCAAACAATCTCCTTTAGCATTTCTTGCAGTCTTGGTTTAGTTTTTGCAAATTCTCTAAACTTGTGTTTATCTGTAAATATCTTAATTTCTCCTTCATATTTCAGAGAGAGTTTTGCTGGATATATGATCCTTGGTTGGCAGTTTTTCTCGTTTAGTGCTCTGTATATGTCGTCCCATTCCCTTCTTGCCTGCATGGTTTCTGCTGAGTAGTCTGAACTTATTCTTATTGATTCTCCCTTGAAGGAAACCTTTCTTTTCTCCCTGGCTGCTTTTAAAATTTTCTGTTTGTCTTTGGTTTTGGCAAGTTTGATGATGATGTGTCTTGGTGTTTTTCTTTTTGGATCAATCTTAAATGGGGTTCGATGAGCATCTTGGATAGATATCCTTTCTTCTTTCATGATGTCAGGGAAGTTTCGTGTCAGGAGTTCTTCAACTATTTTCTCTGTGTTTTCTGTCCCCCCTCCCTGTTCTGGGACTCCAATTACTCGCAAGTTATCTTTCTTGATAGAGTCCCACATGATTCTTAGGGTTTCTTCATTTTTTTTAATTCTTTTATCTGATTTTTTTTCAGCTATGTTGGTGTTGTTTCCCTGGTCCTCCAGAAGTCCCAGTCTACATTCTAATTGCTCGAGTCTGCTCCTCTGACTTTCTATTGCGTTGTCAAATTCTGTAATTTTATTGTTAATCTTTTGGATTTCTACATGCTGTCTCTCTATGGATTCTTGCAACTTGTTAATTTTTCCACTATGTTCTTGAATAATCTTTTTGAGTTCTTCAACAGTTTTATCAGTGTGTTCCTTGGCTTTTTCTGCATTTATCCTAATTTCATTTGTGATATCTTTAAGCATTCTGTAAATTAGTTTTTTATATTCTGTATCTGATAATTCCAGGATTGTATCTTCATTTGGGAAAGATTTTGATTCTTTTGTTTGGGGGGTTGGAGAAGCTGTCATGGTCTGTTTCTTTATGTGGTTTGATATGGACTGCTGTCTCCGAGCCATCACTGGGAAACTAGATTTTCCAAGTAGTCAGCTGGTGTGCTGGCTCCTAGTTCTGAAAACAGTCGCTGTCTGCCCGTATTTGTTCGTTTTCCGTCTCTAAGTCTGTGCTTGTTGTTCAGAGTTCGTAGATTGTTATGTATGTGATCGATTCCCTTGTTTTTCCGAGTCTTTGTTGCAAGAGGGATCCGCGGTAGCGTCCACCTAGTCCGCCATCTTGGCCCCTCCCCCCCCGCTTTCCTCCTTTTTAACAAAGCCTTGGTTGAACGCCTACATATGATCTCAAAGTTTCTTGTGCACTGTGACTTCTTCAATCTAGTTTTTGTTTGGTTTTTTGCATTTCGGTTATATCCTTTAAACCCCGTAATCTGCAATGGGATCAGCAGGAGCCATTGAGTTTCATGGCGCTGATGCTGCTCATCACAGACCTGGTGGATGGGAAGGTGCCAGGTGCTGACATCTGCATCTTTCTGTATCAGCTTTTTTTTTTTTTTAGTGCTTTGGTCTGTCCTATAGAAGTATTTAAAAAAATTAACTGCTTCTATTCTGCAGAGTCAGAGGGCTGCAGCAGGGACCCTCTTTGTCCGCAATGATCATCCACACATTGCCCAATAGATGCCCTCCATCAGTACACGTGGGGAGTGGGCCATGTGCCCTACCCAGATGTCTTCTCAGGCCTTGGTTGGACCCTTCACCATACACTCCACCAAATCCTCTCAGCTGTGTTCCCAAACTTCAGTCAGACGTCCACCAAATCCTCCCAGCTGTGTTCCCAGGCCTCTGCCAGATTCTGGACTTCTTCCTTCCAGATGTGTTGCTGGACCTTGGTCAGACCCTCCCCCTCCTCTTCACAGCTGTGTTCCTGGACCTAGGCCAGACCCTCCACCAGCTCCTCCTAGCTGCTTTCCTGGATCTTGGCCAGATCCTCCACCTATTCTTTCCAGCTGAGTTCCTGGACCTTGAACAGACACTCCCCCTCTTCCTCCCAGGTGTGTTCTACCTGGGCCAGGCTCTGACTCTCATCCTCCCAACTGTGTTCCTACAACTTGGACAGGACCTCTGGCCCCTCCTCCCAGCTGTATACCTGGGCCTTGGAGAGACCCTCCACCTCCTCCTCCCAAATGTGTTCCAAAACCTTGGCCTGACCCTCCCACTCCTCTTTCCAGCTGTGTTTCTGAACCTTGGCTAGATGCTGCCCCTTCAACTCCCAACTGTGTTCCTGGACCTTGGACAGACCATCCTCCTTCTCATCCCAGCTGTGTTCCTGGACCTTGACCAGATACTAACCCTCCTCCTGCCATCTGGGTTACTGGAACTTGGACAGACCCTTCACATCACCCCCCATCTCTATTCTTGGACCTTGGTCAGATCCTCCACCTCCTCCTCTCAAGTGTGTTCCTGGACCTTGGACACACCATCCGCCTCCTCTGCCCAGCTGTGTTCATGGACTTCAGCCACACCTTTCCATTCCTCCACCCAGGTGTCTTCCTGAACCTTGTCAAGACACTCTCACTACTCCTCTCAGCTGTGATCCTGGACCTGGGCTAGACCCTTCACCACTTCCTCCCAGCTGTGCTCCTGACCTTCGAAAGACCCTCTACATTCTCCTCTCAGCTGTATTCCTCGACCTCTGCCAGACCCTCCCCCTTCTCCTCTCAGCTGTGTTCCTGGAACCTGGCCAGACCCTCCAACTCCTCTTTGCAGCTATGCTGCTGGACTTCAGCCAGGCCCTACCCCTACTACTCCCAGCTGTGTTCCTGGATTTCGGACAGACCCTCTATCTCCTCCTCCCAGCTGTTTCTAGACAGTGGCTAGACCTTCCATCTCGTCCTCCCAGCTGTGTTCCTAGACCTTGGCCAGACACTCTGCTCTGTGCAGCTGTGTTCCTGGACCTTGGACAGACCATCTGCTCCATCCAGTTGTGTTCATGGACCTTGGCCAGACCCTTCACCTCCACCTACCAGCTGTGTTCCTCGATCTCAGCCAAACCCTGTCCCTCATCCTCCCAGCTGTGTTCCTAGAACATGGATAGATCATTCCCCTCCTCCCCCCAACTGTGTTCCTGACCTTGGACAGACCCTTCCCTTACTCCTCCCAGACGTGTTCCTGGATTTCAGCCAGACCTTCCCATTCCTCCACCCAGCTGTGTTCCTGAACCTTGTCAAGACCCTCCCCATACTCCTCCCAGCTGTGTTCCTGGACCTCAGACATACCCTGCACACCCTCCTCCCAGCTGTATACCTAGACCTTGGAGAGGCCCTCCATCTCCTTCTAGCTATGTTCCTGAACCTTGGCCACATCCTCCCCCTCCTCCTCCCAGCTGTATTCTGTACATCTGCCAGATCCTTCTCCTTCTCCTCGAAGCTATGGGCCAATACCTATACTTCAGACAGGCCCTCCCCATCCTCCGCTCAGCTATGTTCCTGGAACCTGGCCAGATCCTCCATCTCCTCCTCCCAGCTGTATTCCTGGACCTAGGCCAGGCCATCCACCTCCTCATCTCAGCTATGCCTGGACCTGGGCCAGAACGCCCCATTCCTCCTACTAGCTGTGTTCCTGGACCTTGGTCAGACTCTACCCCTCCTCCCAACTATGTTCCTAGAACTTGGAAGAACCCTCCACCTCCTCCCACCAGCTGTGTTCCTAGAACTTGGACACACCCTTCACCTTCTCTCCCCTACTGTGTTCCTGGACCTTGGTCAGACCCTCCCCATTATCCAACCAACTGGTTCCTGGACCGTGGACAAAACCTCCCCATCCTCTTCCCAAGTGTGTTCTTGGACCTAGGCCAGACCCTCCCCTTTCTCCTCCCAGCTGTGTTCCTGGGCCTTGGCCAGATTCTCTCCCTCCTCCTCCCAGGTGTGTTCCTGGATCTTGGCCAGACCTACCCTTTACTCTTTCCAGCTGTGTTCCTTAATCTTAGACAGAAGCTCCCCCCCTCCTCCAAGCTGTATTCTTGGAAATTAAACATACCGTATACCTCCTCCCCCGGAATGTGTTCCTGGACCTTGGACAGAACCTCAACCTTCTCCCAACTATGTTGCTGGATATTAGCCAAGCCCTCCCCATCCTCCTTCCAAATATTCCTGGACCTCAGACAGATATTCCTCCACCTCATCTCAACTATGTTCCTCCCACAATGCCAGATTCTCCCCCTTCTCCTCCCAGTTGTGTTCCTGGACCTCAGCCAGAACCTTGACCTCCTCCTCCCAGTTGTGTTCCTGGACTTTGGACAGACCCTCCACCGCCTCCTCCCAACAATTTTCTCAACAAGGCCAGATCTTCCCTTTCCTCCTCACAACTGTGTTCCTAGGACTTGAGCAGATCCTCCCCCACTTCCTCTCAGCTGGATTCCTGGACCTTAGCCAGACAGTCCACTTTCTCCTCCCAGCTGTGTTCCTGGACCTTGGCCAAAAACTCCCCCATCTCCTCCCAGCTGTGTTCCCGGACCTTAGCCAGACAGTCCACTTCCTCTTTCCAGCTGTGCTCCTGGACCTTGACCAAAACCTGCCGCACCTCCTGCCAGCTCTGTTCCTGGACCTTAGCCAGATAGTCGACCTTCCCCTCCTAGCTCTGTTCTGGGACCTAGGCTAGACCCTTCCCCGCTCATCCCCTGGCTGTGCTTCTGGACCTCTGCAAGACCCTTCCCCCTTACCTCCTCTTCCCCGACTGTGCCGCCGGACCTTGATTCCCCTCCAAAACACAACTGGAGTCCCACTCCACAACATGCTTGGGTTCCCCTCCCCCACATGGCTGGCTTCGCACTTCCCAACATGACTGGCAGCCCCCTCCACTACCCACCCAGCTTTTGTCCAGATTCTGCACCTCACTGGCCATTTAGGCCTTATCAGCTGCCTCCACTACATACTGCCAGGCCTCAATGTCTACGGCCTGGACCACCTCCATGCTTCTGGCCTCTAAAGACCATTACAGTGTTGCCAGAGTCTTCACCTCCAATACTTTGATCACCAGTATTGTTGTTGCTGTTCTCAAGTGGTCTCGTTCTACCTCCTTCCATCTTCCATGGAAGAAAACCCTTGCCTGTCTAAAGAGACAATTCTTTACCTAACAAATCTTAACTGTGGCAATAAACTCACTATAGAAAATTAGTTATCAACCAAAATTCGTAACATTTAAAAAAGAATCTCACAACTAGTGTTTCTTGTAATTTGATTAGATGTAAGATAAAACCCACAACCAGTCAACACTGATATCTGTTCACTCAACAAACCCTTAGTGAGCACCTGCTGTCTGCAATGACAAACAATAGACTTGATCCTTGGCCTCACGGCCTTCAGATGCAACAGTCTGAAATGAGTGTGTGCACCAACTGTCTATAGCTCTTCAGGTTGGAGAGGACATTAATCCATTGTCGTAGAGTGCATTCCAACTTATAGCAACCCAAAAGGACAGAGAAGAACTGTCACATGGTGTTTCCAAGGAGCATAGATTTGAACTGTCAACCTTTTCGTTAGCAGCCAATCTCTTTACCACTGCACCACCAGGGCTCTGGAGAGAACATCAAGGCCCATCCTTACAGATGAAAAAACTAAGGTTGAGTGACTTGCACCTAATCTCCCAGTAAGGGTGCCCCAAAGCTGCATTCTTGCCTGTATTCTCCTCTCATTCTGCTCATTCACAACCATTTTCATGACTTCAACTGCCCTGTATTTACTAGTCATTCCCATTTCTGTATTAGGTCAAGACCTCTTCCCCTAAGTTTTCATGCGTCGATATGCTATCTGTAAGACACACAATTTAGATCCAAAATACAAACAGGTTGAAACTGAAAGGGTGGGGGAGAAATTCTATGCAAATTGTAACCAAAAGAGATGGATAGCTATATTAATATCAGACGAAATAGACTTTAGGTCAGAATCTGTTATAACAGACAAGGATATTACATACTGATAAAAGGGTCAATTCATTAAGAAGATATTACCTATTACACAGGTACCAAACAACAGAGTCCTAAAATAGATGAAATGAACTTGACAGAACTGAAAGGAGAGACACTTCTACAGTCCATAGTTATTTCAATAACGCACAGAATGTCTAGACAGAACATCAGTACTGAAATAGAGGGTTTGAACAAAACCAAAATTCAACTAGACCTAGTAGATATATATAGCACACTCCACCCAACATCAGTAGAACACAGATTCTTCTCTAGTGCACATAGATTATTCTCCAGGATAGGGCATATACTAGGTCATTGTATTACTTATCAAGTGCTGCTATAACAGAAATAAATTAAGTAGGTGGCTTGAAAAAACAGATTTATTTTCTCACAGGTTAAGAGCTAGAAGTCTGAGTTCAGGGTTCCAGATACAGGGGAAGACTCTCTATTGGCTCTGGGGGACAGTCCTTTTCTCTTTTCAGCTTCTGTTTCTTAGTTCTGTGGAGATCTCATGTGGTGTGGCATCTGCCTTCCCCCATCTCTGCTTGCTTGCCTGTTAACTTGCTCAGTCTGCTCTTTTACATCTCAAAAGAGATTGAGGAGAGGTGGGGTCAAGACGGTGGACCAGGCAGGTGCTTCCTATGGTCCCTCTTACAACAAAAACCTGAAAAAACAAGTAAATCAATTATATATGACAATCTAGGAGCCCTGAACATTAAAGACAAAGTTGAAGAGTCGGACTGAGCATTGGGTATGGAGAGACAATTCAGAAGCAGCAAGCATTTGCAAGACCTGGCTTGGCCAGCACCCTACAGCCTAGATTAGCTTGCATGTGCTGGCTGAGGCAAGCAGTAGCGCTCTGGATGCCTCTTCCATATCGGCAGAAACCAAGCGGCAGAAAGTCTGCTCAAGCCTCTGGTTCCAAGGAGAAGTGGCACTGAATCTGCGGAAGTTCAGTGCAAGCATCTAATCTACCACAAGGGATCCAACAAACCCTTTTCCCTTCTGGGAAGTACCTCTCTCCTATATACCCAGCTCCTCTCACTCTGCTTCAAGTACACCCTCACCCCCTGAGCCTGAAGTGGAACCCATCGCATGTCCTGAACCATTCTCTTGGCTTTCAAGAGGGAACAAATTAAGAAACAGGAAAAAATAATCTGTCAGCGCCCCTAAGCCAGGAACTCAGGGCAGGCACAGACCCTTTGCCTAGGCACAGGCATGAGTCCACAGACTTAGAATGTCTTTCACCCCTGCCTAGACCTGTGTTGCCCCTTTCAACAGTGTATCCCCTCATTAGCACAGTACAACAGGGTATATAATTGGAGCCTATTTTCAAGTGCAACCACTAAGGACGAGTGGCATATTCTTGACATTGGACGCCACCCTGTCCATAAAGCAGGGTCCTCAACTACCCACATCAGATGCCTGAGGACTGGTGGTTTCACCCACTCCACCTAGCCACCCACAACAGGGGTCCAAGAATAAGTGTTGCCTCCCAGTCTCTACAGCCGACAGCATGGGGTCCCCAAAGTCCGGATGCAAAGCCCACCCACTTATGAGCTCCAGAAAACACAGACATACCTTCCACCCAGCCACTCAGTGGCAACTGTCAGCCCCCTACCTTGCTCAGCATATAACCCTGACTATAGCCGGATAACACAAGCCCACTGCCATCGAGTCGATCAGATACCTATGCCTAATCCAATCAGCCCTATGTAGTCCTGCCCATCTAGGACTGTAGGTGAGAGCCTGTACCACACACCTGATGACCGAAGACATGGACACCTGAGCTGAATCCACACAAGAAAAATAAATGGACTCCTGGGCTCACATACCTAATAACAGCCATAACTGCCTGCTATCAGGATGTGAGAGCTTCAAAAACGCCAATAATCAAAATAGCTCAAATGACCAGCCTACTTGGGCATATCAAAGTAGAATAAAACAAGAAGCTAGGAACCAGTAAGGAAACATAAAATAAATAAATATAACTCATTGATGGGTTAGAGAGAACAGTCAAAAGCAAATCACAGAAAGAGGCAGACCATGATGGCTTCAGCAAGTGACCAAAACAAAGAACCAAGAAACCTCCTGGAGGATGAAAAAGTCTTGGAGTCATCAGAGGTAAAATTAAAAAGATTAACATACAGAGCTCTTTAAGAGATCAGGAAGGAGATCAGGCAAAATGCAGACCAAGTCAAGGAACACACAGACAAAGCAATAGTGGAACATAAGGATGCTATACAAGAGCATAATGACAAATTTAACAAGCTGCAATAATCCATTGAGAAACAGCAAACAGAAACCCAATATATTAACAACAAAATTTCAGAATTATACAACTGAATAGAAACACATAGGAGCAGAATTGAGGCAATGGAAGTCAGAATTAGTGAGACTGCAGAGAAAGCATTTGACAGCAATTTTTTGAGGAAAAATCTGCTACGAGAATTTAAAAAAATGAAGAAACCCTAAGAATTATGTGGGACTCTATCAAGAAGAATAATCTATAAGTGACTAGAGTACTGGAACGGGGAGCGGGGGGAGGAGGATAATACAGACAGAATTGTTGAAGATATGCCGGCAAAAAACTTCCTTGATATCATAAAAGATGAGAAGATACCTGTCCGAGAAACTCATCAAGCCCCACAGAGGGTAGATCCCAAAAGAAACTCACCAAGACATAGTATAATCAAATCAAAGATAAAGAGAGAATTTTAAGAGCAATTGGGGATAAATGAAAAGTCATCTAAAAAGGAGAGTCAATAAGACTATATTCTGACTACTCAGCAGAAAACATGCAGGCAGGAAGGCAATGGGATGACATATATAAAACCTTGAACAAAAAATAAAATGGCAGCCAAGAATTCTATATCAGGCAAAACTCTCTGTCAAATATGATGGAGAAATTAGGGCATTTCCAGATAAACAGAACTTTAGGATATTTTTTTAAAACAAACCAAAATTACAAGAAATACTAAAGGGAGTCCTCCGGTTACAAAATCAATAATATCAGAAAACAACCCAAGAACACAGGACGGAACAACCAAATATCAACCCAGATAGGGAAGTCAAAAAAATAAATCAAAGCTAAAACATTGAAAATAGGGAAACAGAGACATCAATATGTAAAAGATGACAACATTAGAACAAAAAAGGAGGGGCTAAGTAATGTAGTCATAGAACTTTCATACGGTGATGAAGTCAAAGCGGTATCTAGAAATAAAAGCTTGGTTTAAACTTAGAAACACACAGGTAAATATTAAGGTAACCACAAAGGAAACTATCCTACACACCCAAATAAAAAATACAGAAAACATAAAGATTTAGCAAATACAAAATCAACAATAATGAAAAAAAGTTGAAAAGAAAATATATAAAGAAAAATGACTCAGCACAGAAAATTAACTGGAATAAAGAAACTGTCAAAAACAGCACACATACACACACAGATACATCAGAACAGCACTAAACTCATACCTTTCAATAATTACACTGAATGTAAATGGAATAAATGCACTAATAAACAGAAAGCAGCAGAATAGATTTAAAAAACATAATCTGTCTATATGGAGCCTACGAGAGACACACTTAGATTCAAAGGCACAAACAATCTAAAACTCAAAGGATGGAAAAAAATATATTAAAAAACAGTTAAAAAAGAGCAGGAGTGGCAATACTCATCTCTGACAAAATAGGCTTTAAAGCAAAACCCACCAAAAAGGTTAAGGAAGGACACTATATAATGCTTAAGGGTCAATACACCAGGAGAACATAACCATACTAAATATTTATGCACCCAAAAACAGGGTTCCAAAATACATAAAACAAACTCTAACAACACTGAGAAGAGACATAGCTCCACAACAATAGTAGGAGACTTTGACAGACCACTTTTTGGTGAAGGACAGAACATCCAAAAACAAGCTCAAAAAAGAAATGGCAAACCTAAATGCCACAGTCACCCAACTTGATCTCATAGATATATACAGAATACTCCACTCAACTGAAGCCCTGTATACTTTCTTTTCCAACACACATGGAACATTCTCCAGAATAGAGCACGTATTAGACCAAAAAACCAAGCCTTAACAGAATCAAAAACATCAAAATATTACAAAGCTTCTTCTCTGACCATTTAGCCATAAAGGTAGAAAGCAATAAAAGAAAAAGGAAAAAAACAAAAAAATCAAATACATGGAAACTGAAGAACACCTTGCTCCAAAACTACTCGGTTATAGAAGAAGTTAAGGATACAGCAAACAAATTCACAGAATTAAATAAGAATGAAAACACATCCAACAAGGACCCACTGAGGCAGGGCAAAAGCACTGTTCAGAGGTCAACTTATAGCAATAAATACACACATCCAAAAAGAAGAAAGGGCCAAAATCAAAACACTAACCCTACAACTTGAACAAATAGAAAAACAGCAGCAGAATAAGCTCATGGGCACCAGAAGAAGGAAATAAGAAAAATTAGAGAGGAAATGAATGATATGGAGAATAGAAAAACAACTGAAAGAGTTAACAAGACCAAAAGCTGCTGCTTTGAGAAAATCTACAAAACTGATAAACCATTGACCAAAGTGACTGAAGAAAAACAGGAGAGGAAGCAAGTAACCCAAATAAGAAATGAGATGGGCGATAACAAAACAGACTCAACTGAAATTAAAAGAATCATAACAGAATACTATGAACAACTGTACTGCAACAAATTTGAAACCCTAGAGGAAATGGACAAATTTCTAGAAACACACTACCTACCTAAACTAACAGAGACAGGTAGAACAACCAAATAAACTCATAAGAAAAGAAGAGGTGGAAGAGGAAATTAAAAAGCTCCCCCCCCCCCCAAAAAAGCCCTAGCCCTGATGGCTGCACTGGAGAATTCTACCAAACTTTCAGAAAAGAGTTAATACCACTACTACTAAAGGTATGTCAGTGGATAGAAAAGGATGGAATACTTCCGAACTCATTCTACGAAGCCAGCGTAACTCTGATACAAAAACCAGGTAAAGACACCACAAAATAAAAAAAACAAAGAAAATTACACACCAATATCCCCCTAAAACAGGCGCAAAAATCCTCGGCAAAATTCTAGCCAGGAGAATTAAAAAACATATCAAAAAAATAATTCACTATGACCAAGTGGAATTCATGCCAGTTATGCAGGGATGGTTCAACACTAGAAAAACAATTAATGTAATCCCTCATATAAATAAAACAAAAGATAAGAATGACACGATCTTATCAATTGACGAAGAAATGGCATTTGACAAAGTCCAATACCCATTCATGATAAAAACTCTCAGCAAAATAAGAATAGAAGGAAAATTCCTTAACATAATAAAGGGCATATATACAAAGACAACAACCAACATCATCCTAAATGGAGAGGGTCTGAAAGCGTTTCCCTTGAGAAGGGGGTCCGCACGATGCCCTTTATCACCACTCTTATTCAAGATTGTGCTGGAGGTCCTAGCCGGAGCTATAAGGTAAGAGAAAGAAATAAAGGGCATCCAAATTGGTAAGGAAGAAATAAAAGTATCCCTATTTGCAGATGATATGATCTTATACACAGAAAACCCCAAGGAATCCATAAGAGAATTACTGGAACTAACAGACGATTTCAGCAAAGTATCAGGATAGCAGATAAACATACAAAAATCAGTTGGATTCCTCTACAACAACAAGCAGAATCTCAGAGGAAATCACCAAACCAATACCATTTACAATAGCCTCCAAGAAGATAAAACTACTTAGGAATAAATATAACCAGAGATGTAAAAGACCTATACAAAGAAAAATACAAGACACTACTGAAAGAAACCAAAAGAGACCCACGTAAGTGGAAAAATATACCTTGCTCATAGATAGGAAGACTCAACATTGTGAAAATCTCAATTTTACCCCAAACTATCTACAGATACAAGGCAATACAATCCAAATTACGATGACGTTTTTTAATGAGACAGAGAAACAAACTGACAACTTCATATGGAAAGGAAAAAGACCCCAGATAAATAAAGCATTACTGAAGGAGAAGAACAATGTGGGAAGCCTCACACTACCTGATTTCAGAACCTATTATACCATGGCAGTCAAACAACAGTAAAACAGCTTGGTACTAGTACAAGAGATACATAGATCAATGCAACAGCATTGAGAATCCAGACGTGAATTCATCCGTCTATGAGCAGCTGATATTTGACAAAGGCCCAAACTCCATGAAACGGGAAAAAGACAATCTCTTTTACAAGTGGTGCTGGCATAACTGGATACCCATCTGGAAAAAAATGAAACAAGACTCACACCTCACACCATGTACAAACTATCTCAAAGTGGATCCAAGACCTAAATATAAAGTCTAAAATGATAAAGATCATGGAAGAAAAAATAGGGACAATGCTAAGGGCCCTCATACACGGCAGAAACAAAACACAAAACATAACTAACAATTCACAAAGAACAGAAGAGAAGGTAGATAACTGGGAGCTCCTAAAAGTCAAACACTTACGCTCATCAAAAGACTTCACCGAAAGAGTAAAAAGACAACCTAAACACCAGGAAAAAAATTTTGGTTACGACATATCCGATCAGGGTCTAATCTCTGAAATCTACAAGATACTGCAAAACATCAACAGCAAAAAGACAAATAACCCATTAAAAAATGGGCAAAGGATAGGAACAGGAACTTCACCAAGGAGACATTTAGGCGACTAACAGACATATGAGGAAATGCTCATGATCATTAGCCATTAGAGAAACGCAAATCAAAACTACAGTGAGATACCATCTCTCCCCAACAACCCAAAACAGGGGGAGTATTAATCCAAAAAATACAAAATAATAAATGTTGGAGAGGTTGTGGAGAGACTAGAACACTTACATAATGCTGGTGGGTATGTAAAATGGTTCAACCACTTTGAAAATCAATTTGGTGCTTCCTTACAAAGCTAGAAATAGAAGTACCATACAATCTAGCAATCCTATTCCCTGCAATATATCCTAGAGAAATAAGAGCCATCACACAAACATATATATGCACACCCATCTTCATTGCAGCACTGTTAACAATGACAAAAAGATGAAAACAACCTAGGATCCCATCAACGGATGAATCGATAAACAAATTATGGTATATTTCACACAATGGAATACTACGCAATGATAAAGAAAAACGATGAATCTGCAAAACATCTCACAGCATGATGAATCTGGAAGGCATTATGCTGAGTGAAATTAGTAAGTCGCAAAAGGACAAATATTGTATGAGACAACTATTGTAAGAACTCAAGAAAAGTTTAAACACAGAAGGAAACATTCTTTCGTGGTTATAAGGGTGGGGAGGGAGGAAGAGGGGTATTCACTAACTAGATAAAAAAAAAAGATAGTAGATAAGAATTATCTTAGGCGAAGGGAAGGACAACACACAATACAGGGTAAGTCAGCACAACTGGACTAAACGAAAAGCTGAGAAGGTTCCTGAACACTACCAAACACTTTGAGGGACAGAGTACCAGGGGTGAGGGTCGGGGGACCTTGGTTTCGGGGGACATCTAGGTCAGCTGGCATAACAAAGTTGATTAAGAAAATGTTCTGCATCCCACTTTGCTGAGTCACATCTGGGGTCTTAAGAGCTTGGGAGCAGCTATCTAAGACGCATCAATTGGTTCCAACCTACCTGGAGCAAAGGAGAATGAAGGACACCAAAGACACAAGGAAAATATTAGCCCAAGAGACAAAAGGGCCACGTAAACCAGAAATTCCATCGGTGTGAGAACAGAAGAACTAGAAAGTGCCCAGCTACCACCAATTCTTACCACCATTTGTTGCCACCAATGACTGCCCTTAGAAGGAACACAACAGAGTCCTTGATGGAGCAGGAGAAAAGTATGGTGCAGAAAACAAATTCACGTAAAAAGACCAGACTTGACGGTTGACTGAGCCTAGAGGAACCCCAGAAGGCATGGCCCCCAGACTCTGTTCACCCAGAACTAAAACCATTCCCAAAGCCAACTCTTCGGACAAACATTAGGCTGGACTTTACAGTACTTTAATAATACCCATGGAGAGTGTGCTTCTTAGTTCAAGTAGGTACATGAGACTAAATGTTTTAAAAAAAACTTTTAAAATAAATACATAGTACATAGAAAAAAAGGAAAAGAAATGTGAGAATTTGCCTTGGGAAAAGAAAATCTGAAGGGTATGAAAATAAGTTTACTTCATATTTAACCATATTTAGGTTAGAATTCCAACTATGCTCTAATTCTCAGAATAAACAGTGAATCAACATCGATGGAGAGTTTAGGTATAAATATTTTTTAACCCCAAATTTTGAGGGCTTCGACAATTTTCCCCAGAGACTCTAAATAGCTGATAGGAAATTCATTCTCTTCTGAACGGCCTAGGCCATGAGCCCTCTTGTTCATTCTCTCTCTTTCAAATGGAAGCTGCCCTCACTCTCTGACGTCCTTATTTGCCAATAGTTTTGTCAATGACGTTAGAGTTTCTTCAGCATCACCCTCCTCCCATCTTGAATTTTAAACCTCATGGACAATCAGCAAGAAAGGCAAAGTAACAAAGCTGTTGAAAGGAGAGTCTGGAATATACACCCCTGACTTAAACAGGGAGGGATACATAAGAAGAAGACCCAAAGACAAAACAGAGGCTATGTACTCAGTTGTATGCAGCATAGTTACACCATGTTAGATGGAAGCATGGCTTTATTTGGAGAATAATTATGTTTAAGGAGACGTGAATGGATGCCACAGAGACATAGGACAAATCACTCAGGGAACACTGACATAAGCAGGGAGTTCATTAGTAAATATCATTGTGTTTAGGGCCAATGGAGCCCCAAGGTAATGAACATGCCAGTGGTTCCTTCTTCACGGTTCAATCTGAACTGACTGAGTCCTCTAGAGCTGGACCAGGAATAAAGCCCTATGCTCCCCAAACAAACCCACCTCACCAGACCATGAAAGGTGTTGTTGCCATCACTCCCACCTATCCCTCTCCTGATCTTTCTGCTCTCCCCTGAACATAGAGAGATAGTATTAGAGCAAGCATGGATCTGATCTGCCCTCTTGGATTCAACCCTGGAGGAGACAAGACACGTCCTTCTATGTCATAGCCTTTCTGTTAACTACTGTTGTTGGTAGTTGTTCTTGAGTCAGTTTCGACTCATGCTGACCTCATGTATTTCACAGTAGACATGAGCTCCACAGGGATTTCAATGTTGTGACCTTGCAGAAGCAGATTGCCAGGTCGGTCTTTCAAGCACCGCTGGGTGGGTTTGAACTGCCAACCTTTCAGTTAGTAGTGAAGCACTTAACAGTTTGGGGCCACCCAAGTACTCCTATGAACTACTAAAGGGTTTTAAAATGGCTAGTGGTTACTTTCAGGTAATACTGAGTGGGACAAGGCTGTAAGCGAGTTAACTGGAAACTGGCCCTATTCTCAGGGTCATGGTGTTATACAGGTGTATGCATATGTGGTTCAGAAATTGCACTTTACAGCTTATGGAGTTCCAGCGGTGGAGTGGTTAAGAGCTCAGGCTGCTAACCAACAGTTCAGCAGTAACAATCTACCAGCCACTCCTTGGAAACCTTATGCGACAGTTCTACTGTGTCCTAGAGGGTCGCTATGAGTCAGAATCGGCTCAGTGGCAACAGGTTTGGTGTTTTTGGTTTCATAGAGTACTTAGGATGTGAACGCACTCTCCTAAAGCTTGATACCTATTAACTCATTTCACCTAGCCCTCAATACTGTGTTGTTGTTGTTGTTAGCTGCCATCGAGTCAGCCCCAGGCTCCTGCAGACCCCATGTGTTACAGAGTAGAACTGTTCCGTAGGGTCTTCTTGGCAGATTACCAGGCCTTTCTTCCACAGTATCACTGGGTGGGTTCGACCCACCAACCTTTGCATTAACAGCTGCTGGCAAACTTCTTGCACCACCCAGGCTCCTTCAACAGTGTGAGGCAGATGCTATTTTTATCCCATTTTAGGATAAGAAACTCTGTCACAAAGCAGTGAAGAATGTTGCCTTAAGTCTCAAAGATATCACACGGTGGAGTTCAAATTTTAACTGAGCTTGTCTGGCTCTAAATCCATGTTCCTAACACCTACACTAAAAAAAAAAAAAAGGAGAGAGAGAATGACACAATACCCTAGAGCTATAATGCTTGGATATTACAGGAAATAGAGTTTTTTTTTTTTTAATTTCTAAAGCAAACACTTAGATATTGGTGAATAACATGCTGAATTTACATAAATGATTAAGATAAAATTTGGAGTTTCTAAGAAATTTCATACTGGTGGAAGCTGCTTGAGCTAAGGACCCAGAGCCCTGGGAAGGCAAAGCATCCGTAATCTGTCATCTGAGGCTGGGAGAGCCCTTGGGTGTGCCTGAGCATTGGTGTTTCTTAGCATAGAGTGTCGAGGTCTTCACTTTTCCGGTCCAGGTCCTAGGTAGGTCATGAGTCTTGGGCTCCCTATGCTATTTACTCTCTGTGCCAAGGGAAGATGTGACCTTTCAAAGCCAATATTTGGCCTTGGGTCACCCCAATCCTGGCATCTGCCTCCGAACTCATGATGGAAAAAAAAGCTGATCTTGCAGTTACCAAATCAGTCAGGCAGAGATGGAGAATGCCCTGGTGGAGCACCCAGAGGCGGGTGACTCAGCTGAGGCAAGCAGTCCAGATCCCATTAGATGGGAGGTGAGTACAGGACACGATGTGACCATGTCTGCATGTGGGCACTTGGAAGCCAGAAGCAGGAGAAACTTCAAGCCACTCTCTAGTCAGCCTTGGTCCTCTGGTTCAGAGGGCACAGCTGATGTGTGTGTGGACTTCATTATGTGGTCAGCAGGTAGCAGTGGGCCTCATCTGTGGCTCTGTACATAAGGATTATGAATGATGATGATGAAGGCTGTGATGGTTAAAGTTGTGTGTCAACTTGGCTCGGCCATGATTCTTGGTAGCTTGAAAGTCATATGAAGCTGTGACCACTTCCATGATGAAATTTGATATGATGTGATCACCTCCATGATGGCATCTGGTCTGAGTAGCCAATCAGTTGAAAGGGAGTTTCCTTGGTCATTTGTCCTGCATTGAATATAAGTGGATATTCTGACAACGCTTGTGGGCTTTTACTTCTTCTGGATCCTGCACCTGGCTCCTGTTCGTCTCACCTCCAGTTCTTGAGACTAGCTAGCAGCTTACCTGTGGTCTTGCCTGCTGATCTTTGGATTCATCGATCTTCACAGCCTGTGAGCAGGAGTACTTACTATGCACCAACTCATTTAACCCTCACAAAAATCCAAGGAGTTAAGTATTCTTATATACTGTTTTTACAGATAAGGTGTGGTCCTGGCAAGCAGAGGTCTTTTTAACCTATCCTGAAGGTTCGTGGTTTGAACCCACCCAGTGGAACTGGAGAAGAAAAGCCTGGTGATCTACTTCCATGAAGATTATATCCAGGAAAACCGTATGGAGCAACTGTACCCAGTAACAGATGGGGTTGCCATGAGTCAGGATCAACTGGAAGGCAATGGGTTTGGTTTTGTTTTATAGATGAGGAGATAGGCATAAAGAAGTTCTGTAACTCACCTGGATCACACTTCTAATAAGTGATGGAGCTAGAATGGGAATCTAAGCAACCTGGCTCCACAGCCTCTATTCCTTCATTCAACAAATATCTATTGAAAACCGACTATGTACTGGGCCCTATGCAGTCAATTTGGTGATATCCTTAATCATAATCATCAATTGCCAATAAGTATTACTCACTAGGTCCCATGTAGGGAACTATACATACAATAAGATTAATAATTATGATGATACTACTACTACTAATAAAAAAAATAGTAACAATAAATTTAAACTAACCAGATAGTTCACATGTATCATTACCTGGAATATCTACAGATACCCAGTAAGGGATGAACTTTTATTGTATCTGTTTCATAGACAAGGAAACTGAAGTTAAAAAAAGGAAATAATTTTCCAAGACATAGATGGAATTGGAAGTAGTTAGATTTGAATCCGAGTCTTTCCTTTTCCAAAGTTGATGTCATGGATTCAATTGTGTCCCCCAAAAGTATGTGTCAACTTGGTTATGCCATAATTCCCAGTATTGTGTGGTTGTCCTCCATTTTGAAATTGTAATTTTATGTTACAGAGGATTAGGGTAGGATGGTAACACCCTTACTAAGGTCACATCCCTGATCCAATGTAAAGGGAGTTTCCCTGGAGTGTGGCCTGCACCACCTTTTACCTTAGAAGAGATAACAGGAAAGAGAAGCAAGACCAGAGTGGGGACCTCATACCACCAAGAAAGCAGCGACAAGAGCAGAGTGTGTCCTTTGAACCGGGGTTCCTGAGCAGAGAAGCTCCTAGTCCAAGGGAAGATTGATGAGAAGGATCTTCCCCCAGAGCCTTCCTGTGAAGCTGATGCCCTGAATTTGAACTTCTAGCTAGTCGGCTGTGAGGAAGTAAATTTCTCTTTGTTGAAGCCATCCACTTCTGGTATTTCTGTTATAGCAAAGCTACATAACTAAGACAGTCACTATGCTCTTATCAAGAACACAGCTCAAGCATCACCTTGCTTTTCCATTCATTCAATAAACGTTACATTTTTGCCATCACAGGGGTTAAGTGCTTGGCTGTTACCTGAGAGGTTGGCAGTTCAAACTCACCAGCCACTCCGCAGGAGAAAGATGTGGTAGTCTGCTTCCATAAAGCCTTGTAAACCCTATGGGGCAGTTCTCCTCTGTCCTATAGGGTTGCTACGGGTGGCAATTGATGTGAAGCCACTGAGTGGGGGTATCATTTCTTGGCACTCACCATGACTTCACTCCTGTGCTGCAGGTAGTGACGGTGTTCATTGTCCTGGCCCCACTGATCCTGTCCCATGACCATCTCACCAAGGAGTTACAGCAGCACGTGAAGGGAGCGACAGCCCCACACAAGTACTCGAGGAAGGTGAGCATGGCAGATGGATGGGGTCTGGCCCACTTGGCTGGTTCTGGTGCTCAGCTCTCCCAAGTCCTCCAAGGTGGTTAGGGTAAGCTTAGGTAAACCACCGCACTACCTTTTTCTACTGCAGAAGACCCAATTCAACTTAAGGATGTGATGGAGTGGACTTAATTGATTGGGATCCTCGAGCGTGTGTAAGAAACCAAAAAGGAACTCACTGCTGGTAAGTTAACCTAAAGAAAAAAAATCAGACAAGTGTCCACAGACATAAGTGCAAGAAGGGTATTTATAAGCTTCCAGAATCTGAAAAAGAAAAGTCCAAATCAGCAGCTTCAAAACTATCTCTAACATGATTCATCTTAAGAAACACATTTCGTATTGCAGCCCAATACATATATACATAAATATGACATATAAAAGTTAATAAAATATCATTATAACTCAATACATTCAGTACTTTCTGTTCTACTTCTTTGTTTTTAAATGCTACTTGCAACCAACAAAATTTCTTTTACAACTATCTAATGGGCCACAGTATGGTTTGACAATCACTGATCTCAATGTCCAACACAGAGAAGTGATTCAATTATTCCCAGAATTAATACAGGCACCTCCTGATGGCACAGTGGTTAATTGCTTGGCTGCCAGCAAAAAAGTAGACAGTTTGAACTCTCTAACTGCTCTCTTTGAGAAAGATGTGGCAGTCTGCTTCTGTAAAGAGTAGAGCCTTGGAAACCCTATGGGGCAGTTCCACTCTGTCCTGTAGGAGCACTATGAGTCGTAATCAACCTTAATGGCAACAGGATTTTTTTTTATATAGTTAGAAATGATTGCACATATTTAATTTTTTACATAAACAGATCTCGACAGCACATGGCAGAATATGGAATGGTATATGATGTATGATCCTACGTGCTCAGAGTTTGAAAGGGTACAGATGCTAAAGATTTAACATTTCCTTCTTTTGTAATACTTTGCGACATTGTTCGAATCTTTACAATCAATGCATATTATGTAGCTCCATGTCTAATATTTACTGATCACCTACTCTGTGTCCTGGGCCCTGTAGTAAATGCTCTACATGTAGCATTATTTCGCTTAATCCTTGCCATAACCTGCTATGGTATAACTCTCCTGTACTACATGGAGGAAACTAAGACACAAAGTAAATGGCCTGAAATCACAGCTAATAAAAGGCAGAGCTGGAACTCAAACCCAGGTGTATCTGACAACAGAGTTCATGCTTTCCATTTTAGGCTCCGTTGCCTCATAGCTTTCATATCATGGCAACACCCAAGCCACCACAGTAACACCAACAGACAGACAAGTATTGCAAACATCAGCAGGACCACCCAGGTTTCAGTGGAGTTTCCAGACTAAGACAGAAAAGGAACAAAGGCCCGGAAATCTACTTCCAAAAGTTAGCTAATGGAAATCCTATGGATCACAACAGAATATTTTCTGATGTAGAGTTGGAAGATGAGCCCCCTAAGTTGGGAAGTACTCAAAATACGTCATGGCCAAAACAATCGGCTTGAGCATAACAATGATCATGGAAATGCCACAGGACCAGTCAACATTTCATTCTGTTGTCCTTGGGGTCATCATGAGTTGGAGCTGACTTAATGCCAATGAACAGCAATAACAACGCTACCTCACAGAGAACAGAAAAAATGACGCATAGCATGAGATTGTACCGTGGGTAACTGTGATGGTTAAGATTGTGCATCAGCTTGGCTAGAGCCTGATTCTCAGTGTTTTGGCAGTCGTTTCAGGTTGTGATCACGTCCCTGTTGAGATTTGATATGTGATCAACCCTATGATGGGATCTGCTGCAAGCGGCCAATCAGTTGAAGGAGTTTTCTTGGGCATGTGTCATGCATCAGGTGTGGGGGGACATTCTGGCAGGGCTCAGGGGCTTTTGGTAGTTCTGGATCCTATAGCTGGCTCCAGTTCATCTGAACTCCCATTCTCGGGACTTGAGCTAGCAGCTTACCTGCCGTCTTGCCGGCCGATCTTGGGATTCATCAATCTTCACAGCCTGTGAATAACAGCCCGGCTCTCCAACCAGATGATCTTGGGTTCACCAGCCCCTACAGCTACGTGAATCAGGAGAACCCTCCATCCTGATTAACAGACATGGGATGTTGTAGCCTCTACAACTGCATGAGCCATTTCCTTGCTATAAATCTTTCTCTCTTTATATATATTTATAAGCTTTACTGGTTTTTCTTCTCTAGAGAACCCAGCCTCAAACAATAACGAACAGCCCTAAAATCTTAGTGGCTGGTAGCGAAGAAAGCTTATTGCCGTGAGTATTCTGGGAACTCTGCTCCACATCCTGTCACTCTGGGACCTGGATAAAGCACAGCCACTATAGAGACACCTGCCAGGTGCTATGCTGATGGGAAGAAACAGTGGTCAGCCTTCCATCTAAAAGGTTCTGAACTCTTCTGCCTAGAGGTGACACACTTCAGAGTTCATTGGCCAAAGGAAGTCATGTGGCTACGTCCACTCTCAGGGAGACAGGGGGAGGACCTGAGATACCTGGTGAGATACATGGAGACCCCCTCATGATGCCAGCCTGTCTGGGGTCTCTGCAGGTGACAAGGATGGGAGTGGGAAAGGGAAGGAAATGATAGCAGGACCAAGTCAAGCCAGATCTGCTTTCTCCTGGTCCAGGTGGAGTTTGTTAAATAGCTGCCCAAAACCATCACTAGCAAGATCGAACAGAGTGAACTTCGGAAAAAGAGTTGCAGCTGATATAATCGACAGTCAACTCAGGCCCATGGAGTAAACCTGGGCACACCCCATCTCAGTTACCCCAGTATGTTCGGGGGGATGTGTGTTCACAGACTGGATTTCAAAGGGGATCAGGAGAGCCCAGATTTCTACATTTTTCTTCTCTGAAGTTAAATTCAGTCACCACACCTCCTCCCACTGCTCTGTCCCTTTGGGGTTGGCCAGGTGAGTGCTGGGACTGGGACTGAGGGGCGATAAAAATTTCTGGGCCTGCGTTAAGTGCTTCCTCTGAGGTTCTCCCCAACCCCCAATTCAAGATCTCAGGCCAGATGGATTCTCCCTCCTGGAACCAGCACCATCTGGGGGCCCCGTGTGCCCATTCCCATGGCCAGAGACACTGAGGCTGGGAGGGAAACTTCAGGTGGCCCTAGGCTCCAGACCTGCTGGGCTCCTCCTGACCCTACAGGAGGGTAAGCCTGGCGTGGCCCTGGAAGGGCGTCTGGGGCCTCGGCCCTTGCTTGGTGGCTTCACCTGCTGGCTAGATAGTCTAGTACCTGCCACCACCCAGTGGGTCTGTCACCTTTGTGCCTGACAGTAACGCTGCTGTTGCTGCTACCACCACAGCTCCTGGCCACCACAGTGAGGGAGGGACCCGGACTCTCTAGGATTCCAAGAGCCACAACGACTCCCCGAGTCTACCTAGGTGTGCTGCATACTCACCACTAACCAGGGCCCCAGAAGCCCCCCCCTCCGCCATCAAATTTTCCTAGAGATCTCCCTCACTCAACCCATCCCCAGGAATCCAGGACTCCCCCAAAACTCCCACCAATGCCTAGCTACTCACCTCACCCCCGGGCCACAGAGCCTTGAGACCCTAGCCCTCCGTAGGGACACTCCCTCAGTCACCTCTCCCAGGGGCCCAGGACCCCCTCCACCCTTCCCACTCACTATACACCTCTGCAGTTGCCCCCTGGCTGGGGGGTCCTGTAAACTAACCCTTCACTCCCTCCATCTTGGGGCCTGAAATGGGACCACCAGAAGGACAGCAGAGGCTGAGAGGAGCAGGGGCAGAAAGGACCAGCCCCGCCTGACAGAGGATAGACATACCATCTCCTCTCACCCACCCCTGGGATGGCTCTCCAAAAAGTCCACTCTGTGTCTGCATGTTCCTGGGGTGCATACACACATATATACATATACACACTCAGTGAGAAGTGTACACACACAACGAGCATGGAGATGCACAGACAAGGACCACCTAGACTCACCTGGCAAAGGGTGTGGGCTCATGCAGAGGCTCACATGGCCCCACACTGCAGACCCAGGCAGAGACAACGTGGGGAGCACACAGACACACACTCAGGGTCACCCTAGACGGCCCCCCAGGGCAAACTTTCATACGATGGACACACGCATACACAGATGCACACTCAGGAATACCCAAAAGAGCAATTTACACACACACGGATCCAAAACACACATACTCCAATAGAGCCACACATTCCCACACACATACACAGGCCCAGAGGCACATGGATTACAAGTATTTCCACAACTGACACATACCCTTTCATTGACACACACGAAAACACACACACCCTGTAATGGATGGAATTGTTTCCCCCCAAAAAATATGTGTCAACTTGGTTAGGCCATGATTCCTGGTATTGTGTGGCTGTCCTCCATTTTGTGATTGTAATTTTAAGCTGCGAAGATTCGGGTGGGATTGAAACACCACCCTTAATCATGTCACCTCCTTAATGCAAGGTAAAGGCAGTTTCCCTGGGGTGTGGCCTGGACCACCTTTTACCTCTCAAGAGATAAAAGGAAAGGGAAGCAAGCAGAGAGTTGGGGACCTCATACCACCAAGAAAGCAGCACCAGGAGCAGAGCGTGTCCTTTGGCCACGGGGTCCCTGTGCCTGTGAAGCTCCTCGACCAGGGGAAGATTGAGGACAAGGATCTTCCTCCAGAGCCAACAAAGCAAGAAAAGCTTCCCCTGGAGCTGACGCCCTCAATTTGGACTTGTAATCTACTAGAGTATAAGAAAATAAAATTCTCTTTGTTAAAGCCATCCACTTGTGGTATTTCTGTTATGGCAGCACTAGATGACCAAGACACACACATACACAGAGAAGGGCACAGAAAAACGCACAACAGCCACACAGGGGAAAGCACAGCACACAATCAATGCACTCACAGACTCAGAAACTCAGACAGAGACAGCCACACAGATTACACACCTGCACGCACACAATCACACACATGCACAGACCCTTGGCCCCCCCAGCAGGCACAGATAGCCCCGGCACTCCCAACAGAGGCCACTGCAGGCAAATGAGGCTACAGTCCAGGCATGCCCTGCTCCACTGAAGCTGTCTCTACAGGGAGTGCTTTCCTGGCTCCAAATTCATGCTGGAGCTCTCTAGAGGGCTGTGCCCAGGGCGCTGAGAGTGGCCAGGGCAGGGTGGCTCTGGGAAGAGCCTCTGGGGCTGAGATTAGGACTCGGACCCTGTCAGGGGTCCTTAAAGTGGGGGTGTCCTGTAGAGCCTGGTGGATGCAGAGGTCAAGGGAGGCTTCAGGAACTGTTGTTAATTTTCATAGGTGTTGTGATGATTAATTTTGTGTGTCAGTTCTACCTGTGTGTGCAAATGTAAGGAAAGGGAAGGGGCCTGTCCTAGTGGATCAACAGAGGAAATGCCCAGTAAATAAAGAAAGTATATTCCAGACAGGAGTAACGTTATAAATAATGGCAACTCCAGAACACTTCATTGTGCTCATGCCTAACCTTCACATGGATCCAGAGGCAATTGTCGAAACGGAATAAATTGCAAAACGTGCGGCAGGGTTCTATCCTTTTACCTTACTTATACTTTATACAGTCTGTACGCTAAACAAATAATCCTGGAAGCTGGCATATGAAGAAGACAGCATCAGGATGGAAGGAACACTCATTAACAAACTCAATAATCAATTGACAGAACCTTGCTTGCTGAAAATGAAGAGACTTGAAGCACTTACTGATCAAAGTCAAAGACTACATAGAGCCTTTGGTATAGATGATGACTGAATGTGAAGAAAACAAAAATCCTCAGACTGGACCAATAAACAACGTCATGATAAATGGCAGAGAAACTGAAGTTGTCAAGGATTTCCTCCTAGTTGTATCAACAATCAATATTCATGCAAGCAGCAGTCAAGAAATCAGAGAATATATTGCATTGGGTAAATCTGCAAAAGACCTCTTTAAAGTTTTTTTTTTTTTTTTAGTTTTTATTGTGCTTTAAGTGAAAGTTTACATATCAAGTCAGTCTCTCACACAAAAACTTATATACACCTTGCTACATACTCCCAACTGCTCTCCCCCTAATGAGAAAACCCACTCCCTCCCTCCACTCTCTTTTCCTGTCCATTTCGCCAGCTTCTAACCCCCTCCAGGGAGGAGATGCCAACATAGTCTCAAGTGTCCACCTGATCCAGGAAGCTCACTCCTCACTAGCATCCCTCTCCAACCCATTGTCCAATCCAATCCCTGTATGAAGACTTGGCTTTGGGAATGGTTCCTGTCCTGGGCCAACAGAAGGTCTGGGGGCCATGACCACTGGGGTCTGTCTAGTCTCAGTCAGACCATTAAGTCTGGTCTTTTTATGAGAATTTGGGGTCTGCATCCCACTGTTCTCCTGCTCCCTCAGGGGTTCTCTGTTGTAGTCCCTGTCAGGGCAGTCATCGGTTGTAGCTGGGCACCATCTAGTTCTTCTGGTCTCAGGATGATGTAGTCTCTGGTTTATGTGGCCCTTTCTGTCTCTTGGGCTCGTAATTACCTTGTGTCTTTGGTGTTCTTCATTCTCCTTTGATCCAGGTGGGTTGAGAGAAATTGATGCAGCTTAGATAGCCATTTGCTAGCGTTTAAGGCCCCAGACACCTCTCTCCAAGGTGGGATGGAGAATGTTTTCTTAATAGATTTTTATTGTGCCAATTGACTTAGATGTCCCCTGGAACCATGGTCCCCAAACCCCTACCCCTGCTACGCTGGCCTTCGAAGCATTCAGTTTATTCCGGAAACTTCTTTGCTTTTCCTTTAGTCCAGTTGTGCTGACCTCGCCTGTATTGTGTTGTCTTTCTCATCACCTAAAGTACTTCTTATCTACTATCTAATTAGTGAGTACCCCTCTCCCACCCTCCCTCCCTCCCCCTTGTAACCATCAAACAATATTTTCTTCTCTGTTTAAACTATTTCTTGAGTTCGTATAATATAATAGTGGCCTTATACAATATTTGTCCTTTTGCAACTGACTAATTTCACTCTGCATAATGCCTTCCAGATTCCTCCATGTTATGAAATGTTTCACAGATTCATCACTGTTCTTTACGGATGCATAGTATTCCACTGTGTGAATATACCATAATTTATTTATCCATTCATCATAAATAATTTATTTATCCATTCATTGGAACAAGCCTTGGTAAATTTTTTTTTAAACTTTGGTGGTCCCACTGAAAGACGGTTCAGAAAGCTGAAATTCAGAATTCTTTGAGGTCATGAAAATCGACAAACACGGCAATTATTTCCATTGAAAATGAGACAAACTAATAATTATATTTCAAAGATGTAATTGATGACTATCCTTCCATGGGAACCCTGGTGGCACACTGGTTAAGACCTAGGCTGCTAACCAAATAATTGGCAGTTCCAATCCACCAGCCACTCCTCAGAAACCCTACGGGGCAGTTCTACTCTGTCCGATAGAGTCTCTACAGGGTGGATGCCGCAGCAACGTGAGTTTGGTTTTTGTTGTTGTTTTGTTTTTTCATGGTTCCATGAGGACTCCCTGGGCTGTGCAGATGATTAAGCGCTGGACTATAAGCCAAACGGTTGGCAGTTCGAACCCACCCAGACGTGCCTTGTAATACAAACTTGGCAATCTTCTTCCAATAACATCATAGCCTTGAAAGCCCTATAGAGCAGTTCTGCTCTGCACACATGGGGTCACCCTGAACCAAAATCGAACCCATTCTACCACAACTAAAAACATCAGCGCTTTCACAAAAAACCAGGGCAATAAAATTAGAGTAATTTCTAATATTTTAATAAAGAAAAATAATTAAACTTAAAGTAATGTTGGGTGTTTTCATACACCTACTTTCCAATTTTTTATTATTTCCCAGCTACTTTAAAGTTATATGTAGAAATAACAACAAAACCCTGCTGCCATCTAGTCCACTGCAACTCTTATCAACCCTACAGGACAGAGGAGAACTGGCCCCTAGGGGTTCCAAGGATGTCATCTTCAAGGAAGCTGACTGCCACATCTTTCTCCAGCTGAGCGGCTGGTGGGTTCCAAACGCCAACATTTCGGTTAGCAGCCGAGCGCTTCACCACTGCGCCTCCACCTGGGTTCCTTCTTTAGGTAAAAAGAACCATTAAAAAGGTAACAACAGCCTGTACACAGGGGTAGCGTCTTCCCTTTCCCCTCGGGCTCCACCGTGGCTGGCCTGAGAAGCCACAGCAAAGCCCCTTCTCCTCAGCACTCAGGGCCCCGAAAGAAAGCTTTGTACTCACTGTTGACTCTCGGGTCCCACAGCCGCGGGGCCTCCCTGACGCTGGTCCCCTGGAAACTAAGCTCTTTTTCCTTCCCCGACAGCCCGGTCACCCTCCAGGCCGAAGCTGGGATCCACCAAGTCTTCCAGGCGCCGCCGCTCTAAATGGTTTGGGGACCATGACCGCCGGGATTCCCCTAGTCTCAGTCAGACCATTAAGTATGGTCTTTTTGTGAGAATTTGGGGTCTGCATCCCACTGATCTCCTGCTCTCTCAGGGGTTCTCTGTTGTGCTCCCTGTCAGGGCAGTCATCGGTTGTGGCCGGGCACCAACTAGTTCTTCTGGTCTCAGGATGATGTAGGTCTCTGGTTCATGTGGCCCTTTCTGTCTCTTGGGCTCTTAGTTATCGTGCGACCTTGGTGTTCTTCAATCTCCTTTGATCCAGGTGGGATGAGACCAATTGATGCATCTTAGATGGCCGCTTGATAGCATTTAAGACCCCAGACACCACATTTCAAAGTGGGATGCAGAATGTTTTCATAACAGAATTATTTTGCCAATTGACTTAGAAGTCCCCTTAAACCATGGACCCCAAACCCCCGCCCTTGCTCCACTGACCTTTGAAGCATTCAGTTTATCCCGGAAACTTCTTTGCTTTTGGTCCAGTCCAGTTGAGCTGACCTTCCATGTATTGAGTATTGTCCTTCCCTTCACCTAAAGCAGTTCTTATCTACTAACTAATCAGTAAAAAACCCTCTCCCACCCTCCCTCCCTCCCCCGCTCCTAACCACAAAAGTATGTGCTCTTATCAGTTTATACTATTTCTCAAGATCTTATAATAGGGGTCTTATACAATATTTGTCCTTTTGCCTCTGACTAATTTCGCTCAGCATAATGCCTTCCAGGTTCCTCCATGTTATGAAATTTTTCAGAGATTCGTCACTGTTCTTTATCGATGCGTAGTATTCCATTGTGTGAATATACCACAATTTATTTACCCATTCATCCGTTGATGGACACCTTGGTTGCTTCCATCTTTTTGCTATTGTGAACAGAGCTGCAATACACATGGGTGTGCATATATCTGTTTGTGTGAAGGCTCTTATTTCTCTAGGGTATATTCCGAGGAGTGGGATTTCTGGGTTGTATGGTAGTTCTATTTCTAACTGTTTCAGGTAACACCAGATAGATTTCCAAAGTGGTTGTATCATTTTACATTCCCACCAGCAGTGTATAAGAGTTCCAATATCTCCGCAGCCTCTCCAACATTTATTATTTTGTGTTTTTTGGATTCATGCCAGCCTTGTTGGAGTGAGATGGAATCTCATCGTAGTTTTAATTTGCATTTCTCTAATGGCTAATGATCGAGAGCATTTTCTCATGTATCTGTTAGCTGCCTGAATATCTTCTTTAGTGAAGCGTGTGTTCATATCCTTTGCCCACTTCTTGATTGGGTTGTTTGTCTTTTTGTGTTTGAGTTTTGACAGAATCATATAGATTTTAGAGATCAGGCGCTGGTCGGAGATGTCATAGCTGAAAATTCTTTCCCAGTCTGTAGGTGGTCTTTTTACTCTTTTGGTGAAGTCTTTAGATGAGCATAGGTGTTTGATTTTTAGGAACTCCCAGTTATCTGGTTTCTCTTCGTCGTTTTTGGTAATGTTTTGTATTCTGTTTATGCCTTGTATTAGGGCTCCTAAGGTTGTCCCTATTTTTTGTTCCATCATCTTTATCGTTTTAGTCTTTATGTTTAGGTCTTTGATCCACTTGGAGTTAGTTTTTGTGCATGGTGTGAGGTATGGGTCCTATTTCATTTTTTTGCAAATGGATATCCAGTTATGCCAGCACCATTTGTTAAAAAGACTATCTTTTCCCCAATTAACTGACACTGGGCCTTTGTCAAATATCAGCTGCTCATATGTGGAAGGGTTTATATCTGGGTTCTCAATTCTGTTCCATTGATCTATGTGCCTATTGTTGTACCAGTACCAGGCTGTTTTGACTACTGTGGCTGTATAATAGGTTCTGAAATCAGGTAGATTGAGGCCTCCCACTTTCTTCTTCTTTTTCAGTAATGCTTTAGTTATCCGAGGCTTCTTTCCCTTCCATATGAAGTTGGTGATTTGTTTCTCCATCACATTAAAAAATGACATTGGAATTTGGGTCGGAAGTGCATTGTATGTATAGTTGGCTTTTGGTAGAATAGACATTTTTACTATGTTAAGTCTTCCTATCCATGAGCAAGGTATGTTTTTCCACTTAAGTATGTCCTTTTGAATTTCTTGTAGTAGAGCTTTGTAGTTTTCTTTGTATAGGTCTTTTACATCTTTGGTAAGATTTATTCCTAAGTATTTTATCTTCTTGGGGGCTACTGTGAACGCGATTGATTTGGTGATTTCTTCTTCGATGTTCTTTTTGTTGATGTAAAGGAATCCAAGTGATTTTTGTATGTTTATCTTATAACCTGAGACTCTGCCAAACTCTTCTATTAGTTTCAGTAGTTTTCTGGAGGATTCCTTAGGGTTTTCTGTGTATAACATCATGTCACCTTCAAATAGAGATAATTTTACTTCCTCCTTGCCAATCCGGATGCCCCGTATTTCTTTGTCTAGCCTAATTGCTCTGGCTAGCACCTCTAGCACAATGTTGAATAAGAGCGGTGATAAAGGGCATCCTTATCTCGTTCCCATTCTTAAGGGAAATGCTTTCAGGCTCTCTCCATTTAGAGTGATGTTGGCTGTCGGCTTCGTATAGATGCCCTTTATTATGTTGAGGAATTTTCCTTCAATTCCTAATTTGCTAAGAGTTTTTATCATAAATGGGTGTTGGACTTTGTCAAATGCCTTTTCTGCATCAATTGATAAGATCATGTGGTTTTTGTCTTTTGTTTCATTTATATGGTGGATTACATTAATGGTGTTTCTAATGTCAAACCAGCCTTGCATACCTGGTATAAATCCCACTTGGTCATGGTGGATTATTTTTTTGATATGTTGTTGAATTCTATTGGCTAGAATTTTGTTGAGGATTTTTGCATCAATGTTCATGAGGGATATAGGTCTGTAATTTTCTTTTTTTGTGATGTCTTTACCTGGTTTTGGTATCAGGGAAATGGTGGCTTCATAGAATGAGTTGGGTAGTATTCTGTCATTTTCTATGCTTTGAAATACCTTTAGTAGTAGTGGTGTTAACTCTTCTCTGAAAGCTTGGTAGAACTCTGCAGTAAAGCCATCCGGGCCAGGGCTTTTTTTTGTTGGGAGTTTTTTGATTACCGTTTCAATCTCTTTTTTTGTTATGGGTCTACTTAGTTGTTCTACTTCTGAATGTGTTAGTTTAGGTAGGTAGTGTTTTTCTAGGAATTCATCCATTTCTTCTAGGTTTGCAAATTTGTTAGAGTACAATTTTTCATAATAATCTGATATGATTCTTTTAATTTCAGTTGGGTCTGTTGTGATGTGGCCCTTCTCGTTTCTTATTCGGGTTATTTGTTTCCTTTCCTGTATTTCTTTAGTCAGTCTGGCCAGTGGTTTATCAATTTTGTTAATTTTTTCAAAGAACCAGCTTTTGGCTTTGTTAATTCTTTCAATTGTTTTTCTGTTCTCTAATTCATTTAGTTCAGCTCTAATTTTTATTATTTGTTTTTTTCTGGTGCCTGATGGATCCTTTTGTTGCTCACTTTCTATTTGTTCAAGTTGTAGGGACAGTTCTCTGATTTTGGCTCTTTCTTCTTTTGTATGTGTGCATTTATCGATACAAATTGGCCTCTGAGCACTGCTTTTGCTGTGTCCCAGAGGTTTTGATAGGAAGTATTTTCATTCTTGTTGCATTCTATGAATTTCCTTATTCCCTCCTTAATGTCTTCTATAACCCAGGGTTTTTTCAGCAGGGTATTGTTCAGTTTCCAAGTATTTGATTTCTTTTCCCTAATTTTTCTGTTATTGATTTCCACTTTTATGGCCTTGTGGTCTGAGAAGATGCTTTGTAATATTTCGATGTTTTGGATTCTGCAAAGGTTTGTTTTATGACCTAATATGTGGTCTATTCTAGAAAATGTTCCATGTGCGCTAGAAAAAAAAGTATACTTTGCAGCAGTTGGGTGGAGAGTTCTGTATAAGTCAATGAGGTCAAGTTGGTTGATTGTTGTAATTAGGTCTTCTGAGGCTCTATTGAGCTTCTTACTGGATGTCCTGTCCTTCTCCAAAAGTGGTGTGTTGAAGTCTCCTACTATAATTTTGGAGGTGTCTATCCCACATTTCAGTTCTGTTAAAATTTGTTTTATGCATCTTGCAGCCCTGTCATTGGCTGAATAAATATTTAATATGGTTATATCTTCCTGGTCAGTTGTCCCTTTAATCATTATGTAGTGTCCTTCTTTATCCTTTGTGGTGGATTTAACTTTAAAATCTATTTTGTCAGAAATTAATATTGCTACTCCTCTTCTTTTTTGCTTATTGTTTGCTTGATATATTTTTTCCATCCTTTGAGTTTGAGTTTGTTTGTGTCTCTAAGTCTAAGGTGTGTCTCTTGTAGGCAGCATATAGACGGATCATGCTTCTTTATTCAGTCTGAGACTCTCTGTCTCTTTATTGGTGCGTTTAGTCCATTTACATTCAGCGTAATAATAAATATGTGTTTAGTGTTGTCATTTTGATGACTCTTTATGTGTGTTGTTGACAGTTTCATTTTTCCACTTACTTTTTTGTGCTGAGATGTTTTTCGTAAATTGTGTGTTCCTCATTTTCATAGTATTTGACTTTATGTTTGCTGAGTTGTTACGTTTTTCTTGGTTTTTATTTTGAGTTATGGAGTTGTTATACCTCTTTGTGGTTACCTTAATATTTACCCCTATTTTTCCAAGTAAAAATCTAACTTGTATTGTCCTATATCGCCTTGTATCCGTCTCCATATGGCAGTTCTATGCCACCTGTATTTAGTCCCTCTTTCTGATTATTGTGATCTTTTACATATTGACTTCAATGATTCTGTTTTGAGCTTTTTTTTTTTTTAAATTAGTCTTAATTTGTTTTTGTGATTTCCCTATTTGAGTTGATATCAGGATGCTCTGTTCTATGACCTTGTGTTGTGCTGGTATCTGTTATTATTGGTTTTCTGACCAAACAATTTCCTTTAGTATTTCTTGTAGCTTTGGTTTGGATTTGCAAATTCTCTAAGCTTTTGTTTATCTGTAAATATCTTAATTTCGCCTTCATATTTCAGAGAGAGTTTTGCTGGATATATGATCCTTGGCTGGCAGTTTTTCTCCTTCAGTGCTCTGTGTATGTCATCCCATTGACTTCTTGCCTGCATGGTTTCTGCTGAGTAGTCTGAACTTATTCTT